>NC_139964.1:51086925-52286925 GCF_963993115.1 Abramis brama | reverse complement strand
AAAAAAAAAAAATTATATAGCTGATATATAGACAGGGATTTATACTCATTTATTAAATATAACTTGCAAGAGCAACAGAAACATAAATGGCAGTTTTAAACAATCACAATCTGATCTTAACCAGTTCAAAGACAGAAGTGGATGGGTAACCAGGACCACAATTTTAGTTTCTGATGGTGAAAAAAAATTGATGGCTGAAAATCTCACGTTATTTAACGCAGTAAGGTGTAGTTGAACTCGATCAAGAGTGAGCACGAGCGCTGCGAGATCTTACACACAAAACATACGGAGTGACAAAAATGTCATACTTTTTTAAAAGGCGCAGCACATATTCATATAAACTTTAAATAGGATTTTTTGTAAAATATATATATATATTTAAAAAAAAAAATTTTTCTTACGAAATGGTACATTACTTAGCAAACCTGGATTCTCTCGTGTGCTCAAATGCCGTGTGATGGATGCCTGCTTTGTGCGAGTCAATCATTCTTTTGAGGCGGATCTTTTAAATGATTCGGTTGAACAGGTGAACTAAACCAAAATCTGTCCGAACGGTTTTCGAGTCAACAATTTGCTGAATCATTGAACCGGGAAATTCTTTCCACCAATGAGTGAGTTGATACCGCAGTGAACCGAGGCATGGAATGATGATAAAAAAATACTTTAATAGCCAAAATAGCGTAAATGTAACAAATGACTCATAATATTGTATAACAATATTATTAACATGCGTGCGAAAAAGAGTTGGTTTTTTTGTGCGCAAACTTTTGAAGCTAAGGGAGTTTTTAATGTAAATGCAAACTATACTATTTGCTCAGATATTTGTTTTATATTCTGGAGCATGCTAGCTACAAACTGCAGTTATGTGTCTTCACATAGTTTTATTGAAAAGTTTATGATCATATACTGTTATATTACACAATTTTACGTCCTGTCCTGTCTTAAAAGAATCACTGAATGATTTTGAGTCGGTTCTTCGATATCGTTCAAATGAATCGATTTGCAGCAATATGTGGCGCTTTCCATCTGCCCTGCTGTCATCTGAAGCGGAAGTGGTGAAAAGTACACTTCGTTGCTAAGTAACTATAAACAGCCCAGTAGAAGATAATAACCGCCACTCAGTTGTCCCGTTTTGAAGAAATAAAAATATAAACATGCCTTCGCTTTTCATGAATGCTTGGCAGCAGCTAACTTAGTTTGCAATTGACTAGCATTTCATTCTCTGGGACTTGTAAACACATTTTGTAAGTATCGCTGCTGTCTTGAAAGTCAGTGCGCCGTTTATAGTTTGCTAACGAGCGGGCTTTTTTTGTTTTTTTTTAAATATTAAAACTCCTGAAGATATGCTTATATACATATGACGAAATAAACTACAATATTTTGGCTAATGTTGCTCTATAATTTGGTACAAAGTTTAAAAGAAAAACAACACGAGACTTCCCGCACGTTACTTAGCAACACTATTTAATAATTTTATTGTACAGTTGTATTATGGCAGCTCACTGCGAATCTCACTAACATGCTGTTGTCTTGACTGTATTTAAAAGAGTTTACTGTCCAGGAATAACTCCGAGGAGAAGGAATTGAAACTTTTTGGGAAGAACACAAAACAAGAGGAAAGTTTGGTCATGCACTCTTTTCAGAAAGGCACCTCCAGGAGCCAGGCAGGGCCAGAGCAAGATCATGGCAAACAGAAGCTGTCTTCTTTACCTGTGTCTACTAATGCACCTGGTTCTCTGGCACCTGTTGATGTGGAGCAGCTGAGGGCTAGACTTATCTCAGTGCCCAGACGTCCACACACGAACGCTGATGCTCTGGTATTCCCTCACAGAACTAAGGCTCAGGAGAGACACCTGACCTCAAAAAGACCAGCACAAGTTGAGATGTTGGTAAGAGCAATACCATCAAATGAGGACTCGGTACAAATCGTTTGTTTGTTTGTTTTTCCATTCATTCTTTTAATTCTTTTTGGCTGTCAAAATTGGGTCGATGAAGTGACAAATCTAAAATGAATGTTAAAATGAAGTTCACGTAAACTGTAATTTTTTTTTTTATTGTTGGTTAAACTTAAAAAAAAGTAAGTAATCTGGTTGCCTTAAAAAATTGGATTTAATTGAAATTAAAAATTTAAGTTAATACAATGTAGGAGATTGGTTTAGCCTAATCAACAGAAACTCAAAATATTGTCATCTGAACCACATAAATTATTTAAAAGGTGATTTGACAAAAGAAAAAATGTTGTGATAAATCATGAAAATATTTTTGACTGTGCACTTGAATACACCTATGATGGGCATGTTTTTAAAGGGGTGGTTGATTATTATGATTTCACTTTTTTAACTTTAGTTAGTGTGTAATGTTGCTGTTTGAGCATAAACATACTCGGTTACTAACGTAACCTCGGTTCTCTCTAGAAGAGGGAACGAGTACTGCGTAAGAGTATCTTACGCTAGGGGAAAATCCTTTTTCCGTGAGATATTGAAGCCAAAAATTATCCTTAATTTTGTAATAATGCAAAACGCGTTGCGGCAGCATACAGACATAGGCGAGGCACGCCTATTGGCTGTTCTGCGGCAACTGCAGCAGCCTATCGAGCGAGGCCTGGCCCTCTTCTAGAGAGAACCGAGGTTACGTTAGTAACCGAGTACGTTCTCTTACGAGAGGTCTCTCGTACTGCGTAAGAGTATCTTACGCTAGGGGACCCAATGCAAAACGCCGTGCATGCTGAGATCTGACACCAAAGACCCAAGGGCGAAAGCCCGGGGTTCATGTAGTGCACAATCACCCAGGGAACTCACAGGGAGTCCGGGAAGAGGGAGGGGCAAAGCCGCACTCTTCCACATATGGCAGCGTCGCTTAGACGCGAATATCATCATACAGACAGGGCGGGGTACGGCCTGAACTGATGGAGAAATGTGGGTCTTACACAGTTTGCCCAGGCACATACTGTGCTACTGTTTTTTACTGTCAATCGTCGAGCTGTGCTCAGTAGACGCAGCATTCTGAGCTGATAGCATCAGGTCAGATAATACTGGTTAACTAGACCGACAGCAGCCTGGCCTGCAGGGCGGGAACCTCTAGGTTGTAAAACCTTATAAATGTAGACGGGGAGGCCCAGCCTGCCGCCGTACAAATATCTTGCGCTCTGACACCCAACGGGCACTGCATGCCCTTGGAGGCGTATGCTAGCGCTATAGCATCAACTATCCATCTGGATAGGCTCTGTTTCGACGCGGCTAGTCCCTTAGAACGCCCACTGAACGAAACAAAGAGCTGCTCTGTCTGTCTGAAAACAGACGAGCGAGACACATAAGCTCGTAATGCCCTGACCGGGCAAAGGAGGCCCGCGTCTCTCTCCTCATCAGGGACCGGTAGGGCTGACAGGGAGATGACCTGCGCCCTAAACGGTGTGTTGAGGGATTTTGGAACATAACCGTGCTTAGGTTTGAGTATGACTTTTGAGTCATTAGGCCCAAATTCCATGCACGTCGCGCTCACAGAGAGCGCATGTAAATCCCCTATGCGCTTCACTGAAGCGAGAGCCAGCAGAAACACAGTCTTGAAAGACAGATGTTTCAGATCAATCGTCTGTAAGGGCTCGAATGGTCCACCTTTCATGGCTTCCAGTACCGTAGAAAGGTCCCATACGGGGACTGAGGGAGGTCTGGGAGGATTCAGTCTCCTAGCCCCTCTAAGGAAGCGGATGACTAAATCATTCCTTCCTATTGACTGACCAAGCGCTGTTCTTGAGAACGCTGCTATAGCCGCCACATAAACTTTGAGCGTGGAAGGGGTCCCGCCCTTATCCAACAGCTCTTGTAGGAAGGAAAGCACCTCCGTCACTCCACAGTCTGTGGGTGACACGCCACGGGCTGTGCACCAGCCCGAAAACACTGACCATTTCGAGGAGTAGAGCCGTCTCGTAGACGGAGCTCTAGCCTGCGTGATCGTGTTTAATACTCCTCACTGGCACTGGCCACGGGGCAGTGCTCGCTAGCTGCATCACAACTGGGAACCAAGGCTGGTTTTCCCAGAACGGTGCTACAAGCAGTACTGAGCATCCTTCTTCCCTGATCCGCTCTATCACCGGAGGCAGGAGAGAGACGGGGGGAAAGGCATAGAGCGGGCGGCGGGGCCATACGTGAGCCAGCGCGTCCCTGCTCTTGGAGAAAAATTCCGGACAGTGAGCGTTTTCTTGAGACGCGAACAGGTCTACTTCCGCTCTGCCGAATTTCTTCCACAGCAGTTGGACTGTCTGTGGGTGTAGAGACCATTCGCCTGCCGGAACATTGTTCCTGGACAGTCTGTCTGGTCCTACGTTTAGGAGCCCTGGCACGTGCGCTGCTCTCAGTGAGCGCAGGTTGCGCTGAGCCCATACCAGGAGGCGTTCTGTTAGCCTGTACAGGTTCCTGGACCTGAGGCCGCCCTGGCGATTTATGTAGGACACCACAGACATGTTGTCCGAGCGGACCAGGACGTGGTGTCCTTTTATTTGGGGACAAAAACGCGTCAGCGCGTTGTCCACTGCCAGCATTTCGAGGCAGTTTATGTGCAGGAGCTTCTCCCATTCTGACCACTGGCCGAAGAACGGTCTGCCCTCGAGCAGCGCTCCCCATCCCGAGGTGGATGCGTCCGTGGACACCACTCTCACCCTCGAGAAAGTCCCCAGGCTTACACCTGATTGGTACCAGTCGTCCGCTCTCCAAGGTTTCAGAGCTGCGACGCACTTCTGATTGACCTTGAGGCGAAGCAGACCGGATGCCCACGCTAGGCGTGGGACTCGCGCTTTCAGCCAAAACTGCAGCGGGCGCATGCGGAGCAGGCCCAACTGGAGCACTGATGATGCTGAGGCCATGAGACCCAGCATCTTCTGAAATTTCTTGAGCGGGACAGACGCGCCGCAGCGGAACGAGTTCGCTGTACGCTGAATGTCTACCGCGCGCTGCTGTGATAGTCGCGCTATCATGGACAGCGAGTCCAACTCTGTGCCCAGGAAAGATATCGTCTGACTGGGGGACAGAGAGCTCTTCACCCAATTGACACTGAGACCCAAATTCTCGAGGTGATCGAGTAAAATGGTCGTGTGCTCTATGAGCACTGAGCGAGATTGCGCTAGAATCAGCCAATCGTCCAAATAGTTCAGTACTCGCACGCCCCTCATTCTGAGGGGTGCGAGCGCCGCATCCATGCACTTCGTAAATGTACGGGGTGCCAGGGATAAACCGAACGGCAGGACTGTGTACTGATATGCCTGGCCCTCGAAGGCGAATCTCAAATATCGCCTGTGACGTGACGCTATCTGTATTTGAAAATACGCGTCTTTCAGATCTATTGACACGAACCAATCCCCTTGGCGAATCTGCGCGAGGATTTTTCTGGTCGTGAGCATCCTGAACTGTCGCTTCACGAGCACTCTGTTCAGTTGCCTTAGATCTAGTATGGGTCTGAGACCCCCGTCTTTTTTCGGTACCAGGAAGTATCTGCTGTATAGCCCTCCTTCGCTCTGAACTTGAGAGAGAGGCTCTATGGCCCCTTTGTTCAATAGTTTCGCCACTTCGGCTCGAAGTAAATGTGCTACTTCTGCTTTTACCGTGGTCTCGACGCGCGCCGTATAGCGGCGAGGGCGTCGGCGAAACTGTAGCGAATAGCCTCTTTTTATAATGTCCAACACCCACTTTGAAACCCTGGGCAGCTTTGCCCATGCGTCTGCATAAATAGCTAGGGGTTGAATACGAAGCACGCTCCGTTCACCCAGCGATGGAGAGGCTTCGGTGTGCTGTAACACAAGCGTCGCGCTCGTGACATTTGAGGCATGGGGCGCGCTGATAACAGCGGGCAGATTGCCCGCGCTTGACTCCTCTGCGGCGGTCAACCGCGAGGGGGAGGGCTGGGCGAGTCCCGTAGGAACTGTCATGCCTATGTGTGGATGTGGGCGCGGGACAGCGGGCACATTTATCACACCGAAAGCATTGTTCGCTTGAGTGAAGCGAATGCACGTTGGTTTCGCCTTTACGGAAACCGTGAGACATGCATAACATGGTGTTTGTGGGCACTGAGTAGTGGGCACATCTACCATGTTTGAAGCGCAATCGATCTGAGTCGATTTTATGTGCGCGGGACCTGTGTGACAGGCTGTGCTTGTGTGCAGAGATGGGCACTGGGCAGTGGGCATTCCTACTACACACGAGACACCATCGGCCGTGGCCGGGACACCAGAAAATACACTCTCTTGGGGATTTATCTGGGTAGCCGTGAAAACGGCATTTGTGTGCAGGCAAGCGGGTGACAGAACCGGCTTGTTGGCTGCGGAAAACACTGGAACAGTCACATTTGCTGGAACTGGACGAGCGAATGACTTTAGTGGGAGTCCGGCCGCAGCGGGACTCGAACACCGTCGTTTTCCTAGGCGTGCTAGGACGACTTCGGGGCCTCGGGCTTTACCACAATCCTAGGCCGCTGGATGAGCGGGAGCGCGGTCTCGCGCTTCGGGCCTGGCGGCGCTGCGAAGTGGCGGCAGCGGACGGTGGCTGGGGCTGTGAGCTCTGTGCAGACGGTTTCGCACGGCCTGCTGCAGAGCTGGAGCGCTTCGGGAGGAAGTGCTTCATAGCCTGTGACGCTTTCTGTACCTCTGCGAATCTCTCCGCGAAATCCTTGACGGAGGATCCAAAGAGGCCAGCGGGAGAAAGCGGGGCGTCGAGGAACGCGGTGCGCTCGGACTCGGCCATTTCTGAGAGCGTCAGCCACAGGTGTCTCTCAGTCACGGTGAGAGAAGCCATATTCCGTCCAATGGCCTGTGCTGCGGACTTAGTGGCACGGAGAGCGAGGTCCGTGGCACTTCTCAGGTCCGGCACACAGATCGCGTCAGGTCCTTTCTCATCCAGCTTTCGGAGGAGATCGGCCTGGAAGATCTGCAACGTGGCCATGGTGTGCAGCGCTGACGCAGCTTGCCCGGCGGCGGCGAAAGCGCGGCGGAGCAGGCTTGACGTCGTGCGGCAAGCTTTAGAGGGTAGGGCCAGCTTAGCGCGCCGTCCAGCGGAGGGCGGGCATAAGTGGGCCGCTATCGCCTCTTCGACCGGCGGCAGCGAAAGGTATCCCCTGTTCTTGGCATCGTCAACTGCAGAGAATGCCAAAGAAACAGCGGGACGCACTCTAGCTGAATAGTTCCAGGACTTAGCGACTTCTTCGTGTAGCTCAGGAAGAAAAGGCGCTGGTCTGGACGCAGGCGAAGCGCGCTCCCCAGGCAGGAAAAAGCCATCCAGCCGGTTGTGAGCGGGCTGCTCGGGCGAAGACCACTCGAGGCCGAGGCTCGCCGCGGCCTGTGCGAGTATCCGCATGAGCTCCGTCTCGATGGACGCTCTCTTGCCTGACGATGTGCGGGCAGGGGGCGCGAGATCCTCAGAGCTCGCCCAATCCTCACTGCCTGACGCCAGGATAGAGCAGGAATCATCCTCTCCCAGCAGGGCTTCCTCGTCAGCGATGTCGACGGAAGCGGCGGCAGACAGCGGCCGCTGTCCATCAGGAAGAGAAGCTGACGAAGCCAGTGAAGCAGGCGGGCGAACCGGCGAGCTTTGGCGGCTGGGGGAAGGTTCCGGGACCCGCTGGGCACGGCGCTTTTTACGGCGCGACACCGCAGCGGACAGGGGAGCAGTCTCGGTGAAGAAAGCCAGGCGAGTCCTCAGAGTCGCCATGGGCATCAGCTCGCAGTGAGGGCAGCCGCCGTCAGCGAGCGCGAGAGCTGCATGTTCCTCACCCAGGCAGGAAACGCAGATAACATGGCGGTCCCCGTTGCTGAGTGTGGCTCTGTACGAGCCGCAGGAAGGCATCTTGAAAAAGACGCTGCTTTTTTAGAATGTGCGTCGCAGCGGCGACACACACACACACACAGAGTACAGAGAATAAAAGGATATAAGCGCCCGAAAAGCGCAGCAGGAAGGCAAGGGAGGCGGCGCGGCCAGCGACTTCAGTGACTCGTCCCGCTGAAGGTGCTCTCTCTCAGACGGCGCGGCTTCTTCTCCAGCTCCAGCGATGCGTGTGCTTCGCTTGAAGGATGAAAAATCAGATAATAGCTGCCTGCTAGCGGTATTTATAGGCCTAGACCACGCCCGTTTCGGCGGGATGTGACGCAGTGGGCGCGAAGCACCCTCATTGGGTCTGGCGTCACGCCAGGCCTCGCTCGATAGGCTGCTGCAGTTGCCGCAGAACAGCCAATAGGCGCGCGAGCTGCCTCGCCTATGTCTGTATGCTGCCGCAACGCGTTTTGCATTATTACAAAATTAAGGATAATTTTTGGCTTCAATATCTCGCGGAAAAAGGATTTTCGCCTAGCGTAAGATACTCTTACGCAGTACGAGAGACCTCTCGTAAGAGAACAACATTTGCAAAGTTACAACACTCAAAGTTCAAAGCAAAGGGATATATTTGCTTTTAGAGAAATTGCTTTTTAAGGACTACAACAAACAGCTGGTATGGACTACCCGACATTCCTCCCGGGTTAGTGACATCACCAACCCTAAAATTTACATAACCCCCACCCCCGGAACATGATTTATAGATTATCAAGACAGAATATGCTAATCAATGACTAGAAGGTAACTACACATTAAGCTACATAAATTCATCAACTAACCATTCAGAAATGTCCTGTTGCATTCTACATGTTGTCACTTCTTCTCGAGTCTCTCCATAATTGTCTGACTCCGGTTTGAACATAAAAGGCTAAACTTTTTTGAAATTTTCAGTGCATGTCTGTGTGAGTGCAAGCTGTTGAAGCTCCGCCCCCTGTGCTGGGAGCAGCAGCTCATTTGCATTTAAAGGAACAGACACAAAACGGTGCATTTTTGCTCACCCTCAAAAATGTACAATTTTAACATGCTATATAAAAATATCTGTGGGGTATTTTGAGCTAAAACTTCACATACACACTCTGGGGACATCAGAGACCTATTTAACATCTTGTGAAAAGGGCATTATACCACCCCTTTAATATCATAATTTAAATTTATTTTTATATTGTTTTGGGATTATAACATAAAAAAAAGGTCTGGGTGATACAATAGCCCTGATGTCATATTGAAGAAAAATGCCTCATCAAAATAATAAAATTCTTATTAAGAATTAAATAAGAATAAAATAAGGACTACACGCCTGCGCACATATATATTCAAACGCGCATAACATTGGTATGAACACAACGCGCATGTGCGCGCGACGTCTGCGTTTTCGCGGGTTTGCGTTTTTGAGGTTTGCGCAGAGATAACGGATAATTGTTTGCGCCTTCGAACCTATTTCAGGGAGTGCGTTCTCGAGACACCAGGCACTGTTTTGTGCGGATGGGCGGCCGGATCGCGTTAAGGATTTTCCTGTTAGAACAGTGTTGTGTTAGCAAAGTAGTGGTCCCTAAGTTAATAACTAATGATCTTCGCAACGGAAGTGAATCAATCAATCAAAACTAACTTTAGCTGGACAATAAATGTATCCTAGAGCTGTTGTAAAGCCTAAACAATCTGTTACAGTAATTTCCTATCTCTGTTAAGCTGCTTTGAAACAATCCATATTGTTAAAAGCGCTATAAATGTAGTTGACTTACCTTGACTTAATACTATTTTTATGAAAATGTAAGATTAGTTCAGGTTTTAAATATGGTGTGATTCCCCAAAAACCGAAATAAACTTTAAAAATATTCATTAATCACAGATGTGGACACTCATATGCATTCAAGTTAAATACATTATTACTTGATGGTTATACTGCATGACATTTTTAGAGTCATTAAATGTAAACTTTTTTTGAAGATTGTACGCACATTTTTCAGTGCAATGGAACCAACATGAGTTCAAAGAGTATATTTCTATGAACATGCATTTTGAACTAGATATTTAAAATATTTTTTCCTTTTCTTAATCAATGATACTGTTGAATGTCGTTGACTCAAATATTAATAAACAAATAAAAGTACAGTGGTAATAAAAAATAACCGTCATACTCATTCGTGTTAACTGCATGATCTGTATTTTACCCTAGCCAATTCTGAAGAGACGCAGTGAAAGTATGAAACTGGAGAACATCCAAAGGTTCAACTTGAGCCCTAAGATGCCTTTTTCATCGGATGAGGTCCAGTCCATTGGCAGGGCCTTGGAGAGAGGACCCTCTGCGCTACAGCTGCCCAGAATTCCTGACCATGTCAAAGATAGACAGGTCTGGCCACTCAACTCATAAACAACTCTGGCAGATGCCTCGTGTAGCATTAGCAAAAAATGACGTGCTTTTTATGTGATGATTTCAGGTGCAGTTGACGCAGGGCTCACTCATGATCCCATCCCCTCCTAAAAGAACAAAGAGCTCATCTAGAGGTTGTCCTGTTACAGTTTCACCTCTGAGCTACACCCTCTCTCCACCACTTTTCAACTCAGTAGAGGAAGTAATTCGTGCTAAAATTCACACCCCACCCGACATCGTTCAAACCATCCGGAATAACCCTCACTTGGGATTCCTCTATGTGACGTCTGCAGCACCTAAATCATCCATCAAATTTGACACATACAACCTCAAGTAAGAAAACCCGTTTTTGCATTTATGTAGAAGTGTGGTTGTACACTATTGTTCAAAAGTTTGGGGTCAGTAAGATTTATTTAAAGAAATTAATCATTTTAAATTTATTAAAAGTGACAATAAAGATTTTTATAATTTTTTTATTTCAAATAAATGTTGTTCTTTTGAACTTCGTATTCATCAAGGTATCCTGGAAAAATGTACTATGGGTTTTTATAAAAATATGAACTGTTTTTAACATTGATAATAATAAGAAATGTTACTTGAGCACCAAATCAGCATTTTCTGATGGATCATGTGACACTGAAGTCTGGAGTAATGGCTGCTGAAAATTCAGCTTTACCATTACAAGAATAAATTAAAGCTGCAAGCAGCGATGAAAAGGGCCCTCGCACCCCTGCCACCGCCACCCGGCGCCTTTAGTAAAGGCCTTAAGATTACACTCACCAAATTTGAAGAGGATCAGATCAAAACTGTAGGAGGAGTTTGTTAAAGTACAACATCAGGAAATGGCAAAAACTGCACAAAATCTGAGAGGAAGTTCAAAATAGCTGACTTCCTGTTGTGTTTAGGGCTGCGCTCCAAGAGACTTTTTTGTTGGTATTGGGTCATTACATGTATGTACCAAATTTCATACCTGTACGTGAAACGTAGAGCCGGGGCAAAATGTAGGGGCAATAATTAAGCCATTTTGCCCCACCCAATTTTGAAAACCACATCACACGTAAATTTTCACCACTTCTGAAGCGTGTGCAAAGTTTCATGAGTTTTCGAGCATGTTAAGGCCCTCTAAAAAGCGATTCACTTTGGAGAAGAAGAAGAAGAAGAATAAACGGAGCAAAAACAATAGGGTCCTCTCACCATCGGTGCTCGGGCCCTAATTACATTTTAAAATATATTCAAATATATTTTGCTTAAATTCATAATTTAAGTTCAGTTCAAACCATTTCACAAATTTCATCAAATAAAGGTTAATATTCAGTAACTTTTCATTTGTATTCTAAATAATGTGTGACATCACATGATCACTATCAATGAAAAAGTAAAGTATGGAAAGAAAATACACATGAACTGTTAACTGTGTGTTAAACCATATTTTTGTCTCTAAATACTCCAAATATTCTTTCAACAGAATTGCAATGTTTGACAATGTCAACAAGTCAGACTACTATACAGTCAGTACTCATGCAGTGATGCACTACTGTGGGTCTGAGGTGGACTATTTGTCCTTAGAACGCTGGGAGCAGGAATACCAGTTTCACCGGAAGCTTTTGCGCATCCCTATGTTTGCCCTCTTCCTAAAGTGGAAGGCTTTTCGTGTGTGGCGTAACAATGTGCGCTATAAGAAAATCAGCAAATGCAGACGCTCATTGCAAGAGCATCTCTTCATTCTTAATGAGGTTTGCCAAAGATTTTTGTATGTGAATTTATATAGATATGGCTTTTAGAAAAGTTGATTTGTTTAAAAAAACTTACTGTATATACTTACAACGAGGTTTCTTGCAGAATGCATCACCTTCTTTATACAAAGACAGCAAAAAGTATGGTGAAAATAATCATGTCTGTATTTCAGTCTCTGCGACCAGCATTGATTGACATCAGGGAAATGTGTTACCACATCAGTGACATGCCTCTGTGTCGGCTAGAGAAAGACCACACATACACACTTGAGGAGTTTCAGAGTGCACAATACAAACAGCTGGAGGAGGTGAGAGAGACTTGAGTTTGCATGCGTTTTGGGTTTTGCAACAATCCCATAGAATAACCATTTTTGACTCCCCAATGAACCCTTCAGTGGATAGTTCTTAAATTAACTTTTTTTTTTTCTTAGTGTGAAGAACATTTAAAATCTTTTGTGCAATGGAAAGGTTAAGGATTTTCATGTAACCATAGATGCCAATAAAGATCATTTATTTTTAAGAGTGCATTATGTTCGCTGTACAGTGTGAAGTGTCTTTTTTCTATCATTTATAATTATTTATTGAAATCATAAATTATTATTATTAAATTATTTTTGTGGATACATGTTCTAGGTGTCCTCCCGTCTTGAAAAGTTCAGGAAGCTGGCAATGGAAGTGGCAAGAAGTGCCTGTCGAAATGCTTTGAAAGAGTTTGGACACACACCGGACTACGGCGACTTGGAGACTGGTGACAATTTTATCCAGACACACAAGCAATTATGTGTCAAAAAGCTGGTATATTGTGAATTTGAGTGTGTTTTTTTTCTTACATGCATGTATCAGACGGTAATGAAGAGTTAGCATCACCTGATTTTGGATTGTTCTTTGAAGACACACCTGAGAAGATGAGTTACACGCAACAAGCAAACAAGAGATACTACTGCCAACGTCTTACTTGGTTAGTCAACATTTCTGTAATGTTGCGGAAGCGGGAGGAAACAGGCTGAAGTGAGGATCTATATGCAGAGATTTTAATGAAGTGGCAAAGTAAACAAACAACAAGGAAGAATGCTGTCATTATTTATCTTCATCAGAATTTGCTTTTATTTTTGATGTGTACCAATAAAAGTGTGTATATATATATATATATATATATATATATATATATATATATATATATATATATATATATATATATATATATACTGTCAAACCAAAAATTATTCAGACACCAGATATCATTTTTGATATTTTTTTTACTAGTGGTTGCAGGACACTATAGTTCATTTATGGAAGTGAAGATAGCAAAATAAAGTAAACTGTGACATATTATACCCAAAAATTCTTCATACAGTGGACTACCAGTAAAATTTATAAAAATTTGGGACCTAAAATTATTCAGACCATGTTTTGCTTAAGTGCTTTTTCTTTAATTGCTAATGCGACCTTTTTACACCACAGACTGAACAAAATTAAGCATTGCTTGGTAATTGGTTGACCTAAATTGGTATCATCTAAATGTGTACTTAAATTTGACAGCTGACGGCTATTCAACCTAATTCTTTTGTGAGGCAGTCTAATAGAAGGATGGCCAAAACCAGTGAAATATCAACTGATTTGATAACTCTGAGTTCTTGTCACATTTTATTACCATTTTCTAAACTATAACGAATAAACTGTGATAATGTTAGAAATGTTGAAGGTGTCTGAATAAATTTTGGTTTGACTGTAAATATTAAATAAATAAATAAATGTATTCAGTTCTTTCACAATGACAGTTCATAGTGACCCCTCTGTCAAGCTACAAAAAACAAATTTTATTGGTGAACTGTCGAATATTTTTCTTGGTCTCCATAGTTTCATCAGAATGGCCGATTATCTGATTGTGAACACCACACACATGCTTGTTGTCAACTCGGTCAGTAAGCTACTGAGTGTGTTTCAGGAGAAAAACACACACACCCCTTCATTTGCCCTTATCCAGAGCTGGGCAGGTAGCGAGACCAGCCAAGATCCTGAAATAAAGGTTAGTATACTTGTGTGTTTATGTGATACAGGGAAATATTTTAACTTGTTTTTTTAGTTTTTTTTGAAAGTGAGATATGTTTGTATCTCTGTGATTCTTTAAAGGGATACTTCACCGATTAGCATTAAGCTTTGTATCAGTAGAAACCCGGTAGTATTTTCGAATGACCGTGCTTTCCTCCCTCATGTCCCCCTGAGACGAGAGATTTCTGTATTGTGTGTCTGGAAAAAACCTCTGATGATGCAAAGATCGTCATTTTGCGTCACTGGAGGCTTTTTTGGCCAGAGGCTAGAGACTACAGCCAGTAGTAGGAGCTAGTTCTGCATGTCTTCAACCCGCCCATAGGGGGGTGGGATCTCAGGATAAAATGGCGTCTTTTTAGTATCTGACTTTTTAGTCAACTAGTAGCCTAGTTGTATCATTTCTTCCAATACTGCCCTCTGTAACCGGTAGGCGTGGCTTGGGAGTGGCCTCGTAGGGCAGCGAAGCAAGTGCATTCTGGGAGTTGTTGTCTTTCATCCACATGAGCCAAAAATACATTTTCTGGCTTTTCTCAGTCTATAAGGCACCAATTATTAAAATAATTTCACATTTCTACTACATAAATGACCCAATTTAAATACACATTAATCTTTCCAGTGGTGAAATATCCCTTTAACTACAGTCACTTTTATTTAGGGCTTGATCTAAAAAAAATTAAAACTAACAGATCAGAACTGTTTTATTGTGCAGCATTTTCAACCAAGCTTTAATGCATTTTTATTTATTTTCAGTTTTTAATTTTTAGTTTTTTTTAATTTATTTTTCATTTAGTTGTTTAAAAAAAATAATAATGTAATTTCCAACACTGAATATTATTAACACACAATGCATACCCTAAGATGTGGTGGAAATAACATTTTGTGGTGTTCATGTTCATACTGTTTCAGAAAAAATAAATGGTTGGACAGTGTTAATGGACAAACCTGCTGAACACCAACTAGTGAAACAAACGTGTGTGTGTGTGTGTGTGTGTGTGTGTGTTACAGGTCACAGCAGAGCAAAACGTCATTGCTCCCCACCAGCCAATGTTCATAACTGAGCTGATGCTGGACACACACTCCTTATCATACCAGCCCTCCACTGATGACTTCCAGGTTTGTGTTTTTAGGCACACTGTCAGTTTTTGTGTGTTGCAAACATTGCAGCATGCCCAGTATGTGTATATGTGTACACTGCATACAGTATGTTTATGCTTGCCATGTGTTTGTGTGTACATCAGGAGTGTGTAGCAGAAATTACTGGGCGGTTTGAGACCACAGTATTGTCTTTGGATACTCTGGTGCAAGACACCTACTTTGATGCTTTTACTCAACCAATTATCAACAAAAAGGTTAAACAAGACCAACATTTACCTCTTCAATGTATAGTACACGCTCTTTTATAATCTGACCCTGGCTGATGTGTCTGCACATGTGTATGCGTGGTGTTTCAGGTTGAGGAGAAGACATGTGGGGATGGCCCTAGTCTTGCAGAAATCCTGGAAGATGACACTTGTCTGCAGAACATCATCCTCAATATTAAGGTTTTTATTTTATTCTAATATGACTATGACCTAAATGCAGTAAGAAATAAACAGTTTTCATGCACCATTTTAAATTAAGTTAAAATTGAGAGTTTTCCAAAGGAAGATTAAAGTTTATATATATATATATATATATATATATATATATATATATATATATATATATATATATATACCAGTATTTTTTATATTTTTTACCAGTTATAGAAATAATTTATTGGTTTCTTTAATATTGTGTTGATAAGAGCCACCATTTGGTAGTTCTAAAGAATAGCACCCAACAATGCCATTACTGTAAACAACAGTGTTCTCAAGTAATGTAACTTACTTATTTAAATGTTTTTCTGTCATGATAGTTTAGCATGTTTATGGATGCTAATGACAGTGATATGATTGCATGCAAAGGACCTATCAGTATTTTCCATCTAGAGTTTCATGACTAAACTGTCATTGTTTGCATAAATTTGCATACTTGAGGACATTTGGGAATTTGTACATAATAACCGCTGTTCTCAAATGAGAAATAATCTGTGTTAAGGTTAAAGGAACGGTTGACCCCAAAATAATTTTTGTCCATCCATTGAAAGTCTACGCTACCAAAATGTTCATGTTTCTAATAGTACAAAAACATGTGCATACTTTTCTCCTCTTTTTCTAGAAGTGCAAAATGACATCGTAAAAGTAATCCAAATGAATCGAGCAGTTTAATCCAAGTCTTCTGCACATATACACTATAGAGTGCATCAAATATGGCAAACAGAAGCTCCACTATGCTTAATGCTTGAGATCAATCCAAGAAAGAACAATTGAGATTTCAATTATCATGAACTTTAAAATTATGTGTTCATAACTGTCTCTAATTGTGAAAATGTTTTATGTTTCTTCCCCTGTCAGAAATCTATTCAGATTGCATTTGATACCGCTAATGTATATGCTCGTACATTTGAGCCATTCAGACTGTTTTACAAAGAGAATGAAGACCTGGACCTGGAGGCTCTCAAAGAGCAAGACCATGGTACATCATCATCATCATCATCATGATCTACAACACTCCTGATTGTCAAAATCATGATTGTCTCACACCTCTTATGTTGTGTACGTGTGTCTGATGCAGAAGTTGCATTTTTTGGGGACAGTCTGGATAAATATCATCGAGAGCATAAAGAGGCTTTAGCCATCAAACAGAAAAGACCCCTGGGAATTCTGCTGGTGGATACTACACAACTGAAGGACAAACTTATACCATCCCCTCTGCATTGCATAGAAGTAACACACTGACAGAAACACACAAATTGAAATAGAAAATACAGAAATAGAAATTGACTTCTCCTGTAATATTTGCATTCCCACTGTTTGACCTAGTGGGACCCCAAACCATTTACCCCAACACAGTTGGCAATAGGGCACATAAATGCACAGTTTGCCCACCTCATTTTGAACCCCTTTCTTCAGGCCATTAATGACATCCTACCTCGGCTAGCAAAGAAAAAGATGGATGACATCATTGCAGAAGCTCAGGATGCCCAGTTCAAACTGGACTTTGTTCCAACAGTAACCAATGAATACGTCAACTCCCTTAACTTCCTGGAGGAAATTCAGAAGAGGGTAAGAATCAAAAGAGAACCATGACCCATCAAGAAGTTTTGTAGTGATTAAAACAATCATACTTTCAATCTATTGAGTATCAGACATTAGACGGCTGTTTGTTCAGATGTATTTAATTTATCTTTTGATATTTTTTTTCTTTTTTCTTTTAGATTGAGGTGCTGGAAAAGGAGACTGTGACTGTCTGTGAGATGTACAAGTTGATTGAGAGTTACTCTGTCCCCACCCCTCCTGAGGATATTGCAGTGTATGCCACATTTCCGCCATGTGTAACTGCCATAAAGAACACCATCGACAAAGCGGTGGGAGAGCGGGACTCTTATGTGGACAAATTTTGCCAACACCTCCAGCAAGATATCAACCAACTTAACAAAAATGTGCTGGCAGTGAAAGAGCAAGCTGAGGTGAAAGAAAGGAGAGAGAAAGAAATAGTGATAGTATATCAGAATAATGTGCTGAAGTCATTTATAATAAGTAAATATACACTACAGTTTAAAATTTTGGGGTCATTAAGATTTTTTTTTTTTTTGTGTGAAAGAAATTAATACTTTTATGCAGAAAAGATTAACTTGAACAATAGTGACAGTAAGTACTGTTAGATTGTTACAAAAGATTTCTATTTTAAAAAAAAAATGCTGTTCATAAAAATCCTGAAAAAATGTTAAACGGTTTCTGTTAAAAAATATTACAAATATTAAGCAACCTCAAAAATATTAAGCAGCACAGCACAACATTGATAATCATGTTTCTTGCAATCATGCAAAGACTGGAGTAATTGCTGCTGAGAATTCAGCTTTGCCATCACAGGAATAAATTACATTTTAAAATGTAGAAAAGTTATTTTACTGTTTTTACTGTATTCTTTGATTGAATAAATGCAGCCTGGTTGAGCATAAACATGAAAAAAAAAAAAAAGATCATACTGACCCTATTGTATTTCCAACTTTAACATGGTACTGAGCTGGTAATGTGAAATACTGAAACCCTGCTGAATCACTCACAGCCTGTTTTTGTGTATGTTGGATGGATTTTGTCTCTCCAGAACCATCAGCTCCTTGACATTGATGCAGATCGCTCTAATATACGCCGGCTGCTGGGAGATATTCAGATCTCTATCAATGAGTTGCAGGCTCAAGCCTTCAAATATAAAACCTACCAGAAGAACTTTAAGGTCAGTGTTTCTCTCTGTCCAGCAGAGGGCGCATTTTCTGTATTTATTCTCTGCACATTTTGTTTTGAGTTTGCCTGTCTGATCATTATGAGTTATATATATATAAAAAATAATAATCTGTATTTGTTTATGCAGGTGGAGGTGACTAAATATAACGCTTTAGAGGGACTGACTGCTGAAGTGAAGCTGAAGCAGCTACTCTGGGACTCTCTGGAAGAATGGGAAAATCTAGAGAACAGCTGGTTGCAGGTCATTTTAAAGGGGTCATTTTTTACTTTTGAAATATTTGACTTTAAATCCACTTAAGGGTAGTCAAGACACACAAAGCTCCTTACAATTAAACTGCAAAAAAAAAAAAAAAAAAAAAAAAAAAGGTGGAAGGCCAGTTCCTCAGTACTGTGAAGCATGGATACAGCAACTAAAGAGTTACTGAGATACACAGTCATGCTTGTCATAATTTTTGGCCTTAAACAAGGCATTTTATACTAGACAACTTCAGATGAAGTGTCCCTGCAAATGGTGTGCTGGAAGCCATTTTGAATGAAAGTGTCCTTTAAATGTCAAATGGTCAATTATCTCTTTGATACAGAATAAGTTTGATGAGCTGGACCCAGAATTGCTGAGCAGGCAGGTGATTAAGTTTGGCAAATATGTCAGCCAGCTGGAAAAAGGACTGCCACCAAACAATGTGGTGCCCTGCCTCAAAGAGAATGTGGAGAGTATGCGAGAAAAGGTGGGTCAGGTTGGCACTAATTCCAGTGTGTCATTGCTCTTTAACTGTCTCCTCGTTTGAAGTTGACTGCTGTATTTTGCTTTGGCCCATGAAAAAAAGTCTAAACCCAATTACAAAGTGTTTTTCCAGTGTTCTTTGATGAACAGTTCAAAAGAACAGCATGTATTTGAAATAGAAAGTCTGTAACATTATAAATGTCTACTGTCACTTTTGATCAATTTAGTGCAATCTTTCTGAATAGAAGCATCCTGTTTAATAGAACAAAAAAATGTAGTGAAAAAATGTAGTGTATGTATGCATCTGTTTATTTAACGTTCTGTGTTTGCGTAGTTGCCAGTGATCACAGACCTGCGTAACCCATGTCTGAAAGCTCATCATTGGGAAATGCTGGAGGAAATTGTGGAAGCCAAACTACTGGAAGAGCCACTGACTCTCGCCCTCCTGGAAGAACTCAACATCTTCGACTTTGGACCACAAATACAGGAGGTGAGAGAAACACTGAGGCTCTCAAAACCTACTGATCTACTTTCCTAAACAACACTTTTGGGCATCATAGATGCATTCCAAATTTCCAGGCAACCTGACAGGAAGGAGTAAATCAGTGTATAGTTGCTAAAGATTCTTCTTTTAACCTTATGAATCCTCTTAAACTCTCAGGTGTCAGCACAAGCCTCAGGAGAAGCATCTCTGGAGAACATTCTGAGAAAGGTGATGACTATGTTTATAATTCTTAATTTATAAAAACAACATTTATACATGTCCTTATATTCATCTTCACACACACTTACTTTTGATAGATTGAGAAATCCTGGAAGACGACAGAGTTTGTGGTGCTTCCTCATCGGGACTCCAAGGATGTGTTTATCCTCGGAGGAACTGATGATATTCAGGTAGGAATGTATTGCATCCATTGTTCACAGAGTTTTCAGATTGTTAAAACATTAGATTTATGTGTAATTATCATTAAACCTAACTTTTCCTCGCTTATTTGTAATATTTGTATTCTGTTTGTGTGAATGTAAATTTTGTAGGTGCTTCTTGATGACAGTATAGTCAATATCGCCACAGTTGCTTCATCACGTTACGCAGGCTCCATCAAGGCCAGAGTAGACAAGTTGCAGAAACAGCTCTTACTTTTCAGCCAGACCTTGGTAATCAGAGTGGTGATCATCAAAAACATTGTTTTTTTTGTTTTTTTTTTGATTAATCAAACATTCTCTATCTCTCTTCTACTGTGTTTCTAGGATGAGTGGTTGGTATGTCAGAGAAGCTGGCTTTATCTTGAGAGTATTTTCAGTGCTCCTGACATCCAGAGGCAGTTGCCTCCTCAGTCTAAGTTGTTCCTGCAAGTGGACAAGTCCTGGAAAGAGATTATGAGGGAGGTCAACCGCATGCCCAATGCCCTTCGTGCTGCCACACAGGGTTAGGCTCAGGAAACACACATTAAGCATAGGCAATCTAATATCTACAACTCAAACGTTAGATTAACACATTTACATTCAAAATTCTTGTCCAGTGTCAAAAAGTTTGTATCTGCAAAATGGTTCACTATCTAAATGAAAGCTGTAGTTGAAATGCAACAATGAAAAATGGTATAAATTATAAATGACTTTCACCAGTGTTGCCCTCTACTCTGTCTCTCCAGGGAATTTGGATATTTTCCAGAAAAATAATTCACTCCTGGAAGAGATACAGAAATGCCTGGAGGATTACTTGGAGTCCAAGAGAGTTATCTTCCCAAGGTGTCTATGCGCACTCACACACGCACAGCAGTTTCTCATCAGAATGCTGATTTCTCTTGATGCCGTGCCATGACTTTACTCATTTCTCTTGGTGGCTCAGGTTCTACTTCCTGTCTAATGATGAACTGTTGGAGATTTTGTCTCAGACGCGAAACCCTCAGGCTGTGCAGCCTCACCTGAGAAAGTGTTTTGATGCAATATCACAGCTGGAGTTCGGCCTGCTTACCCCTACTACACCTGGAGAGGGCGAGACTGGCGAAAAAATACAATACAATAATGACATCTTAGCCATGGTGTCACCTGAGGGAGAAAAGGTCAAGTCTTACATTTTTATTTTCCTTTTTTTTATTATTATTTTTTGTTCAGTGATTTATAAAACGACAAAGGATAGAAATATATATGTGTGTGTCTGTGCTGTAGGTGGCACTGAAAGGGCTGAAGGCTCGTGGAAATGTAGAGGACTGGTTGGGAAAGGTGGAGGAGGCCATGTTCTCCTCTCTTAGTAGACTCAGTAAGGCTGCAATATCTGACTACCAGAGCAAAGCCAGAGTAGAGTGGGTAGTGGCCGGGCATCCCTCACAGGTTTGTGCTCGCCTAGGTGAGATTGCTTGTGTGTGTCTCTGAGTGTATGAGCAATTCTCACCTGTGATTTTCTGCAGGTGGTGTTGACCATCTCCCAGCTCATGTGGTGCAGAGACATGGACAACTGTCTAGAGGGAGACCATGACCACTATCATGCATTACAAGAATTTGAGCTCACCAACTTTGAGGTGACAACATATTGCTTTCATTGACCAAATGATGTATCTTTGTATGAATGTGTTAGTTACTTTGAAGTTCCCTCGCAAGTAATTTACAGTTTAGGTGAATATATTTGTGGTATATTCATGTGGTTTTTGCATACGTGTGTGTGTGTGTCTGTCTGTTTTATCTTTTGTTGTTTGCATAAACAGAGACTGAATTCTCTTGCTGCTCTTGTCCGTGGGAATTTGCCTAGTCTTCATCGGAACATCATCACAGCTCTCATCACCATAGATGTGCACGCCAGAGACATTGTTACAGAGCTTGTCAAAGAGAAGGTTTGTCTATTTGCTTTGTCTTGTCACAGGGATGTAGAAAATGTGGCCTGTTTGCAATAGATCAGTAATTCTCAACATAGTTCATCAAGTGACAGAATCAATAGCCTTTTCTGCTCTGTTTTAGAAGTCAGTAAGCTTATTTATTTTATTATTTAATTAATTTTAACCCTGTTGTCCGTGACCATCAGAACAGACCTGTAGTTGTATCAGAATAGGCTGCGACCAATCATTTGAGAACCACTGCCATACATAATATGCCAGTTATTTACCTATTATGTCTGATAGTTCAAGAGGTTATTGCGTATGTGTTTATGTGTTTGTAGGTGGACTCCAGCGATAATTTCGAGTGGCAGAGGCAGTTGCGGTATTATTGGGATGTGGACTTGGATAATTGTGTGGCTCGGATGGCTCTCTCTCAGTATGTCTATGGATATGAATATTTGGGAGCGTGTCCTCGTCTGGTGATAACGCCACTGACGGTACATATATTAACTTTTTTATGAACGGGAACAATTATTTTCATCCCATTTATGATGATTTTATACATACTGTATGCTGTATTTGAGTTTTGCCCAAGTATATCAAATAATGCAAATAAATTGGCAATTTGAACAATGATGGCTTTAACTTCATTTCAATCAAATCAAGATTAAAAACAAAAGTAGCTGTAAAAAAATGCACATATTAATTAAAGATGCACAATGTAAATGTAGTTATCAAACAACAAATAAAGCTCTGATGGAATTAAAAATCGATTTAGATTTTTTGCCGCTACATTTTAAATATTAAAATGGTGGCATTTATGCCCTCATGGCCAATATCAGTTTGCGTCTTTTCACGTCATAAGAAATACAAATTTAACAAATACATTTATATTTTTATGCATGTATAGAAATTTCGGATCTATGTCAGTGTGGTGTGCGTGATTTATGATTGTACTAATAATGTGTGTGCGAACTGCATATATGTTTACTTTTTTCATTTTAGGATCGATGTTACCTCTGCCTAATGGGAGCGCTGCAGCTGGATCTAGGGGGAGCTCCTGCAGGTCCAGCTGGCACAGGCAAAACTGAGACCACTAAAGACCTTGCGAAAGCTCTGGCAATCCAATGTGTGGTCTTTAACTGCTCAGATGGACTCGACTATAAGGTACTAATCTGTCTCTCTTACAGTTCAACTTTTATTTTCTTTTTTTCCTCATCAATTTGTTAAGGAGCTAGACAACCAGTATGACCTAGAGATGCTTGTTTTTCTGTCAAATTAGAGTGAATTCATACATTGCATTTGTCAATAGGAGGCAGCAGAGCTCCAACTGAAGTTCTCTGTACGTTACATAAAAACAACTGTAGACATCTTTCTGAGAGCTTTACCCAGCAGGCTGTCCTTATTTATGGCCAGTGTTTAGTGTTTGTTGGGGGAGTCATATGTCATAAAGACGTTAAAGATTCTGACTAGGCCTTAAAAATAGTCATAGTCATTGTTCACTGTTTGTCTTTTTTTATTCTGTCACCGGAACATTAATTTACCATATAGCTCTTTCTGTAGATCATTCCTTTATCTGGGGGTTTGCTGGGCTGGGGATTGTTATTGCTGTAGTTCAGTACATGGGTGGCATGTAGGGCTGTCACTTTTGTGAAAAAATCCTGTTCGATTTGTGAGACATAAGTGTTCATTGAATCGATTGTAAAATCGATTTTCCATGTCTAAAGACGTTTCCATTTTAAACGCCAAATATGGGCAAATCCACGGACAACTAACAGGCATTAGGACGAACGTAAAGAGGGTGCTTAGACGCGCACAAGTCCGCAATATTCCTGATGATTTATTGGTGTGAAGTTTTGTGCACAATGACAAACAGGAGTGCAACATTCTCGAAAAACAATAAACTGTCATAACATCAATGACATTACTGCAGTCTTCAACATGGCTGTGTTTACGATTAGAGAATCTGTATCTTTATGCATGAGACTGAGTCTGAATACCGGCAGAATTCAAATTTTTGTAGTAAAAAGAGAAATATTATGCAGAAGTATAATTTGCTGTTATGTGTGTTTGTCAGAGCCTGCAGTTGCTGTGTGACACGCGTTCGCTGCGGGTGTATAGCGACGAGCTGGACGCGCTCTGAGAAAAGACCGTTAAAATCGATTCACTATTTTCATTTTCGAAACTTGTGTTGGTTGGTCTGATCGATCCGACATTCTGATATACGTTCCCCAGCAGGATTGGTTTGCGGTTATAGACCTGAAAGACGCGTAATTTTAATGTCTCGATCTTGCTTCAACACACCTTTTCTTCGGTTTGCCTTCGAGGGTCAAGTATTTCAGTACAAGGTCCTCCTTTTGTGACTGTTCCTGTCACCTTAGCCGCTTTTCCACCGTCAGGCCGAACTGTTCTCATTGAGTAACCGATAGATAGCATAGATAAGTGCAGAGAGCTTTCCCTGGGCCCAGTCTGAGTGTGATGCTGAGTTCTTCTGCAACACTGTTGAGGATTTTGCCCAGCAATTCTTGACAGTAAAGTAGCAGTCCGAGGATAGCAAAGCAGCACGGGACGAGCCCCCACTTGTTACGACCCCATCTAGGGTGAGGCTGCAACATAAACTGGAATTGGCAACCAAAGATCCTTTGTACAATTTTATTTACAGAACCACAACTTCAGGGGTGAACAAAGGCCAAAACAACAAACAAACACCAAACAAACTCCTAACAGAAAAACTAAATTCCCTATCAAAAGAATGAAAAACAGGAGAAAACAGTATTTACAAAAGAAATGGGACTCACCCCCTACAGCTTCTAAGTGTGGACAAGATATTTACAAAACTTTACAAAATATACAAAAAAGGGAATGAGATTGACAGCCACTTATCAATTCAAAACCAAAATTCACACTGCACGCAAAAGGCAGATCAACAGGCAAGCTAGCAGTAGCAACACACAATAGCATATGTGCAATTGAACAACAGGAAATCACATGTTGAGCAGAGATCCCTTTTCAGGCACTCCAGAACCTTTTATTGCCTCTTGGCAATAAAATTAGCACCAATCACATCGAGAGAGAGAGAGAGAGAACCAGAGAGAGGACCAGCAAAGCAACACAATACGTCACGTTTCAACAAATTTCTGCACCACTAAACTTCAAATTACAGATTTTAAGGGTGTGACACAGTAGCACATCTACACATCACTCATAGGATTTTCTACAGTCTTTTGGGGAAATTCCTTATGTCCATCCAAATCATTACCTAGAATAAGGTACACCATCAACAGGAATTCTGGAGCATACACCAATTTGCACTTATCCATTTTCAGCCATGAGAGACTGCCGCTTGCTCCTGTCTCTCTCAATATGGTGATCGGTGTAGGTTTCGAATTCTTAGTGAGTGCTACTGATCCAGACAACATGAAAGGCTTGTAGAAAGAAGACTGAGCTGATAAAGAGGAAGAATCTAAGACAGGGTGAACAGATGCAACACCAGCACATCTGGATTGATCAGAGGGATTACTCTGTTTGCTATAAAATGATCTTGCTCAAGACAGTAGAAACAAACACGCATTTTACCACTATAATGGTGGGCAGACTTGTTTTTTTTTAATACAGTGTTGAGCAAAGATCATTGCCATTATAATCACTGAAGCTGTCAATTACAATGTGAGGTACACAAGCTGCACTCTTGTGAAAACTCCCATTATAATCAATGAAGCTGTGCACTGAATCTCTTATTGCCATCATGTTTATACTTTGTTGGTTATAATGAAAGGATTCGCAAGACAGGCATGATTTTTGGCCAATAATCTTGAAATAGCCAAACATAAGCTGATTAATCAACCTTGCCAAATTGGCGCTGCACTGTATTTATCATAGTCATTGCACTTACAACAATTGCTTACGGTTTAACTCTTATGCATTACCTTTAAGGTGAACATATGTAAATGTAATATGTAAATATTCACTCTGTGGCAGTGTTATGGTACAAATAGTATGAGTTTTCAACTATTTGTTTATTAATTACTTTAGCTATGTCATATTGTAATGCTATGTACTACTATATTTTCATTCTAAGCCCTTAGGGGGTTCAGTATTCAGCTTGCTACAAGTGTTATATGGCATTTGTGTGTTTAGATGATGGGGACGTTCTTCAGTGGTTTGGCTCAGTCAGGTGCCTGGTGCTGCTTTGATGAGTTCAATCGCATCAACATCGAGGTACTGTCAGTCATCGCTCAACAACTCATCACTATCAGAAATGCCAAGGCAGCCAAGGTAAAGCACATACACACTCACATATGCATGTACAGTATCATATGCTCACAAACAAGTACTTATACTGGAATTTTTTGCAACTGCATGTGTCTGGATTGTGATTATTTTCTGCAGCTAACTCATTTCACGTTTGAGGGAAGACTGATAAAATTGGTGATGTCGTGTGCTGCCTTCATCACTATGAACCCTGGTTACGCTGGCAGAACCGAACTCCCTGACAACCTGAAAGCCCTTTTCCGACCCATAGCCATGATGGTGCCCAACTATGCTCTTATCGCTGAGGTGTGTGATTAAACCACCTGATCTGATCCCAGTAATGATGATAAACCACACTAGGTGGAGAGGTCAGAGATTGCACTGCTCACCTAATGTGTGTACTCATTAAAAGCTTTTCTCTGTTCATGTGTGTGCGTTAAGGCTAATTCACACTGCACTGACAGACCAATGGAAATAGACACATTCTTCTGGATTTGTTGGATCAGAGTGTCATCAGTCCGAGTCTGTTGCCATTGTTCAGCACTTGTTTTCGCAGATTAAACATTGTCGGGTAGTGGAATGTTCGAGAAGTGATGTGCTGTAATCTGGTGATTGTCTGCTTCATTCGACGTCTGTTGGTGCAGTGAGAATTAACCTTTCCTGAGAGGAAACTGGTGTCTTACCACTGTGATTTCCTGTTTGTAAATTTCCACAATTCATTGGTTAGAAAATGTACTTTTAACTTCAATACACACTTTGTTCCCAGTGTAAAATGATGAAATGTTGAAGTAATTTGGAGCATTTAGAGCAGAGGTGCCTAAACCTTTTACTGCAAAGGCCAAAAATCATATTTGATCAAGTGCTTTAGGCCAAAAGTAAATGTTGCATTATATCTGACTTAAAATCACTTATATACTCTAGATTTCAATTGAAAAATAAAACAATTTTTTTTTATAACTTAAAAATGAATTTGGAATGAACATACCAATATCAATAGCACCCCCCCCAACACCCCCTTGTGATATAGCGTGGCAGGCCATATCAAGAAGAGTCCCGAGCCAACTTTAGCTCACATGCCCTGGTTTGGGCATCTTATTTAGAGATTTATTTTCTTTTACAAAAAAAAGGAACTTTTGGCAACCTTTATAATAATAATAAATATTAGTATTTTTTTAGTTCACTAGATTTTGTCCAAAGAAAACATACTCTCAAAAAAGAACCAACAGTTTTAGAGAACTATTGAAATCTCATCAGAAACCACAGCCTTAGTGGATATCTGTTTAGAGGAGTTGCATGAGTCCTATATAAAATTCTCTTAATATTAGCATGTCTTATCTGACAATCCAAACAGTTCTACAGTATCTTTAACCTGAAAACCTCTCTCTCTCCCTGTAGGTGATCCTGTACTCTGAGGGCTTTGAGTCTAGTAAGACTCTTGCTAGGAAGATGACTCAGATGTACAAGCTCTGCAGTGAGCAGCTCTCTCAGCAGGATCACTATGACTTTGGCATGAGAGCTGTCAAATCTGTGCTGGTCATGGCAGGGTGAGGCATTCAGGGTTGATATCTGCTCTTTTTCTACAGCACAAACACATTTTCACATTACTCAATGAGTCAATCTCACACACTACCATTCAAAAGATTGGGGTTGGTACAATTTATTATGTAATTATTTTTTTTATGTCCAAGGTTGCATTTATTTAATCAAACTCTCAGTAAAAAAAAAAAAAAAAAAAAATATTGTGAAATATTGTTACAACTTAATATAACTGTTTTCTATTTTCATATAATTTAAAATGTACTTTATTCCTGTGATGGCAAAGTCATTGCTCCAGCCCGAGGTCAGTGTCACATGATCCTTCAGAAATCAATAATTGTGCTGCTTAATATTTTTGTGGAAACCATGACACATTTTTTTCAGGATTTTTTGATGAATTGAAAGGTTAAAAGAACAACATTATTTGAAATAGAAATCTTTTGTAACTTTAAATTAAAAGTGACAGAAAAGACATGTACTGTATAATGATCTTTCAACAATGAACGTTACATAAATAGCGTAAATCAGTCTCGGAAAGTGTTTGTTTAGGGCTTTTCTAGGCCACTCTTGTCTTCTCACATTTTTATTGTCTTTGTTTTATGAACAAGTCAGCCTTTGATTGAGAATTAATTTGCACATGCTCAGTCTCAGTTAGTGATGTGTTTGGGGTAAAGGCCAATAAAATACAGCTATGCAAGAAACCTCTAAGCAGATCATGGCCAACAGGAAGTCTTCAGTGTGTGTGTGTGTGTGTGTTAACCTCATGTCACCACTGGCACATTTTATTAGCACTCAGGTTTTATGTGCAGTATAAATTCACATCCTTGTCCCTTTATTACACTGTGTTCTTCAGTGGTTCAAAATGTCTGTCTTTAAATCAATTTGATTTAGGCTACTAAACTATTTACAAGAATATATGAACAGCTGTAGAGTGTTTAAAAATTGAGAGTAAATTTGAGCACCATATTCTGTGTAAATTACTGATATGGAATTAATACAGGCTGTTTAATAGCTTGGATGTCTTTTATGATTCCCACAGTACTAATTGGTGCTTATCAAGGCATGAATGACACCTTGAATCATGTGTCTTGTTGAGGAGAGGTGTGAATTGATCATTAAAACATTAAAATGTGTGAAAAAAATCCCCTAAGCCAGGAAGCAGCCACATAGCAACCATCTAGAAATGACCTAGCAACCACCCTAGCAAAACCACCTACAACATCCTAATATTGTGGTGGGCAAGCACCACTTACCTCATATTTTCCACCCTAGCAACCACATAGCAATGCACTAAAAGCACTCACAGAGCACTCACAGAGCATCGCTTCCATTTTCTTCAGAAAATGTAAAAATCTTGTTTAATTTGTGAATGCCATCTATAATAAGATCTATCGTGTGATGTCCTGTGTGCATGCAGTGTAAAAATACTGAGAGAATCCAATGTTTTTGTGCTGCAAGTTGTGTATTCCTGCTCACATTTTCTGAACAACTTTTAATATATTATTTATTATGTGTGTGTGGTGTTCAGGTCATTAAAAAGAGAAAATCCTCAGTTGAGCGAGGATGTTGTGCTGATCAGAGCTCTGCGAGATTCGAACCTGCCCAAGTTCCTCAAAGATGATGCAGTGCTTTTCAGGTGACCACAGGTTTTTAATATCGCATATGAAAAAAAGGTAGTAAAAACAGTAATATTTTAAAATAATATTGTGATTTTTTTTTAATTTTTTTATTGATGACAAAGCGGAATTTTCTGCAGCCTTTACTACAGACATCCAAGTCACACGATCCCTCAGAAATCATTGTAATATACTGATTTTGTGCTCAAGTAGTTACTCTTTATAATTAATGTTAAAAACATTTGTGTTGCATAATATTTTTGTGTGTATTATTTTCAGGATTCTTTGATGAAAAAAAAGTTAAAAAGATCTGCATTTATCTGAAGTAGAGATCTTTTGAAACATTATGAGAGAATAAGTGAGGAAGGACATAGCAGAAATCTTTGGACATTTTTTGGTCCCCATGATGAAAACAGCTTATAAATCATACTAAATTTGTATGAATGTTTTCTATAAAGTTTATACAGTATAAAAATCCTAAAACACAAAAACCTACATTCGTATGTGTGTGTGTGTTTGTGTGAGAGAGAGATAGATGGTTATTGACCATGGCACCCACCATGAGGGGGAGCCACCATTACGTAGAATAAAATAGCTTTTTCTATCTCATGTGAGTGTACATTATTTAAGTCATATTTGTCAGAAGTACCATTCATTTCTTTAGATATAAAGTAAAAAAAATAAAATAAAATTAAAACTTTAAGTAATTCAGTGAAATTAAGTGTGACTTTAAAGTCCAAGGATTTCTCGGGGCCACTATATTTTGTGTGTGAATACCCACTCTTTTTTCCCTTAGTGGCATCCTGTCAGACCTCTTCCCTGGCGTCGCCATCCCAGAGCATGACTACGGTGTCCTGCAGTCTACCATTCACTCATCTCTGTGCCAACGCTCCCTCCAGCCCCTCCCATGCATCATAAGCAAGGTCATCCAGCTGTACGAGACCATGCTGGTCCGCCATGGGGTAATGCTCGTGGGGCCTGCCGGGAGTGGCAAGACTACTGTCTATCGTGTGCTGGCAGACACCTTGGATACCCTGCATCACGCTGGCCACCAAAATCCCTTCTACCGCCCTGTTAAGACCTATGTGCTCAACCCAAAGTCAGTGAGCATGGGCGAGCTTTACGGGGAGGTGAACCCACTGACGCTGGAATGGCGGGATGGTCTGATGGCGCTTTCTGTGCGGGCAGCAGTTCAGGACTTCAGTGATGACCACAAATGGGTGATCAGTGATGGCCCGGTGGATGCACTGTGGATTGAGAATATGAACACAGTCCTGGATGATAATAAGATGCTCTGCTTGGCCAACAGTGAAAGGATTAAGCTCACACCTTCCATACACATGTTGTTTGAGGTGAGATGCGCAAATGTGCACATGTTCCCTGTTTGTTAAATTCCACATGCATTTCCCGCTTTTAACTAGAGGCTAGTCACGTACGCTTACATGCCACGCTTTTCTCAATCAGGTTCAAGACCTGGCAGTGGCGTCTCCTGCCACAGTAAGCCGTTGCGGGATGGTGTACATTGACCCAGAGGAGCTTAAGTGGATGCCGTATGTTCAAACGTGGCTTACAGGTTTAGCCGAGAAGGTGAAGCCATTAAAACTCTCTGAGGACTCACAAAGCAGAGGGTTCACATTGTTTTACAGTCACGGACGCATTAGAAAGAGTCTTAATTAATAGTTTTATAGGAAAACCTTAAGAGGTTGGACTTAGAATGTCTTTTAGTTTGTTTTTAGAACTGTAGACCCATTACCATCTGGGAAATGTGTGTTTTTCTTTTTCTTTTTTAGATTACAGAGCCTGTACGTGGATATCTGATGGAGCTGTTTCAAAAATATGTGGAGAAGGGCCTGCAGTTTGTTTCAAAGCACTGTGTTCAGGCCATTGGACAGGTGGACATTAGTAAAGTCACAACCCTCTGCTGCCTATTGGAAGCGTTACTGTTCAGCAATGGAGCCCCTAACCTCAATATGGTATTATGCATCATAGCTATCACCAAAATTAATCATTAACATATTTTAGAAAGCTTCTACAGGACGTCTAATTGATAATGTGGTTAAAGACAAAAAAATAAAACCTATTAGATTTACACTACCCATCTACACTACTGTTCAAGGTAGTTCAAGGTTTGTTTGTTTTTGAAAGAAAGAAATTAATAATTGTATTTAGCTAGGATGCATTAAATTGATAATAAAATATAATTAATACTTGCTTATAAAGCAAAAATAAAATAATTAATAGTAAAATGTTATAATGTTACAAAAGATCTTTATTTGAAATAAAGGCTGCTCTTTTGAACATTTTAGAACATTTTCACATCAAAGAATCCTGAAAAAGTATCACAGCCCCCCCCCACCCACCCAAAAAATAAATAAATAAATAAATAGCACAAATACTTTAACATTGATAATAAGAAGAAATATTTCCTGAGCACCAAACCAGCACATTTGCATGATTTCTGAAGGAGCAGGTGACACTGAAGCCTGGAGTAATGGCTGCTGGAAATTCAACTTTGCCATCATAGGAATAAATAACATTTTACTTTAAATTATGACAGAGACCCCTAGCTAAAATATAAAGGCTATGTTCAAAGTCCCATTTATACTATGTGAGCAAAAAAAGTGTTATAATATAAAGACGTGTTATTTGCTAAATTAAATGTCTTTTATACGGTTATTGTATTGAAGTCATAGCAAATAATAAATAAATAAATAAATAATTTGGAAAAATGTACTTGCATGAAGTTGACTTATCTTTTTTTACCCACTAGTAATGTTTAATAAATAAACCTGAAGAGAAATTCTGATTTATTTGTAACTGAGATATGTCTTTTCTATTCCATTTGGAATATTACATAATTACATAATTACATAATTCATTAAAATAAATTCACATTTACACTTCTCTCTGAATGTTTGGTTTCTCGCCTTTGAGAAAAATGTGGAAATATAAGGATTCAGAGAGGAGTGGGAACTTGAGTTGTAAGTTAAATACCACAAATCAAAACCCTGGACTGGCACAATTCAGAACATTCAGACCCCAAAACTGCTGTACACTCGTAACACTCTTATATCGACATTCAGTAGTGTCTCATATCAATTTCAGTAGAAATTGCAGTGCGGTGATATCCAACTATTTAATTTATGTGCTTTTTGTGTATGTATTTGTAGGAGTCCAGCAAGTTGAACAATATGTTATGTCAGACGTTTGTGTTCTGCTACCTGTGGGCAGTGGGCGGTAATTTGATTGACAGCCACTGGGACACATTCGACACCTTCGTCAGGCAGCAGTTTGAGGACAACAGTGATACTAAGGTAAAGGAATAAATGTAAAATGCAATGTAATGCATAGGAACATTTCATATACTCTGAAACCTCAGTTCTGTCAGGACCACTACCGTCAAATATGATTGACAATTAGCATACAGTTTGGATTGGCGGTATGGTTCCGTTCTGGGCGAGAACTCCCTGCGCATCCATGCAGCCTAGCATGGATAAGAGCAGGGAGAGCAGCGATAATCCCCCTTGGGGTAAACAGATCAGAACCAACATGAAAATTTGCAAATATATTTAATTCAAGATTTTAAAGTACAACATTATTCGATAATTATTCTGATTCAAGGGGAATCAGAATGTCAAATCCTGACTGGGCGAGAGGAGGAGCTGGGGATGGAGGAGGGTAATTAGTTCCTGAGAAACGCGATAGCTGCTGATAATACTGAAGGAGCTTATATATGTATACGGTGATAGGCGTCGTATTCCTATAGGTAGATGTGGATCAGCTGAGGGTCAGCTGATGCGAGCTTGACTAACGTGACCTGCCAGAACTAACGCTACGCTTGATATGATTTTGATTAACCTGTGAAGTATGCTTATATTTATGGAAATTTATCAGTGAGCATATCTGGGAATTTCTATTTTATTGCCTTAATTTATGACAATCATATTAGCTTTCTAACAGCATTTTGTTCAGGAAAAGACCATTATGTGCTACAAGATTTGGATGAACATGTTTAGTTCTCTACAGATCTGCAGCCATAATGTTTTCATAATTTTACATAATTCAAAAGGTAATAATTTTTGTTTCTCTAGTCCCATCTGAATGTATTCTCAATGGCCATACAGTAGCTATTCCTGTTAAACAACTGATGTGGAACATTGAAGACACTGCAGACCTCCTCTGGGCTTTGACCCTGAAAAGAGCACATTGACCTGACTGATAGGTCATTGTAAATTATATATGGCACCTGACTGGTTCAATTCTTTTTATATAGACAGCTGTGTCTTGTCTCATGTGTCTGTCACATTCATAAATGTGACCTCAGGAATATTTAATGGGAAATAGATTGAAGAAAAACAATATGCCCCAGACATTTGTATAAGGATTAAGGGAAGGTGTGTTTCTTTCAGAAGGTCAGAATGCAGTGGAGAGTGTCATTATTAGTATTCCACAGAGCAAGACAGAATGATCCAGGGAGGAGAGGAGGGGAGGAGGGGCGAGCAGAAGAAAATGAAGTGGTTAATTTGAAATGAACAAGGGTACTAGAACCTGCCCTTATAATACAGACTCCCGAAACACATTTTTTTCTTTTTTATTCTCTGACTCTTGCTATTACTGTTATACTTATTTGAACAAATCCTCTTATAATTATTAAATTGAAGCATCTAAGCCTACCTACAGCATCCATCCGTCCGTCCGTCCATCCATCCATCCAAATTGACAAAAATTGGTTGTTGCATCCTCAAAACTGTTTCTCACACACAACTATTGAGAAAACCTGAAATACAGTGCACAAACCATATGGACTACCTTTATTGTGTTTTATGTTGTCGTTTTTGGAACTTGACCTGTCCCCATTTACTTTCATTTCACGAAAAAGAGCATTTTAAATGTAATACATAATTTAGTGAACTCTCTCTCTCTCTCTCTCTCAATAACAGTTGCCCAGTGGATGTGATTTGTGGAGCGTATATATGAACTTTGCTACTAAATGTTTGGAGCCATGGGAGAGGATCATTCCCCCCTTTAGTTATAACAGTGAGTTGCCCTTCTTTGAGATGCTGGTACCCACCACAGACACGGTGAGGTATGGATACCTGATGGAAAAACTACTGTCTGTTAATCACTCTGTCCTCTTTACTGGCATCACTGGAGTGGGAAAGGTAAGACGGGCATATGTTTAATGTAATGTAAGAGTGTGTGAAGCAGTAAAGTTTTATGTTTCGTCACTAGAAACTGCTTACTAGGCTTATTGTGTGTTTTAGTCTGTTGTGGCACGGGCATTGTTGAACAGTGTCCAGGAAAAGGCAGGTTATGTCCCCGTCTACATCAACTTCTCAGCCCAAACTTCATCAGCCAGAACCCAAGAGATCATTGAGTCAAAACTGGAGAAGAAGAAAAAGAATATACTTGGTAAGGGGAATTTAGATACGATTATGGCGGGTGTGTAAACTGCCATACTTAAAATCATCTGTGTGTTTATGTATCTCAGGTGCTCCTGCTAATAAAAAGATTGTGGTGTTTGTGGATGATCTGAACATGCCAAAGTTGGACAGTTATGGCTCTCAGCCCCCTATAGAGCTACTCAGACAGTTCCAGGACTTTCATGGTTTCTATGACAGAGAAAAGTTCTTCTGGAAGGAGATACACGTAAGCAACCCAGACACATGACACATGAGAAATATTAACAGATTTGTCCTTGTTTGACTTTACTGGCCTGGCATGGGAATTGAAAATTATTTCTTACTCAAAACCGGTTTTGTTTAAAAGGAAAAATAAATAAAAATAAACAGTGTAGTTTGAATGAAGTTAAAATTTCTGTTTTGTTCGATTCTTGAAGGTCAGAATTCTTCATGAGAACGCTGGACATAACACTAAAAAGCTCCCACAGTATTACCACAAAACAAACATACAGCACAGCCACTGTAGTCTAATTTGTGATCTCTCATGAGCCACTTTTTTTTAATGAATCTTGCTCACAAATCCATCACAGTCTCATGACTCACTTGGACACCTTGAATTGATCAGAATGGATCTTGACTAAGTTTTTGTAATGCCAAAATAAACTCTTATGTGTACTTAAGTCTCTGTTATGTGTATTTAATGATATTTAAATCTAATTATTAATTGGTGTGGATTTTGGAGGTTTATTGTAAATACATATTATAATTGTTTACTAGAACCAGAATTGTTACCTTTCTTAAGATTCCCATCCCTAATCCTGGGCAACTGCTGTGAGACCAGCAGTTTGCGCAGAATCCTCAGGAACCACAATCCAATTTTATCAAGTGTTTTAATCGTTAACCATTTTCTCACTCTCTGCCTTCTCTATCGGGATAGAAAATAATGCATGTTGTAATGTTTATTATATAATAAGCGGCACTAATTCTTGATGTTTGAAGTAGCTGCTCTCATTTGATTGTTGTCTCACCTCGGGAATGATGCTTAATTATGTATTTTTCACACACCAGCATCAAGTAAACCCTCTGCTTGTTGAACACACACACTCATACACTTGTACAAACAAAGATAAAAGTGCATAATATAAACAAGGACAATTATGCGATTTGGCAAGGTTACAGAGAAATATGGTGATCTGAGACATTGCAGTCGACCTCAGTACTCATCAATCTCAAATATGAGTTACAATAAAATAAAAGACAGAAATATGACAAGAGGAAAGAACCCGCTGAGGTTTAAAAGGATGATTTGTGGTACTCAATTTAGCTTTGCCCTTGGAGAAACTGATTTGGGTTAGTGTAGCTCTTTGGTTGCTGAATTTGACACTGCTTTGACACAGCAACATTTCCTGAATGATTTTTCTGTCATTTGATAAGAAATTGGTCATTAAGTTTCTAGCTGTCAAAAGGCTCTTTTAATTTGGGTTGTAATCAATATTACATTAATTTCTTCTAGTAAAGGTTTGATGAGATTAGTGGAAGTGTCAAAAAAGTTAAATGATGTCCCTTGGATATTTTTTCATATGCACTTATTCACCATCTTCTGTCTCCTTCTCCTCCCTAAAGGATATGACTATAGCCGCAGCTTGTGCACCACCTGGTGGAGGTCGTAACCCTGTGACTCCTCGTTTCATCCGCCACTTCAGCATGCTGTGCCTCCCAACGCCCTCTGAGCACAGCCTCAAACAGATTTTTAAGGTCAGACATATGGTAGCACTCATTTTGAATGAACATTTTTCTTTTAAAAGTCAACATGAAATCAAAATTGACCTATTTACTTTTTTTAATGTTCTTGGTTTTATTGTGCTTGAGTCACCGGTGCACATTATTCCAAATAAACGTATCAACAAATCAATAACTTGCTCTGCATCTGAAACAACTTTCCTTTTTAGTTGACATTATGATTTCCAACCACCTGGCTCCATTCTGTATGTAGCATCCAGTCTTGTCCCTCTGGATAAAATCAAGTCCTGCTCTATTTTATTTTATTTTTCTCATTGAATAACCTGTTTCATTCAGAAATATGTCACATATACAGTATGCATGACAGTCAATGGGCAGCCAGCACTGTTTCATGTTGACTTTAAAGCTGTTGCATGCTGTGCCAGTCTGTTGACTTAGAAAAGGCAATGATCTTGAGCCAACTTAAGCTGTCTTCCCAAACCTGGTGAGCTGCCTACCTAGACAGCATATTAAAGCTGAAAGTATACTTCACTTGTATTTACAGCTGTTTGAAAAGGTAGGCAACATTATTAGTATTCTAAGATACCAATACCATGTGTTGGCCAAAATGTAAGGCAGAATTTCATATCCTTAGATAAGTCAGTACCAGAATGCATTGCGACAATATTTTTCTTTTTCTTCAAGATGATGGATGAGTTGAGAGAAATGTATTGTATTCAACACTGAAAAAATTCAATTAACTTGGAACTGTTTTTCCAAATATTTATTGTGTTACAGTTACTACCTTTCAATAACAAATACAAGACATTTCTGAGTCTTTTGTTTTTAAGAACACATGTCAAGTTCTGTTCTTTTCCATGATGTTGCATGTCAATCTAGCTGTTTTTGAATTCATATTATGTGAACATTCCTTAAGAATCCCTTAAGCGTCTGAATTGTGTTCAGTAGGCATGAGCCTTAACTTGCATAATTGGGCTTCCTCATTAAAGCAGCACTAGGTAACTTTTCAACCTTCATAATATATTTCCAAGACTCTTGTGATGGTACATCGACTTACAATAGGTTGAATGACACGTCTGCCATAGCCTGACGGGGTCTGTATCGTTTTTAATCATACTTTTAAACTTCGGGGTTCGGGTAGTAACCAGAGCACAAAAAGAACTACAAAATTCAACTGCTTTACGGCATAGGCTACCTCACTTCCCCCAACACGTCCTCACATGCTGTTGGACTTGTAAGTATATTGCTTATATTGTATATCACTCGGACAAGCTTTCATTCGTTGGTGTGAGCTAAAAAGCACCTGGCGTTCTTGTTGATGGATTAGTAACTTAGACATCTTCGGAGGCTAGCTGTGCTTGTTCGATCTCCGACGATTTGTAACGCGTTGTGTTTATTCCCCAATCGAACTCGTGCAACTGTCTGTCACACGTTCTACCGTCCACAGCATTACTTGATAGACAAAAATAGGACAAGAATGAGCATCAAACAGAAACAACCCGCTTACGGGGTGTTCGAGGCACACATACAATACAGACTGTGCCGAGTCAGTTAAACAGGGCGCGCGCAGCTCTTAAAGGAACACTCCACCGTTTTTTGAAATAGAGCTTATTCACCTTCTTTCCTACATTTAGATAGGTGGGCAAATGCATTTTTGTCTCAGTGCATGCATTGTTTTAGTTTGACAGGGTCGGTGCTAGCTTAGCTTAGCATAATGAATGGAATCCTTTGTTGCCAGCTAGCATGTCCTGAGTAAAAGTGATATAAAAAAAAAACACCTAATTACTTCTTGTGGCCTGCGTATTCACAACAAGTACAAATAGCGATGCAGATTAACACTAGGCGATTTCCTAGGCAGATATTGACTTATATATTAAGGACTATATTAGGGGGAAGCACAGGCGAAGCACTGCTACTTGGGCGTGATATCTCTGCGCCCAAGTAGCAGTGCTTCGCCTGTGCTTCCCCCTAATATAGTCCCAAGTCAATATCTGCATAGGAAATCGCCTAGTGTTAATCTGCATCACTATTTGTACTTGTTGTGAATACGCAGGCCACAAGAAGTAATTAGGTGGGGTTTTTTTTATTTTTATATATCACTTTTACTCAGGACATGCTAGCTGGCAACAAAGGATTCCATTCATTATGCTAAGCTAAGCTAGCGCCGACCCTGTCAAACTAAAACAATGCATGCACTGAGACAAAAATGCATTTGCCCACCTATCTAAATGTAGGAAAGAAGGTGAATAAGCCCTATTTCAAAAAACGGTGGAGTGTTCCTTTAAAGGGGACACACCTTATTTCCACTCGTTACAGCTTCCATCCCACTGAACAGGGACCGTTATACGGGGGGAGGGGATCAGGCCGTGAGTGAAGAGACTGCTCTGCGTGAGTGGTATTTACGACAGTAACATTAAATACAAGTAGTCCACAGTGACTCTAGGGGTCGTTGTTTGACCAAAACGGAATTCCTACCTAGTGGTGCTTTAAGACAACCCACTGACTAGATGAGTTTTAAAATATGCAGTTTTCCATATCTCTAGTAGCTTCCTATATAGAAAGTTGACCGCAGAGTAGCTCATTAGGAAATGGAGCTGTCCAGGGTTCTGAAGCCACAGCCTGAGAGCTGGAGTTGTCCATGGTTTTGAACTGACAGTCTAAGTGCATTAATTGGTCAATGCTGGAGCTGTCCATAGTGGTAAAGGTCTTCAGACAAACTTTACGCTTAGAAATATTACTATCCTAAACTCTATGCTTGCTGTGCACACTGACTTCTGTTCTTATATGTGCATGTTTGTAGGCAATTTTAGAGGGTTTCCTCACTGAATTTCCCGTAGCAGTGAAGCAGGCAGCTGACAACATTGTGGATGCTGCTGTTGAGATCTACCATCGTATGAGTGTAGACCTGCTGCCTACACCAGCAAAATCTCACTACGTTTTCAACCTTAGAGACCTCTCTAAATGTGTGCAAGGTAAGAGACACAGACAAGTGTACAAACACACTTCTTCAGAGACATTTCAGACATTTGCAAAGAATATAAATTATTTATTTATATTTATATTTATATAGCGCCTTTAACCAAGGCGCTGAACAATTTTTTAAACTAAGCGGTACATTGAAAAGAAAAAGCTGAAGGAAGAAGGTACGTTTATTGGGCAAGGGTGAGTAAGTAGGGTGGTGCTACAGTGAGAACAGAGGCTATGGCAGGGTTGGGCAAGCAAGCAGAGTCCTGACCGGGGTTCGGGGCTAGGATACGCAGGGATACGCAGCTAGGGTGAAAAGATTTAAGGGAGGAGCAAAAACTGCATAGTGTAGGGGACTGTTTTATATGGAGTGGGAGTTTATTCCAATGAAGAGGAGCCAGGAGGGAGAAGGAATGGAAACGGGATTGGGCACAGGGTGAGGGTGGGACCGAGAGGGACAGCAGAGATTGAGAGCGTAAAGGACTGGAGGGAACATAGTAGGTGATAAGTGCAGCAAGTTAGGGTGGGGCAAGACCATGGAGGGATTTGTAGACTAGGGTAAGGAATTTAAATAAGCAGCAATAGTAAACAGGGAGCCAGTGTAGCTGGTGGAGAAGAGGGGAGGTATGAGAGGAGTAGGGGAGGTTGAATAGAAGGGGAGGGTAAAAAAAGGATTTCGGTTATGATGGGTTGAGAAGGAGGTATTGGCAAGCCATCCAAGATTGGATAGACGTCAAACAAGCAGTTATACGGGCAGAGAGGTCAGGGGTGAAGCAAAGAAATGGTGGGGAAAATTAAATGAAGAAATTATAGCTTTAAGAGGTGAGGTGTACAGAGAGAATAACAAGGGTCCAAGGACAGAGCCCTGGGGAACACCAACAGTCAGAGGGGAGGGGGGATAAGTGAAGCTGTTGAAAGCAACAGCAGATGTGCGGGAAGATGGGTATGAGTGCAGCCAGCTAAGGGGTGTTCCAGAAATGCAGAGGTTGGAAAGGGTGGAGAGGAGAATGGAATGATCGACTGTGTCAAAGGCAGAGGAGAGATCAAGGAGAATGAGAATTGAAGAGAGGCCAGCATGAGAGGAGTTGGCCAGATGATTCTGGACAGTGAGGAGAGCAGTCTCTGTGGAATGGGAAGGACGGAAACCAGATTGGAATCGGGGGTAGAGGGAGTTGACGGATATGTATTGTGATAGGCGTATGTGAACTAGACGCTCAAGGAGTTTTGAAAAATATGGAAGAAGAGAGATTGGGCGGTAGTTGGCAGGGCAGGCAGGGTCGAGAGTGTTTTTTTTTAACAGTTTATAACAGTAACAATTTATAAATTGCTCACACAAATCACAATGCATCCATAACTCATAGCCTTTTTGTCCAGAGTATTTGGGTCTAGTGCTTAAATACACCAAGGGTTTGTAAAGAGCTTCTTTTGTTTTTGAGCTTCCTAATGGCCAATAAAAATGCTCTTTCGTAATTTGACAGGAGACTTGGGGGCTGCTAAAATGTTCTTTTATCCTTTAGGACCCATCCAGGTGCTGAATTGTAGGCTTGTGTAAATACTGACAATGTAAACTAAAACCAATCAGCACAACCACCATTGTGTTTTTATGTGTGTTTTTATTAACAAAAGGTCACAGACAAGTTCATCTATTACTGTTCATTGATCTGTAGACACAGAATTGATTCTTTACCAGAAGTCATTCTTATAAAATGAAAGACATAATGAAGAATCTTTATTTATGTTAAAGAAAATCATATAAATTCTCTATTCTTCTGTATGTGTGTTTCTGTATAGGTATGTTGCAGTGTGAGCCAACTACAGTGAGAGATCAAACACAGATCTTTCGTTTGTTCTGTCACGAGTGTCAACGTGTCTTCCACGATCGACTCATCAACAACGAGGACAAGAGCTATTTCAATACTATGATCTCTGAAATGGCCAGTGAGTCTCTGACTCTTTAATCCTTTTCACTGTTAATCTCTTAGTCCAGTTTAGTCCAGACATCTTTGAAAGCATATATTCTTAATGGAATATTGCAATACAATATATGTTGAAATGTCTTTCAGTAGGTGGGTAGAGAGGTGGTCACAAAGTCGAAAAACATTATTTTAATTTTAATAGCTGCATCATGATGTATAAAAGCTGTTTTATTACATATGCTGATGTCGTAAAACGCTAATTGTAATTCATACTTATAGTTAAACTCATAATTGCAGCCTCAAAGTCCCCCTGTAGTCAATTTTATCCCTTAAAACTCACCTTTGATCACCAAAATGACATATTTAAAAGTTTTTTTTTTTTTTTCTTGAAAAAAATTTCTTAATGCCTTAAAATAGCTTGAATGTAAATCTAGACCCTTGCGATCTCAAACCACGTTTTTGAGACTGTCTTTGGTTCACTGCAGTTTTAAGAAGAAAATACTCAGCAATGGTGTTGACTTATGAATTTGCACATGGTTTGTCTTAAAGCATTTTAAAAACACCACATAGACATATAAATAAATTTAAAAGCTTGATTTTCACCACAGGGGGACTTTAAAAGAATTTTTCAAACATTAGTTTATGAGATTTAACTTCTTAGAAAGAGGCAAGTAGGTCAGATTAAAACAATGTTATAATCCTTCTCATTTTGCAGTGTGACTTATCAGAATGTTCTTTTGTTTTGCCCCCAGTCTGTCACCCTTTACCTTAAACTTTAGTACCCTAAACTGCTCCTTTTGTCCAACAGGTAAACATTTCAGCATAAACATAGAGCCAATGTACTTTGTGAACCAGCCCATAATTTTTGGAGATTTTATCAAGGTAAAAAATACTTTGGGGATTGTTCTGACTGTTTTGCATCTGTCAGTGGAATGCTTTAAGTGTGTTTACATTTTACTGTTTTAAACTGCAGTATTTAGCTAGTTAGAGCAATAGTCATCTTTTTGATTAGGGTCCTTTTTTGATTTAATGATGTTTAGATAGGATTTTCTTATTAAATTATTGAATGCATATTGTGCAGGTTGGAGCAGACAAGGCTGACCGTGTCTATGAGGATCTAACGGACATGAAAAAGATTCAACAGGTGCTGCAGGACTACCTGGATGACTACAACACGACCTTTGCCAAGGAAACCAAGCTTGTGTTCTTCCAAGATGCCATTGAACACGTGTCTCGGTAAGCAAGCAGCTTGCCTTTTCATCTGGTGATCTCAAAAGAAGGTGTTCAGATGACCCCGCCATTCAGCCTGGGCATCGTGATCAGTTTACTAATAGAATGTTTTTTATCAACCACCCAGTTGACCTTCTTTTCTTACCATACATCTCTTCCCCTGTCAACAGAATCGCCCGCATGATTCGGCAAGAACGTGGCAATGCCCTGTTGGTTGGTGTGGGGGGCACAGGAAAGCAATCTCTAACACGTCTGGCTGCTCACATGTGTGGTTATCGCTGCTTTCAGATTGAGTTGTGCCGTGGTTATAATTACGAGAGCTTCCACGAAGATCTGCGTAAACTTTACAGAATGGCAGGTGTGGAAGGCCAGGACATGGTCTTCCTCTTTACAGATACGCAGGTACAATCAAAGAATCTGTTTATAAATGGTCTATTATAATTCTATACGATTTTGTACAAATAACAACTAAAACACTAAAAACTAAAATCAGCCATTTTAAATGCTACAAGTAAACGTATGCATCACAATATAATAATGAACTGTATGGATATTTATTTAGAGATTTGCTAAAGGTTACATTTAACTTTTAAATGATTAGTGTTTTTAAATATTAACTGGAATGACTGCAAAGGCTTTCTGAATATAAAAACAGGGGAAATGATCATGTACAATCAATAACCAATATTGTCCAATTTACTTTGAAAAAGTATGTAAAATCAGCCTATAACTGATATGTTACCAATATTGTGCATACATATTGTCAGTCCCAAACGCTAAAGGTGATGATATACAGGGCAACTTTTTTGGCAATGTTGCTGGGCAATGTTGCCGTCAACGGGCAACCAGGTGAGATACAGGGCTCACGACCGATCTAAAGTATCCAGATAGAAATTCTCAATGGGAAAGTGCCCAAGCAACATTGCCTGGCAACATTGCTCAAAAATGTTGCCCTGTGTATCATCACTTTTACTGTACATAGAATATAGGAAAATATGAGATATAAATGTTAGCTTATTTTCAATTTGTGTCCCTCAAAAGCATCTGCATCCGTGACATTTCTGCTCTATTCTGTCCTTTCAACAGGGGCAACAGCTATTGTCCGAATGTTTTCAATGTCAGTTCAATGCCAGTTTACAAATTTCTTTTTATGAGTTTTTTTGTTGTTGATTGATTGATGTGAGTTAAAATAAGGGTCTAGAAATTGGAATGCTTGCCCCAGTCTGACCCAAAACCGCACCTCTCCAACATCCTCCTGTATCCAATTCAAAAGTTATGATTTATTGATATCCTGATATGAATCTGGATGCAGAGAGGTTTTCTCCGAGCTGTGGAGTAGACAGTAGGTCATCTGTTATGACTCCGGGCCCTCTGCCAGTACTGTAGTACTGGCTTGCCTCATGAAAGCAGAAAATGCTACTGCTTTGTGATTCAGCATTCAGGTTTGGCAGCAGTAATGACCCCCTAAATTATTTCATGTGCAGTTCCTAACGAGACAGACACAGACTGGTGCTATAGACATGAGATATATGTTGTGAAGTGTGCGTGTGTGTGCTTGTGTGCCCATCTGTACAGTTATTTACTAATGGGAATAAGAATCTTTGATTGTAGGCTGTTTTAAATGTCATTTATTTGAGTGTTTTGATAGACTTAAGGGAGTAAACTTAAGGAAGAGTCACACAGTCGAAACATTGTTTTTCAAACTTGCCCTTAGAGTGTGTGTGACCTTCCAGTTTAAATTCTATATCTGAAATACCCACGAGTGTGTGTGTGTGTGTATGCAGACCAAAGTGTGATAGGTTTGAGTGAGGAACAGAATGAAAATTAAGTAATCATCCACTGAAAATGTTCCTCTCTGATTAATTATCTCATTTATAACGTATTCAAACTCAGTCCTTCAAGACATGCCAGATTTTAAATCAATGATGCCAAATGGCATTAATTCTTAAAAGTGATGCATCAGAATGTTTAAATCTTTGTTGGCCAAATGATATTGTTTGACCATGCGATTTTGTTTTCTGCAATCTGCTTCAGATTGTGGTAGAAGAGTTCCTGGAGGACATTAATAACATGCTGAATTCTGGTGAAGTACCAAACCTCTTTGAGAAGGATGAACTAAAACAGGTGCTGGCTGCCATTAGCCCCAAGGCCAAAGAAGCTGGCATTTCTGAGGGAAACAGGGATGAGGTATGTGATGCAACCAATAACCATCCAATCTCGCAACATGACCTTAAACAAAACATTGTGCAAATCGTCACTATTTGTTCTCAGCTGGTCTACTGTTCTGTTTAGAGGTCAGTTGTCTAATCTCTGTTTATGTCTTTGTGTCTCAAGGTCTTCCAATTCTTTATCTCTCGTGTTCGTGAGAAGTTGCATATAGTGCTGTGCATGAGCCCTGTGGGCGACTCCTTCCGCTCACGATGCCGCATGTTCCCATCGCTAGTTAACTGCTGCACCATCGACTGGTTTGTACAGGTGAGAACCCGCCTCTTCCCTTTTATCACTCCCTTATCCTTTCAGACAGAATCTTACTTTTGCTTCTTCAAACCAAAATTACTGAGCAGTGAATTAATTTTAACAACTTCACCACTAAACCGCTGTGCCTGTGAAAACCCTGTGTTCTATTCAGATTCCACCCGCAACCACACTTAACCAGCTGCTGTATGTGCTGGAATAGTACTTCACTGTGCATATTTAAATTAAGTTTGCACACGTTTCCTCATGTTTCATAGAGAGGAAACATGGGTGTACTAAAAAGAATAACGGTGACTTAATTTAAATATGCACAGGCACATCACATACAGTAATGGCTTATTACAGATAGTGCCTTATTTACAAAAATCAGTGCTAATTACAAAAAGCTGGTGGTAAGCAGAGTTTCAAACGGGTCGCAATAACGTCATGCAAATACCGTGCGGCACTAATGGTATGTTCAAGTCCTTTTTGGAAGTTCATATTTACGTAGTGGGAAGCCGTGTCACTTTCATCGGAGTAAGATGGCGGTGTACTTACTCTTAATTAATTAGACAAAAATACAGCAGGTTCTTAAACTTTAGTTCTAGAAAATGAACAACAAAAAAATGTGCATCCTGTGTGTTTTGTTTATTTATGTTTTTAATTAATTTATGAAGCCACTGCAAACTTTATTGTTATATATTATATTGTTATATTATAATGTTATCATAATCTGTGCAGGCAATTAGCTTACTTCACTGTAAATAGAAAAGCCTGACAATATCACTGCCAAATACAGTACCTTTAAGTATTGTGGTAGTCCGCTATGTTTCTCACTGACATGCCTCAAACTTGTAAAGATCGGGGCTTAAAGAAAATCCACCTCAACTACTGTTCAAGCATTTTTTAAACAATTGTTCTTAAAAAATAAAAAAATCATAGAAACCTATTTTTAGATCGCTATATTTCTGACACTGTTAGTTTTAGAATGAGACCAAACAGTATAATTAAACAGAATAATTTATTAACTCAAATTATGTGTTGCAAGAAATTCTACAAATATGCCTTCAAATGCTCTGACTAGTCTGCTCTGACTAGCTCTGACTCTGAACATCAGGATTATGAGCACATCTATTCTCCAGGGCCAATCTGTCCAGTAATAGCATGGAACATTGATAAGGGAAATTGCTACCCCAGTCCCTACACATATTAAAGAGTCACTTATGCCAGACAGGCAGCAGCATACTATGACGATAAGGAGCTGTCATCCTTGTATATACTTTTATGCTTTAAAAAGACTACTTATGCATTTCGTCCTCACTCATCCCTACACTTCAGTTCAGTTTTCACACAGTTTTTGCTGGTTTTGGTTCAGGCCCTGAGAGAGAGAGAGAGAGAGAGAGAGAGAGAGAGGGGGAGATGGAAAATGAGTAAATGAAACAGTCAAAGATTGTGCTATTTTAAGCTAAATTAATAGATCTTAGTCAGATTATTGAATTTGGTTCAACCAGACTTTCAACCATATTGAATTTGATGCAGATAAAAACGAGACTGTGACTTACAATGGGACGCACTGTATAAAGGTCCTAGATCACATAATTTTCACAAATGACAACTTTTTAAACTGGTTCTTGGAGTTTTTGTCTACTGATAGTTTTTTTCCGGAAAGACGTTTTGACAGTGGAACAGTCGTATGTTGTTAAACAACAGTATAATCCATTAAACGCACTGTACCTCACTGCCTCGTTTTCATTCTTATCATAAATTAAATATGCTGCTACCCTGACTAGGCTATAAAGGGTATTATACAACAGTTAGTTCTCATCCTTGAATCTTGATTGGCTGAGTGGCGTTTCAAGGGTGAGTAACTCCAAATCTTTATAGTAAAAAATGGGGGAATGGTGGGGGAATCAAAATCCACAATCGCAAATAAATTGTCATATTTTAAAATAAATGGGTTTATAAAACTGCGATTGATCTAGGAGATTGAATGGAAAAACCAATACATATTTTGCAGCAATCTCTAAAATAAATATTTGTAAAAAAAAAAAAAAATATGATTGGCTATATGGACATGTAAAATGCATAAACTTATTTTATAAATGTTTATAAACATACACCACAATCACATAGAATATTTTAATAGAATAAATTTAGATTTAATTGTGAAAAATTTCTGAACACTTAAAGAAGACCTATTATGCTTTTTTACATTTTTACATTTTGAACTTGTTGCTGTGAAAAATGAAAAATGTTGTTTATATTAGTTATAAAGCACTAAGTCCACTCCTAAGGGAGTTATTCTTTATATCAGTAAGCACTCTTCTGAACTCCCTGAAATGCCTTGATTGTAGTCTTGAGGTTTCTTCCGTGAACGTAAACGTCACAAAAACATATTCCTCATTTAAATAATTCCTGCCCAAGGCATACAAAATCAAGACTTTGTAAAAGGGCATAATATGGCCTCTTTAATATTAGCTTTTTCTTTAGATTTCGTGGACACAAATGGTACTTATTTATAGAATGACGCAGAGACGGAAATCTGATTCTAAAAAAGGGAGGGGGCTTCACACACATACAGATGCTCTGGCCCCATCATTCAATATCTTTTTGTCTCCATTCATTTGTTTCATTCTATTATCTAATGAGACGCATGTTGACTGACCTCTGTGGGCTGTTGCGTACCACAAGGTGTTCTGCTAATTGCTATAAAGTGTGTGTAGTGCGTTTGCATCTAGTGTCGATTTTATTTGTTGTGTTGTCTGTTGTAGTGTTGTGATTGTGGGTGTGATGAATGACTCAGCGCTGGCTAACTGCAGCTGCTCATTAGCGTTAAGCTGCAAGCCCATACGGCTGTTCACCCTGCTTTTATTTGCTTATTTGTTTCCATCACCGCGTGTTTGTTTACTTGTGTATAAACACATGCTCACACTCGCCCCACATATTTCAAGGTGACAGCTATGGTTCTTGCTGGATGAAATGAAAGAATAGTTTATTATAATGTCTTCAGTGCGATCTGCATGATATTTTTGTACTTGGTTTGTGGAAGCTAATATATTACCATACATAAAAAAGTCATAAAAAGGAAATGAACATTTAAAGGAATATTGCATCCAAAAACGAAAAAACAACATATGCAATTCACTCTGTGAAATGTTAGAAAATGTAACTGACTGCCACAAATGTATTCTTTCTTTCCATGTTTATTTTTCAGTGGCCTCGTGAGGCTTTGCTTTCTGTGTCCCAGACCTTCTTTCAGAACGTGGATTTTGGCAGTGAGGAGATGAAGCAGTGTTTTTCAGAGATGTGTGTAGAGATCCATGTTAGTGTGTCTGACATGGCAGAACGTTTTTACTCTGAACTGCGCAGACACTACTACACCACGCCCACCTCCTATTTAGAGCTCATTAACCTATACCTGAGCATGCTGGGAGAAAAGAGACAACAGCTGCAGGCGGTGAGGAGGCGAAGCTATGGATGAGCAATGCAAGATGCATACATATTTGATGTTGTTTCATCATTACTTAAAATTGTGAACTTATAACACTATTCTAAAATAAATTTCAAGACAAAAGGATATCTTTTAAAATATTTAATTCATGGATGTTGCAACTTGATCATTTTTTAGGGTAAAGGCCACATCTAAGCTAGACAAAGAAAGAAATGTTTGGAATGTAACATGTATTTGTTTGCATAGGCACGAGATCGCGTGAAAAATGGTCTTACTAAATTGCTGGAGACAAATGAATTAGTTGATAAGATGAAGCAAGACCTCTCTGCACTGGAGCCCGTGCTTGAACAGAAATCGATTGATGTCAATGCTCTGATGGAGAAGCTTGCTGTGGACCAAGACAGCGCTGACCAGGTGTGTGTATTAATAATAATACAACCATTCTGCCTCTCTTTACACAGGATCTCTCAATTACCTGTATATTAATTCTATTTTTTTCCACTTGAAATGTTGTCCACTTTGAAAATCCCCAAACAAATTATTGCTTTTTTATTTTTCATACATATTCAATAATACTCGTAAAAGTATATGTTCTAACAGTTAAGATTTGCTTTTATTGACCTCTTTACTTGTAGGTGCGTAGGGTTGTGAAGGAGGATGAAGCTTTAGCTAAGGTAAAGGCAGAGGAGACTCAGGCCATCGCGGAAGATGCACAGCGTGATCTGGATGAGGCTCTGCCTGCACTCGATAGTGCCAATAAGGCCCTGAATTCCCTGGATAAAGCTGACATATCAGAGATCCGTGTCTTCACCAAACCACCAGACCTCGTCATGACTGTAATGGAGGCGGTGTGCATTCTGCTCAACAACAAGTGAGTTTTATCTTTATATTATATTGTATTATATTTAGTTAGAGTCCTAAAACCCAGAAATGAGTTAACAGTAGCTATGTTTCAATCCAAAGGTGCGAATTTAACCTTTGTGCATAATTAAAGTATAGCATAAAAAGTTTGCAGATAAAGCACCTTTTCCATCTCGTGTTTCATTCAAAAACACTGATTCATCCAATAACGAATCAAGTCTTGATGAATGAGACTGACTCCATTAAAATCATTTTTTATTTTGTTCAAATTTGTTCAAACAAATCTTTTTAAATAGACCAGTGTTTCCCAACCCTTTTTCAGTCACGGCACCCTTTGAAAATTATCAAAACTCTTTGGCACCCTACACTAGTGTTGTCACGATACTACTTTGATACGATACCTTGAAATGTATCGATTTTCAATACCACAGTGACAGGGAAGAACCACCTACTGTCATATAGATATTTTTAATATTATCTAATTTTTTTGTCCATCCATTGAAAGTCTAGGAATCAGTCATGTCACTGACCCCCGCAATTCAACGCCGAAAACTTACGATTGGCATTATTATTATAAATTTGTGTGCGTTATTTGTTGTTATTAGAGACATCCGAGATTGATGGTACATACTTTTTTTTTTTTTTACACATTTTTGTCATTTTAAAAAATTTTAGGGTTAGGGTTAGGGTTATTTTTACACGGCACCCCGGTTGGGAAATGCTGAAATAGACTAAAGCAATTACCATTTTGTCAGAACCTCTAGTTTGCATGTTATTTTGTTTAGTTGTCTGATGTTTTTTTTCTTCAGAATTGTGGGAGAATCACAATCTTCATTTTTTACACACAAAAAATCATGATTCTCAATTTATCCAGAATTGTGCAGCTGTAGTATTTATTTAAACACAGTTTTATGTCTTAAGTGAAAGTAGACACAGGGTTCCCACTGGTCCTTGAAATCCTTGAAAGTTTGTGAATCTGAAAAAATGTTTTCAAGGCCCTGGAAAGTTTTTGAAAATAAACATACATAGATACAGGTCCTTGAAAGTGCTTGAATATATTTTATGCAATATGTTTTCTGGAAAAAAATCCATATTCACTCCGGTCCGCTAATGTGTTATTTCGCCAACACTTCATGGCCTATGCATACTAGCTTGCTTGATTTACGTTAGTTACGCGCATTTACGCGTTACGTTAAGTGTTTCCCGCGTGAGGTACACGCGCGCACAAAACTACGGTGGTACCTCAACGTTTGTTGTTGGACACAACAAATGTGTCCCCACATTAAATCCTTGAATTTGAGGGTATTGGACCTGGAAAGTCCTTGAAAGGTCCTTGAATTTGAAGTTAACCAAGGTGTGGGAACCCTAAATGGTTGTGTCTATTTGGATCCATCCATTAGTTGTTAAAGTGACAGTTTAGCCTAATAAACTTGCTGCTAAATCCATCTATCTATAAATTACAGGAACGTGTGTCTGTCTGTCTGTCTGTCTGTGTGTCTGTCTGTCTGTGTGTCTGTCTGTGTGTGTGTCTGTTATTTGCATATCTCTCGAACCGTTAGTCCGATGGATTTCAAACTTGACAGGTGTCTCGCTACGGGCACGAGTAAGTGCAGTGCCAAGTTTGACGTTGTTTGGATGAGAAATGCAAAAGATATCGTTAAATATATCGGTCACATAGCATCTTTAGGTTATAATAACATAAAAATTATTTTTTTCCAAAAATGCAATAAATTCATGACACTTTTTTTTCAAAATGCAAATAATCCATTGAATCAATATAAAAGTAATTTTTTATCATATTGAAACTGTTGAAATCAGCTATCGCTAAGAAATATCTCCTGAACTTTTTTGACGACGATCAGCTCACAAAAACTGATTTTGCACGGGCACTTTGCACTGCTCCCTGAATCGACGCACTTATTCATTCGTGGATGTAAACTGAATCTATAAGTCAGCTATGCTGTTTACTTCTGAATATTATATTTCATTCTGAATATTATATTTCATTCTGGTGCGCTTAATGTTATTGCTACTATGTAATACTATGTACTATGTAAAAGTAGCCTATGCTATTCACCAACTAAACATATCGTATTCAATGTGTTCACAGTCTCTTTCACGGGCATCATTTGTAGTAGCCTTTTCACAAACTGTTTGCTCAAGCATAGCGTTTTCTCAGAGTTCACTGTGTGCTTTCTACCATGCACAAATAAAAAAAGGTCACTGAACTTTTGCTGTGTAATTGTAACAATGAGCACTCAAACACACCAAACCAACAATTACTAAAAACACACACAAAAACTGATTTTGCACGGGCATTTTGCACTAGTAATGTTAATTCAAACAACAAAAGAAAAAGAGGAAGTCACTCACTGCTCTTGACTGAGTAACTTTAGTAGCTTTAATAAGCATTTATAAAAGAAAGACTATGCACTGTTATTTTACATTTGATTACTTTATTCAATTTCTGTAGGTAGTATTTCCTGTAGGTAGTATTTTTCTGAAAACTGCTGTTAGACCTATCTGACAAACTTTATTTCATTTGAATATTTTTTCTGTTGCATTTGTTCTTATTTTTGTTTCTTATTTACTGACTGTTAAATTTCAATTGACTAAATCTAGACTAAAACTAAAACAATTCAGATGACTAAAGACTATGATTAAAACTAAATGAAAATTTGCTGTCAAAATTAACATTGGTTCAAGCAAACAAAATCATAACTTCCTGGAAAATTGCCGTAAAATATCTGTAATAAAAATGGAAGTTGCTGCAATCTGGGAAGCCACTGTGGCTCTTTTTTCCTACATTGTAAAAGACTGGAGCCGCAGAGCAAACAGATGAAACCATTAATTGTGGTCGTGTTATCTTGTGTTTCGAGGTGAATACCTGGTGTTTATACATGTTGTGTTTATACTTGTGCTCTTGCAAACTATTCTCACTTTCCAACTTGTATCTTAACAAAAGTTAAAAGTGTTGTTGGAAGCTTTGTGAGGGTGGCGCTGAAGTCATTTTATTGAATTTTTGTTGAGGGAACCAACAGCCTTTTGCTGAGGGAGCCAGCAACCAACAAAAATGTCATTCCTGCAGATTTATAGAACATTTTTCTTTTGATATAGCCTAGGTCTTCATCTCATGTGAGTGTACAGGATTTTAAACATATTTATTAATAGTACTAGCATTTCTGCAGGGGTAAATCTTAAATGATGAAAAAAATTACTGCATTCACATTTAACCCCATGTAGGGGGGCTGTGCAGAATCATATTTAATCCGAGATAATATGGTTGTGATCAGACACCTGTCCTGCCAGGCTTGCAGAGTAAAGAAAAAGCACTGAACTACCATTGCATTGAGCATGTGATAGATAACAGACAAGACGTATCTAAAGAAGCAGGAATGATTTGGACATTTACCTTTACAGTTGTCCACTATTTCTGGTATTTCATTTCATCAGGTTCGTGAAGTTTTGATATTAAATCCTTTTAGGTATCTAATCTAGCTGCAGAAAAAAACATGCCCTCACACATTATAAACCCCCTCTGGCTTTGAGATCCTCCACAGTGTGACTCAGTATGTGCTGGCCATGTTAACATCAGATACTCTGACTGTGCAGCATCTGTGCTCTTTTCATTCAATCATCAATCTTATCCCTCTCCAATCTCCTTACTTTCAGCATCATTATCATCATCTGCAGCTGAGCTACTCATTTTTAACTTTATAAGACACCAATTTAATGGGTGTTTTAAAATGTCATAACACTGACTGAACAGTCTGTGTTTCTGTCCCTTCACATCCCTCTCTCTCCGCTGTTCTTTTATCCTTCTAATTGTTCAATTTGCTCATGATATTAAACCTCTGCTGTATCTAAGTGGCAGATTAGTGGAGTTTAAACTCAACATGAAATCAAAATTGACCCCATTTACTTTCTTAATACATGTTCCTGGTCTTACTGTGAATTATTCATCCATATTTTTCAACCTCTCACTTTCAACCACCACTCATATAGACCACTTTTCATGATACATTTAATTTACAATGGATAAAATCAGGCCATACTTGACTCAACTCGACTTGCATTAAATATCCTGTTTCACTTGGAGATATGTAACTTCTTGGGATTAAAATGTGTTACGAACAGCATTTTGTAATGACTTGTAATATTACTTACAAAACAGTGTGCAGTTCATTTGCTGTTTTATGTGAGATTTTAATTGCTCTAGATTAACATTTTATATGTACAGGATGAGTTTAAAATATTAACTTCAGTACATAATTAGACACCTTACTCTCTCAATTGCCTGATTTTTTTTTTCTCAGGTGTTAAATATTTATGAATTAATTTCATGTGATTTGCTTTGGTGCAGCTGGAAATCACCTGCATTAAATCAATTGCTATTCTAATCGCCTATGTTTTATATTTCCAGCTGCGTACTCATCCAGTTGATGTTAAATCTAATAATATAATTAAGGGTTGATGGAATGGATGTGGGGGGTGTAATATGTTGAACATTCAGATATACCGGTCATAATCATTTGTCAAAAGAAAAGAACAAAATACACTTGAAAACGTCTTGAGTCTTGTAGGATTTGAACACTTTACTGTACATCCACTTTACCTTTCTTCATGAAACAGGACATTCATCATTTTATTCAGTTATTACAAAAAAGGCAGTTTTCTGAATCACTGTATCTCTATTTTTATTCTGGTAATATAGATTCTATTTCCTAGCTACCTAATTCTACATTTCATAGTGACAAACTGGCTATACATGCTTTGAGTAAAAAAAACCCTATTGATTTAGTTGCTACAGTAGCTGTAGTCTACATGTGCTTTCATTCCCTTGTTTCCCTCCAACTAGGACAGACTGGGCCAGTGCAAAGCAGGTCCTGGGTGATGGCAACTTCCTGAAAAAGCTGATGGACTATGAAAAGGACAATATCAAACCTCAGATTCTTCAGAAGCTACAGAAATATATTAACAATCCAGACTTTGTACCTGAAAAGGTGGAAAAAGTGTCAAAGGCCTGCAAGTCCATGTGTATGTGGGTAAGAGCCATGGATCTGTACTCAAGAGTTGTGAAGGAGGTTGGACCCAAACGTGAAAAACTGGCTACTGCTCAGGTGAGTCTAGTTTGTGTGTGTGTGTGTGTGTGTGTGTGTTAAATGAGAACATGATAAAGATACAGGGTTAATTTATAATGCATTATGAGTATCATTTACATTGTTCCATTATGATTTTCACTGTGTATTGTTTGCTGTGATTATTAATCTGATTTGATTTTATCAGGCCGAGTTGGACGCAACAATGTCCACCTTGAAAGAAAAGCAAGGGAAACTACAAGATGTGGAGAACCAAATCAAAGTTTTGCAGGAGCAGTTTGAGTCCAGTGTGGCTGAAAAAGAGACGTTAGGTGAGATAGAAAAAGAGAGAGATGAAGAGACAGATAGTGTATAAGCTTTTTACAGCTTTATAATTATTTAAATTAGTTAAATGTGTCACTGAGGGCACTAAATGACAGAAAGCAAGAAATTGTGTCGGGGCCAAATAAAAGGATTTAGAAAAAACAATATAATAGAATCAAAATTGAAAGAAGGCTTTTTTTTGTGGATAACTGTACAAAGTCGAGTGAATTAGATTTACATTTATTACATTTATTATCCTGCATGGATGACACATTTTTGTTGGCCAAAATCCAAAAACTAGCTACCATTTTAGCACTTTCGGTCCCATCGATGGGTTTTTAGTTAAATGCCTGAAATATGGTCTATAAAATACATCAGTTATACTCCCTTGTGATTTTTTTAAAAAAAATGTAAAGCTTTTACTTGTCTTTAAAAAGTCAGTTGATAACAAGTGGCTAAATCGGACTACAGAGTCCGTTGTTGGAGACATAAAGCAACATCACAACAAACAGGAAAACTCATCTACTCACTAATCTGCTTTCACAGCCTTGTTGTGTTTATAATCGTGCTCTTGCAAACTAACTATTTTTTTAAATAAAAAATGAAAGAGTTGTTGGAAGTGATGGTGAACTCAAATGACCGTGGTGTAGTTCCTTTATAGCCTATTTTTAGCTTTTTGCTTCTGACGATTGTATTTAGGCTTCAAAATTCAAGAGTTGTTATTTTCTGCAATAATCCAAAAGCCAGTCCTATGGGGTTTCTGTCGAGGGAACCAGGGTGATTCTGACTTCTGAGTTGCCCTACAAAAATACATCATCAATGCAGTGCTTTATATATGCTGTGGGACCAGTAATAGTGGAATTTTGTGCATGTACAAAACTACATATTTTCATGTCGACTAGTCAGGTTGTCGACATTTCTAGTTTACCAGTCTTATGGAAGCCTGGACCAGTTCAAATGGATTTCTTAAAGGAACATAACACGCATTCTTGTTTTCAAAAACACATGGCACAACAAATTGCAGGGGTCTCCAGACACATTTAAAATGTTTTAAAATAGTGAACTATTTTTAAGGTGCCACACAGGATAGGTTGCTTTCCATTTTCATGTGTCATATGAATTTGTGTGTATGTTAATGCATGTTTGTATGTGGGTTGTAGCTAAAACCAGGGCTCTGACTGAAGCACGCCTGGGTCGGTCGGGAAAGTTAACATCTGCTCTGGGAGACGAGCAGGTGCGATGGCAGGAATGCATTACTCTGTTTGAGCAGGAGATCCACAACGTCATTGGAAATGTGTTCATCGCTGCAGCTTGCGTGGCTTATTATGGAGCCTTCACCTCCCATTACAGACAATTGGTAGTATATTAGATCACAACCTTTTCTTACACCATAGCATATCTTGATTATGTAATGCCACTGAGAATTTCTAAAAGATTTTCTAGAATGTCTTTAAAGTCAAGCCTGTCGTATCTTCTTTCTCCTGACCTATGTCAGTCACCCACCATACCAAACTATGACACATTAAAACAGAATTTCCCCTTCAGCTTACTGAACACTAACACTTGTTTCTGGGAAATGCATATGTGTTTAATAAACATTTTTCTTTTTCCTGTAGCTTATAGATCACTGGATCACACGCTGTCAACAGTTAGGGATTCCTATCAGTGACAACTTTAGTCTTATCAGCATTCTAGGAGATCCCTACGAGATCCGACAGTGGAATGCCGAAGGGTTGCCGCGGGATAATGTCTCCACAGAGAATGGAATACTTGTGATGCGGGGACGCCGCTGGCCACTCATGATTGACCCTCAAGATCAGGTGACCTCTAACATTTCCAAACCTTCCATCAATGCTCTGTGTTCCAATACAGTACCTTGTTAATTTATTAGCAAGGCAAGTCACAAGAACAAATTCTAATTTAATAATGACATTTATAGTCCTTTTAAATGGTGCAAAACAGTATAGTTTCTAGACTACAGTACCTCACATAAACATTAAAACCCTTCATGAAAGGGTTAAGAAGGATCAGTGTATTCAAAAGCAGCTTATTTTTAGGTCGAAAGGAAGTTAATAAGTTAATTTTCTGGCAGGCAAAACAGCTGCCACACACTGTTTCAGGATGATCATTATAGTTTACCCCATGCAAACTTGATGGTGACATCAACATTTATGATAGCTCAACCACAGACGTTCCCCACTGCTGCAGCCAAGGAAATGCTACTGCGGTCTTATGACCTGCATGGATAGGCTCAGGAGGAGCTACTTCCCTCAAGCACTCTGAATTCTTAATGAGGACACTGCCAAGGGACTGCTTGATACCATAAACTCTCACATGACACCATACGCTACAGTACAGTACACTACAGTACAGTACATTCCATTACTATACGACAATTACTATGCATCTTTTGTGCATTTAACCATCCTACATCAAACACTACCACGTTTTTCTAATGTAATTGAAAAGGCTTTGCTCATTGGTAATTTGCATTATTTCAAGTAGACACCCTATAGATTTGCAGTATAAAGTGTATATACTTTATTTGTGTGTTTATATTTGTGTATGTACAGATAGTGTTCCTTTCTGTCTTATTTTATATTCATGCTTATTTTGTTTCATATTAACTTATTCTTACAGACGAAGTACAGTATGTACATTTCTGCAGCATTAGCGTCATCAAATGGATTTGCAAAAATGTCTGCGTTCATAAGTTTTCAGAATGCTCCTTCTGTCTGCTATCAAATATACCCACCCTAAATTCACACTCTTTACACTTTTTGGGGACCCATAAATCAGGGTTCCTGCAAGTCTTAAAAAGGTCTTAAAAATTCGAACTTTGCCCGTACAGAAATTAAGGTCTTGTTTTTGTAAAATGAATTAAAAAGTAATGGATATCTTTTTTAAGTTGTATTGTCAAGCTCTAAAGTTTTGCTAATACAACTCATTGTGTTTCTCTCTAGACATGTACATTTAGAGAACATATTGATATATTGTTTTCCCATTCATTTATTCCTTCAATTTTCTTTACTTGGTCTTAAAAAGGTCTTTTAAAAGTCTTAAATTTACCTTCATAAAACCTGCAGAAACCTCTGCATATTAAGCATATCAACCTCTACATAAAAGATTGGATAGGTAAAGTATTTTAACTTTGGAAAATTTAAAGCTTTGGGTCGGTAAGTCTTTTTTACTGATTTGAAAGAAGACTGCATTTATGTAATCAAAATACAGTAAAACAATAATATTGTTAAATGCTATTACAATTTAAAATAAATTTTCTATTTTCATGCATTTTAAAATGCAATTTATTTCTGTGATTGCAAAGCTGAATTTTCAGAAGCCATTTCTCCAGTCACATGATCCTTAAGAATTCGTTCGAATATGCTGATTTGGTGCTCAAGTAACATTTCTTATTATTATCACAGTGTCAGGTTTCGTACAAACGAAGATTTTTTTAAAGTACAAAATAACATAATTTATTTGAAATAGAAATAATTTGTATCATTATATCTTTACTGTCACTTGCATCCTTGCAGTATTTGCACTACCTGCATTATGAGTCAAATGAAAGACATTGATGATTGGATCAGTGTAGCACAGACAGGTCATTTGAAATGGTGTACTGTGAATGTAAAGAGTTTAGTCTAGTTGTATCCATATTTTCAATCTATTCCATGACAGTCTTAGGTTTATGGACACATGGAAGTAATATGGTGCTAAACTTACACTGACTTGTTGAAAGATGCTTGCGGAATAATTCTTGACACCTCAATAGATCTATTCCCATTGGATTCCCATTTTGCATTTCATATCCTCTCTGTGACATAAATGAACGCATCAGGTGAAGGACATCTTTAATAGCTGAGTGTTGTTCAATTGGTTGGAGATGTTGTCAAACTGGTACGAAGTACAGCCTTCAAAATCCAAATAGGAAAACAACCAGACTCTCTGCATTACCATACAAATATCTTTCTCCCATTCCACCCTCTCCATTTTCATTACTGTCCTCCGGTTTCAGCACACTTGGCTGTCGTTCTCCTTTTTTTCTTTGCTCTTTCTTGTCGTTTGTGTTTTGCTCTCTCTCCATCCAGCTGTCTCTCTTGGGAGAATCTGTCATCTAGAGAGACTGAAACAGACATTCAAACATCAGTCTGTCTCGCATTTATATACACACAAATACCATGACACAAAGACTCTACACTCAACTCAGCTCCACTCTGCTTAGTGGCACTGATGGCATGATGCTTAGATTCCACATACACACTTTTATATAGTAGTACATTACTTTCTTCATTTCAGCAGAATCTACTTCCGCACAGATTTTTACAAAGGGTCAATTGTCACATCCTTTCCATCTGATAAAGATAGTTTTCTAAAGATAGTATCTATCTTTTTCTCTCTGTGTGTCTCTCTGTCTCTCACACAAATATACTCATGCACACATACGTACACACACATGATGATTAAAAAATGTCTTTTATGTCATAACGGCATCGCTTTATGTCATCATCTTTATATTATGGTCAATGATGTGAAGCTATCTATTAAAGTATTTAAATTAATAGATTATGTATTATTTTTATTACCTTTATTTTATTTAAAATTATTCAAATACATTAACAATGCAATTAATACATACAATGCAAATGCCTATTCTTGAATGAGCATATTATTATTTTCTGATATTGATATATTATTTTGATGTTTAATATTTTGGGGCATACAACTGTCTTAATGTCATAATGAAGAAAAAAAAGTCTAATTAAAAGAAATTCTTAAATAATTTGGTATAATTTTTTAATATATTATTATGATCTGGCATAAATGTATAAAGTTTTTGGGGAATCACACTACATGACATTATACAACCTTTACAACCTACATTTTCTATGTTTTCATTTTGTATCTAGGCAAACCGTTGGATACGATCTAAAGAGGCAAAGAACGGTCTAAAGGTGATCAAGCTAACTGACGCAGGCTTCCTCCGAACACTTGAGAACTCCATCCGGCTGGGCATGCCTGTACTTCTGGAGGAGGTAACCCTTCTTTCACCTTTGACACTTTTTAGTCAAATTTAAATACAAATTCACTACTGAAAAAAAGCTAAGAAATATTTTAAATTAAGAATTACAGTTGTGAGGAAGTGATAACACTTCCAAACTGATCTGATCTGCTTTGAATGGTTTAATTCAGTCTTAAATGAGTGATTCTGTAGTGTGTTTATTAGTTCTGACTCTTGCCAGATGTGATTTATCTGATGAATCTAGTTTCAGTCAACTTTGTTTTCACTTCTGACTACTGAAACGTATGGTTTCCCTCTATTTTAGGCCAGTTTGTACCAAAAAGAGATCTAAAATGAAAATTAATGATATTAATCTTAACTGCAAAATGATGAAATATCATGCATTTCACTCATGTCTGTGTGTGTGTGTTTGCAGCTAAAAGAAACTCTAGACCCTGCTCTGGAACCCATTCTTCTGAAGCAGACGTTTGTGTTAGGTGGCAGAACATTGATCCGACTGGGAGATTCTGACATTGACTATGATAAAAATTTCCGTTTCTACATGACCACCAAAATGGCCAATCCCCACTATCTTCCTGAGGTGTGTGTGTGTGTGTGTGTGTGTGAGGAAATACATACAATTATATTTACAAGAAACACAAAATTATATTTAAATTTTTTTTAATTATTTTTATTTTTATTTGCATTTAATTTAATTTAATTATTATTATTATTATTATTTGATTAAAATATTTGTTGTATGGTGGACCTCTCAGTAACATGGATTCATTGGCTACTGGAAGAGACAATGATAATTCATTCTTCCATGCAAATGTCTGACCCCTACAGTTTTTTGTTTGTTTGTTTCATGTAATTATTGTATGTTTCATTAGCAGCTCATTGTTTATTTTAGAAACAATGAGGAGGATTTAGAAAGGGGATTCTGGGGTCGAGGTTGACACCTGTTTAAGGTCAACTGGATTTGGCACTGTAGCAAAGTGGACATGGCTGGCAGCAGCCCTTCACATATCTGTTCTGCCACCACCTTGTGCACCAATCCCTCTCTGGCTCCATGCCATATCATCTCTCTCTGTATAATTCTGGGGTGGATGCGGATCAGCGCCCACCTGCCAAGAGACAATGCTCTAGCAATCATAACAGACAGGACCACGGGCAGCAGCGTTTGCAGCAGGCAGAGAGCACACCACCAGATATGGTTGCCTGTCAAACGGGGCTGTGCCGTTGTAAGCTCCAGCATTAGAGACAGGACAGACCTGTCATCTCAGCTTAAATAAGGGAGATGAGTTATGCTGAAAGACCAGTCTGGACTAAAGAAACATTCTCAAAGACAGACAGCAAATGCAAAACACAAATGTGCCTCCAGAGGATTTTTAGAGAGGAAAGGGACAACAGCAGCATCTCTTGGGGGATTCATTTAGCAGATAATGTCAATCATTATTTACATGCCCCTAAAGAATACATGTTTAGATTGTGCTATTTATTCAATTACATTTTTCATGACCATGTCCTCATCATCACATCATCAACATCTAAATTAGAAAAAGTTGTTTATGTAGCTTGCTTTCAATTAATGCTGAGACTGTACAAGTTAGGATATGACTCCTTTAAGCTACACATTCATAATCATTTTCCAATCATTAACCAGTTTTCCATGTCAGGTGTCCATCAAAGTGACTATCATAAACTTCACTGTTACCAAGTCTGGACTGGAAGATCAAATCCTCAGGTAATCCCCTGCTTTTACTATTCAGATTCAAAATGAACACCCGGGACACATGATGTTGAATTTTAAACTTTATGAGAATTATTATTATTTTTTTTTATATATATTTTTTGCTATATAGAAAAACTTAATAAAGTTTAATAAATAAATCCTAAATTTGAATCCTCCAAAGGTCTACAAATTCACCTAAAAGACAGCAGCTGAATCAGTGTTTTTTCTTTTTCTAAAAACAAGAAGCAATAGAATAATATAGTAGCATAAGAGGCTAACTAGCTCACAGTATTAGAGTTAAAAAGAAATTCACTTTGGCCTCTTTTCACCTTCTACTACCATCCATCTTAGGTGTTCCAGTCAAAACTGACCAACCAAGACACATTTACAACTGCATTGGGTGCATTTGTAATTCATGACATAAGATGTCTAACAAAAAATATTATTTGATGTTGATTAACTTATTATTCTCTTGCCAATGCTCACTATGTAAAATATTGGTTGACTTTGTAGTGATCATTTATTTCTGTCTGTGCCCAGTGATGTAGTCCGTCTGGAGCGTCCTGACTTGGAAGAACAGAGAAGCCAGCTGATAATTCGCATCAATACAGACCGGAACCAGCTGAAAGCTATTGAGGACCGAATACTTAAACTGCTCTTCACCTCTGAGGGCAACATCCTCGACAATGTGGATCTTATAAAAACTTTACAAGAGTCAAAGGTCAGTGGTTTGCGGTCAGAAATTTAAAGAGGGAATGACATTTGAGCAGAGTAGTGGACAAAAGCAATTTAATGATTATGTAGAAAAGCAGGTTATGGAATTTAAACTGGTTACTCTAAACTGAATTATACAACTACAGTTCAAAGGTTTGGGGTTGGAATTGTTTTTTTTATCTTATGCTCACCAAGACAACATTGACATTTACATTGATTTATTTTTAGTGTCTAAACTCTTTTGGTTGCCACTGTTTGTTTAATAATTGTCATTAAAACTCCCCCCACTATGCTAATAAATGCTTTATATAAAAAGGAGATGTTTACTTTAAAATAATTTCAAATTCCACACTCAACTAAAAAGAAAATAGCCTCATTTGATAGCGGTTACGTGTTTATTTGGGAATGAGTGCTGACACATATTTTAATCCTTAGCTTTTCCTCTGTGGATTTGTTTTAGCACACTTACTTTTTAGCAAATTCCCTCAAAATAGTATGTTTGTGCCACTGCCAACTATGAGCAAGCACGTCACTGCCTGTCACTCTTTCGATACCCACAGAGTTATGAAGGCCTGAATGGGAGGAACGGATGGATAGGTAGATAGATAGATAGATAGATGAATGATAGGTTGGGCCGGCAATGAACAAAATGTCTGTCTCCCTCTGACACCTTTGCTACAGTCTCATGTATCTCTGCGACACTTACAATGCTGTCAATGTGGACGGCTTTACAGCTTCTTTTGCATTTTAATAGCTCTTTACAAACACATCAAGCTTTCAAATCATTACATTTGTCTCTGTTTGGAATATAACACTTATACTTGACATAGAGCAGATCAGCTGACAAATTATCCTTTTTTCTCTTGTACAGGTGACATCTCAGGCCATTAAGTCTCGGCTGTTGGAGGCGGAGACGACAGAGGAGATGATCAATGCAGCCAGAGAGAAATATCGCCCTGTTGCCACACGTGGCTCCATCATATACTTTGTCATTGCCAGCCTGTCTGAGATTGACCCCATGTACCAATTCTCCCTAAAGTACTTTAAACAGGTAATTTCCTTTAAGAGTAATCATTCTATAATATTTTTTTCAGGATGTAATATATCAAAAATAATATTTTTATATTATACTACCAGTTTGGGGGTCGGTAAGATTTTTTAAATTCTCTCTTTAAGTCTCTTATACTCACCAAGTATGGCTGAATTTATTTGATCAGAAATACAATAAAAAGCTAACTAGTAATATTGTGAAATATTATTACAATTTTAAATAACTCTTTTCTGTTTTTAAAATGTAATTTATTACATTTTGTCAATTTATCTTTTAGCAGCCATTATTTCAGTCTTCAGTGTCACATGATACTGATGTCACAGGAAATCATTCTAATATGCTGATTTCTTATTATTGTTCTGTTGAAAACGTTTCAGGTTACGAATGTAACCATGGTTCTCTGAGAAGGGGAATGAGACACTCCGTATTAGATCGACGCTGTGTGGAACGGCATCAGTGTGACCGATGTCTAAAGCACGTGTATACACAAGACAATTTCATTGGCCGACGACAGTCCATGACATCACTACACTAGCCTGTACGTAAAAGAGGACACCTGCAATAGTGTCATCAACTTTTTTTGTCTGAAGAAGAGGTGCAGGGAAGCCCGAGGCATGGCAATGAGACGCAGTGCCTCGTTCCCCTTCTCAGGGAACCATGGTTACATTCGTTACCTGAGACATTCCCTTTCAAAGTCAACATTGCGTCTTGGTTCGACACTATGGGGAACAAATACCCACTCCGCCATGCTGAGGGAATGTCAAGTGGTAATATTCCCTTCGACCATTACCCAAGCTCATATGCCTTCCTTGTGGGCCCAGCCTTAGCCACCTGTTGCCCAGAAGCAGATCTCTAAGGTTTAGCTACATCAGCTTCTTTAATTTGATACAGCTATTTGGGAATACTGGCCCAGGGAGACCATTTTATACACTATCCTAGCCTACCACTACCACTAGAGGGAGCAAACATGGGGGTTTTCATTTAGAATAACTATTCACCCTCCTTGCTACATATAATTTTAACCTCTAGGAAGCCTCAATGGAGCTTCAGCTCTACTACCCCAGAACAATCGGAAGAAAGTGCTCACACCCTGCCTTGACTAGTACAGGACCCAAGACGCCCAGCACCTGACAAATGTGCCTGATGACAAGAAGAGCTGCCAGAAGGCAAATTAACCTCTACTTGCCAGGTTCTAAGAGATCGGTTTAGGCTCCAACAGGGAATGGAAGACCCTACTTTAAAACCCACACAGTAGGACTTGTCCAGGGTCCCTAGACTCCCAGCACTTTACAAAGGTTGCCTAATAACAAGAAGTTGTTAAAAGGCAATCTAACCTCTACTTGTTAGATTCTACATGACCAGTTGAGGTTGCAGCAGGGAGTGGAGGACCCTACTTTAAAACCCAGACAGTAGGGGAGGGTTCTACTCTACACTCAACTCTGAAGAACAGCTTGCCTAAGGGAGCCTGGTAAACGCTAGCTACGAACCTCGACACTGCTATCCTTCAAAGAGAGGAGCCATCCTACTTAAATATCTGTTAAAAAGCAATTTAACCTCTACTTGTTAGATTCTACATGACCAGTTGAGGTTGCAGCAGGGAGTGGAGGACCCTACTTTAAAACCCAGACAGTAGGGGAGGGTTCTACTCTACACTCAACCCTGAAGAACAGCTTACCTAAGGGAGCCTGGTAAACGCTAGCTACGAACCTCGACACTGCTATCCTTCAAAGAGAGGAGCCATCCTACTTAAATATCCCTCTTGGTGGAGGCAGCTTAACACTCTCATCTAGGACCTGCTATACCTAGTGCTAATTTAGACTAGCACTGGCCCTAGTAGAGCAACAAGAAATTCACTATTCTATTCTCAAGCCCTGTGCCAAATGTGTGCATGTGAAATAAACAAGGCTGGCGCAGACTCAATGGCCACCTAGGTGCTCAACTAGGTGCTCATCCCTCAAGAGAGTCAAGCTTAGGTGGAGCTTCTCACCGCGACCACATCACAAAGCATTCTTTCAACTCCCTTGAGAGCTGAACGCGATCAGTTCAAAGCCAGATTTTTAGCACCACAGTCTGCTACCACAAATGTATTGCTATGAGTGCCTACAACTCCCTTGAGAGCCAAAACGTGCTTGTGCAAATGCTGACTATTATCCGTCAGGTGAAAATCAAGGAAAAACAAAGTTTCTTACCAGTCTCTTCCAGCTTCCTCGAGGAGTCAAACGCACTCCACCAGTAGCGTTTGTTTTAAATGCGCACACAAACAAGCATATCCTGAAGACAAAAACAGTTGTTGATGTCTATTGCAGGCGCTCTCTTATAGGCACGGACGCTCATAGACTGTCGTCGACATCATGGACTGTCGTCGACCAATGAAATTGTCATGTGTATACACGTGCCTCAGACACCGGTTACACCGATGCCATTCCTCATAGCGTACATCCAAGGCGCAGTGTTGAGTTCCACTTTGAAAGGGAACAGTTTTGCTGCTTAATATTTTTGTGGAAACATCTTTGCAGGATTCTTTGATGAGATGAAAGTTCAAAATAACAATTTATTTAAAATACTGTATAAATCTTATTTGATCAATTTTTTAACAGTAGTGTGTTTGTTTGCATATATATAGATATATATCTATATTATCCAAAGTGACTTCCAGTGCATTTAAGGTATACATTTTGACATTTCACGTATTCCCTGGAAATTTCTTCACAGTTGTTCAACAATACTATTGAGTCAGCAGAGAAGCACAGAGATTTGAGTGTGAGACTACAGATCCTGTTGGATCAGACTCTGCTAAGTGCCTACACGAACGTGTCCCGTGGCCTTTTTGAGCAACACAAGGCCATCTACAGCTTCATGCTGTGTGTGGAGATCATGATGCAGAGGGGAGAGATCTCCCAGCAGGAGTGGCAGTTCTTTCTGAGAGGGGCAGGAGGCATGGAGAAGGTCAGAGATGTGGAAAGGGCATATGAGAGAGAGAGAGAGAAAGAAAGAACACCTGTGTGTGTGCGTGTGTGAGAGAGAGAGTGCTTATGCATGTGTGTTCTTATTATAATTTAATTCTGTAGTTGGCAATTATCCTTCTACAAGTCATGAATGAGATTTAAATTGTGTTAATTGTTAGATTGGAGAGCTGTGTTCTATTTTTTTCCCTTTCCTCGGGGGCCTGTGCTATATGCCCCCATCAAAAAGGCACTTCTTTCACAGCGCACTGTTATATTGTTTTAGTGTGTTGAAACAGTGCTTTTTTGCATGTATTCTAGTAAACAGAGTCCACTTCTGTTCTGTTGCTAATGCAAGCATCTCTTTTGCTAGAGATATATACACAACCCTTAGTATTAAACTTGATCTCATCCTGTCGTTATTTACGAACTTCTTAGTATAGGATGTTAATAGTGTTTAGAAAGTGCGAAAAATGGAGAAAAGTTATTTGGGGAGAGAAATAAGAGAAACGAAATTCCAAGTGAAATCATCTAATATACTGTTTCTAGTTCATTTTCTTAATTTTGGCTGGTTTTATATTTCAGTCTACTCCAATGTTTGCCAATTTTCATACTCAAATTAATTGCTTGATCAAAGTCTCAAACCTTAATTCATGCTATTTGATAGTTTTTGACATATCAGTATGATGAAATATTACTCTCAGCCCTATGCACAAACGCACAGGCACTTTCCTACATGCATAACACTCCTCTTTCCCACTGCAGGGATTGCCAGAGAAGCCAGAAGTACCATGGTTGTCTGATTTTGCCTGGGAGACTTGTTGTAATTTAGAAGACCGACTACCCTGCTTTAATGGCATTAAAAAAGAGATGATATCCACACCTATCTCTGTCAAACTAGGTATGTTTTTTAATTTTCCATAAAATGTCACTGGCTCATACTGTACTCCTATAATTTCTTGAAAAGCATCAATCACAAAATAGAAATCATACAGTAATTCTTATCATAAGACTATTTTTCCCTCTCTGTAGGGCAACTGGAGGTAACAGTAAACCCGAAGCAGTGGGACGGGTATGTTACTGACCTTCCTCCTTTCTCAGAAGACATACCCTCTGAGAAACGGCCACAGGTCAGAGGTCACTGGAACCAGCGGCTTGGGGCCTTCCAGAAACTCATCCTCATAAAGAGTTTTATGGAGGAGAAGGTAAAATAATAATAATAATAATAAAAAAAAAGTGATTTGATATGAATTGTAATTACTGTAATGTCCAAACTGTTGCAGTACATTTACTTAGACTGTTTAGACTTTCCAACACAGAAAAAAAATATATTTCTTGCAATTCTTTATTTATTCCAAGTTTATTCCAAGTTAAAATTTTGAGTTAAAATCTCACAATTCAGACTTACTTTCTCAGTATTGCAAATTCATTACACACAGTTCTGACTATAAACTATATTCAAAACTATAAAAGTTTATATTTCGCAATTTTGACTGACTTTTTTCAGAATTTTTCTCAGATTTGTTCTGCTGAATAAAAGTATAAAAAAAAAAGTCTTACTGACAACAAAAGTAATTACAGCCTTTTGTCTCACTATTCTGACTTTATTTCTCACAATTCCAAGTTTACATCTAACAATTATTTTCTCACAATTTATTTCTCAGAATTGCAAGTTCAGAACAACATATTATATCTCAGGAGAGACTCTTCTCTATGAAATTACAACTTCACTATATTTATTCACAGTTACATACACTACATTAGTGTACATAATACCACAATAGATTTATTTCCTTTTATATTAAAGCTGTGATTTGTTTGCGTGTGTCCCCACAAGAATAGTACTAATGTCCCCACAAAATGAAGAAAGTTTTCTGTGACTAAATGATATTCAGAGTCACATTACACACTTTTAACAGGGTAGGATTGGGGATAGAATATACAGTTTGTACTACATAAAAATTATGTCTATGGATCATGGCTATGGAAAGTCCCCATAAAACATGAAAACTGTGTGTGTTTGTGTGTGTGTGTGTGTGTGTGTACCTGGTAAACCCTATGTTATGGAGATCAAATGTTGACATTTGACATTGCTCCCCATGAAAACAGCTTGTAAATCACCTGCTAAAGACCTGGAGGCAGCTGCCCATGATACTGTAGTTGTAAGGGGGCTACATGCTCAACATGAGTTTCCTTACCTAGGAGATTGCGAGTGCTCAGAAGCTGTGACAAGGACTGTGCATGGAACCCAAAATGGGGAAAGTGCACTCATTCTAACAGCCTCAAGGTTTTGTAGTAGGAGGCTCCCTTGGATATTGCCATGGTGTGTGCTTCCCCAATTTGCATAAGATTCGGTGCTCCATTAAATGCCCATGAAGGAACTTTCTATTAAATAGAAAGGGAGGAAGTACACCTCATGAGCCATAGAATGCATTGCAATGACTCTGTGAATGGACTGCCTGATTAGAGTAAAGCAGTCTAGCTTCACAAGGCGTAAGGGAACTGCCTATTTCAATGAGGCAGCTTCAACCTAAAAGCATTGCAGTGGTTCAGAGATGGGCTGCCTGTTTAGAGCCCAAACTCTGGGGAAGGCAGCCCTAACTTCACAAGACATGAGGGAGCTGCCTACTTAATGAACTCAAATTAGGGGTGGCAACTCAACCCAAAAATTATTGCCAAGGTTTGCGAACGGACCACCTACACAAAGCCCCGAACTGGGGGAGGCAGCCACAAATTCATGAGACATAAGGAATCTGCCTGCTTTAAACACTCTATGGGGAGGCAGCTCAAGCCCTAAGGCAGCTCAAGCTACTACTTCAAGACCTAAGGAAGCTGCCTGCTTATGAAGTCATCCAGATCTTTTAGCAGGTGCGCTTGGTAGGCCTGCAACACAGAGCCGCACCAGCCTGACCTGCAGAGGTCCTGTAGTCAGCTCCTCGTATGCGGGGCTTACAGAGGTCCCTTCTAGCAGCTCCTCGTACGCGGGGCAGGCAGGCTGAGAGGGCTTCACCTGTGTATCATCGCCCTCATCAGCCACATCCTGCTCTTCTTGGCTGGAAGCCAAAAGTGCGCTGTCTGCTAAATTGGATGACTCATTCAGAGAAAATACATCCCCGTCTAGCAGATCGCTCAAGTGAGCTGCAGGGGAACGAGAGTGAGACAAATTCCTCCTCCAGCTCAACCTGTCTCCGCTGGGCCTTGGCTGCAGCAGGTCCCAAATCGCGGGGTACAGACGCCTGTCCTAATTCCCTCGAGAAAAGGGACAGGTGTGAACTGAGCTTTTTCATGGAAAAGCCCTTGCAATTCATGCATTCTGCTCCCTCGAGAACAGAACACGCATGATCCTCTCCGAGACAAATTACGCACAAGCCGTGTGTATCGCCTGGTGTCAGATAAAGCTGACACTGCGGTAGACACTTCCTGAAAAGCTTAGAAACACGTTCAAAACAAACAGTCTCCTGAAGACAGAAAGCAGAAATCTAATACAGGTGCTCTTTTATACTCATGGTCACACCTGTGGTGACGTCACAGATTGTCGTTGGTCAATGACATTGTGCTTCAGACACCAGTCATGCTGAGGCGTTTCCCAAAGTGTCCTTTAGAGCAGTGATTCCCAACCCTTAGTCCATGAAGCCCACCTCCTTACATATAAGAATACCTGAGTCCCCCCCTAGAAAAAAAACAGTGAGCTTGCTGGTACAGTATTTTCTCTGCTCTCCGCTTTGTGTCCGTGTTCAGCGTGTCCTATCTCTGGCCTCTGTTAATGTACTGTTTACAGACTTCGTAATATTTCAACACAAATGACATTTGGGGAAATAATTGCAGTGCATTTTGAATGCAAGTCTGGAACAGAGATCGGCCAAAAAATAAAAAATAAATGTGGCGAGGGGGGCGTGGTTTTGCGAAGTCTGTAGCAGGAGAGAAAGGAGGGGGCCGATCGGTGAGTAAGTAGGTCAAGTGCAAAATGATGAACACCTGTGTCTGATTGCAGTGATTGGCGTGGAGAGACCGGATATAAGCCAGCATTTGGGAGGAGGAGAGAGAGAGAGTTGGACTGAAACCTCACGGGACGTTATTGCCTTTTTGGAGTGGAAGTTGTCTTTTGTTTTGTATTTTTGTGTGAGCTGTGCGTGGCACGGTGAATGCGCTACGTGCGCCCTTTTTGTTTATTTACTTTTGATTTACAATAAAGTGTGAGTGTTTCAGTCACGCCGACCCCTGTCTTCTTCCTTCCTTACCCATACGAACATTGAACCTCATTACACTGGTGCCGAATCCCGGGTTTCTGAAACACTCACACTTTATTGTAAATCAAAAGTAAATAAACAAAAAGGGCGCACGTAGCGCATTCACCGTGCCACGCACAGCTCACACAAAAATACAAAACAAAAGACAACTTCCACTCCAAAAAGGCAATAACGTCCCGTGAGGTTTCAGTCCAACTCTCTCTCTCTCCTCCTCCCAAATGCTGGCTTATATCCGGTCTCTCCACGCCAATCACTGCAATCAGACACAGGTGTTCATCATTTTGCACTTGACCTACTTACTCACCGATCGGCCCCCTCCTTTCTCTCCTGCTACAGACTTCGCAAAACCACGCCCCCCTCGCCACAATAAATAAAATGGAACTGGCCGGTTCTGATTGATGGTCAGTTGACCTGTGCTTCTCTGCTACTGACAACTCTTCACCTGGAGCTCTAATGAGGAAAACAGCACATGTATGCAGATGTACAGTAGCTACAGTTAATGGCGATTGGTTGGTTTTAAAAAAGTAGTTTGAAGCATACACACCTTTTACTGCGTTATTATTGTACTCTAGCCCTGTGGAGACTGAGACACAGCCGTCATTGATCTTTTCATGTTTGCCGCACCTGTCACGGCTGGTGTGAGCAAGTTTGCATCTTTTGCGTAGTAAAAATGTGATCGGCAAGCTGAGAGACCACGCATATAATCAAAGGAAGTACTGTTATTATCAACTGGTTCAGATCAGTGACCAATCATTTGATACCCTGAAAAACCAGGATTCTCGTGAGAGCACAAATTGAATTTGCTCAGTGAGTTTACTCTGGCGTCAAGTAATGATGCTCATTAAATATGCCCCTGTATCCGAGCTGCACCAATCACATCGGGTTATCTGATATAGGCGGGCCAGAGGCCAGCTAAACAGATGACGACAGCGCTGTGACGTCGAAGTCATTAGTAAACATTGCAAGATGGCTATGGATGAACACCAGTTGTTTGACCGCTACAATGAACAAGTTAGACTTGGCTTTTTATCTAAAAGAGGAACAGAAGACGGCGCTCGAATCCTTCCTTTGCAAGAAGGAAATTTTTGCAGTTTTGCCGACCGGATACGGCAAGAGTCTAATCTACCAGTTAGCTCTGCTGGTAGCTAATCGTATGGGGCTTATTGTTGTGATTGGTCGTAGTGTTATCCAATTGCGTGCAGTGAGATTTTCAAATGCATGCTTGGTGCCGCCCCTCGAGCTGGGCGATTTTCATTAGTCGATGCCAGACCCTTAATCTTTCAGATTTGGGTCTGGATTTCCAGGCTAATAATTTGGAGCATTCCTAGAAACTATACCTATGAAAAGGTTTTTCGTATACATATTTGACTTCAAAGCATATAAGCTCCCACAAAAACCCGGAAGTGTGAATTTGGCCTATGATAGGAATACCAGTGTGTGTGTTATGGTGCCTGTGTGTGTCAAGTTTCATGTGAGTCTCCGTGAGTTATGTATCATTATTAGATGTATAAATAAATATGGTATCACTGAAGTGTATTTCAAGTCTCTGACTCTGTGTGTTCCAGGTTGTGTTTGCAGTGACTCAGTTTGTTATCATTGGTTTGGGACAACAATTTGTGGAGAATCCCCCAGTGGATCTTTCAACCCTGTACACAGACATGTCCCCAACCATTCCCCTGGTCTTCATTCTAAGCACGGGCTCAGATCCAATGGGAGCATTTCAGCGGTTTGTCAACGAGAGAAGATGCCAGGATCGGTACTGTGCACTGTGACATTTATACACTCTGTTTACTCACTCACTTCCTAGTTGTGGCACAAGTGGCACATATAAGTACATAACTTACATGAAATTCATGTAAGTTATGTACTTATATGTGCCACTAAACCATAAACCATAAACCATATTTATTTATACAAACACATTCGGTATGGATATAATCAACACATGTAGTATTCATTCAGAATGAATACTACATGTGTTGATTATATCCATACCGAATGTGTTACATGTTTCAGATGGCTTGCAAACAAAAACTTCAGTATGTGATACTTATGAAGATAATTTCTCTGCTGTCCTGGTTTTCCTGCAAGAAATGCTTACGCTCTTTATATTGCGCTTAAAACTGGGGTACCACAGTGATCAGCGTTTGGACTTTCATTCTTCTTCATCTATACTACTTCAAAACCCATGCTTTTTTAGCACTGCTGTACTGATGACATTCAGAAGTACACATCATGTCCTCCTTCTCTGTGTGTGCCTCGTCGACATATCAGCTTTAATTGTGACAAGTTCCTCTTCCTCTCAGCCATGACATCCCTCACCAAATTCCTCTCTGTCTTATTCAGAGGTCACATAGTCATTGCCTCCTGGTATGTATCATTACATTGTGTCAGCCTGGGTGACATGCTCTTCCTTAAGGACCACATTATGATAGCAGCAGTCTTACTTGACCACTGGTTTACTCAGCTCCTCACCCATGTTCTGCTGATTTTATAGCTAGATGTCTGGAATTACTTTCTTGTTTGCCAACCAGTATCTGCTATACTTCTGCTATATTCCTAGAGTGGGTCCAAAATCCTATCTCTCAAATGGTTTTTAACCCTCTGTCATTTTTTCACGTCATGCCTCTGCTCAGATCATTTTACCAGCTGCCAGAATACATTGCTGCCATACAATGTCCTGTCCTCCTATTACTTTCAGTCTTGTATTGAATCTTAAACCTGAGCCTGGATGTTACCATCGGTTGCATCCGTTTGCCAGCTATGAGAACAGTTGATTCATTAGCCATTTTCTAGCCATAAGGACCACATTTTCAAAAGGTTCATCTACTCTCACGGACCTGTACTAGTTTTGGACAGCCATATTTTAAATAAAACGTTATATTTTGTAGCTTATTCTGGCCAATAACTACCAATTTAAGTAGGAAAAAACTCTTAAGTTTGAAATACCTTTTCAGCGATACACTGTCAACGTCGTGGATATGTTTGCATGAGCGCTGCAATTCGGCACTCCAATCAAGTTATGTCATGTTTATTTATAGAGCACTTTATACAATAGATTGCTTTAAACCAGCAGCTTTACACTATTAAACATGAAAAAAACTGTGTTACTTTTATATAGAATTACAATTACAAGTTCTTTTTACTCATGGATATTTGACCTCAACGGACTGGAAAGAATAAATGAACCAGAAAAGTCAAAGAAGGCGGAGCCCCAGAGAACATCTACCTATTAGGCATTGCCGCAGACCAGTGGTCGTTCAAAGGTGTTAATTAGCTGGAACAAACTTTTCCGGGAAGTTCATGTTCACAAGCTATTTCAAACTCCTGAAACAAACTTCAAATGAACTTTGTTTTGGTCTGATTTTATTTGTTATGTTCTTTGATTCCACTTGAAGTATGGTGGGGCTTTCAGTGTTCCTTTTGTGTTAATGTGACATTTAGGCATGGGTGTATTTGAAATAGTTGTAGTAAAAATAATAGATCAGACATGATAAATGATAAACACGACAAATCAAGACTTTTGCCGTTATTGTGGTTCCCTTTCGAGAGCGGTAACTCTACATTGCGTAGCAACGCTGCAGGAACTCCTCCCTTCTCCACTTTCATTGAAATCTTATGGGCTAACGCCAGCTTGAAACAGCTGGCCAATTGTCGCAAAGTATGCAAATACTGACAGGCTCACGGGCAGTATAAAATGCATGAGCGTGACAATTGTGTCAGAATCTCTTTCTTCACGCTGCCATCGTGGAAGCTGTTCCAGGAGGACTAGCAACCTTTTTCTCAGAGCATCCGATGGCTTCAACTTGCCAGATTTGTGCGAGCCCCATCGACCCACCGACGAACATGAGTTCTGCGTCGCCTACCTGGGCCTCGCCCACACCGAGGCGGCGTTCACGGACTCCACGTGTGTCCACTGCTCCGAGCTGCCGGTGCGCGCCCTATGAACCAGGAGGGATATGGTTTGTGCTATAACGGGGACGAGGTCCACTGCCCTGGGTCTGGAGCCACCGTCATCCATCTTCATCGCACTCACCTGTCCTTTCACAGACGCGAGCTTTCCAGCCCTCGTCGAATATCTCACTCTTCCTCGGCGCCTCGCCCCGCTCAGGGACCAGTTAGACAGCCTGCCGCGGGGCCCCACCCCACACCGGAGGTTCGCCGCATGCAGTGAACAGGGCCTGGGAGGAAACGTCAGGGTCAGAGGAGAAGCCTGCGCCGCGACAAACTCAGCGCGCCATCCTCGGCTACTAAGCCTTCATCCTGACGGATTTGGAGAACATGCACTGTCAGACATTCTTCTCGCTATCTCACTCCCCGCTGATGGGAGATGCTCTGACATCCCGTTGGCCGAAAGCCAGGCTTTACGCGTTCCCTCCGGTGAAGATTATGCCTATGGTGTTATGCAAAATCAGGGAGGAGAGAGCGTCAGTGGCCCCGAACTGGCCGAACCAGCCCTGGTTTGCGGACCTGAGAGAGATAATGTTGGCTCCCCCATGGCAAATCCCCCTCAGGAAGGACCTGCAGTCTCAGGCGAACGGCACGATATGGCACCCCAGCCCCGAGCTGTGGAACCTTCATGTGTGGCCGCTTCAGGGACCATGAGAGAGACACTCTGCCTTCACGAGTGCTGGACACACTCACAGAGGAGCGCTCGCCTTCTACTAGGCGCCTTTATGCTCTAAAATGGGGAGTTTTTGTGTGAGGAGATTGTGTCCTTCATGGCCTCTAGTTTTGAGTGCTCTCTCTCTACCGCCGTTCGAGCCCCTAGCTTCGATTGCTGGTAAGGAGCTCTCCCTAAAAAAGGCTTTGCTCCTTGCTCTCGCCTCTGTGAAGTGCATTGGAGACTTACACTCATTCTCGGTGAACGACGATTGTATCTGTTTCGGACCCGGCGCCGGCAGCATTACTCTCCAGCCGAGATGGGGCTACATGCCTAAGTCGCTCTCTACACCGTTCAAAGCACAGGTTGTCCCTGCCCGCTTTATCTGCTGAGCCTTCATCCTCGCGTGACGCTGACACTCAGAGCGCTGTTTGCCCTGTCAGGGCTTTGCGAATGTCGTCTAGTGTTTAATACAGCTGTCAACGCTACCGCCTTTGACACTGTGTTTAAACCTCATGCTTGAGAGCTTATTGCTTTCTTTGCGTTTGGATATGCAAATTTTGATAGGGTCGGAGCTGATGAGCTGTCCGCCTATCAGATGCGAGCACTCCAAGCGGTGCGGCTATTGGCTGACTGTCTGTCTCTTCCGTGGCTGGTGTAGCTTGACCCCGTTTCTCCAGGCTTATCTTCCCGCAAAGTTGCTACGCAATGTAGAGTTACCGCTCTCGAAAAGGGAACGTATCCGGTTACTATCGTAACCTCGGTTCCCTGAGAAGCGGGAACGAGACATTGTGTTAGCCGCCGTGTTCGCTGTTTGATCAGCTGTGCAAGTGTTCAGTCTTGATTCTGATGCAACTGTCGTGCCCATGCATTTTATAGGGATGCATTTAATTTCCCCGCCTCTCAGGGAAACGAGGTTATGATAGTAACCGGAGACGTTTTCTTGTATTGCAGGGTGAAATCTATCTCGCTGGGTCAGGGTCAGGGTCCTATAGCAGAGAAGCTGATTATGAAAGCTTTGGAGATTGGTGGCTGGATCTTCCTTCAAAACTGCCACCTTGCTGTGTCTTGGATGCTGGCAATGGAGGAGCTCATCAAAACCTTCACTGAACCTGGTTAGTTTGTGTATGAGTGAGGTTTTCCATCAGAACAAAGTCCTTTAAGGCAGGGATCTTCAGCATTGATCCCTGCAGTCCCTAGGGGTCATTTAATGTGTAATATAAAAATTTGTGCAAAAAAACAAACCTTAAGTTTAAAAGCTGAAGTTCAACTACACTACTGGTCATAGAGCAAAAAAGTAATAATATGAAATATATTGCAAATTAATTTTATTTATTTATTTATTTATTTTTTCAAATGTAATTTATTCATGAGATGGCAGAGCTCTATTTTAAGCCATTACTTCAGTCTTCTGTGTCACATGATCCTTCAGAATTCATTCTAAAATTCCGATTTGGTGCTCAAGAATATTATTATTTATTATTATTACTATTATTATTATCAATTAAAAACAGTTATGTTCCTTAATATTTTTGTTTAAACTAATAAAAATGTTTTTTTTATTTTTTTTTTTAAAAAAAAGGATTATTCTCCTTGCAGGAGTTTTTTTTAAAGAGTAAAGCCTTTTACATTGTTACAAAAAATAGTTTTTTAAATAGCCTTGGTGAATAAAAAATATATTTATTTTAAAAATATATATGTTACTGACCCCAAAATTTTGAATGGTAGTGTACTGTATATGTTTGATTGTCTTTCCTGCATTAAAACGTATTAAGTAAATGTTAAAAATAAGTGGGCCTGAAATGTTCGAAGACCCTTGCTTAAAGAATTAAAGGCAGATCTGTGACCTATCTCTCGCTTTTACTGCTTTTTTTAGTACATAAAAACTTTATGAATATTATATATAAATACTTGATATGTGGTCGCTATAATTTCTCCAGAACCACTGAAGCTGAAACTGTTAAATTAGTATGATCTTCCAAATAAATGTCAAATGAATGACTCGATTTATAAAGTAACACTTAACTATGTTTATATTTGTGTCTGTGTACATGTTTGTATGGTTCAGTGAAAATATTATTGTTCTTTTTTTAAGACATACTCACCTGTTTTGTACCTGCTTCGACCTTATTTACAGATTGTGTGTTGAACATGTGAATCCATTATGAAGCCATTTTTTGTTGGCCTGTTTTATGTTGTCCTGTTCTTGTATGGCCTTTGCAGACACAGTTATCCATGAGGACTTCAGACTGTTCCTTAGTTCCATGCCTACCAATGTGTTTCCTGTCACTGTATTACAAAACTCTGTAAAGGTAACACAAGGACACAAAATTACATACATACATCCATACATACAAATCTTTATAAAATAAAAAAAATTGATAATCACTGATAGTTCATACACGAGTACACATTTTTCAGGAAAGTATGCACATGCCTTTATCTCGTTTTTTTTATCTTTCAAGATGAAAACATGCATCAATGTTGAGAGAAGTTTCATGCGTCAGTGGCATCCATATGCTGATGACATGCACATATTTTTACCTTTACACATCATTCATCCTTCCAGCACTTGGATGCTCCATCTGCATGTATATGAAATTAAAATTTTAGTCACACTAACGCAGTCACACACTCCTGCAAGAAGAAGATAACACTTCACAAGGAGGAGCACTTTTATATTTTATTAACTCTTTACCTAATACATTAACACCCCTGTGCTAACGTCCCTATCAGTTAAACCCCAGCTTTACTTAAATCACTGGAACCAATAGTAGTTTATAAGACCATAAACAATATTTCATTATAATGAAAGTGCAGTGACATGGATGTCTTTAAGTGGTCAGACTGTTTAGAGTTTGTAACTTAGTTTTATTAATTTTAGTTTTATCAGTTCTATTTTGTCTTTGGCTCTAATTTTTGTTTTGTTGCTAATATGTTTGTGTTGCCAGGAAACTAATGAGCCTTTGTTAATGTGATGGTAGGTTACTAACGAGCCCCCAAAGGGTCTCCGTGCCAATGTGAGACGTGCCTTTACTGAGATCAGCAGTACGTTCTTTGAGGAACACACCCTTGGCAGGAAATGGAGGAAGATCATTTTTGGAGTGTGTTTTTTCCATGCCATCATTCAGGTCAGGGCTCAAGGGTTGAAAATTCTGTTTCTATTTAATTTGAAGCCTCAAGAGATTGTACATTTAAGCATGAATGCAATTTTTATGATTAAATAAAAATTATTAGATGGAAACTTTTCTCTTGTGCAGCTTATATGGTAAATTTGCTTTGGAGTAACTTAAATTGTTTCTCTTTGTGAGGTTAAGTTTACATTTTTTATGTCTATGATTTTTATCAACAGCCGAAAACCACTTACCTAGTAGGTGGTGGAAAATATACTTCATAAGCTATGTGTCTGATGCAAATATACTTAAAAACATACAGTGTATATATATATATATATAGAGAGAGAGAGAGAGAGAGAGACTTTTGGTTTTATCCATCCATCCATCCATCTTCTTCCGCTTATCCGGGGCCGGGTCGCGGGGGCAGCAGTCTAAGCAGAGATGCCCAGACTTCCCTCTCCCTAGACACTTCCTCCAGCTCTTCCGGGGGGACACCGAGGTGTTCCCAGGCCAGCCGGGAGACATAGTCTCTCCAGCGTGTCCTAGGTCTTCCCTGGGGTCTCGTCCCAGTGGGACGTGCCCGGAACACCTTCCCGGGAAGGCGTCCAGGAGGCATCCGGAACAGATGCCTGAGCCACCTCAGCTGACCCCTCGAGATGTGGAGGAGCAGCGGCTCTACTCTGAGCTCCTCCCGAGTGACCGAGCTTCTCACCCTATCTCTAAGGGATCGCCCAGCCACCCTGCGGAGAAAGCTCATTTTGGCCGCCTGTATCCGGGATCTTGTCCTTTCGGTCATGACCCACAGCTCATGACCATAGGTGAGAGTAGGAACGTAGATTGACCGGTAAATCAAGAGCTTCGCCTTGCGGCTCAGCTCTTTCTTCACCACGACAGACCAGTACATCGACCGCATTACTGCAGAAGCTGCACCAATCCGTCTGTCAATCTCCCGTTCCATCCTTCCCTCACTCCTGAACAAAACCCCAAGATACTTAAACTCCTCCACTTGAGGCAGGAACTCTCTACCAACCTGAAGTGGGCAAGCCACCCTTTTCCGACTGAGGACCATGGCCTCGGATTTGGAGGTGCTGATTCTCATCCCAGCTGCTTCACACTCAGCTGTAAACCGTCCCAGTGCATGCTGAAGGTCCTGGTTTGATGAGGCCAACACGACAACATCATCCGCAAAGAGCAGAGACGAAATCGTGTTGTCACCAAACCTGACACCCTCCGGCCCCTGGCTGCGCCTAGAAATTCTGTCCATAAAAATTATGAACAGAACCGGCGACAAAGGGCAGCCCTGCCGGAGTCCAACATGCACCGGGAACAAGTCTGACTTACTGCCGGCAATGCGAACCAAGCTCCTGCTTCGGTCGTACAGGGACCGGACAGCCCTTAGCAAAGGACCCCGGACCCCATACTCCCGGAGCACCCTCCACAGGCCGCCGCGAGGGACACAGTCGAATGCCTTCTCCAAATCCACAAAGCACATGTGGACTGGTTGGGCAAACTCCCATGAACCCTCCAGCACCCTGTAGAGGGTATAGAGCTGGTCCAATGTTCCACGGCCTGGACGAAAACCACACTGTTCCTCCTGTTCCTTCTAATATCGGCCGTATTCTCCTCTCCAGTACCCTGGCATAGACTTTCCCAGGGAGGCTGAGAAGTGTGATCCCCCTGTAGTTGGAACACACCCTCCGGTCCCCCTTCTTAAAAAGAGGGACCACCACCCCGGTCTGCCATCCCAGAGGCTCTGTCCCCGACCGCCACGCGATGCTGCAGAGGCGTGTCAGCCAAGACAGCCCCACAACATCCAGAGACTTGAGGTCCTCAGGGCGGATCTCATCCACCCCCGGTGCCTTGCCACCAAGGAGTTTCTTGACTACCTCAGTGACTTCAGCTTGGGTGATGGATGAGTCCACCTCTGAGCCCTCAGCCTCTGCTTCCTCAATGGAAGACGTGACGGCGGGATTGAGGAGATCCTCGAAGTATTCCTTCCACCGTCCAACGACATCCCCAGTTGAGGTCAACAGCTCCCCACCTCTACTGTAGACAGCGTTGGTAGGGCACTGCTTCCCTCTCCTGAGGTGCCGGACGGTTTGCCAGAATCTCTTCGAGGCCAGCCGATAGTCCTTCTCCATGGCCTCACCGAACTCCTCCCAGGCCCGAGTTTTTGCCTCCACAACCACCCGGGCTGCAGTTCGCTTGGCCTGCCGGTACCCGTCAGTTGCCTCAGGAGTCCCGCAAGCCAACCAGGCCCGATAGGACTCCTTCTTCAGCTTGACGGCATCCCTTACTTCCGGTGTCCACCACCGGGTTCGGGGATTGACGCCTCGACAGGCACCGGAGACCTTACGGCCACAGCTCCTGAACCGGAGACCTGAACATGGTCCACTCGGACTCAATATCTCCAGCCTCCCTCGGGATCCGGTTGAAGATCTCTCTGACAGGAGACTCGGCCAAACGTTCCCAGCAGACCCTCACAGTACGCTTGGGCCTGCCGAGTCTATCCAGCTTCCTCCCCCGCCATCGGATCCAACTCACCACCAGGTGGTGATCAGTTGACAGCTCCGCCTCTCTTTACCCGAGTGTCCAAGACATACGGCCGCAGGTCAGATGAAACGACCACAAAGTCGATCATCGACCTACGGCCTAGGGTGTCCTGGTGCCACGTGCACTGATGGACACCCTTATGCTTGAACATGGTGTTCATTATGGACAAACTGTAACTAGCACAGAAGTCCAATAACTGAACACCGCTCGGGTTCAGATCAGGGGGGCCGTTCCTCCCAATCACGCCCCACCAGGTGTCACTGTCGCTGCCCACGTGGGCATTGAAGTCCCCCAGTAGAACGATGGAGTCCCCAGTTGGAGCACTTTCCAGCACCCCTCCCAGAGACCCCAAGAAGGCTGGGTACTCTGCACTGCCGTTTGGCCCGTAGGCACACAAGACAGTGAAAGACCTATCCCCGACCTGTAGGCGCAGGGAAACGACCCTCTCGTTCACCGGGGTGAACTCCAACACATGGCGGCTGAGCTGGGGGGCTATAAGCAAACCCACACCAGCCCGCCGCCTCTCACCATGGGCAACTCCAGAGTGGTGAAGAGTCCATCCTCTCTCGAGGAGTGTGGTTCCAGAGCCCAAGCCGTGCGTAGAGGTGATCCCGACTATCTCTAGTCGGAACCTCTCAACCTCACGCACAATCTCAGGCTCCTTCCCCGCCAGCGAGGTGACGTTCCACGTCCCTAGAGCTAGCTTCCGTGTCCAGGGATCGGGTTGTCGGGGCCCCCGCCTTCGACTGCCACCCGATCCTCTCAGCACCGGCCCCTTACGGTCCCTCCTGCAGGTGGTGAGCCCACGGGAAGGCGGCCCCACGTCGCTCCTTTGGGCTGAGCCCGGCTGGACCCTGTGGGGGGAGGCCCGGCCACCAGGCGCTCGCATACGAGCCCCAACCCCGGGCCTGGCTCCAGGGTGGGGCCCCGGCCGCGCCATACCGGGCGACGTCACGGTCCTCAATTTAATTTTTCTCATAAAGGGTTTTTGAAGGGTTTTTGAACTGCTCTTAGTCTGACCCGTCGCCCAGGACCTGTTTGCCTTGGGAGACCCTACCAGGGGCATATAGCCCCGGACAACATAGCTCCTAGGGTCATTCGGGTACTCAAACCCCTCCACCACGTTAAGGTGGCAGTTCAAGGAGGGGAATTCTTGATTGATATTTGTACATGTGCTATAGATTCATATGTTGAGGTTGGTAAAAATGTTTTTGATGTTATTCTCATTAAGGCTACAAACATTTTTTGATCAAACATAGAGTAAAAACATTAATGTTGTGAAGTATTATTACAATTATATATTAATATATTTATTCCTGTGATGGCTAAGCTCATTACTTGTCTGTGTTGATCCTTCACATGATCCTTCAGAAATCATACTAATATTCTAATTAGTAAGATTAAATATTCTTCTAAATGTTGAAAATGGTTGTGCTGCTTAATATTTTTTGTGTAAACTGACACTTTTGAAGATAGAAAAAAATCAAAAGATAGAAAATTCAAAAGTACACCATTTATTTGATACAGAAATCATTTGTTAAATTTTACTTTAATCTAGGTAACAAATGTTCATAACACTTTCTATGAAGACCTTGCTTATAAATAAGCATAAATGGAGCTATAATTCATTATAAGTATTACTAATTTATACATATATTTATAAAGACTTAAGACCTATACTGTGCTACAAGAACAGTTATAGTTACATTTCTAATATTTTTATAATTACTTATAAGTCATGCATTTGCTTTTTCAATGGACATGCTCATAATCCATTATCCACTGATTTTCAATGCGCATTCTCATAATCAATTACACACTGATTTATATTTATTAATTAGTCAGTTGTATGGTTCCATGAACGTATTTATAAGTCAGTCGTATATATATATATTTATAAGCATAGTCTTCATTGAAATTGTTACCCAATTGTTTGAAATAAAATGACCAATTATTTGCAGTACAATAGATGTTCAGGATTGCTTTACTTATTCACATCCTCTAAATCCTTCTCTTCTGTCTATATGTGATTTCCTTTGTGTGTTTATGCATTCATGTGTGTATAGGAGAGGAAGAAATTTGGTCCTCTGGGCTGGAACATCCGTTATGAATTCAATGACAGCGACAGAGAGTGTGCTCTTCTCAACCAAAGCCTCTACTGCCATAAAGGACATATACCCTGGGATGCTCTTATATATATCACAGGTATATGTCTGTGTTTATTGCAGAAATATTTATAGCATCAGTCATTAGCCCCTTTCACATAGCAATCCTGGAAAAATCACCGTAAAATTATCAGAATGCCTTTTCATTCAAATACACACACTGGTAAACTGTGATGTCAATCATCGAAAATGATCTTTAAACACTGATCCTTAATCCACCTAGATGGCAAGCGCTTTAGTTTCAACGCATTCTGACCTTGTACATGCTCATACCGGTAATCATACCAGTACTGGTAATTTAACGGTAAAATGTTTTTGTTTCTATGTGTTTGTCTGTTAAATAAATTAAATAAATATCAATATTTGTGTAATATCATTGATAGTTTTCAAAAAATCTTTTGGATTCTTTCACAAAAATTTCCAAAATGTATTAGAATTGTTACAAATGCATTTCTCATATGTAGGCATCATTTTACAGACCATTAGCTGGTGAAATTTCATCAAATTTGGTGCAGCTGATGGCGTGCGGGGACTATGAGAGAGTGTTCCAGTAATTTTGTTATGAGAGGCTTTGGGAAAGACTCATTAAAGAAGCTTCACACAATGTCAAATTGTCTCATTAATTTTTGGCAAGGTGTCAGTCAGTCATGCAATGAATTGAAATGTGGTATGTTTGTTTTATTGTCTCTGTAGGTGAGATTACGTATGGAGGCAGGGTGACGGATGCCTGGGATCAGCGATGCTTGCGCACCATACTCAAGAGTTTCTTCTCCCCAGCCACATTAGAGGACGGCTATACCTACTCTAAATCAGGTATACACAAACACACACGTTTACTTTGATAAATGGGGAAATTCCATAGACTTTTGTTGTTTTTATATACAGCTTGTTCTAAATACTATAATCTTACCCTAACCCCAACAGAAAACATTCTGAACATTTCTGGGCACTTTGTCCCCAAATAAAGTTTTGTCAGATTTCGCTAACTTCTGGGTACAAATTTGCCCCCAAAATATGGTTAAGTAGGTACGTACACACACACACACACACACACACACACACACACACACACACACAACACACACACTCTTAATTGGTAAATAATACAGACATAGATTCAGCTTCACTCTTTAAATTCCATATTCCATCTGGTATTCAGACTTGCAAATTACATAAATTAAAGAAGGAGTGTGTATTTTTCCAACTTTTCCAACGCTGAAATACTTTGTACTGTCCCAGTTTTAATGTGCTGAGACGACTATAATCACAAGTACTGGTATATTGACTTCCCCAATGGTCACCTTTGGTAAAATGGACTTTTAAGATATTTCAGTTAAATGTTACTGGCTAGGTAGCTTTGTTACTGGCTAGGTAGGGCGGAATATATGCCTCACGCTCAAGCGCATGCATAAAGCTTGCCGCAAAGCACTGGCAAAAGTAACCTAATGATTATGAATGTTTCAGGGAAAAAATAGCAAGGAGACATTTTAATTGTTTATTAATAAACTAGTGTTTTCTGAGTCAGTGTTGACTGCAAAGAAGAAGCTGACATTGTTGACGTTCGGTGTCCCATTGCGGTTGGACAGGGATGCCACTGTGACTGGAAAATCTTTGGGTGGAGATGTATGCATCTATGTTAACCAACATTGGTGCAAGTCTGCGATTCTGAGGGAATATGTGTGAGTCCCAAAATTTAATTGTTGTTGGTATCGCGCTTCGCCCCTTTTACTTGCCCCAGGAGTTTCCACAAATATTCATCTCTGTTGTATACATCCACCCAAAGGCTAATGTAAAAAAAATACATCTGACATCTTATGTAAAACAGTGTATTGTTTGCAAAGCATCTCTCCTGACGCACCTAACATTGTGAGGGGAGACTTTAATCATTGTAAAATGGAGAAATCACTCAGCCATTTTGATCAATATGTGAATTGTCCTACCACATGTGGAAAATATCTGAAACTTTGTTATGGGTCTATTAAAGTCGTCCTTGAGAGCCCCTCTGGGCCTGTCTGACCATCATGTTGTTTATCTGGCCCCTGTTTATAAACCTGTCCTGAAAAGGGAAAAAACAGAAAAGATTAGTTCCTGTGTGGTCTGATGACTCAGTTCAAGAGCTAATGGGATGCTTTGAATGTATTGATTGAGAATTGTTTAAATCCAATTTAGATGTGACTAATTATATTGCATTTTGTTAAGATTTGGTCTTTCAAAAGAAACCTTGTATAGTATTTCCGAATAACAAGCCTTGGATCACTAAACATGTTAAAAATGTGATTAATCATCTAAGGCAGTGGTCGCCAACCCACCGACTGGTAGATCTTTATCACTGTCCCGGTAGCTCCTGAAAATAACAGAAAAATAAGTACAAAAACACATTATCAAGGCTCGAAATGGCGACCATTGAATCTGTGCAGCCTCAAAATTTATTTGGGAGCATTTGTGAGAGTACAAATAATTGTTGTGGTGCAAACTTTTTTGTAGAGATGCACCGGTTTGTGCTCCAAACACATGATCGGCAACTGGACGGTTATTAGTTTAATTTTGGCTGATCTCTATTCCAGACTTGCACACAAACTGTCTTGCTATCGTTTCCCGAAATTGTATTTGTGTGAAAATATGACATGCTGAAGACGCGCAGCAGAGAAAATAACAGGCACAGCAAGATCACTGGTTGTGATGCTAGAAATATAGGAAGAAACATGTAAATATTGAATTGGGGTGGGGATTTATATGAATGTATCTCTGAAGGAAACTGACTGTCTTCAGAATAGTTTCAATGGAAAAAAACGGCAGCTGGTATCGGAATTGGCCAATTTGACATGAAAAATAAATCGGCCATAAAAAATCTATAGGTAGATATTGCCTTTTATCAAGGCCAAAGTTAGGGATCTTGGGCTTAAAAAGGTTGGTGACCACTGATCTAAGGAATATTTATTTTAAACAAGGTGATAGTATTCGGTACAGAGAGGCCCCAGAAATGAGGTGAAATTAGCTAAATTGCGGTACAAGGAAAAAGAACAAACTGTTTACAAAGGGGAAATTTCATGTAGCCTGTGATGGAGTGAAGTCCATAATTGGAACTAAACAGAAGACAAAAAGTATTACTTTAGGATGTAAACTCGATTACGAATTACGCAGATGATTTTAACTAATTTTATTCACGTTTTGATACTCATGATTTTACATCTGAATTATCTGATTATTGTGGGAAATCAGCAACTCTGGACACTCCTTTTAAATTTAAAATCTGCAGAGCTGATGTACATAGTTGTTTTGGTCAGGTTAAGGTTAGGAAGTCCAGGCCCTGATCACATTGGTGGCAGACTGTTGACGACTTGTGCAGAGTAGCTTTCAGAGATTTATTCATTTACTTTTAATAAATCATTGCAACTTTCTGAAGTCACTTGTCTTTGAGAAGATTCTATAGTAGTGCCAATTACAAAAAAAAGAAATCCTCTTTGACAGCACCTCACGTCACAAGCTCAGCTTTTTGTTCATCTTCTCACCGGAACACGCAACTGCAGCGGAGTTGCTTGCGCGTTCACAAACGCAGCTTGTGATTCGGTCCGCTGAAGAGGTGCTTTTCTATGGCTAGCAACTTCTATGTTGGGCTTGTTCCAATGGTGACAAGTCAACGGTCTGAAGAAAAATTATTCAGTGTAATTGCCGTTCGATGCATTTGATGATAAACTAAAATTCGAGGCAAACACCGACATTATTAGAGGGAAAGCATTTGAGCACATGTATTTTCTGAGGAAACTTTGAGCTTTTAATCTGAGTGTTTCTTTTATGAAAATGTTTTACACCTGTTTTAGTGAATCTGTCTCAAGTTTTTCCATTATTTGTTGGTATGGCAGTCTTAATGTAAAGAATAGGAGTAAGTTGAGTAGTATATTTACTACTGACTTAAGGACTATCACACAAATTTATGAACGTAGGGTGACTAGGAAGGGCCAGTTAGTCCTTTCCGATGTCACCCATTCACTGTGTACTGAATTTCAACTGCTTCCTTCAGGCCGGAGATTTAAATTCCATTTGTGGAAATCAAATAGATATAAGAATTCCTTTATTCCTTCTGCAATCATGTTTTTAAATGACTTTATTTTTTAAATGAATAATAAATGTGTGTTATTTTGTGTGTGTTGTGTTGCTGTTTGTGTATGTACTGTATACTGCTATCTACATAAAAAAATGTGCCTTCAAGGACAATAAAGTTAAAGTTAAGTTTGCATACTGTTCATACAAAGCCGTTGAGAGTGGAAAAGCATGAGGGGAGGGGGGAGTGTAACATTTGCGAAACCTTTTTATATATTTTGTAGTTCCACTACTTCCATGGTAGTGCCAGTAGATCATTACACACTTCAACTTTAAATAACAAAGGCTCTATTTCCTTTTGTGCAGGGATTTATTTTGCTCCTGATTCAGACAGCTTGACTGAGTATAAGAATTATATTGATGATCTGCCTCTTATTGATGATCCAGAGGTCTTTGGCATGCATGAAAACGCTAATCTGGCCTTCCAGGTAACTCTCACCTCTTCTTGCTGTACACAAAATAACAAAAAATCTTGAGATGAAGAGCACCTGCTACTTGACATATATCACACACATTGGTCTCCTTTCCATCTTTGAAAACAGAGGCAGGAGACAATGACACTAATCTGCACCATTCTGGAAGTCCAGCCTCGCTCCTCAGCAGCTGGTGGAGGGAAGAGCAATGATGAGTTGGTCCATGAGCTGGCTGACACCATCTTAGCAAAGATCCCTGGTTAGTCTCAAACCCCTGTATCTCCCTGCACACAAGTCTACTGTAACTTCATCGGTTTTATAATGAGTTTTTTTAACCTGTCTGTGGATGATGTTTGTGCATCTGAGCAGAGAAATTAGATATGGATGCAGCAGTGGAGAGTCTGTTCTTGCAAGATTCGAATGGTAGAGTTAACTCCCTAACCACTGTGCTTGGTCAGGAAGTAGACCGCTTTAACTTCCTGTTGCGTGTGCTGAAGGTAAGAGACCGGTTTTGTTACAGTTTTTTTATTGTAAACCACATGATGAATTGATTACAGCTGCTAATCAAACAAGAATGAATGAATGAATGATCACACTAATTTTCCCACTCTTAATTGTTTGTATTTGTGTGTGCATGCATTTCCTGCAGACTTCGCTATGTACTCTGCAGAAGGCTATAGCAGGTCTAGTGGTGATGTCAGAAGAAATTGAGAAGATTTATAACAGTTTCCTGAATAACCAAGTTCCTGTTCACTGGTCTAATGCTGCTTACCCATCTCTCAAACCTCTCGGCAGCTGGGTTAGAGATCTCACCCTGCGCACAGCATTTGTAGAGGTATGTCTATGTCACCAGCATTTCCCATTAATTACCTAGATGTGTCAGCCCAATCATTTATCCAGCCACAGTTTCATCAAGAACTGAAAATATTTTACACTTTTCATAATAACAAAAAAGATGTCTAACACTGTTTTGCATCAGTGCTTTGGCAATGCATCTGTCAGTCAACTAAAATCGAAATTGCATATGGCTTAGTCCAATTATCAAATCACAAAAGGCTATTATTATTATAATCTGTTTTTAGCATCTCAGAGCGGCTCGGTTCATAGTAAATGCTGCGACATCCATCTCTGTGTGTGATGTGAGTTTAGTTGTGTGCCAAGTTCACTTAATTTTTTTACATTTGCATAATTTACAAAATTTTTGTGCAAATATTTACAGAAGTGTACTTGATTTTTTAATGAGAAGCATTTATAAACTAAACACAAAAGCTTAAAGGTCTCCCTGCAGTTTTTCCAACACATAAAAAGCTCAAGGTTTTAACTCTTGCAAAAGAAGAAATAAAAAAATAAGTATTGTAATTTTACTTCTGTAGTTTAAAATAAGATTATTAATATAATTATTTTTAAATGTCATTTTTATTTTTACTGTGCAGTTATATTACAATAATATAATATTTCTGACTTAGAATTATTATTATTATTATGATTATATATTCAAATTGTTCGGCTTCCTACATTTTGAGTGTACTGAATCTACTTTAAAGTCCAGGTTCAAATCAAGTCAATGCCATTTGCATGGCATTTGCAATGCATCATGCATTTTAATACATGGCTCACAGGCTTTGAAGCCAATCTGCAAATCTGTACTATCGTATTTCAGAAAGGCAAGGCCTTAAAAATAGTCTTAGGTTTAAGATTCCACTCACATGCATGTGTGCAGACACACACACACTTTTTTGTAAAATTTTGTATTCAGGAGGTTCACTCTCATTGTACATGGACAATTTCCTCAGGGTTGGGGATTCCAGTAAAGGCCAGCGATATATGAGCTGTGTGCTGTTGTTATTATAGTTCATGAATGGAGTCAGAGGGGCTCACAGCCATTCTGAACCACAATCAAAGAGGCTACATAAACAAATACAATTTCTTTCTGTATATCCTCACCTCACTCTCTGGGACTTATATATGGTGATTGCTCTCTTGCACGAGTTGATGGGCACACCAAACGGTTATCTCTGACTGGATGTGCTGTTCCGTGTGGCTGGTCTGAGTGCTCTTGTTATATAACACACAGACACACACGATAAGCTTATGTTAATATGGATGAATTTTAAAAAAAAAATTGTGTTTCTGAACTCGGCGAACAGGCTCAGCATATGTAACTGGACTAGTTTAAATTTCAGCAGTGAAGAGAGACATTTTCCTCTACATCAGCATGAATAGACTGAGGTACACTACATAATAAAAGCCCACCATCATTTATGAGAGAGAAAACTTAAAGGGATAGTTCACTCAAAAATGAAAATTCTGTCATCATTTACTCACCCTCAAGTTGTTCCAAACCTGTATGAGTTTCTTTCTTCTGTTAAACACAAAAGATATTTAAAGAATGTTGGTAACCAGACAGTTGACGGCATACCATTGACTTCTGTACTATTTTTTTTCCTACTATGAAAGTTCAACAGAAGAAAGAAACTCATACAGGTTTGGAACAACTTGAAGGTGAGTAAATGATGACAGAATTTTCATTTTTGGGTGAATTATCCCTTTAATTACCCATTGCTGTTATTCTCCTCAGAAATATATAGTTCTTACAAAAACGTAAATTCTGTCATCATTTTCTCACTGTCATATCGTTCCAAACACATACACTACCATTCAAAAGTTTGTGGTCTGTAAGTTTTTTGAAAATGATTTTAAGTCTATTAAAGGTGCTCTAAGCGATGCTGGGTGACGTCACTTCTTGTTGACGTTCGAAGTATATGGCGCTTTTCCACTGCATGGTACGGTACGGCTCGGTTCGGTACGGCATGCTTTGGCGCTTTTCCACTGCATGGTACGGTACGGTACGGCTAGCTTCGGCTCGCTTTAAATGGTGCCACCTCTGTTGAGGTTCCAAGCGTACCGTACCGATACTAAAATGTGACGTGAAAACACTGCAGATCACTGATTGGTCAGACAGAATCATCACTACCAGCGTCATTGTATTTACGACACGAGACACTAAACCCGCTAGATTTAAATAGCCAGTAGACAACAGCCACGCTGTAGCGCCTGTTTTAAAAGTATTTGCTTAAAAAAAAAGAGTATAAACTTCAAAAAAAGAAATGTCTGAATCGTGGTCAGTGGACGAGGTGCAGACGTTCCTCTCGTTGGTTGCCGAGGAGTGGATGGGGAAACACGGAATGAAAAATTTGCATTTAATATGATGATATCATGGCAGTAGAGACGGCAACTATAACGATCAGTCCCACCCACTTTGAAGCGGTAGTAACTGCAGTGGAAAAGCAACCGAGCTAAAGCGAACCGAACCGTGCCGTACCGAGTCGAGTCGTACCACGCAGTGGAAAAGCGAAGCGAGCCGAACCGTTCCGCGCCGTGTCGAACCGTACCGAGCCGAACTGAGCCGTACCATGCAGTAGAAAAGCGCCATTAGTCAAACAAAACGGAGGCCTCCTCATCCCTTCCCCTCCCCCTCTCCCTCCCCCTCCCTTCCGTGCTTCCTAAAACAGCCATGAACCATTTAGAAAAAACAAACTGGATTTACCCACCTGTCCAGGAAAAACAGAGCCACCTGCATGTCAGATTGGAAGCCCTTCTGCCGGCCGAGTTCTCGCCACCTTTTGAACGCTTTTCCGATGTAAATTCGGGACTTCACGTTCCTTCTCCTTTTCCCTATTCTTTGTTTTTGTTCATTGGAACGTCGTCTCTTTGGTCATGTGTCGGCCATACCAAAATTCTCAAGAATATACAATTTTAACGTTAGTCGTTGTCTAGGACATCTCTCCTCTAGCTAACTTCCCTCTTCATGCTTCTCTCTCCTCCACTCCCCACACACCCCCCTTCATGTGCACGCGCACTAACCCCCCAACCCCCATCCCCAAATCATTCGTGTCGGTTATTGGCTGGAACACTGTTTGTTATGTTTCGTGGCCAAGGCTGGGCCTGTTTGTTTTTCTTGCCGTTTGTGGAGCCTGGGCTGTCTACAGAGACCGCGTTTTTTTACAGTGTGTTCAGGGGACAGGCAGCTAGCGGATTGTGAGGAGATGGATGTGACAAAGAAAGTTTTGGCCTAAAAAATGCGTGACATCGCTTAGAGCACCTTTAAGGTCACCAAGGCTGCATTCATCTGAACAATAAAAACAGTAATATTTTTATATTTCTATTTTTGTGGAAACTGTGCTATATATTTTTTAAAGGTTCTTTGATTAAAAGAACAGCATTTATTTAAAACAGAAACAATTTGTAACATTATAAATGTCTTTACTGTTACTTTTGATCAATTTAATGAAGTCTTGCTAAATAAACATTAATTTAAATGTTTTTTAAAACAAAAAAACGTTTTGAAACCTAAACTTTTTGAATGGTTGTGTACATTTTTTTTTTTCATTTGTGAAACATAAAAGGAGATATTTAACAGAATGTCCAAGCTGCTCTTTTCCACATAATGGATGTACATGGGAAATGGGGCTGTCAAAAAGGACTAGAAGTAAACTAGTCTACGTATGACTTGTGCTATACTAAATGCCTTCCAGAATGATATGATGAAAAGCAGGGGAAGGAGGAGGTAAAGAAGAACATGCATGCACACATAGCTCATTGACATTCTTGTCTAATTTCTTGTGAAGCAGTAAGTTGGAGGTTTGGAGGGTGAATGAGATTTGAGAGCTAAGCCAGAAGGCAAGATTTTCACTGAATAAATAGAATTCAAATTTTTTTCTCACACAAAACTTTTTTTGGGTGGGGGGCATTTATTATTTATCAGCTTAGGAATATCCTGATATCCTCCCCAAGCTGTATGATTTGAGGGTCTTTGTTAAGGTTATGTATGTAGTTGTGTCCATCAACTAGAACCTTCAACCCTCTAGTTACTGATTTTTTCACATGCTCTGAAATATAAATGATCCAAGACAGTCGTCTTTACCTTTGAGCTGACTTTGTTTGCCCTCATGGATTTTTGTTTTGTTTTACTTTGAATGACCTTTGTTCTTTCCATTTTGAATTCAAAAGATTGTAAAATACCATTGGTTGTGTGTGTGGTTGTGTAAACAGAGTTGGATCACAAGGGGTCAGCCCAAGTCTTTTTGGATTTCTGGATTATTTTTCCCTCAAGGATTCCTCACAGGTAAGAAACAAGTTTGCATTAATACCTGCTCTGGAAAATAAAATAAATCCCAAACAGATTTAGGCCCTAGAAAATAGGTGGAATCAAAACGTATGTACACAGGATTTTTCAAATGTCATTTGAAACACCTTTGTTCAATAAAGAGTTGGTTCTGTCTCACAGGTGCACTGCAGAATCATGCACGTAAATACAACCTGCCCATTGATGAGCTGAATTTTCGTTTCAACGTGGTTCCAGTGTACAGAGACCAGACTCTTGTCACTGAAGCTCTGAAAAGCCTTGAGCCAGGGAAGGAACTTGACATGGACAAGGAGGTCAGCTTGGAAACAAGCAGGGATACTTGCAGAGATATTTTAACATGTTTTTGAATATGATTACAACAAAACCTTTAGATATATACTGTAAACATGAACATCCCATGATCAAGGAATATCATTTTTATGTTTTGCTGAAGTCCTTTTTTAAGCAAAAATAACAGTTGTAACTTACTTGTTAATGATTTTCCTCTTTGAATTACACTGCCGTTTAGACGTTTGGGTTTGGCTTATGCTCACCAAAATAAATAAATAATTGTAATATTGTAAAATGTAATGATTTTTGTAGAAACGGTGATACAAGATTTTTTCAGGATTATTTGATGAATAGAAAGTTTTAAAGAACAGCATTTATTTGAAATAGAAATTTTTGCAACATCATAAATGTCTCTACTTTCACTTTTGATGAATTGAATGCATCCTTGTAGAACAAAACTATTAATGGCTTTCAAAAAACATAGAATAGGTGTTGTCCTATATTTCAAAGGAGAACAAGAGAAATTTGAGCCTTTCAGTAGTTTTTCTAAGTGCATTTTTATTTTATTTTATTTTATTTCAAAAGATCAAGGAAAAAATGTTGTCATGGTTAAATCTCACATCATTAATGTTTTCAATATGTTATGGTCTGCCTTTGTAGCTTCCCTCCATGGAAGATGGTGTGTTGGTTCATGGGATGTACATGGATGCTTGTCGCTGGGATGACATAAACATGGTTATTGAAGACGCGCTGTCAAGGGTGATGAACTCCGTGCTGCCTGTGGTGCATTTTGAACCTCAGCAAAACTATGTTCCTGAGTCCACCTTCTACGAGGCACCTCTGTACAAGACCTCTGCTCGTGCTGGAACTCTGTCAACTACAGGTCAGTTTATAAGTCTTTTGAAGTTTAAACTGTTATCCTGTTCCTGCCACAGAGTAAAAAATAAAAATAAGTTAATTTTAACTTTAAATCTCACAATTGTGACTTTAAACTTCAGTTCACAATTACCTTTGTTTACAATGTAGGTACTTAGCCCACAATTAACTTTTTTTTATTCTGAGGCAGAAACATTCATCCATATATTTACCTCCAGTGGGCTATTGTAAAAAACAAAACAAAAACCTTACTTAAAAAAATCCGGTTTAAACCATTAGTATCAGAATTTAGCTTTGAAATGTTGTCTTATTTATGATATTTTTACTTTTTTCTTTTATTAAATTGTATGTTTTTGTTCTGTCTATTAGGACACTCCACAAATTTTGTGGTAACTGTGATGTTGCCATCCAATCGGCCCAGTGACTACTGGATCTCAAAAGCCTCTGCACTACTCTGCCAACTCAATGAATAAGCAAAGCTTTACTTCGTGACTTTAAATCATTTCTTAACAGAGCTTTTAGTGTTTTTGAGCACAAGTAACAGTAAATAATAAAAAATAAAAAAACATTAAACATTAAAAATGAATTATAAATCAAAATGACCTGTAATGTTGATTTTCTCTTCCCTTCCCCTCTAAAATGAATATATGCACCTACAATACATTTATAGTAGTAGAAATACTAGTTGTAAGTGAAACAAAACTACCGTAGGTAAACATAACACAGCCACATACATAATATCCAGAAAGTGCGAATTAAATGCCAAGAAGTACTTATGTAAAATACATGGATTCACCTAGAACTTTAAATTGATAAATTGATTAAATATTTATTTTAATTAATATTTTCTAACTAAATTACTTATATCCACAGTGTTTACATAGTATTTTTACATAATACAACAGTGCACAGGGTCAGAATGAAGTGACAAAATAATGACACTCTGATTATGTGGACAAACTGGACACAAATGAAAGATTTGAACACTAATAACTGTAATATTTATTTATACAAAAATGTCAAAATGATGACAGAGCTTATTAATTCTACAGTTAACATAGGTTATTGTTGCTTTGATAAAGAAAATGTTTGCTAAAATGTATGAATTATATTACAGTTCAGTGATAACTTTTCATTCTAACAATATTGAATTATGTCAAAAATATTACTAAAGCCAAGAAATGAAAAGAAACCTATTTCCAATGCGATTATGGGATTGGTTGTTTATATTTCACATAAACTTCACAGACATAGCTGTGTCTAAAAGTGTTTGTCACACTGAGAACACATCTTTACAAAAACCAACCCTCAAGTGCTCAGTCCAAATACAGTTTATAAAGACATACAATATCACCCAAACAGCTTGTCCAAGGGTCTGTATGTTTGTTCGAAAAGTTCAAAAATACATAACTTTGACAAGTTTTTTTTATCTTAATTATTGTAACAATAGTTCACGTTGATCTCAAAACGATGAGAAGAGGAAGGACTCGACTTTGGTGGTAGACACTTCTCACACTTAATCACGTGTTTTTTTATATCATATTTTATATCTTTAAAAACAAAAAAAGAAAATGCAACGCTATTGCAATTATGTGAAGTCTTTCGAGACAGCCTCAATGAAGTTTGGCGCAGACATGAGAATGGTAAAGGTGCAGATGATGGAAAAAAGTGAAAACGCCACCAGACAGAGCCGATCCACGACTGCTGCCGCAAATTTCCACTCGCTGCAGATTGCCTCTGCCTCATCCTGGTCACGGAATCGCTGAGCGATGTACATCACTTCCGCCAGGATGTGATGGATCTCCTGTTCGCCTGAAAACACCCTCACTGCCTCCCGCTGCTCTTCGTTTGGCGACCCGCCGACTCGACCAACGCTGCAAGACATGCCGGAGTCGCTGCTGGGTGGGCAGCAAGCGTTGTCAATGGAGTGGTAGCCGAAGTACAGGTTCATGTGACCGTTGGTGGCTGAGTTGGTAGAGGACGGCTGACCGGGCATTACCCCCATCTGAATGCTGCTGGCGCTGGCATGGTGCGCTGGAGAGTGGTCATATTTGTTGTTGGCTTTGCGTTCCTCGCCTGGCTTCTTCATGCGCAAGAACCAGGCGCACCAGTTGAGCAGGATCACACGCACCTAAGAAGAACAGGAAGAATCTGTTAAAGATGAAGCACTCAGATGTGTGAACAAGACATTCCACTCTTTATTATGATGATATGCTGTATGAAATCAGTATATTTCATTAGATTATGGGAGAAAGTATCCAATAAAGGTTCGTGTGTTTAAAAATTCAGACGCTTCAAGCGGCAGGTGTGTCCCACTGGACATGAACCAAATAAGAAACACCAGACAGCTTTTCTTCTCATAAGAGTAGCTGAGGATACATTAAAGTTTAATACAAACAGACCTCATTACCTCTCCAGTGGGAGATCACAATGCCAACTGCACTAGAGTCATTCTACAACTCACCAACATACTGTGTATATTCAGATTTTCTGCAATTTTTTCATTTGGATTTTTGTGAATGCAGCACTAGTTGCTTGAACAGAAAGCCATATTTTAAGTTAAACATTGCATAAGTCCTGATTGTTTGTATTGTTCCAAAAGTTTAAAAAAAAATGTTGGAGTAACACTTCACAAAAAATATGAAGAGATTGAATGACTTTAGGGTGGATGAAAAAGCCTAAAGGAATTGAATAAATGATTTTTGTACAGATTTCTGCCCCAATTTGCTGTCTGTAAGAGTCAGCGCTAGTGAAATTCAAAGCTAGTCTGTCGAATTTGGGCTGTCGATGTTGACAGATTTTTCAGAAAATCATGTTGTGTATGATGGGCAGAGACTTCGCCCACTTAGCTTCACACTTTGATTCCGTCTACTCAGAAGATATCATGATTTGAGCTGATTTTATAACATATTATGTTTTCATTTGTCATGTGATTCCTAGCTACGAGGCACATGTTTTCTGCATGAGTTTGTGTCCGGAGTGCCTTGAATGTCTAGCAGTTTGTGATCCTCACAAGTTATATGATGCCCAGACTTTCCTCTATTTACAAAGTCTGCAATTGTATGATGCCTAGTGTAAAATCTGTTCAGATTTTAAAAGTTGTGCAATGTATTCCAGCCTTAGCTCTAGATATCCACTTGTGTGGAGTGAGCGGACGTTGCCAATACATTCTCTGTAGGAGTTGAGAAACACACTCACCCAGTAAATTGAGGGAATGACAAGAAGAGCATCAAAAAGTTGAGGAATACTCAACTTTTTGCAAAAGTTTGCAAAATAAACTTTATTTATATGAGGTGAAAAATGCCAGTTACTTTGAGTGGTGATGTTTGCAAGTTCATTGCATTTTTCTAACTGTAATATTTGTTTTCTTTTTTGTTTAAAAATCCAAGACACACTGCAACAGAATGGCAAAAAAGTGCATGGTCTCAATTTTAAAAGGGATTTTAAAAGTTTAACTTCTTAACACAGTGTCTTAAAAACATCATGCACAAAAAGCAGTGAGATGTCAGAAAACAAGCAGGGACGCCCCCCATGCAAACATCCTTAACTTGTTAGCATTGTCTACTACCAAGGTCAAATAAACCGGTCTATTCCTCTAAAGGGAGGCAATATGCCTACTTAAAACCCATCTGTGGTTGTGGAGGGAGGCAAACTAAGAAGATGGAATTCAAATAATTTGAATGCTGAAAAGGATAGATGCGAGCTGAATATGACTTCCTCCATGACTTCATCTCGGTATGAAGTTCAGGAATAAACAGAAGGCTCATTGGAGCGGGGCGGTTATGACCTGACAGGAACCGCTTGTTAAGTCTGCCACAAGCAACTTCCTGTCTTTCGCGCCCCTTCACACCTCCAACACTCCTCATGTGGGGCTGGCAGGCTGAGTGGGCTCACTACAAGTGATATCCTCGCCCTCCTCAACCACATCCGCCTCATCCTGGCTGGATGGTGCCAGAAACATCTGCTGGATCAAAAGATTCAAGAGACTGTACATCCTGATCCAGCAGATCAATCAAGCCAGTGACTGAGGAACGCGAGAGAGCCATACCTTTCTCAAACTCCTCAGCCACCTCGACTTGCGATCCCCACAACTTCAGTCTCCGCTGTGCCACGGCTACCACGGGGCCTGTCTCTTGAAAATAGGGCCATGTGCAAACAGAGCTTACTCAATGTGAATTTTTCACAATGGGCGCATTCAGATCCCTTGAGAACCAAACGCGCATGCTCCTCACCCAAACACATAACGCAATGTGTGTCCTTAGGTGTCAAAACATGAGCTAATAAAAAGACTGAAGACAAAAAAGCTGATGACGTGCATTACATGCGCCCTCTTATTCTCACGGGCGCTCCGGTAATGATGTCATGGACTGTCATCGGCCAATAAAAGTGTTGCGTTTACACATTTGCTTCAGACATTGGTCACGCTGATGATGCAGTGTTGAAGTCCACTTTGAAAGGGAACTACTCAATTGAAAGAGTTTTCACTCACCCATCTTGGCATCTTTCCCCCTTGTGGATCATGATGATGAAACTGCAGAACGAGGACAGTGACAACAACTGACAAGCCCACGATCATCATGGTGCTGGCGAAGTACTGAGCTACAGAGCCAAAGAAGACACAACCATTTAAATCGGCAAGATGCTGTCTAAAACAACATCAACGAAGAAGTAGTTCTTCATGAGATTTAGTAAAATTTCCAATTTGAATGAAGCCCTTAACTTACCTATGAGAGGAACTGAGTCAGAGGTGGCCGGCATGATCTCAGCCACCAGCAGCATGAAGACCGTTAATGACAAGAGGACAGTTATACCTGTCAGACAGGAAAGTGGAAAAAGTAAGTGCAAAATAAAATAATGTCATTCCTTCATACATAAAAGTGCACAATAATGCATGTTTGGTCATTATGATAAAAAAGATAAAGCTTTACTGCATGTTTATCTTACCCAGTGATATCTTCTCTCCAGAATCAGCTGGCAGCAGGAAAACGAGCAGAGCCAGGCCAGAAATGAGCACACAAGGAATAAGCAGATTCAGACCATAGTACAATGTTCGCCTGCGCATTGTTACTGTAAATGTCACGTCAGGGTAAGGCTCCTTACAGCACTCATAATACAGCTCATTACGCTTCCCAGGGACCCCTGACAAAACACAAAGGAATGCAATCAGGTTTATGTCGTACAACAGTAGGCATTTTCCACAAATACAGTACATTCTGGTGTCCCATTACTTTTTATGAAGCAGTAAAGGCACAAATCCAATGTTTTTTTGTTGTGAGAACTATTAGATATTTTCTAACAGACAATAGCGTGAAAAGGGGCTGTTTTAAGCTTTTTTTTCTTCAAAATGTTATGACATTTCAATATAATGAGATGCTAAGTCATAATTAGTTTCATAATTAGACTTACAGTATGGTATTTTTTACTGAAATTTGGCAGAAAAAGGCTTCCATACCCTACTGAATGATAGCTTAATTTACTCTACATTTGCAACCCTGATACACCTCCTGCCATTTTATTTTATAAATTTTGCCTGTTAAATTCAGATGTTTATTTAAAAATTTATTTCAAGATCATGATTTTGAACCACATTTTAAAATAAAATGTAAATAGTTCATACAAAAAAACAGCTCATATGATATTTTGTTTGATATCCTGAGGATGACCAACATTTAATAAAAAATAAATTAAAAAAAGTATATTTAAAAAGGCAGCCAGCAGAGTGGTTTAAGGTAAAAGCTGAGGCAGGACTTCAAAGTGACTCATCTACAACATAAATGAGATAAAGGCCTTTTTAAAAAATAGAGGCTGTCAGCATAGACGAGCATATTTGTTACAGGACAAAATCACAGACAGGATCTTCATGACCTTTTAAAGTGCATAACCGAAAAAAGTCCCAAAACTGTTTGTTGTTGTTGCTAAATCTAAAGCAAACACAAGAATCAGCCATTGTTTATTCTGTTTCTTGTCCTTGAACTTGGTGGTCACAAAACGGATATTTGCTTTCCTTTTCCCTAATTTCTGCAATGCAATTCACTTAATACAGTGGTCTCCAAAATACAGATCAAATTCAATAATTCTGTGCTTAATAGTCAAACAAGGCTAACCCAAATTTTAATGATATAAAACACAGTAATGTCGTCTATAATATACCTTAAAAGTCAACCCAAACTCAAAAAATCATGAAATAAGCCTTATTTCTACCAGTTGCAAGACTAAAGAAAAACAATGACATGACATGTTGCAAATGAGACAGCCTTGATCTGTCCGGGTCAGACAGCCCTCCTTTCCAATTGATTAAAAATTAAATCAAAATTGTAATTAATCAAACTAGGCAGCGGATGAAGAGCTTTCATCAGGATTTCACGCTGGTCAGAATTGTTATGGCACTCAGAGACAATCACATCAAAGCAAATGGCTGGTTTGAGTCATGTAACTGATTACAAAAGTCATACCTGAGTGATGTGGTTTGTGTGTTTGAAGGGGGAGGGAACTTCCATTTACAATGGTAGTTATGCAAATGTATCAGATAAATGGAAAAACAGGAAAAACAACCTATTAACGCATATAAAGATGTAGAAAGATTCTTGTTATTTATCATAGATGTTTACACTTTTGTGCAACAGAGTGATCAGTAGATTGCGGCTGTGTGTGTGCAAATTTGTGGCTCCCTGTGGTGTTAAAGATGCCCATTCACAGACTGCCCGTGTCACTGCACAACCTTGGCACCCAACTGGCCATTGGTGCCAGCCAGAATCAGTGCCAAAGCACTGCCAACTACCATCAGGACCCCATCTGTCAAACAGACCCTGGGTCACATTGGCAATGAAAGCATAAAAATGAAAGACTGAGACAGAAACAGAGAGATTAAACATCCAAACACGACCAGATTATGAGATTAGAAAACCTGCGCCATGCACGCAAACATTCATTTCTAATATTAATATTTCTAATATTAGTTCAAAACATCCTATGATGTTGCACAATTACACGAATTTCACACATATTATATAACAATGTTTTTTACCCCCAGGTAACATTGAACTCTGACTCTGATAAGCTATTACTGCACTACACAATTACCAGCACAGTTTTGTTTTTGTTTTATTTAAATGGTTTGCACTTCAACTGCCATGTGCCTTATGCCACTTTATCTCTTTTTTATTTTTCTACAATGTCCTCAGTGTATATGTGTATATGTATATGTGTATATTTGTATATTGTATATTGTATAGTTGTATGTACATATGTCTAAGACTGTATTTATCTGTACTTGAACGTCTACTGTCAGTGTTTAATGTTAACTGTATGCACCTAGGGTCTGAGAGTAACGATATTTCTATTCTCTGTATGTATGTACTGTACATGTAGTAGAATTGACAATAAAGTAGACTTGAAGACTCTTGAAGACTTATCCTGTTATAAAAAAATGCCACATATAAAAGTAAATTACTTTGTTGTGGTCGACAGGATGTTAAAATTCTGTCTGTGTTGTCTTAATCCATAAGAATAACAGAAGAAATGTTCTCATGAGGGTATGAGAGTCAAGATATTCTCCTAATTATCCATGAAGTGTGCCAATTGGGACAGGGCCACAGTGATACGAACGATGGTGCTGGTTTTTCCGATGGTTTTTCGATGACAGCATGGCAACTATGCTAACATCAAAGGAATGCGTGAGCATGGATACGTGGATGCCCCCTATGGAAGAGACGTTTGTGAGATATCTCTCGGCAGGGGAGGCATCGACACTTAAGGGTCTGGTCCTGCCATCCAAGCCCCTTAAAACAACTTCACACCACAGATCTCACTCTCCGGTCCACAAAACAAACTGCTGCCGCGGTCGGTAGATTCTTTCTTTTAGGAGACAAAATAACTTTATTTGTCTTTAACTTTGGTCTTTAAAACTTCAGACAGCTATATTACACACTGCATGAAAGGTAATATTTGAAAAGACATAATAGGGGCATGTAGCCATATATGGAATTTAGCCATATCTAGACTTGTGGATGGCTCTTAAAAAGCACCATATTATGTCCCTTTTCACAAGATGTAAAATAAGTCTCTGATGTCCCCAGAGTGTGTATGTTTTAGCTCAAAATACCCAACAGATAATTGTTTACAGCATGTTTAAATTGTTACTTTTTGGGGCTCAGAAAAACGCACTGTTCCTTTTAAATGCAAATGAGCTGCTGCTGCTGGCACAGAGGGCGGAGCCTCACGAGCTTACGCTCTGTGGACAATCTCATCTCATCTCAAGGAATGATAATATCAAAACAGAAACCCTCAGTAACGTTAGGTGTTCATTTCGACCCGGAGTCGGACAATAATGCCTACAGAGTCAGAGAATATATGCTGTATGGAGATCGAACAGGTATAGTTTAGTTTAATTACGGTTATAACGTATTTGTCATTTGCTTTTATCCACTATTAAAACAAGCCTGCTGTAGCGGACCCCGTCCGAATGATGGCCAAAAATATACTGATGAGTTCAATGAAGTTTATTGTACATCACACAAAAGATGAAGCGTCAGAAACATGCAAACTGTTCTGTTGTTGGCTGCACAAATGAGCACAGAACACTATTTTGACCAAAAAAATTCACAGCTGTCTTATAAAGACCCCAGGGAACTGTCAACTTGTGTAAAAGTTAAACATGACGGTACATGCAAGTCGATGAAATGAATCAATGTAACCTCCACAACAACTACATAAATGTATCCACTAACCATTCAGAAACGTCCAGGTACGTCTAAAAGTGGCAACCTCTTCCTCTCTGTAAGGCTGCACTCCGCTACTGGTTATTTCTGAGACTTTGGATGAGTGAGATTATTTGCGTGTTTTGTTATTGTATCCGAATTTAGCTCGTGTAAAGGATTGGCCATCTTTTGAATGGGGGCAGGGAGCAGCAGCTCTTTTGCATTTAAAGGGACACACAAAAACGGCGTGTTTTTTCTCACACCCAAAAAGGGGCAAATTTGACAAGCTTTGCAATTTTGACAAGCTTTAATTTGAGATTAAATTTCACAGACACATTCTGGGGACACCATACATTTATATTACATCTTGTGAAAAGGGGTATAATATGTCACCTTTAATATAATTTAAGTTGAAATTACTTGTACAACCAAGTTGATTGTACTTAGAAATTTACATTTACATTTATGCATTTGGCAGACGCTTTTATCCAAAGCGACTTACATTGCATTTCAAGGTACACATTTACATTCTTTTCAGTTCTTTAAGGCAGCAGCTGAACTTAAGTTCTTGTTTTCTGACTATGTAACTGTCGGATTACATAATCTGGAACAACACCCTTCCAATCCAATTCAAGGACTGAAACTAACTGTTGAAATATTGAAATATGAAAATGACAATTTACAAGTTTCCTGGGACTCTTACCCACTAAATCCCACTCTCCATTGGGGATGTATGTAGAGATGTCCACTGACTGCATCTGTAGGTCCAGCAACCATCCGTTATGAGTCCATGAGCCAAACTTGAGGTCACATTTCTGTATATCGAATGGGAACCAGCGCACATCTATGTAACATGTACTCTTCAGAATACCTGCGTGGTTACACACAAACATACATACTGCAGCATATAAAAAAAATCAATAATGGCAATAAAGAAAGTCATGCTGGATTGTAAATGAATGTTGAAATTATCTTAAATATTACACTATATATCACAATTGTTAAACCTACAAAACGAACTGTAGACAAACTAACATACTAACTAACTCAAAGTAAAAATGAAACTATAATAGTATATCAATGATACTAAAATAACACTTGTTCCCTTTCTAATGGGAGCTTGCAATGCGTCCTCTAGAGGGCACTATGGGCAATGCCTCCAGCATGACCGGTGTCTGAAGCACATATATGCGACAATTGCATTGCCTGGAGACAGCCTATGATGTCATCACGGTGCAACCGTGAGTATAAAAGGGCGCCTGAGGAACACATCATTCTCTTCTGTCTTTAGGGGCTGACACCAAATGACACACATGCGTGACTTATACGTGGTTTATTTGGCGTCGCTGAGGCGACGAGGAGACTGAGATCATGGACCCCAGGTTGGTAATCAATGTTGTGTGCGTATGTCACAAGGCATGCATTCAGCATGGCAGAGTGGGTATTTGTTCCCCATATTTTCCTCTAGAAGATGCAGTGCGAGTTCCCATTCGAAAGGGAAACGAGACACTGCGTCTTGTTGTCATGCTTCTGGGATGCCTGCTAATTCTCCTTCAGACAAAGAAGTGGATGATGTGTTCCTGAGGTGCCATTTTATACTCACGGCCGCACTGATAATGATGTCATAGGCTGTCGCCGACCAGTACAATTGTCGCGTTTATATACGTGCTTCAGACACCTGTCATGCCGGAGGCATTCCCTATAGTGTCCTTAGAGGACACAGTGCGAGTTCTCAGGGAACCATGGTTACATGCATAACGTCTCGGTTACTGATGTAACCCTCGTTCCCTTAAGTAGGGAAATGGAGACGTAACATCGACGTGGCAACGTAATTGGGATCACTTCAGGGAGCCCTATCATCTTCAAGTGTCTACAGAACGAGCCAATGACCGTTGGCGTGCATAAATCGTGTCACGTGCCCCGCCCCGCAGCACAGGTATAAACAGGAAGCGGGTGCACGCACACATTGTTTTTCGCTGAGGAGCCGAGATAGTGACGGCCGTACAGCGATGGTCAGCAACAGTGGTGACGGGACGTTACGTCTCCCGTTCCCTCCTTCAGGGAATAAGGGTTACATCAGTAACAGAGACGTTCCCTTTCAGGCGCTCACGTTCGACGTAACGTCAATTTGACAACGTAATTGGGTTCCCATGGAGAACGCCATGGTTGCTGCCACATCCAGCACCCTACGCAAGACTCTCAGACCCCCAACTGGCTGGGGTGGAAGATCTGCGTAGAGAGAGTTCAAACTGCTGTTCCGTTATATGGAACTCTTGGATAACACAGGGAAAGCGTGCCGTTCTGAGGGAGAGGGACGCTGCAGAAGCCACATCCTGCCCGAAGGGAGGTACCATATGGAGAATACGCATATGGACCGGCCGGTTAGGGGCAGTGCAACATATGGAATGTCACTGGGGTGGCTCCAGCCTGAGAAGGGGGAGAAGGCGCTTGTATCCGTTCCAAGTGGAAGGGAGTGGCGCAGCAAGCCGACACTAGAGCGGGAACTTCGGTGTTACCAGCTGGTTGAAGCGAGCACACAGGAAGAAACCAGCTCAACACGTAAGCTATAAAATCTAGCAAACGTGTTAGGTGTCGCCCAGCCTACAGCTCTACAGATGTCTGTCAGCGAGGCGCCGTGTGCCAGCGCCCAAGAAGAAGCGACACCCCGAGGGGAGTGATTTTTCAACCCAGACAGGAAGGGCACGCCTTGGGCTTCGTAAGCCAAGGCGATGGCATCCACTATCCAGTGGGTCATCCTCTGCTTGGAGGCAGCTTTTCCCTTCTTATCTGAGGTTATCTGAGCAACATAAAACATACACTTTGAGGGTGGAGGGAGACAGCCTTCGCTCCAGCCCTTCTTGCAGGAAGGAAAGCACGGTTCTGATCGAGCAAGTTCGTTGGTTCTCCTCGTAAGAAGAACACCAGTCAACGAACAGGTTCCACTTCAACACATAGAGGCGCCTCGTAGAGGGGAGTCTAGTGGAAGTGATGGTGTCAACTACCGCTTGGGGTAGGTCACCTAGAACCTCCGCGTCCCGTCCAGAGACCAGACATGGAGTTTCCAGAGGTCCAGTGCCATAGGGTGCCCCGTCTCTGAGAGAGCAGGTCCTCTCTCAGAGGAATGGGCCAGGGAGGGTTCTGTCGCGAGGAGCACTAGTTCCGGGAACCAGGTCCGGTTGGGCTATTACGGCGCAACAAGCAAGACCTGCTCCTCGTCCTCTCTGACTTTGCATAGGGTCTGTGCAAGAAGGCTCACTGGGGGAAACGCATATTTGCGAAGACCCCGGGGCCAGCTGTGTGCCAGTGCATCCGTGCCGAGGGTCCCCTCGGTCAGGGAGTAAAACAGCTGGCAGTGCGACGTGTCCGGGGCAGCAAACAGATCTACCTGTGCAGTCCCGAAGCACCTCCAAATCAGCTGGACCATCTGGGGGTGGAGTTGCCATTCTCCCGGTAGCACCTGCTGCCGTTAGAGCTCCGTTAGCTGCACAGTTGACCAGGCCCGGAATGTAAACGGCACGAAGCAACCTCAGATGCTTCTGACTCCAAAGGAGGAAATGGCGGGCGAGTTGTGACATGCGGCGGGAGCGTAGACCGTACGGACCAGTACATGCTTGCCTAGTAGGGGCGTTTTGAAGCAGCCCAGCGCAAGATGTACTGCTAACAACTCGAGGCAGTTGATGTGCCAATGCAGTTGAGGCCCCGTCCACAGACCTGAAGCTGCATGCCCATTGTATGTGGCCCCCCAGCCGGTGGCAGAGGCATCTGTGGTGACCACAGAATGCCTGGACACTTTTTCTAGGGGAACACCTGCCCGCAGGAACGAAGGGTCCAACCACAAGCTGAGAGTTTGGCGACAGTGCGGGGTCACTTGGACCCGGCATGAGCTGCTCTGCCACGCCCATCTCGGGACTCGATCGTGGAGCCAGTGTTGAGAGCGGCCTCATATGAAGCAATCTGAGCGGCGTTACCGCGGCTGCAGATGCCATATGCCCCAGGAGCCTCTGAAACAGTTTCAGTGGTGCCACTGTTCTGCATCTGAGCGAGCTGACGCAGTTCAACACTGACTGGACACGGGCCTTGGTGAGGCACGCTGTCATGTTGATCGAATCCAACTCCATACCGAGAAAAGAGAAGCTGCCTCCGTGACTCTCATGAAGACGCGGGGCAACAGGGCCAGCCCGAAGGGTAAGACTTTGTACTGATATGCCCATCCCTTGAACAAAAAGCGAAGAAACGGTCTGTGTCGAGGGAGAATCGAGACATGAAAGTATGCGTCCTTCAGGTCAATCGCTGCAAACCAGTCTTGGGGACAGATGCATTTGAAAATACGTTTCTGCGTATGCATCTTGAACGGCAGCCTGTGAAGGGACCGTTTCAGGACACGCAGGTCCAAGATTGGTCGTAACCCACCGCCTTTCTTGGGTACAATGAAGTACGGGCTGTAGAAGCCAGTCTTCATATCGGCTGGAGGGACCGGCTCGATCGCGTCCTTCGCCAGTAGGACTGCGATCTCTGCCCTGAGCACAAGGGCACTGTCCGCCAGAACACGGGTGAACAGAATGCCCCTAAATGCTGGGGGACACCGGGCGAACTGAATCGCATAGCCGAGTCTGATAGTACGGATGAGCCAGCGAGACGGGCTGGGAAGTGCTGGCCAGGCTCCCAGACACCGTGCAAGTGGGACCAACGGCACCACAGACGTACCCGGGGTGGGGCAGCGCGGCAGAATGCCTGGGGGCCAGTGGCGGAACAGAAACAAAAGGAAACAAAAGATTCTCTGCCCGGCCCTCCACCGGGGGAAGGAGCGGCGCCTTCGCCATCTCCTGAAGAGAAGTCTGATCATGACGCATGACGCGATTCACACACGCCAATGGTCATTGGCTCGTTCTTTAGACACTCGAAGATGATAGGGCTCCCTGAAGTGATCCCAATTACGTCGTCATGTCGGCGTTACGTCGAACGTGACCGACTGAAATGGAACCTAAGACATTTTAAATGAAATGAACTGATAGCAAACGTAATCTAAATGTAGAAACAGAAAATGAGCAGACAATTAAATATCCAATATTACCCAATACCGATAAAAAAAAATTAATAATCGAATATCGGCCAATGATCAAAATGTTACCGATTTACTGTGCATACCTAACTTAAATCTGTCAGACTTAGACAAGGTCTAAGACCATATTTGTGTGTTTGGATAATTAAAAGTGGTAAGGATAATTCATACCTGGTGGTATGTACTGACAGGCACCTGATGCATTAACCAGGACATTCGTATGAAAGGTAGCATCAAACCTCTCATCAGCACTGCAGAGAAGAGTGTGAGGAAAAAAAAATACAGATTAAACTTTAATCTAAATATTTTTGCAACTGCATGACTGGAATTGTTCCCGAAATGTTAGCTGCCCTGTAATCTGAATAAAATTACACACAGGTTAAACAATCAAATGCCAGTTATTGCCTTCATACTATGCGATGGGTCATTATGCAACTATGTTATAACAAAATAATTTCTATGCGCTCTCTGTAGAATAATATATGTGTCCTTGTCCTTTTGCTTTTCTCCTACCTACCAGAAGAATAATATTCCTTTGATTAAAATGTCAAATTCAATTGGCATTGTGGTTACTAGGAGGCAGTCCAGCAGTTGTTTTATTCAAAAACCTATTCATAATTAATACCAAAGCACTATTAGCAGTATGATTAAGAAATGAAATTCAGGTAAAATTGATAATACCTTCATAAAATAATGTCATAAATCATCTGTGACATTTAGGGCTTATTAGAATGTAAGAGGCACACAATATGATTTTTAATATGTCATAGTAATTATACACATGTCCTGATCTTTTATTTGGCACATAAGTCAAATTAATTAGTATTTGGATAGAGTCTGTACAGGTTGTAATCAATCAATCAATCAAATTTATTTCAGGAATACATGGCCTCTCGGCCCATAGTTCCAAAGTCACAATAGCATGACAGATGCTCTTTTCTTCATTCCGTGATATACAATGCCGATCTCCATGCATGCTTCGACTCACAAACATGTGACATATCAATACAAACATCACCAACAAGTGTGAGATCACCCAAATATTTCTTACGCAGATCCATGTACAAAGAACAATCATACAAGAAATGCTTCTCGTCTTCAATCACAGAGGTATTGGTTAGATTACAATAATTAAAGATTCTCTCTGTCATTGGTATATTACTCAATCTACCTCTTTCTATAGCTAAACAGTGCCCTGAGCATCTGAACAAGAACAGAGATCGTACTGTCATGACTGGCTTTGCCGTGCTGCTGGGCAGCTTGTTGTTTGTCTGTGTTTTATGGTTGCCGTCTGTCTGTCTGAGTCCTACAGGTGGAGCTGTAGGCTGGCCGTGAAGGTTAATGGATGACCTGTTAAAAGAGGCCTTCCGGGAGCTCGCGGGTCTCTTTCCTCTTCGGGCCGTCGGTCCGTGCGGCTGGTGGCTGCCTCGCTCGTCGCACTTACCTCCTCTCCCCACCCGTTTCATTCTACTGATGAACACTACACTTTTGGTTAACCATTACATTTACTGATACACTTCTATTTTTGTTAAATAAACACTCTTTGTTAAATGTAGCGATCAGTGTGGTCTTCCCTTTTATGTTGCGATCACAGTATGAGCCAAGTGGTCGTAACATATGGGGGCTCGTCCGATTAGTCTCTAAGTTTGATAAGTAACGTTAGGCTGCTTTAATTCCTAGTAGTAGGCTACTAGCGTGTGTAGTGCTGCGTTATGTAATCCAGCCGGTTTATGAATGAGTGAAGTAAGTTGAGTCTACTATCAGCTCGCGGATTGTTTTGGGAGAGCCACACTGATTTTGTGTGTGTGTGTGTGTGTGGGGGAGGGAGAGTTAAGATAAGGGGCGTTTTTGTTTCAGCCGTTCGGTGAGAAAGGTTCGGTAGTAGTTTGGGTGGCTGGACGGGAATTTTGTGGAGCTATGTTTTGTCCCCAATTAGTGCGCCTCGGCGTTGTGGGTCTAGCTTACTGTCACTGAGGTCTGAACGAGGGCACCGCCGTGGAGCACCGGCTGGAGTGACTTTGTCGGGACAGTACGACTCCAGCGGTATGGGTGAGTGAATTATCCTTGTTCTTGGACTTTGGTGTGAAGATAGGGTAGAATAGTAGGGGGGTAAATGTTAGGGGGATGCTCCAGCATTAGTCTGTCTGGTTACCTGAACTGTATCGACTTTATAACCGGTTAGGCTGGATTTGTTGTGGATTGGAAAGAGTACTGATGGTCATGTTGGAGGAGTTTTTAGCAGCTCCGTCTGAGCGTTTGTTGGTGGGGTTAACTAGGGAACAATTGTTGAAGGTGGCCGAGTATTACGCGATCGAGTTGCCGGCCGTACTTAAATCTGCTAAGAAGAAGGAATTTGTGGGTTTTATTTGCGAGTTCTTAAAAGAGAAGCAGGTTTTGCCTGATGTAACCCCAATCAGTCCTAGTCCAGAAATACAAATTAACGAGATTGCTGATATTCCTGAGTCTAGCGTTAAGCCTAAAATGCAGCTTAAGTCCAGCGATTTAACCTTTGAACAACAAAAACAACTGTTGAGGATAGAGATGGATATAGAATTGGACAAAAAGAAATTAGAGTTGGAGCAAAAGAGATTGGAATTTGAGCAATTTAAATTGGTGAAGGAACAAGAGATGCTGGAGAAGCGTTTAGAGCAGGAAAATGAGCAAAAACGTTTGGAAGTGCACGAAAAAGAGAAAGACCGTTTGTTAGAATTAGAAAAACTTAGAAGTGAAGAACAGGAACGAGATGTAGAAAGAACTAGACTGAGACTACTTTCTGAGGGGAGAATTGATCGAAATTCTACCGGTAAGTCAGATCTAGCTGGTATGATAAGGTTCCTGACAAAATTTAACGAACGGGAACCGGATATATTTTTTTCGTTATTTGAAAACATAGCCCCTGATCGTGATTGGGATGATGAGGACAAAACAGTACTTTTGCAAACTGTATTAGTGGGTCGCGCGCAGGAGGCGTTTGTGGCTTTGGCACCTGCCGAGAGAAAGAAATATAACAGCGTAAAACAGGCAGTCTTAAAATGTTATGAACTCGTTCCAGAAGCTTATCGGCAACGTTTCAGAAATTGGCGAAAAGGTGAGAGACAAACCCATACTGAAGTGGCAAGAGATTTGAGTAGTTTTTTCAATCGTTGGCTTGCCGCTGAGGGTGTGGAAACATTTGATGCGCTGTGAGATTTGCTGATTCTGGAACAGTTTAAAAATATTTTGCCTGAGAGAATAGCTATTTATGTGAATGAGCATGAAGTTAACACTGTTGCGGAGGCTGCTGTTCTCGCCGACGGTTTTGTGTTGACGCACAAAAGTAAAGTACGTGAGTATTTTCCACGTTATGAATATGACCATAGGGAATATCGATCAGGTCGGGTTAAACTTGATCATTTAATGAAGAATAAAACACGGGAGACTGAGGTTGTTGGTGAGAAGTGCAATTATTGTTTGGAAAGAGGACATTGGAAGCGAGAGTGTCCAGTGTTGGGTGCGTGAAATAAGGTTAGAACTGCAAATGGAAAAGCTGTTGGTTGCGTGTCTTCTGTTGTGCATTCAGATGGGCCTGTTGTGTTTCATGTGGATCAGTTCTCTAGTTCGGAAGTTAAAAATGTCGTTCAGCCTGACGCTGGTGAGGAGAAAAATCTTGGAGCTGTGTCTAGGGGTGAGCGTGAAACTTCTGGGGTGTCTGATGTGTCGAACTATGCACCATTCATTAGTGACGGTTTTGTCTCGTGGGTAGGGGATGCGCACAGAGTCCCAGTGAAAATCTTGAGGGACACAGGAGCCTCAGAGAGTTTTATTTGTGCTTCGGTTTTGCCATTTTCTCCAGTATCAGATACTGAGAAGTTTGTTTTAATTCGTGGAATAGGCCTTCAGTCTTTCCCGGTGCCTTTGCACAGAGTTCAGTTATTTTCAGGATTTGTAAATGGCGAGATTACAATTGCCGTGAGACCCTCTTTACCTTTACCTGTTACCTGTGTCATTTTGGGCAATAATTTGGGTGGGTGTTTAGTGTCCCCACCGCCTGTGGTTACTGTTGCGCCTTTGCCATTAGAGGAGCCAGATAAGTTTTTGCAAGATTTTCCAGAGGTTTTTACTGCCTGCGCTGTGACGCGTGCAATGGCTCGCGCGCAGATAGGTTCACCATCTGATGTGTCTAACATGTCTGTGTCTGGTTTGTTTATTCCAGAATTACCCGCGCCGTTGTCTTATGATGAGCTGGTTGAAGCTCAAGGAAAAGATCAGAGTCTGGAAAAATGTTTTGCTCTAGCTGCGGCTGACCCAGGTAAAGGTTATCTGGTGCAAAATGGTCTCTTGCTCCGAAAGTGGTCATCTTGTGTTGATCCTGATGTGGCAGATCAGGTGATGCAGGTCGTGGTACCTGACAAGTATCGCGATTTAGTTTTAAAAACAGCACATGGTATAGAGTCTGGACATTTTGGTGTTAAGAAGACCTATAATCATATACTACGACATTTTTATTGGCCACGGATCAAGCGGGACGTAATGAGGTTTGTGAGAACTTGTCATTTTTGTCAAGTGGCAGGGAAGCCAAATACTACAATCAAGCCTGCTCCCTTACAGCCCATTCAGTCCGTAGGCACGCCGTTTGAACACATCATTATTGATTGTGTAGGTCCTTTAACTCAATCAAAAACTGGATGTACATATCTGTTTACAGTAATGTGCCAGGCGACACGGTATCCGGCTGCATATGCCTTAAGGGCAATAACCACAAAGTCCATTATGAAATGTTTGTCACAGTTTATTTCTGTTTTTGGGATCCCAAAGATAATTCAAAGCGACCGAGGTTCGAACTTCACCTCCAAGACGTTTGCGGCTGCTCTGAGATTGTTGCGTGTGAAGCACAATTTGAGCAGTGCCTATCATGCTCAAAGCCAGGGGGCGCTGGAACGTTTTCATGCAACCTTGAAATCTTTGTTACGCGCATATTGCATTGAAATGAAGAAGGATTGGGAAGAGGCTTTACCATGGCTTTTGTTGGCGGCCCGTGGAGTTGTTCAAGAAAGCACAGGGTTTTGTCCTAATGACGTTTTTGGTCACAAAGTACGAACATCTTTGTCTGTTTTGAGCACTGAATTAGACCAGTCAAAAACCCCTGCCAGTTTGGTGGAGTATGTTAATGGTTTCCGCCGTAAATTATTTTTGTCTTGGAAGTTGGCTAGTGAACATCTGAGTGTGGCTCAGGACAGAATGAAACAGCGGTATGATCGTAAGGCGGAGGCCAGGGTGTTTAATCCTGGTGATCAGGTGGTAGCGTTGCTGCCCATCCCAGGTTCGTCTTTGACAGCAAAGTACTCAGGCCCTTTTACGATCATGCGTAAAGTCTCTGAGACAAATTATTTGTTGTCTACTCCTGAACGCAGGAGATCAACGCAGCTTTGCCATATTAATTTGCTGAAGCTGTACTACTCCACATCTTCGGGGGTGGTGGGTGATCACGCGGACAGTCCTGTGGGATTGGCTGTTGTAGAGGGGCTGCCGAACGTCGCTCAGGTGGCAGCTGAGGATGGGGTGCAGTTTCCAGACGATGCAGTTTTACATGGGTGCTTGAATAACACGCAGAAGCTGGCTGAACTGGATAGTATGTTGGGGCATTTAAGTGGGGAACAGCGCGATGAGTTAAAGGTTTTAATTTCTGAATTTTCGTCTTTATTTTCTGACACTCCGACCTGTACAAGTTTAATCGAGCATGATATTGACACACAGGGTGCCCGCCCGGTTAAGCAGAGGTTTTATCGACTGCCTCTAGAGAAGCGTAAAAGTATGGAGGCCAGTGTTCAATATCTTCTCGATAACGGTCTGGCCAAACCATCCTATTCCAGCTGGGCATCACCGTGTTTGTTGGTTAAAAAATCGGATCAAACATATAGGTTTTGTACAGATTATAGGAAGGTTAATGCATTGACAAAGCCCGATTCCTTTCCATTACCTCGTATTGAGGATTGTGTGGACCAGGTTGGTAGTGCACGGTACGTTAGTAAATTTGATTTGTTAAAAGGGTATTACCAGGTACCACTAACATCGAGAGCGCAGGAAGTGTCTGCATTTGTTACATCTTCTGGGTTGTACTCTTATTCTAGGATGAGTTTTGGCCTTCGGAACGCCCCCTCAACCTTTCAGCGTCTCATGAATAGGGTAGTTGCTGGGTTGGAGGGATGTGCCATTTATTTAGACGACGTGGTCTGTTACGCCGATACGTGGGGTGACCATCTGGCACGTATTCGCGCACTGTTCCAGAGGTTGGTGGCAGCAACTCTTACTGTTAATCTTGCTAAATGTGAGTTTGCCCAGGCCACTGTCGTTTATTTAGGTAAGGTGGTGGGCCAAGGTAAGGTGCGGCCAGTAAATGCGAAGGTCGTGGCCATAGAGAACTTTCCCCCGCCGGCCACAAAGAAAGAATTGATGCGCTTTCTGGGCATGATCGGTTATTACCGTAGTTTTTGTTGCAACTTTTCCACGGTAGTTTCCCCGCTGACCAATTTATTGAAGGTCACAGCTAAGTTTGTTTGGTCGGCCGAGTGTCATCAGGCATTTCAAAATGCCAAGCTGTTATTGAGTTCGGCGCCGGTCTTGGCTGCACCCAAATTGGATCAGCCATTCCAGCTGCAGGTTGACGCGAGTCAGGTTGGGGCGGGTGCCGTTCTTTTGCAGAGCGATGAAAATGGGGTTGATAAACCTGTTTGTTATTTTTCACGCAAATTCAACAAACACCAGTTTAATTACTCCGTAATTGAGATGGAGGCTTTGGCGTTAATTTGGGCACTTCAACACTTCGAGGTTTATGTGGGGGGGGGGTTTACATCCAATTGTGGTTTATTCGGACCATAATCCCCTCACTTTCCTCCAGTCACTAAATAATTCCACTAACCAACGCCTCTTACGTTGGGCACTATTTTTACAACCTTTTCGTTTAGTTATTCGGCACATCCGCGGCGTGGAGAATGTGTTAGCTGATGCACTCTCTCGCGCCCCGGGTGAGTCAGTTTAATGGTGTCTGTTTTTCCCGCTCAATCTGTGTCTGTTCTGCTTGCCTTAAATAGCTGTCCATGGTACCGGGATTTGCTGGTTGCAGAATGTGGTAAGGGTGGCGTGGGTGAGAATGGTCACTGTTGGTCCAGTTGTCCTGTTAGGAATGAGGTGCACTTGGGGAAGGTGGTATGAATGAATTAGTCTTTCCTGTGTGTGAGTGTTAGTTAAATTGGTTTATTCATTTTTCTTGATTCTGTATAATTTTGTTATGGCTATTGTGGGAGCTTGATGTTTTTTTCAGAGTCCCATTAAAATGGGTCTCTGTCATCAAGGGGGGGGTGATGTCATGACCGGGCAGGTGCTGCTTGTTGTTTGTCTGTGTTTTATGGTTGCACTCTGTCTGTCTAAGTCCTACAGGTGGAGCTGTAGGCTGGCCGTGAAGGTTAATGGATGACCTGTTAAAAGAGGCCTTCCGGGAGCTCGCGGGTCTCTTTCCTCTTCGGACCGTCGGTCCGTGCAGCTGGTGGCTGCCTCGCTCGTCGCACTTACCTCCTCTCCCCACCCGTTTCATTCTACTGATGAACACTACACTTTTGGTTAACCATTACATTTACTGATACACTTCTATTTTTGTTAAATAAACACTCTTTGTTAAATGTAGCGATCAGTGTGGTCTTCCCTTTTATGTTGCGATCACGGTATGAGCCAAGTGGTCGTAACAGTACCAGCTGTATGTTCTGTATAGATGCAATGTAGCTCTCCTGTACCACCAGGGACTTGCATTGTGAATATATATTCAGCTTCTTATTTTCTAAAACTGATGTGTACCATGCATTTTGTGCTTTTTCTCTCAATCGTTGAATCAGAATAGATGTGAATGTTCTTATATCACCTACACTTTGAGCCTCCCAGGCACTAGAGAAACCATAGAAATACAATAGAACTCGAATGCCGGAAACCCATGTTTTTCTACCTACTTCATCTAACTGAAAAAGCATATTATAACATTTTCTTGGATACTGATAATTAGACATGGACACTAATTTTATCCAATACATGATACACCTTTTCATATAGGTAGTAGACAATGCAAATCTACCCAGATCGCCCAAAACAGCTACATTGCTTACACCTGTACTGATACACAGGAGTTTTTTTTACAGAAGGATAACTGAACATTCTCAATACACTCCACTGGCTCAAAGCCCCATATCTCAGATCCATACTAAAATATGGGTGCAACCATGTGGTCAAACAAATACAATGCTTGGTTAGAGCTACTTTTATGCTTACGAACAAACCTTAATAAAGAAAGCATTGCCTTCTTACCTTGGTTTTCTAAGTGTTGTCGAGTTTTCCACCATGACAATTTTGGTGTAAACGACATACCCAGATATTTATAAGCATTAACCACTTCAATCTACTCACCAGCAAAATACCATTTTTCATTCTTATTTAAAAAGCCCCCTCTTCTAAAAACCATAACTTTTGTTTTACACAAATTCACTCTCAGACCGTAACGGTTACAGAATATTTCGAGCTGTTCAATTTCCTTCTGCAATACACCAATTGTATCTGACACATTAGCCATATCATCAGCATACAATAAGGTCTGCACTTCTGTGATAATTTCAATCTGAATACCTTTACCCTTACAGTTTTCAGTACACTAAAAACCTTTCCACCAATACCATTCCTAATGAGAGTAAAGTACAGGAGACTATGCTGGACGCTATCAAAAGCTTTGGAGAAATCAATAAATATACAGTACATCCTTCCTTTTCGCTTCGTAATATATTTCTGAACGACTGACTGTAGAACAAAAATATTATCCATTGTGGAATAACCTGACCTGTAACCTGCTTGTTCTTCATAAAACATATTATTTACTTCTACAAAGGCTACTAGTCTCCTGTTCAAAATCTTTGTAAAAATTTTACCAAGTACATTAAGCAATAAGATTCCTCTGTAATTTTCAACATTGTTTCTATCACCACTCTTATATAATGGGCAAATCACGGCCTTACACCAAGCCTCAGGGAAGTCACTTGTGTCTAATATTTTGTTATATAGAGAGAGCATGATAGGACATAACATATGTGATGCTGCTTTCATCATCTCAATAACAATGCCATCTGGACCAGGGGCTTTTCCATTGCTCATTGACAATAGTTTTAAACATTTCACCATAGGTAATGTTGCTATCCAAAACTTCAACTTGATTAAAAACTTCAACTTGATAAAAAATCAGAACAGACGAGATAATCTTGTTTTTTATGGCATTCCGGAATCGGATCGGGAAACATGGGAAGAGAGTGAAAAGAAGGTGCGGGACCATGTTAACAAATATTTTGATCTGGACAGAGCCAAAAGAAATGTGGAACTCCCGATCGAACGTGCTCACCGGGTTGGGAAGAGATCATCTGGGAGAGCGTGACCGGTGGTTGTCCGTTTCACCAGGTGGAAGGATAAGGATGAGATTTTACAGAAGGCACGACAGAAAACACGAGAATGGCGTGAACGAAGCAACAGTGAAGATGATAGATTTAATGGCCGAATTCGGGTGTCAGAGGACTTCAGTATTCGAGTGCGTGAGATATGGAGAAAGCTGGTTACTTATGCAAACTCTTCGTCTAAATCAACCTAACATAAGGATGTCGCTTCGTTTTGATAAACCTTTTGTGGACGGTAGAGTTTTCACTTATGACAGCGAGTCAGAGTCTGTGGTTGAAATTGGACTGAATAATGAAGATACATTTGACACTCTTGCAAGGTAGGATGACGGCCTCGGCCCAGATGAATTCACTATGATCTCATGGAATGTTCAAGGGTTAAAGACGAAAGTCAATAACAGTGAGTTAATGGATACCTTGCGGGGGAAATCTATCATCTGTTTGACTGAAGTGTGGTCAAAAGATGAGTTCTGTCACTTATTGGCTGGTTACACAGGTTTTTGTCTCATGCATAAGCGTGTTGCAGCTTTTGGACGTAACATTGGAGGTATATGTGTATACAGTATGTACATGATTCGATTGTGAAACATTTTTTTCAAATCTGTAAACAAGCAACTGACTGTATATTTTTATACTCTGACAAAGAGAGTGGATTATTTGGTGATAACATTGTTTTTCCCTTCACGTATATTTTTCCTGAGGGATCCAGTTCATATAGAAATAGAGAAGAGAAAAATGGCATCAATTATCTGGAAAATTGCATATACTATGAGAGCAAATAGGGTTGATTCAAGGATTAAAATGAAGAATGACAGTCTTGCTAGACCCTGGATAAGATTTAAATCGGGAACTGATGGCGAGAGGCAATTTCTGCAAAGACTCTTATTTATTGAATGGAATTTATTTTTAATAACTGTACAGGTTGTACGTGTGTGTATGTGAGTGGACAGTGATGTGGGGGCATAATGTGTGAAAACACAAATATGCATGATGTATGTGTGTGTGTGTGTGTGTGTGTGCGTGCGTGTGTATGTGTGCGTTTGTGTGTGTGTGTGTGTGTTAAAATGCTAAAATGTGCATTTTATGCGTTATGCATGCTATACATTTATATGAATACTTTATTTTGATGATCCCCTTTAGACATTCTGTTGACTTTAAGTAACACTGCACCTACATGTCAACCAACTCTAAGTATTTGTTGAGTATTAGTAGACTGTTAGTGGTAGGGTTAGGTTAATACGGGGTTAAGGTTAGTAGAATTAATTAATTAATTAATTCCTTATGTCATTCCAAACCCATAAGACCTTTGTTGATCTTCAGAACACACATTTTTGATGAAATCCGAGAGCTTTTTCACTTAATTTTTGGGTGAACTAACCCTTTAAAACTATAATGACAGTTAGTTGACATGTAGGTGAAACATTAACATTATGTTAACAATGTCTAAAGGGGACCATCAAAATAAAGTGTTACCGAAAATGTAAGCACGATGTGCCATTACATCATATAGCCACTTTTATGTATATGTATATATATATATATATATAACTAATAAAAATGACAAAAGCACATATAAAATTACTAAAATTTTAACTAAAATTAAAATGAAAACTGAAAATATAAAATAAAAGCTAATTCTAAATATTAATAAATACTAAATATTTATATTATGAATTTTCCATTCCATTTCTGTTTAGCTTTAATTTATATCTATTACAGTTTTAGTAATTTTAGTATTTAAACTTAAAAAGGTTTTCATCTTATATTTATATTTTATCTTATTTCATTTATATTTGATCTATTTTTCAGAATATAATTTTTTCTATCTCTTTTTTTTCCGACACTCAAAACGTTTTTTTCAGTCTTTTACTTTTTCTGCACACTTAGGGCCCTATTTTAACGATCTGAAACACAAGTATCAAACACGAAACGCAAGTAACTTTGTGGCCGGATCTCGCGCCCCACGCAAATCTAAAATGGGTTGGTCTGAAGTAGCTACATTACTCATAGGTGTGGTTTGGGCGCAATGTGAAATAAACCAATCAGAGCATCATCTCACATTCCCTTTAAGAGCAGGCGTGCTTGTTCCATGGCCGATTGCTATTGTAACGGCGGATTTGCAGGCACACGCCAGGAGTGGTTCACAGCCGAGGAGACCAACGTTCTCGTCAGGGCCGTAAAAGACAGAGAAGTGACATTGTATGGGGATGGGAGAAACTCACCCAAATTAGCTTCAGTTAAACAGGCGTATAATAATTTTGGTAAATGTGTAAACTAGATGTATGCCTATTTTTTTCACATCTTCATGGACACCACAATGATTTCCCTTGTGTGGAATATTTTTCCTTGTAATTATCTATGGTTTGCAAAAATGGCAACTGCTGCGTCTGTGTGTAGATGAGAGAAGCAAAGTGTATGCGCGTTGTGCACACGCTACATTATGGCCAAGCATGCACCCTTAAAATAGCATCTGAACGCACCACTGAAAACACGCCACTGACTTTAGACTAGGTTTTTCCTGGTCTGTGGCGGAATTGTTTTCTGGAACTGCAAAATAGCACCAGGGAACGTTTGCGCCGGAACACGCCTCCTCTTTTCGCTGAACCGCCCGGGAGCGCAAGTTCATTCCCTAATTTACCGACGTGCGTCTGTGGAGGGAAAAGTCCGCTGTGCGTCGGGTGCAAAATAGGAATGATACATGTGTCGGTGTACAAAGTCAATTGCACTGGGTGCAAGATAGGGCCCTTACTCTTTAAATATTTGGCTATAGTTAAATACAGTATAGTTAAAATACAAATACCATTATGTAACATAAAACAAGATGCAAGATACTGCCCACTTGGGATATTATGCTCGTGGCATTCCTTTCAGTTTTAAAACTTGTCTTAAAAGTCTTCTTTTCAAAGTCAGAGGAATAAATCTCATACAAAGTTTCATACCGTGAGATTATAACTTGTCTCTGCTCTTTGCTGTCGGACATCAAGGATGACCTTTCAGCAACATTGCCAAGATAACATTGTCTCTAATCCTTTTCATTTCTCAGAAAGCTGTCCTTTTTTTATGGTGGTTTGGCAGATTGCAGCCTCCGATACTAAATGGAGGCTGTCTGGTTAACAGCCATGAGTAGATGGTTTTTTAAAAAAAAAAGCAATACCTCACATTATGAAAGAATCATTCTTTTGGCAGCAATTAGCCTACAAATTATAACTTTGCCATACAAATCACTTGTCATGCTCACAATGATGCTTTTGCTTAACATTTGCAATACGTACATGCCTGTAAAAAAAGGGAGAATCTTTTGTACACCCCCCCCTTCTCTCCAAAAACTGTACTCATCCAGAGTGAGTAAAAGGGCTGGCAAAATCACTCTGGACCCCTCACATCCAGGCCACTTCCTCTTTGAACTCTTGCTGTCTGGTCGGTCCTACAGAGCTCTGAGCACCAGAATAGCCAGGCACAAGAAGGCCATCTACCTCATTAACAGTTAAATGCCCCCACTGGGCAATAAACGTGCAATCTACAAAACTATTTATACTTATATGTATTTAGCATCCCATACCTCTTATTCACATTCCCTTTCATTTGTATATAACATACCTGTACATACATCTATTGTCTATTTTGTAGCTGTCATTCTGTCTGTGCAATGGATTCTGTCTGTGCTCTGTCACCAAGACAAATTCCTTGTATGTGTAAGCATACTTGGCAATAAGGATCATTCTGATTCTTGTAAAAGAGTAACTGGTAACACTTTACAATAAGGTTTCATTTGTTAACATTAGTTAATGTATTAACTAACATGAACTAACAATGAGCAATACATTTGTTACAGTATTTATTAATCTTCTTTAATGTTAGTTAATAATGGATTAACTCTTTATACATTTTTTGGGTGAACTATCCCTTTAAAGTCACAATAAAATCAAAATGGGCAATTCTTTTTTGTAGTATTTTATGTAGGAATGTAGTATTTATTATAAATGATTTATCCGTGCACATCATTATTTTTTAAAATTCATGTGCCCTCATAATCTTTAATCAAAATAACTTCCCTTTCTGCCCTTCTGTTCTCTGATTTGTTGTGAGGATGGGACAACCTGTCACTGACGTGAGATCACATCAACAGCAAACCACAACGATCCAATCAATTCCCAATGGACAAAATCGAGTTCCGCCCTACATTTTGTCTTGTTTGGAAGCTGTTTCACTCGGATATACTGTACATCACAATCGGGAAGAAAAGACTATTGAGACCGTTTCATGCTGACTTTAAAGAATGAATGCTCTTTTGTCAATGAGTTAGTAGCTGACGTCATAAAATTTGTTTTAGTGTTGAAGTGGACAATAGGTGGTTCATTGTTAAGCTGAGAAAAAAAGAATCTCTATGACCATATCCTCTTGCCTGACTGTGATAAGGTGAAGACGACAACTTTCCATTGTGCACAGAAACATTCTCCATCAATCTTCCTGCTAAATCAATGCATTGTTTTTCTGTGAAATAACACTGTCACATACTAAACAATTAGTAATCCGAGTGACTTTAAGTAATCCAATCTATTATAAAACAAATAACAGAATAAATGGATGATCACATGTGCATTAGCTTCTGTTCTGCATATTTACTTTATATTGCTTAATTGCCACATATTTCTCCAGTTTAATGCACCCCACGTCATCTAAATGCATCCTGCCTTCTCTTTAGAGGTTTATCCTCATTTGACTCTTTCTCAGAGTCAGTCAGCAAAGTCAGAATCTCTTTTGTGTTTTATCTTAATATATTCATCTTAAAATGGCATGATGTTTTAGCTGATGTCTTCTGCCAAGAGGATCATTGTAATTGGCTGAGTGATATAAGTGGCCATGAGCGATATTTTAAGGTATGCATGATCTGTCAGAATTTGGATGATGTTGCTCTTTACATTAATTTCCTTAAACAGAAAGTAAGTTGTTATAATACAGTTTTAGGAAGAGGTGATACCTGTCAAGCCTCAACAAGAGAAATTTGCATAATGCAGATTTATGAAGCCGGGCCATAGAGAAGGCAATTACTGCTGTCAGTCACTCACACAAAACCCAGCTCCCCTTTCTCTATATCATACAGACACATTTAGTTGCCAATCTAATTATCTATAACAAATGTGGTAAATTAAAACCAAATTATTATAGAGACTATGACGTTATTGTTATAGTGGTATTATGGTGGTGGATATAAACTGTTTTCAGAGCACATAGGACTAACCCAGACCAGCATAGTAAAGTGGAACTTTGATGCTGTGTCTTGGTGTTGATGCTATGGGGAACGTCTTGGTCACGGACAGCATGTGTAAACTAATGGCAATAATCATTGGCAGAAGGCAGTCTATGATGACACAAGTGGATTGCCCGAGAGTTTAAAAGGGGCCTGAGTTACACGTCATCTGCTTTTTTGTCTTCAGGAGCCGTTTTTTTGCAAGCGCGTGAAGTAAACAATGAAGAGCAGCAAGAGTTTCAGACAGTGTGTTCCTCTGTGTAGGCATTATTTTATACCTAAGGACTCGCATGAGCTCTGCATCATCTGCCTCAAAGTGTAGCATGCACGTTCAGCTCTTAAAGGAGTTGGATGTGCTCACTGTGATAAGTTTACTGTAAGGAAGCTCTGCTTACGCTTGGGAAGAGGGACAAACATCTGCACTCCACAGACCGGGCCCTGCTGAGGCAGTGTGGCGGCTCAATTAGTGGGGATCGCAGTTTGAACTGGTGGATGAGTTTGGGAAAGGCGTGTCAATTTCCCAGTCTCCTCAAGCCAGTTTGAGCGATTTGTTGGATTTAGAAGCCCGCTCTACGGATTCTTCTGATCCAGCAGAAAGCATGCTGCTGGCGGCTCCTAGTTCTGAAGAGCTAGACAGCATTGTTCTCTGAGGAACTAGATGTAATTAGAGTAGAGAAATGATAGTGTTATGACTGAGTCTACTCCTTCTGTCAGCCCCGTATACAGGGAATTTTTGGATGTGATGGTCTGTGCCACTGCCAGGTTAAGTCTGACTTGGTTACATGAAAAATGGATAGTCGCTTGAGACCACAGATCTGGCTCTCTGGGCCACCAAACAGATGGCTGCGGCCATTAGTTGTTTGATGGCGGCGATGGTGGTTATGGACAGACACCTGTGGCTAAACATGTTGGGGATCAGGGAGAAGGAGAAATCTTTCCTCCTTGATGCTCCCATCTCACCCTGTTGACTCTTCTGCACCTCCGAGGCAAGACCCACAATCTGAAAAAGTTAAGAGAAGATACCATTGCCCTTCACAAACAAGGAACAGAATACAAAAAGATGGCAAAGGCACTAAACAATCTTAGAGACACCATTGGAAACATAGTTCACAAGTTCAAAGTTAAAGGAACGGTGGTTACACTACCTGAACGGGGTAAAGAGAAGATGATAGTTGACCACTCTCTCTGCCTCTTGTATAGCACACTGATAGTGCAAATATTACTGTCATGCGATGCAGAGACTTTTTCATGGTGTTGGTGGTCTGTTGTATGTCCGAGGGCATCCCGCCCTCTTCACTTGGTAGGACAGTGGACTACCGCAACCGAGATGAATTATTCATCTCTCTGTTACAGCCCAGGTCAGTTATATTCTGCTTAAATTTCTGTAGGTTCTTCCTAGGGTAGAGCTAATGAGGAATATAGTATTATCTCTTTATCCTCCCTTATGAGAAAGGGTCAAGTAGGATAATGCTTTGGATGGGTTGCTATCAGTCAACAGTAGACACCAAGCTATGGTAAAGGGAGTCGTGTTGAGTGGAATGCCATGCATCCCAGACTCCTTTTAATCGTTTTTTCCAGCTTCCCTCTAGACAAGGACACTTTAGGGTTGATGCTGTCGGGCAGATGCTGATGCTGTTGGGCAGTCCGCAAGCATCCCTCTATTTCATTTACCCCCCTCCCAAACTAGTGTTGAGGTTTAAAGAAGGGATGTACGCTCCCCTTTGGTCAGGGTTGTTTGGTAATGAGAGTTGCTATGGGCAGTATGGTACACGTCTCATGCTCCTCTTTAATATTTGTCTCAGAGTTTAAGTAGGGCTAAGAGCTTCCCTCTGTATATTTATTTCCTCAGGGTTAAGGCAAGGCAGATGAATGAGTATGGACAATCTGCACTGCTTCCCACTTTTCATTTGCCTATTTCCCTTAACTGTTGTTGGGTTTTAAGTAGGATTGTGTGTTCCCCTGTGGCCTGATTGCTTGGTAAAGGAGTCACATTGGTCAGAACGCTATGCATCTTACGCTCTTCTTTTTCCGCCTTTTCCCATTTCTGGATTGGAGTTCTAAGCAGGGCTGAAAGCTCCCCGTAAATAAGTACCCCCTTAGGGTCGATAATAGGTAGATGGAATTATGGTGGGCAGTCCGCATTATGTCCCTTTATTCCATTTACCTCCCTCTCCAACTATGGTTGGAGCTTGAAATATGGACTGTATCCCCTTGGGATGGGTGCTATTATTAATGATGCCTGATGTTAAGGGTTGTCATGGGCAGAACCCTAGTATTCCATGCCCCTCTTTTATCGCCTTCTCCAGTATACTGGAGTTTCAAGTAGGGCTAATGGCTTCCTTCCAGTCATATTCTTCCTTAGTGGTGATACAAGGTAAATTAAACTGTTTTGGGCAGTCCTGATAATTGGAACACTAGGTGTCCCACACTTCTGTTTTCTGCCCTCTCTGATTATTCAGAATTTAAGTATGGCTACAATCTTCCATTTAAGACAAGTTCTTCCTTAGGGTCAATATAGGTGGATGGAGTTATAATCAGTGCAGTCAGCGCAGCGTCCTGTTATTCCATTTACCTCCCTCCCCAACTTGCGTTTGAAGTAGGGTCATATGCTCCCTTTTACATATAATACTTTCCATTGCCTCCCTCTCTTATGATTTGTTTGTGGTTGGGATATATGCTCCCGCTTGGACAGTGCCGAGACTAAGGTTGTAACTATGGGCAGAATAGAGTTGGACTTAGCGTTTTTCAGTAATCTCCGCTTGGAGGTACTGACTGCTAGTATGCTCCCTTGGTAGGCTGCTCCCTATGAGGCTCCCAGGCTTAGCATAACATAGCTGAGGCTTTGTTGTGTATTCCCCTTATAGCATTGTTTCCACGGTTTCAGCCTAAGACCTGTCTTGTTCAAAAGTTTTAGGGGTTTTCCCTAAACACTTGTGGATACTGGCTTGGGGAGCTGAGCCACTGTGCATCTCTTGCACATGTCACATAAGCTGTGCCCTGCCCTGTATACTGCTGACATGCTCTTCAGAATCCGTAGTGTCACTTAGGTGCTAAGCCCACTCTGTTTGTGTGTACTCTAAGCCTAGTGGGGCAGACATTTCTTCAGCATGGCGTAGTGGGTATTGCGTTCCCCATGGCATCAACACCAAGATGCAGCATCGTTCTCCTTCTCAGGGAATCGGTTTATCCACAGTTTATCCAGTATTTCTACTGTTGTGCGAAATGTTTATGAAGGATGTTCAGTCAAATATGCTTTTTTATTCATACAAACAAGAGGCTTTGGTAAACTTGCCATTTAACTTATAATCCAGCTGGATATCCAGTTAACACAAAAGATACTTATTATGTGTCTTATTCATCTTACCATCAGTTTTTTGCGTTTTGATTGGAAATCTGCAAAATTCTGAATGGATTTAACCCTGTCAAACATCACACACGCATATAAACAGCAGCTTCTTTCACTAATTTACAGTTCCTTTGATATGTTATTCAAGTTAGATTTGTTTGCCCTTATCAATCTCTTTTCTTTTACCACTTTCAATGATTCAAGCTAGTGAAAGATTTTTAGTGAAGCACCAACAGTTTTTTTATTACTTTGTCTTTCAAGCCCAGCTTTTTTTTTGTCACTAATAAATTCATCCAGCTGCAATCTGCTCTATAAATGTGTTGCACACAAAATCTGGCACACAATATGTAGTTGCAGGTCTGCAACAAAATGAAAGCTCATTTTTAATTATTGTTGCACTCAGTCCAAATATAATAAGCCCTGATCATTTCACAGGCATACACTTGTATAACAGCCATGCAATTGGATGATCTAAAGGAAAGCAAAGTAAATGAGGTTATTGTAAATCTCTTTATTAAGACAACGTCCATGAACACAGTCCCAAGACCTTTACTGACTATACTGTGATGTGAAAGGCCCATAAAAACAAAATGAGGCCCTGGTTTAAAAAAAATAAAAATAAAATACTATAATATAATGAAATACTTATTATTTATTAAATAGTGCTTGGAATATTTTTAGAATATTTATTTGGTCAAACTACACAGATATTTTCAAATGATCAACAATAGAGACTAAAGGGCAACACTGAACAATTATAAATTTGAAGTAAACATGCATTCCTGCTGAATACCACAAATGACTGTGATGGAAGAACAGAAAAGAAAGAAATGGGGAGTGGAAGTCTTGTAATCAGTGCAGTCCATTATATAAAGAGAGGGTGGTGGTAGGGAAAGTGAAGCTGACCTCTAAGCTCTGTCTAAATAATACATAACACTGCATCTGTCCTCTCTCAGTGCACACAAACATGGCCAATGCACAAACTCACAGCGTGTTTTACATCACAGATGAGGGGGCAATAAGTGTGAAGCGAGAGGGTGTTTACACTGGACTGCTAAGCATAATACATTCATATGTTATGTATGTAGAGTACATCAGCACACATTGTAGAGTCGCCATTTGTTCCGGGTCCCACTTTAATTTCTATGTAGTAACATTTAATTGTTTGATAAATAATTTGATACAATGCACTTACTGTGTAAATACATGTTTTTACATTCTACTTGTATTAAAAAAAATTGGAAACACTATTTTACAGTGTCCTCGTTACACGTTACATGTCGTTACTGTAGTAATAGCTATAATTATGCAAAAATTCAACTAAATGTATACTAGCACTGTAACATGGACACCTTACCTTCATGTAATTACAGCTGTAATTAATATCTGTGATTACATCAATAATTACACTGTTGACCCTTTCCTTACACCTTAGCCAACCCTTAAACCTAACCATACTATGAAACATATCCCTAAATATATAAATAACGTAATAAATAACATAAACCCGTATTCCACCTCAATAGTAGCAAAAGTGTTTTGCAATACAACATGAACACAATTAGTACATTTTACCTAACATTTTTTGGATGCAAGACACCCTTATATATAGTGTGACTGAATGAAAAGGTCTATTTTACCCAGACTTTTAAATAGAGTTTGCTGACATACACATGTGTAGTAGTCTGAGAAAAATATGGACCTTTTCATTCAGATGTGCTTTCTGTCTGTCTGTTCATATATCTTAGTTAGAAGAAATAAAACGTTTTAAACTGAATCTCTTTTATTGTTCGTTTCTTTTCAGAAGTGTGTGATTGCCATCATCAGGAGTTGATGATCTATGGATAAGCAGCTTAATGATGGGTGCAATTCTCTTCTCACATCACTAACTTCTCTGTCTGTGTTCTTCTCTTCACTTCTCTTTTCTTTTCTTTTCTTTTCTCTAACTGTTCCATTCCGTGCCTATTCAGGCCAGTAGTTACAGATGTGGTTTCATTTTCCACTTTGGGGCTGATAACGGCCACTCTTCGGAATGTAATACAAATGCATCAGTCATTGCCTTGTTAACGCAATAATATACAGACGATATGAGATGTAAATGGTGTCTGCATTAAGGAGGTTGATCAGATATTTACGGTCAGACAACCATGCAGAGAATTCAAAAATACAACTGGAAATACAACTGTTATATATACAGCTGTTTTATTGACGTCTTTCCGTGGTTGAAACATTGAGTGATTACATGAGTCATGATTTCGGTAAGTTGTACTGTATCTTTCAACATACCTTCTGATATTCATGCATGTTTTTCTAGATGTAATTTGTATTGAAGTGGAAGAAAACACTTGCGCTCTGTGCAGCTGCTTGAACTGAGGCTTTACAGTGATCTGTTTAAGAGCGTCAAAACGCCATTTATTTTTGGAATTTCGTGATAAAATGTATATAATTTGAAAGTTGAGACTTTCTTTCTTATCAGAAGTAACAAAGTTCTTTGCGATTATTGGATGGGAGGCGCTACAAATAATGTTTAATGTAGGGAAAAAATGTAGATCAGACAACCCTGGCTTGAACTACGGGTGATTCAAAGGGTCAAATAAAGCCTCCATTAACATCGTTATTTTATAACTGTTATAGCGGTCGCGTTAACTTGCCCTAAATTCAACACAAGAGAGATTTTCTTCACACACAGTATGAGTTGCAATCTGACATGTTTTTCCGCACCCTTTTGATTGACAGGATATAATCGGATTCGGCACTGATCATTGCCTGTTTTTAAACAATCGGCCCATGCCCGATAGCGAAAATAATAGCTTTAATCGGCCGATACAGATTAGTGGCCGATACATCGGTGCATCTCTAATATATATATATATATATATATATATATATATATATATATATAGCCTATATATATATATATAGCCTATATATATATATACATAGCCTACACATACACACACACACAGTATCAGTCAAAAGTTTGGAAACATTACACTTTTTAATGTTTTTGAGAGAAGTCTCTTATGCTCATCAAACCTGCATTCGTTTGATCAAAAATACAGAAAAAACCTGTAATATTGTGAAATATTTTTACAATTTAAAATAATGGTTTTCTATTTGAATAAATATAATTTATGATTTTTTATCTGCCATTACTCCAGTCTGATGAAATAATTTTAAATAATTAATAATTAAATTATTGTTTTAAAATAATGTATTAAATTTGTTATTTTAATATTATGATCAAGCCTTTCTCGATGTAAAGATTTTAATGGTTCTGCTGTTGTTGGCAGGTGGATTTGTAGTAGTTTGTGAGTTAAATATATTAAAAAAGGAATATATATATATATGTTATGTGTTATATGTATATATGTTTTTTTGGTTGTTTTTTTTTACAATTGCCTCTGGTGTCCCCTACTGCCTATTTGCGACATGTTTGTGTAAATTGATGTTTCACTGCTTTTCTTCACTGTCTGAGAACTGTAAGAGCAACTAGACTTAAGTATGATGTTGCATCACAGATCAGTTCAGACTTGGAACAAATGGCGACTGAAATCTACTGTGTGTAAGACAAGTTGTTTTTTTTGTTTGTTTTTTTAAGTTCTACCTGAGAAAAAAATCATACCGGTTTGGAGGATGAGTAAATGATGATAGAATTTTCATTACTGAATGAACTGTTTCTTTATTGTGCAAAACTGCACAGAAAGACTATGTGTGGTGCTGTGAAACATCACATATCGTCACTGTAAGTCAGAAACCTTGTATCACCATATTTTGTAATTTTTTTATTATTGTTTTCAGAAATCATTACTACTGGTCACCCTTTACCTCTGTCTGTGGGTTTTGCAAATATTTAACCAGTGAAAAGTATTAAAAAAGTATTAAAATGTCTGTAAACCTCATAACTCCACCCGCTTCAATCTTGATTTTTGACATTATGCTTGTTTTCAATGCAAGGGTAAATGAAGAACTGTTTGTTTGTCAAGAATGACTATATATAAAGGCTAATGTTTTATGTTATGATGAGCTAAGAAGAGTGTCTTAGCCTAGCATTTGTCATCGAGTCACTGCCAATACATGTCTTGTATAGCCTATGCAAAGCACTTCATTTTTTATAATGTGATTTTGGCCAAATGATAGAAACAAAGTTTGCGATGCACTTACTGCCTCAGTTACGGCCGTTATAATGATGGACAAAACATATGTCTGACATTTGCTGGTCAAAAACCTTGTAACTCCTTTAGAGCTTGATTTTGGAAGAATGTTAATAATATAATGACACATGCAAGTGTCTGACCATATATTAAGCCACAATATCAACTTTGACAACACAGAGTTTATAAAAAAAAAAGTTTTTCCTCAAAAGTAGCGTTTTTGGACATGCAAGGTTTCCTCCCGACAGCAACGATATATAGATCATTACCTGTGTCAGGATGCATCAAGAAAGTTAATGCTACTTAATGACTACTTACCATTAAAAAACAAAACAGCACCATATCCATAGTTCTGAGGCACATTAAAATGTTGCATCTACAAGCTTGATAAACCTCTGTTTCCTCCAAATTTGTTTTGGCTTTCTCCTGTTGGAGTGAGATCAAAGCTCATGTATTATTAAATACACTTTCTCTGTCCCCGTCGGCCACAATTCAACACAGCAGAAGTACAAATTTACTCTTAGTCACTTCATGTGTATTGATTGATCAAACTGAAATTGAATTGTGTTTGCACATTCCATTTACTTATTGCATATTCCTGAGCCAAGCCTTTGCCCCCAAAATGCTTATTGCTTACACCACTATTTTTCAACATTTTTGATCACATCCAATATACATGAACCCATGCAAATGTATGTTTCTTGGCAACCGAAAATAGTTTTCTTCTTGCCTAAGATTTTATTCTAACCACTTAAGTGATTAGTGTCTATGATCATTTTTATGTTGCTGTTGTCTTATAAAAGCAATAAACCACTTTTTGCATATGTTGTGTGCGTGTACTGTGTAGATGGTAAATTCACTTAACAGCCTTTTGTGGCTTATTGCGTTGTTAGGCTAAGGCAGTTTATTAAGCATGTTTAAGAAAAAACAGTATTTTAGGCTAAAAGAAAACAGAAAAATGTAAATGTGGCTGTGTTCCGTTACCTGTTATAGAGCAAAATATCTGGTGTCCAGATCTGATTGGATGGGAAACGCAGGGTCTGAACACCAGGGTAGTTATCAGGGTTCCAGCTCAAATAGACATCCGTCCATCCCTGAACACACAAAACATACATGAGATTCAGCAACATTAAAATGTTTGATGGCTAAAGAGACAAACATATTACACACATAGCCAGTAAACACAATAACACAATCACACAGCTGGGGTCTGCCAAGGGTGCACACATGTACATTTACCACTGGGAAATGAAAAGAGAACATACAACACAGAGCAAAGGCACATAAATATCCAATTCTCTAAGTTGAATTTGACATAATGTGCTTAAACAGTCGCTACCAGCCACTTAAATGCCAATAATTTAAGTTGAATAAGGTCATTGTGAGTCAACCTCTTTAGTATGAGTAATGTGTGTTGACATCTTCTTGCATAAGCTCCACCCGATTTCTCTTCCGATGTGTAGATGGTCCTCGGCTATATTTCTCTAGCCTATAAAGTTGCCTCTCTGCTGTATTATAGGGTAGGTTCATATGTGGTGCCACAGCAGATTTTAGAGTAATATAATCTTTTTTTAATCTTTTTTTTTTTTTTTTTTTTGCAGCACACTACCAGTCTTTCTCAAAAGCAATAGGAAGCACACTACTATGTTATTAAAGTCACCATGATATCAAATGGAATATTGCTGCGCAATATATATATAAATATATATATATATATGTAAGGAATAATTGACGACAGGCCGTTGAATTATTAGAAAAATAATGCACACCCGAGGTGGTAATGCGGTCACGACGCGAAGCGGAGTGGCCGTTACACCTCGGTGTGCATTATTTTTCTAATAATTCAACGGCCTGAAGTCAATTATTCCGCTTATACTACAGTTACCACACCTCGAAACATTGTTCAGATTATGTATTTCAAGACGTTTGTAAAGTTTTTGTCATTAAAACGCTCTTGTATGTAGGACTAATTTCTTACGCATCTAATCCAATGCCTCCGTTGCTAATTCCAAAACGTCATTTTAGAGTTAGTAACGGAGGTTTGAGCCACTGATAGCAGACTAATGCTGGGGACACACGACTCGCTGACACATTCTCTGACTGTTTTCATCGACTGCAGCAGATTTTAAACACCGACTTTGAACACAGACTGAACGCGCTGAACACGCATTTGGGCATGATCAGTCATAAGTATCAAATTACATTCATAACCGGCCTTAAAGTGTGTCCTCGGCTCGACTTTATGCAGTTATTAGAGAGAGATGTTGCAATAATGAGACAGAAAAGCATGTGCGTCAATATTATTATTTATTTATTAATTCAATTCGTTTTAATTAATTCGTTCATTCTTTTTTTTCTTTCTATTATTGACAGATGACAGTAGACTAGCCAAATAAATGAAGAAGAAAAAAAAAGCCTTTTAACAAGTAAGGCCTATCAATAATTATTTATTTGTTATATTATCTGCAATAAAAATCCGTGCTGCAGAACTATCCATTTATTTAGCCTATATTCAGATTCATTTTCTATTGATTATAGATAGGAATATACTTTATTTATTAAAATTAAACTGCATGTTTCCATTGATTGTGAAGCTAGACATTGAAAATTGCAGATCAAGCGCATGGGGCTAAATGTTTTTTTCTTGTTATGAATTGTATCCTATTTTCCGTTATTACAGTTAACTACGCGAAGCGATATGGAACTGTAATGCGGTCAAGACCTGCCTGGAACTACTTTAGCTGTGCGTTTCCCTGAAAATAATGCACACCTTAGAACGTTCGTCAACCAATCAGATTCAAGCATTCAACGGCCCTGTAGTATAAATAAATATATATATATATATATATATATATATATATATATATAGATAGATATATAGATATATATATATATATATATATATATATGGTAACATTATACAATAACAGGGCATGAATAATCATGTACTAATACCTGAATTAATAGTTACTTCAACATGAACTCATGAACCAATGATGAGTGATCCTTAACTACGACAGGAGTCATAATGATTCATGCATGAATAACAGCAGCCTTAAACATGTTAGTACATGTTTGATAGTTAATGCATTAATTAACATTTAGGGGTAAACTAAATCAATCAGGCTCCATATGAATAAAAAAATATATATTTTGAAATACATTTAAACAATTTATTAGTCATAATTTAAACTGTTGACATCAGCAGCTTCATCATAAACATTAGATTAGTTTGTCATTAATTTCACTGATCCTCCTTATCAAACATAGAAAATACTAAATAGACTAATAATTTATCTTAAAAGGTCCTAATAGGCTGCTGTTATTCATGCATGAATCATTATGACTCCAGTCGTAGTCCCCTCCCACTTGCAGTGACATCTCTTCCCTGATGCGTTTAGTGGCATGAGAGTGGAACAACCTGTCATTCACATGAGAGCACCACAATGATCCAATCAATTCCCTATGGGCACAATTAAGTCTCTTCCTAATTTTTTTCTTGTTCAAAAAGCCATTTCACTGGGATATACATCACAATAAGGAAGACTATCGTCAACTGACAAAAGGCAAACTAACAGTAGAGGCTGAAATCAGACTTGCTGCATTGATAATTAGAACAAATGTTTCCATTGTTTGTTAATGATCCTCATTAGGGAAAATGTAAAAATAGTTCATTCAGAGTTTAAACTTAACCACAATTGTTTTACTCATCCACAAATCTGTGTGGAATTATTAATATTTAATTATACTTAAACGCAAACACAGCTTTAAAAATCTATAATTAACTGCGCTTCCACTGTCGAGCCAAAAGCGAGCATGCAAGTGCATGCCAGGGCCAGTCGCGCTTCCACTGTCTCTTCCAAGGCTTGCTCTGGCTTGAAATGTTGAAACGCTACAACAGAAACTAACCCTACCCGATACCCTAACAGGCAGCTTTCGCAACCAACTGTAAAGACCTTTCGGCACACCTCTTCCTTTCATCACGCCCATTCAGCAACCTGCAGATACCCACACTTATCTTGTGGGTGCTCCAAAGTGGAGTACCAACTGAGTACTCCAAAGTGGGCCAACTGGGGCTTGAGAAGTGGTCATGAACAAAGGTGGAGTTTTTCCTGAGTCAGGACAGGGTCAAGGCTGTTTTCCCATGTTATCATATCAGGCTACCAGCAAACATAAACATTTAAAACAATTCTCAGCTCAAAACTAACTTTCAGATTCAGCGAGTGTTTCAATTGAGATCCGATGCAGAAATACAGTGAGGAAAATAAGTATTTGAACACCCTGCTATTTTACAAGTTCTCCCACTTAGAAATCATGGAGGGGTCTGAAATTGTCATCGTAGGTGCATGTCCACTGTGAGAGACATAATCTAAAAAAAAAAATCCAGAAATCACAATGTATGATTTTTTAACTATTTATTTGTATGATACAGCTGCAAATAAGTATTTGAACACCTGAGAAAATCAATGTTAATATTTGGTACAGTAGCCTTTGTTTGCAATTACAGAGGTCAAACGTTTCCTGTAGTTTTTCACCAGGTTTGCACACACTGCAGGAGGGATTTTGGCCCACTCCTCCACACAGATCTTCTCTAGATCAGTCAGGTTTCTGGGCTGTCGCTGAGAAACACGGAGTTTGAGCTCCCTCCAAAGATTCTCTATTGGGTTTAGGTCTGGAGACTGGCTAGGCCACGCCAGAACCTTGATATGCTTCTTACAGAGCCACTCCTTGGTTATCCTGGCTGTGTGCTTCGGGTCATTGTCATGTTGGAAGACCCAGCCTCGACCCATCTTCAATGCTCTAACTGAGGGAAGGAGGTTGTTCCCCAAAATCTCGCAATACATGGCCCCGGTCATCCTCTCCTTAATACAGTGCAGTCGCCCTGTCCCATGTGCAGAAAAACACCCCCAAAGCATGATGCTACCACCCCCATGCTTCACAGTAGGGATGGTGTTCTTGGGATGGTACTCATCATTCCAAAAAGTTGAATTATGACCAAAAAGTTCTATTTTGGTCTCATCTGACCACATGACTTTCTCCCATGACTCCTCTGGATCATCCAAATGGTCATTGGCAAACTTAAGACGGGCCTTGACATGTGCTGGTTTAAGCAGGGGAACCTTCCGTGCCATGCATGATTTCAAACCGTGACGTCTTAGTGTATTACCAACAGTAACCTTGGAAACGGTGGTCCCAGCTCTTTTCAGGTCATTGACCAGCTCCTCCCGTGTAGTTCTGGGCTGATTTCTCACCTTTCTTAGGATCATTGAGACCCCACGAGGTGAGATCTTGCATGGAGCCCCAGTCCGAGGGAGATTGACAGTCATGTTTAGCTTCTTCCATTTTCTAATGATTGCTCCAACAGTGGACCTTTTTTCACCAAGCTGCTTGGCAATTTCCCCGTAGCCCTTCCAGCCTTGTGGAGGTGTACAATTTTGTCTCTAGTGTCTTTGGACAGCTCTTTGGTCTAGGCCATGTTAGTAGTTGGATTCTTACTGATTGTATGGGGTGGACAGGTGTCTTTATGCAGCTAATGACCTCAAACAGGTGCATCTAATTTAGGATAATAAATGGAGTGGAGGTGGACATTTTAAAGGCAGACTAACAGGTCTTTGAGGGTCAGAATTCTAGCTGATAGACAGGTGTTCAAATACGTATTTGCAGCTGTATCATACAAATAAATAGTTAAAAAATCATACATTGTGATTTCTGGATTTTTTTTTTAGATTATGTCTCTCACAGTGGACATGCACCTACGATGACAATTTCAGACCCCTCCATGATTTCCAAGTGGGAGAACTTGCAAAATAGCAGGGTGTTTAAATACTTATTTTCCTCACTGTATATGTATACGTGATTCTAAAGGCTACTTATGCTAACCATTGCGATAATAAATACACATATGATTATGGAAAATATCAGAGATTGCTTGAAGAACTTCATGACAAATCATGTATGATTATAATTGTGTTTTATTTGGTTTCATGTTTCATCTGTCTTTTCCCTGTGCCTTTGTTAATACCGGACTTATGGATCCGCATATGTCATAATTACATACACTCCGGTTAACTCATTAAACTCTTTCCCCGCCACTGACCGTGGGCATTGGAAAAGAAGCAATTTCCGGCTTTCCGTGATTTCACTGAATCTCCTGATCAAAACACTGGCAAAGAAGAAGCAGAAACAATCGATAGCATGTATAAGCAGATGCATATGTAAAATAACATGATCCTCAACATTAAACAGCATAGAAATCAAAACTGCCTAATGTTACTGAATGAAATGTCGACCCAGGACGAGCTGTAAGACTGTGCAAGCATTAGCAGTGTTGATGAACTCGATCTACTTCATCTATGTTTAAAAACACGATTTTCTCAGCTTTTTGCTCAAAATGTTGCTTTTTTATGAAATTTACCCACATTCAAATGTTAATAAATAAATAATGCATGAGGCTTGAATAAAAGTTTTTTTAGTTTGTTTGTTTAAAAGCAGAGGGTCTGTTCTTCCTTTTGATATATTGCATGTTCAGATATTCATACAACAAAATATTCTGGGGGCCATGCAACTTTTGTGAAAATGACCAAAAATGTTGGCGCTGGCTGGCAACTTCTTTCAAAAATGCTGGTGGGGAAAGAGTTAATCACATAACTCCTGTTTTCTGTGCATGAGCTCCCTCTTTTGCTCTGGCTGAAAGGATCACGGTATAGTGAAATGGGAGAGTTTGCTCAAACATCCAATGCTCATTTTTTCAAAAGAAATGTGACGTAAACATATGCTGTTATATCACAATTTTTCTAAATGTGTAAGCCTTTGGACTTAAAAGTACGGTGGCCCAGTAGTGCACAACACAACAAAATTTAAAAGGCAAACATAAGTTCACAACAAAATTAATCCACAACACAACGGAAATGAGTCACAACACAACGGAAAATGTACAACACAACGGAAATAAGCCACATCTTTTTAATTAATACACATTATACGTTTTAACAACTTGGAGGAATTGGCAGACGGTCCCTTAGGCATCATGCGCATCATTCCAGCCCTCTTTCCGTTGTGCTGCGGCATTATTTGGTTGTGTTGTGGCTTATTTACGGTGGCCGAGAGAGCTCAACGCGCTGCAACTGAAGAAAACACATGCATAGAAAAACACCCGCAAATTAAGAAAACATCTTCATCAGTTTTACAACACATGGGTGCTCCAAATACTCACAAACACAACCAAATACAGAAACGCGCAGCAAAAGTTCACAACACCACCAAATACAGAAACGCGCTGCAAATAGAACAGAACACAACGGAAATGTTTACAGGGGACCCCAATAAGTGACGAACCCGGCTGGGACAAGATATTTTTAATATTCTCTCATCATTTTGTCCATTGAATGTCTACATAATCAATAACGTTTGTTCTGACATGTCAAGCATGCATGTTTGAGGCAGAATATTGAAATAATATATCTTAAATATCCTCATTTGGGTTCTAACGATGAATGAAAGATAAATGGGTATGAAGCAACATGAGGGTTACTCCCTCTCTAAAATATTTTATTATTTTGGTAGAAGACCCTAAACACTTTCCAAAAAAAAAAAAAAGAAGTGTGTTAGGCACAACTATTATACATTTCATTTGTCCCTCTTTATATCTTGCATTGCCACTTTTCAAGTTCACAGATTGCCATCATTATAAAACAACCTTTCAGCTATTTCTGATAATTTGTTTGTGTGTTTTCACTGATGTACAATTAATTCAGTTCAAACAATAGGAAGAAATGATGTTTGTTTCATCCTCACAGATCAGATCAGTCAGGAGGAATGAGGAGTTTCTGTCCCACACATCTCTCTGTGGCTCAGGTGTCCCAGTGTGCTTTAGTGAGCGTATTCCCTGGGGCGCTGCCTCTCTCTGCGGACACACTGGCTTGCTCGGCACTGACATCATGATAGGATCAGGGAATGTGCGCTGCACATATTTTATATACTGGAACACATACTTTGAACAAACTATTTCTCCATGTCCAAGAAAAGAACAGATCCACTTTGTTCCCGATGTCACGTGCAGTTTCATGTTTTTAAGCAACACTAAAGAATTTAGAACCAAAAAAGATGAGTGCATATGAACCAGTTTTATATTATATATTTGTATGGCTTGTGCTGATATTTTTATTTTTAATATTTTTATTTTAAAATGTTTAAATAACTTAAAACATTTATATAGTTTAATATAATATTATATGTGTGTCTATATTGTACAGTACATATGCACGGTGAGGAGGAAAAGTTTGAGTGGCCAAAGATTCTCCAAGGATCACAGATGGAGAACTGCAGAGTTTAGTTGAGTCTTGGGGCCAGAAAGCCTAGAAAAATTATACTCAAACAACCCCTACATAACCACATGTTGTTTGGGAGGTTTTCAAGAAAAATCATCCACACTCATCCAAAAACAAATTCCAGCATTTTCAGTTGTCAGACAAGACTGGAACTTCAAAAGGGACCCGATTCTATGGTCAGATGAAACAAAAAAAAATCTTGGCAAAAGGAGGTTGCAAAAAGTATTTAATAAAACGGTGCCAATAATTCTGGCCATTTCATTGTTTGAATGAAAGATCAAAAGGATAAACAATGCAGATTTATTTTTACAGACATCTTTGATCATATTTATCTACAACGTCAAATAATATTCTTAAAGCTTTAGTTAACCCATAAATTAAAATTCTATCAGTAATTACTCACTCTCATGTTGTTCCAAACCCATAAGACTTCCGTTCATCTTCGGAACACACATTTTTGAAGATGAACAAAGGTCTTACGTGTTTAGAACAACATGAGGGTAAGTAATTTATGACAATTTATTTATTTATTTTTTCAATTTTGGGTGAACTAACCCTTCAAGTCAATATATGGGTGATCATCTGTGCAAGGTCTGTCTCTAAATCAATTTAGCACTTTGGAAAGCAACTGGTCCGGATGTTGGGTTCATAATCAAAGCAGCTCCTTAGTGGAAAATTTCTTATCCAGCTTAATTTCATGGTTAAGTGCTCGGTTGGCTAAAATCATGCATTATGGCTGATGAGGTCAATAAAGGTGAATTAGAGCCAAGGAATGTTTCAGACAGATAGAAACACCTTTCAACAACTAAAACTTACTGTTGGCATCAGCCATTTAGAGCCATTTGTGAGCATTTACACATTTATGAACATGTCTTTCATGAAATTTCACACTTGCCTGCTTTTAAGCTGATTATGTGTTTACCAAATATATTTAATATGCTTACGTTTTGCATGTTTAGTGGGCCTGGACATTTTCGCAATTAATTTGGTTTGTAATGTTTCTCATCATGGAAGCTTTCACTCTAGTAAATAATATCCAGATGAGGTTTGCAAAACTCTACTATATTCAAATTCTGACATCATTGCTCATCTTAAAGCACTCTTGGGTGCTGAAAACAGTTTAACAACCTTATGGAAATGTTCATATTCTTTTTTATGATGTTCATTTAAATCATGCAGTGAAATGAATAAACATAAGTAATGTATGCAGCTGTGTCTATAATATAATATAATATATTTTTTAATTTCTTCTGAGTTTTGCTTAGAAATATTGTAGAACTGTATTAAAGTGAAACAAAATATATGCTACAAAAAAGGGGAAGTCTGAAGGAGTGCACCAGAGGATGGCAGCCGTGAACAGATCGTTCCAAATGCAAACAGCTTAATGTAAGTTATCAAGTCAGAAAGGCCATTATAAGTCAAGCTCCCAGACATAGACCTGCTCCTACTCTGCTCCAAGCTGTTATTTTAGTTGTAAATCTGCCTGATGTGACCAAGGGATGTGACATTAAACCTAGAAGCCATTGAAATGTCGTTATCTTGTTGCTCTGAAGTCTGAAACTTTTGTTAGCGTGACCTGCCATGCAACTGGAACAACCTATTTCAATTTCAAATAATTCTGCTGTTGTTTTTGCTTTCCAGGGTGATGTCTGAACAATGAGGACTTGAGGAAGATGTGCCGCTGAGCGGCATAACTGAGCAGGACAGGAAAACATTTGAATTCTCTCTTGTGAAATTAGCATCACCATTCGAGACGCAAGTCTCACCTAAGCATCATCCTAATCTACATCTCTTTCCCTTGACCCCCCATTCCCTGTTCCTTCTCTCTCTCATGCTGAGATCACCTGAAATTCACCCAAAAATCTATATGGTTTAATGTGAACAATTATCATACAACACTATACATGTTTGGTATCATTTGGAATGTCTCAGTGCGACTGGTACAAAGGTCTCATTCTCCACAGAAGTAAACCAAAAGGTATTGTTCTGTCTCGTTCTGGGTATTTAAAGAAAGAGCACAAGAGGCTCAGGGCGATTTGTAATGAGATCGGCCCATAATGCTGAGTGTCTCTCATTAAGTACATACTAGATCCCATCTTAGATGGAGCGTGGGGCACATCTGGTGGGATTCAAGATTCCTGACTAACTGCTTGACTTTAAGTTGTTATGCAGTTGCAAATAAGGGACTAGATAAAAATACTATTGGGGTAATAGCAGCATTTGGAGCGGCATTATCTTAATGTATTAGCCATAACCTCTGGTTATTGTTTGGGCTTTAACTAAGTTGTTATATGGGTGACTGTAGGGGGCTACATGGGTACTTCTTAATAATAGCAAGGGTGTTGCGTCATTGTTAAACTGCTTAAGCCATAATCTCTGGTTATTGATCAGACTGGCGAGTTTGTGATTGTGAGATCCGCATAATATTAATGGCTGGCGCGAGACTCTCTGAGCGATATACTGTAGATTCCTAATGAACGGGTAAAAATATAAATTAAAGAGTTAGAATAATCAGATGTATTGCTAAACTATTATATAATTGACCAATAACTAAATTCGAGGTTGTGATAAAATGGAGTCAGATAAAAGCTGAATTGGAATTAAATTACTTTGCCACCCGGAAAAGACAGTAACACCCAGTAAACCTTCAACCGCTTATCGGAAACTGTCGTTGGACCGATTGAGCAGGCCTTACAGTAGTGAATGAGGGAGAGAAATCATATTGTTCATTTACGATGGCTATAGGAATGAGAGGATTGCCTTTCATAGAGTTAATTTACTCTAGAAGGCACAATTGTCCAGACAAAATACAGTAAAATATATTTTTTTTGCATGATTTGAGATAATGAAGCAATTCTATTTATTATAATAAATAGCATTGCTTCATTATCTGTGATCAGATTTTATCAACCCAGGCTCATTGAAAAAAAAAAATGCCTGTGGCAACATTACTGCATAAATGATATGTTGCTTCTTGCATGTTTCACAACACGTATACAATGTATGTAAAATACGTGTAGTCATGCAATTTGGTAAAGTGCATGGTTTTGAAGCCTTATTGTACAAGGAACTGTGCAAAAAGTCTGCCCATGTGATCATAATTTGAGCAAAAAGGAATAAAAGTTGTCATTGTTTTACTGCCACTAGTGTTCATTTCAGATGGAAATTGACGTGAATTGCATTGCATGGTATAAGTACTTTTTTGACATTTTGAGTTTTGCAAAAATGTAGACAGAGGCACATTTTTTCAATGAGCCTATGTAGGATTTTATTTCTGATTGTTATTGAAATGTAATCTTGACAAATAGTCAAAACAAATGTGGTCATCCCCAAAAGTAGCTGTGACACTTGGTAAATAGTAAGGAAATACTGTAGTTGCCTGGGACGTTACCGAAATGGCCGCCAAGTTGTAGTTTCCTTAAAGGAACTTTACACACACTTACTCATACATGCACAATGCATGAGTACAAAAGTAAAGTAAGTAGAAACTCACCAGCTGTAGCCAGGCGTTGGTTATTAATACCTGATTTTTTTCATCCTGGGGCAGAGAAAAAGGAGAGAAAAAGAGATTCAGTATCAAATGAGGACATAAATGAAGGATTACTTCAAATTGAACAAATCTCCTTTCTGCTTCTATAATCCCAACCCTTTTTATGAACAAAGACTTTTATTCCTTTTTTGGCCTCTGTGTACCATTCGCTCTCTATCTCTCTCTTTCTCACACACACAAATGCAGACTTTGCCTTTTGGAGCATTTGAGATAAGGCCAAAAAACCCAGCTATGACACTCAATGAATAGGAGCAATCAAACCTTAAAGCAGTTTCACAATGTGACAATCACCATTACAATACAGATCTCATAGTAAACCTCTTGGGATTTAAAGCTTCACTTCAACATGCATCGATCGGTGTCAGAATCTCTCTGTGTTTATTTGAGCTCAAGAACAGTCATGTTGGTTTCATTCAGAGAAGTGTCACCTCTGATTTCCTCACATTTCATTCAGTTTGGACCAGGGATGATCTACAATGTCATCAATTTCTCATGTTTTTACCCTTTGATATTCTTGTTTCTTGCTTCATCTATAGTTCAGTAAGTAACTGAGCGATAAGAACAGACAGCATAAGCTTCAGACAGGTTCAAGTGTCCGCACAGTTTATACACAATATCAAAGATATAGAATAAATAAGATTTGAAAAAAAGAAGAAGAGCTATAGGGATCTCAATATGTCTTACATTACACATTACATTTAAAAGTTTGGGGGTCAATATGATTTTTTTTAAAGAAATATTTTTTTTTAGCAAGGATACATATTAAACTGATCGAAAGTGACAGTACACACTTTACACAAAAAATCCATTTAAAAAAAAAAAATGCTGTTCTTCTGAACTTTCTATTCAAGAAAGAAACCGGAAGAAAAAAATAGTCTTGTTTTCCACAAAAAGAAATTAAGCTGCACAACTATTTTTAACATTGATAAAAAGAACGGGGCAACACTTCACAATGAGGTTTCATTTGTTAACATTAGCTCTGTCATGACAACTCTCAGAGATTTGCATGGTAATGGTAATGAATATTGGCAGAGCTGCTGCAAGTACTGAGACTTGCTACTGCCAATACATTCACAGACATGGTGCTGTGAGCATGTAAAACATGTCGCTGCAGCACATTTAACATTCACAAAATAACCCCCATAGCAGATCTATACAGGTGGAGCTGGGGAAGGTGGAGAGTTTCTGAAAGTGCGCAGCAGACTGCTAACAGAAAACGCTACCAAAATGTTGTGCCGCAGCTTATTGGCTGCTGATGCAAAAGTAACCGATCAGCTGCACTATGTAGATAACAATGTGATCATAACCAAATTGAGTTAAAGATCCTATCAGCCTGCGCCATCTAGAGTTTCATGCCAGAACTTGGTATTTCTGTCATGACAGCTCTGGGAGAGATTGGCATGGAAATAAAGATTGGCATGGTAATGGAAATGGAAATGGTATTGTTAATATATTTGGTCATGAGAAAAGTGCATAGCCCTCCACTCCCCAAATATTTTGTCCAGATTATTTACAGGCTGTACCGCCAATGCCAAATAAAACTGCACAGTTGCACAGCTTTTCCCATCCGCTCTAGATTTGGAGTATAGTGCACAGTTGTGCAACAGCTGAAACAGTTGCACAGGGTAATGGGAGAGATAGACAATTCAAGCCAATATATGTGCACTGCTGAGTGAGAAAACAAGCTGCTGCATAGACAGACATGCATATATCTGTGCATATGAATGAACATAGACAGGACGAGATAGGACAAACACTCCCCAAACAAGCAGATCCACCCCAAGAACCATAAGACTGCATGTTTTAATATCTATGTGTGTCTGGGCTACCGTGCCGGATTAACACTAGTGGCCTATGACTATGTGTGCCTGGGCTACCATGCCGATTGGCTTAGTTCTATAAATGCTCACTATGTGTTCTCATTAACAATATATATTGTAAGCTGATAGAGATAAGAAACCCAGCAACCACCTGAGCAAGTATCATAATTAAATAATTTGATGTATCATTGACATAATCCTTATACTCTTATTGATAAGTGAAAAAGCTGTTGAGACGATAAAGAAAGTCAGGATGCATAGCTAATGAAAACACTGCCCTTGGAAATAAATGAATGCATCATTAGAATTACAGTTAAACATGGTAACCCTGTTAACAGCACGAATGGTTATTTCACTTTAACCTTTTCTCATATCCGTAGCTTAGATGGCGTATCCTTAGCAATGACATGCAATAGACTGCTTGCTGCTGCATAAACACAATTGCATAAACGCTGCAACTTTGCTTATAATCACGCCACAAACTGTTAAACATAATGCTTAGATTAATCTGTTATATTTGCTCATTTAATAAGCAAACTACGCAATATGCGAGATATGGAGTAAAAGAGTGTTCACTTATCTTAGATGTTGATTTCAGATACGTTTTTGAAAGCGCTCTGCAGACTGCTAACAGCAACACTACCAGTATTTGAAAGTTGAGCCGCAGCTGATGCAACAGCAACCAATCAGCTGCGCTATGTAGAAAACGATGTGATCACTACCAAATTGAGTTCCATCAGAACATGGTATTTCGTTAACATGAGCTAATGAACAATACTTCTACAGCATAGAGCATGTTAATTTATTAACATTAACAAAAAAATGCTGTAAGAATATATTGCTCTTTGTTGGTTAATGCTTTAACAAATGTTAGCAACTGAGACCGTATTGTAAAGTGTTAGACTGGAGTAATGGCAGCTTATCAGAGGAATCAATTAAATAAATAAATATTAAAATAAAAACAGATAATTATTGCAACAGTTAAAATATAATATTTCACAATATTACTGTTTTAATGTATTTTGAATAAATTCAGCCATTTGAAGTAAAGTACTGCTGAAAAGGAAGTTGAAAATCAGTTTTGTTGCAGTTGATCTTGAATTTCAGTTCAAATCTTTCCTTTAAGGCACTCATGATTACTCATGCTGAAGAGGAACCTGTGCTTGCTTTCTGTCTCCAGTCCCTCTGTCAATTTGGTTTGGTCAATGGGCCAATTTGGTCGATGGAGTTTTCTGTTCAATGCGCAAAAGATGTCTGGTTTGGCAACTACAGAGTGGACGCATTAACCATTCGGTTCCTAGGACATTCCAGCATTAACAGAGACGGTTATTAAATTGTGATAAAATACACCAACTCAAACATGTTTTAAAAAAATTGGGTTTTTAAATTGTGGTTCAGAAGATGACAAATGCTTGTGTATCTGCAGAAAAAAAAAAAAAATCAAATCTGCATAAACTACATAAATTTCTAAGTATCTATACATATGTTTGCACAGGCTTAAAGGTCCCGTTCTACGTGATCCCATGTTTCAAACTTTAGTTAGTGTGTAATGTTGTTGTTAGAGTATAAATAATATCTGTAAAATTATAAAGCTCAAAGTTCAATGCCAAGCGAGATATTTTATTTAACAGAAGTTGACTACATAAAACGGCTCGATTGGACTACACCCCTCTACTTCCTTCTTTAATGACGTCACTAGAACCGTGTTTAGACTAACCTCCGCCCACAGGAATGCTCCCTCAACTCTACTGGCTACTTGCGCACTTCTTATAACTTAGGCTACTGTGTTTACTCAGCTCTTACGGTGATTTTCTGAAGTAAAACTGACGCTTCATCTTTTGTGTGATGTACAATAAACTTTATTAAACTCATCAGTACATGTTTGATCATCATTCGGACCTGGTCCGAAACAGCAGACTTGTAGGCTGTTAATAAATAATGGATACATACAAGCAGATGACAAATACGTTATAATAACCGTAATTAAACTACTAAACCATACCTGTTTCATCTCTATACAGCACTCTGACTCTGTAGGCATTATTGTCCGACTCGAAATGAACACCGTTACTGAGAGTTTCTGATATTATCATCATTCCGTGAGATGAATTTGTCCTGACAGACTGAGCGCGAGCTCATGAAGCTCCGCCCCCTGGGTCGTCCAGCAGCAGCTCATTTGCATTTAAAGGGCACACACTGAAACAGCTCGTTTTTCTGAGCCCCCAAAAATGTCAATTTAAACATGCTGTAAAAAATGATCTGTTGGGTATTTTGAGCTCAAACTTCACATACACGCTCTGGGGACATCAGAGACTTATTTTACATCTTGTGAAAAGGGGCATATAACGGGACCTTTAAGATTAGTATTTGTGCTGCATCTTTCAAAGGCATTTATGCCCACCACAGTTGTCTTTTGGACTTTTTTTTTCTCAGAATTGCGAGTTATGAACTCGCTATTGCGAGAAATAAAGCCAGAATTTTAAGATATAAATTTGCAAATGCAAGAAATAAAGTCAAAATTGCACTATTATTTCTATTTTCTATTATTGCACTATTATTTCTCACAATTCTAAAATAAAAAGTTGCAATTGCCTAAAGATTTTTATTCCGTGGCAGAATATAAGCTTCCATGGATATTTATATTTATATTTATATTTATATTTATATTTATATTTATATTTATATTTATATTTATATTTATATGGATACTGTTTATTTGTCAGAAAAAGTAGGCTACTTTTGTTATAACTACAGATTTTGGTTATAGTACTTTGTTGTTGTTGTTGTTGTTGATTTTAGTAAGTTTATTTATTTTTGTGCTTATAGGAAAATTAATCCTGGAACCTGTAATTATTTCAAGGCTATTTGATGTTTGAATAAAAAACCTATTTGACAAAAAAAAAAACCTACAGATTGAATTTTTGTATTCCTGCACACAGTCAGATCAACAGAAATCAAAATTGAAGTTCTTGGCAAAAGGGAACGCCATAGCCCCTTTTCTTTTCCTCTGTTTTCTTTAGTCATATAGCACAAATTGTCCAATGTTTTGTACTTGTTTCTCTTTCATAGACAGACAAGTTTCATGAAAAGCCCATCTTGTCAGCGGTATATTCCCCTTTAAAGTAGGGGAATTCCAGGAATAGTAGCTGGAATTCTACTAGCTGGAATTCTTGCATCATCACAAGAAATATTAACTGTCAATTTTTCAGTCACTCGATCTTTCTAGATATTATTATAATAATTTCCTATAGTGTAGTGATGATATCAAAGGAAGTTATTTCTTTTTGGAAAAGTCTATTTTTTTTATAGATTATTTTTATTTTTAGCAATGGGGGGAAGAGTATACGGTGTGTCTTTAAATACATTTATTATAAGTAGTTAAAATAAATGATCATACTTTTTTTATTTTTTATTTATAATTTTTAAGCATGCTTCAATTTTAGGGCCACTGAATGTCATGTATTTCTACTATTTTTGTTCACGATGTTGATTCTCACTCTTGGAAACAACGCTTTGTTGTTTTTTCCCTTCTTTTTCTTTATTATTAAATTACTATTCTTGGCCTGTCTGCTGAAACTCTGTCACTTGAAAGAATTAATGCCTCTTGCTCTTGGGTTCAGCGAGTAAAAGACTCTTTGTTAAGCCATCTTTATATAAGGTCCCCACACAAGGTTAGTAATTTCTCTATATATCCTGTCAAAACCTGAGAGCGAGAGAGAGAGCGAGAGAGAGAGAGAGAGAGAGAGAGAGAGAGAGAGAGAGAGGTACACCCTAAAATTTACACCCGTAAACATGACACATCGGTTGCCTGTTTGATCTTTTGTTTTGTTTTTCTCTGCTGAGTATCTATCATTTACTTTTTTTTTCTTGTTCTCGCTCTGTTTCTTCTTATTTTCCTTCCTTCTGTCTTTCTTTGACACACTAAAGTCCCTGTTGTTTTCTGCTCCTGCAGAAGAAAGTGTTGTCTGTGAAGGATAAACTGAGGGCTTGTGACATGCAATCAACGTCAGACAGGGAGGATGATAAGAATGTTAAAAGAGTGCCAGAACAATCCTGACCAAAATTTCATCTGTACGGCTCTTGTCTCACAGAGCCAGACTTTTAACTAGTGACACATTATAAGTACTAACTGCTTTCTCAAATTGAATTAAATTGACAACATAGGTTTTGTTTTTTTTACAATTAATCCTTTTTTAAATTATAGTTGACCTTAAAATCATAAAAAAAAAAAAAAGGTTTAGTATCAGTTACTAAAAATAATTAAAAAAGTATAAAATGAAAAAATTCCTTTTGACACTGAAAATGTCGTTTGACTATGGTTGTTGTATTGTTGTGTTTTGTAATTGTGTTTTGTGTGAACACTCAGTTGTGGATGATTATGAGTGTCCTTCTGGTGAACTGTTGAATTAAAGAAATTTCGGCAGCCTATATTTGCAGTCATGTTTTGCATGTACATACTGTGTACTTATTGTAGTAATGACAATAACTGGGTAATAACTAGGTACTAACCCTGAACCTACCCCTAAACCTAACCTTAATCCATATTGTTACCTTACATTACTTACAGTACGAGCCAACGAGTAACGAGCCGAAGAAAGCATGTCACTCTTCCTCACAAAATTGCACTGGTTGCCAGTTGCCGCTCGCATTAAATTCAATTGCCTACAGAACAACCACTGGCTCTGCTCCTTTTTATTTAAACTTATTACTTCGGACTTATGTGCCATCCAGAAACTTGCGCTCTGCAAGTGAACGACGTCTTGTGGTGCCATCTCAAAGAGGCACAAAATCTCTTTCTCGGACTTTTACCATTACTGTTCCTTGCTGGTGGAATGATCTGCCTAACTCAACCAGAGCTGCTGAGTCCATAGCCACTTTCAAGAAAAGGCTGAAGACGCTTCTTTTTCGACAGTACTTGATCCAGTAATACTAACACTTTCTCTTCTATTCTATTCTATTCTATTCTATTCTGTTCTATATAAAAATAAAATAAAATAAAATTCACATTTACTGTGTTAGATTAAACTGAGAAGGGTCATAGCACTTGCATATTGTTTTCATACTGTTAGTTTAACTGCTTCTATTGTTCTCATTTGTTAGTCGCTTTGGATAAAAGCGTCTGCTAAATGAATAAATGTAAATGTAAATGTACAGTAGTATTTTTGTGGGTAAGTACACTGTAAGTACATTGAAAGTGCACATAATGTAAAATAAAGTGCAACTGTAATTTCTCTCTATATAAATGTTTTACAAAAATACAGTTGGATGTGCTACGCTTTCAGAATGGCATGGGGAAGTCCTTGGAAATTTGTGTAGAATTCAATCAGATTGTCTGTCCATCTAAAATAAATAAGTACCCATAAATTCACAGGCATTAAGAGGAAAACAATCCTGCTGTAGAAATCTAATTTACTTTCTATTAAGTTCCTCAGACAACCCCCTCAATATCTTTCAAATAATTGATTCCACCAATCTCATAAACCTTAATTTCTAATGATTAGTGGATCTGAAGCTTAATGTTCATTGTAGCTAGCTGCCCAGTACATTGTAAACAGAAGTGTATTTCCTGGCAAACTAATAAACCTATACACAATGACTTTTAGACTGTGTTCCAGCTAGCCAATCAGATTTGAACAGCACATTTTCAGCCAGTCTTGTCATTTTTGTGAGCAGTATACATTAGATGGTCATTGAACATGTGCCACCAAAAGACAAACACAGGGGACAACATACAGTATTTTACTGTATTTATACGACCTCCACGGCTAAGCTTTTCCAAATATCTTTTCCTGCATATATATGGTAGTACTCATAAAATTGCAGTTCCATTCCAATATCTAACTGAAACCTAGTGAAACATGAACACAGCCACAAGCAACTGATGAGCCAATTCTGAATGAGCATCAAATAAGCTTGCTGAAAAAGAAAGAAGGGCATACAGCATTAGAACAACATCAGGGTGAGTAAATGGTGACTTAATGTTTATTTCAGAGTGAACTTTCCCTTTCCTTTTAAAATTTGTACTGTGAAATCTATCAAGCTTATGTTCTGTTATGATACCAAATACTGGATTGTGGGTTAATAGTGTATTTGAAGTCATTACTGCAGTAATTAGTGTTCCATTTTACTGGGAATTTGGACCGTATTTACTTTTAATAAATCCTCTCTCAGTCAGTGCAATTGGTTGTTAATTGCAAGCATAAGAGGAGCTAAACACACAGCACTAGCAGGAACAAACAATCTGATTGGTCCACGGATTTCGATGGAGTATAAAACATAGATTCAGATTTTAAACTTCAGGCACATCACCCATGCAAGAAATATGGTTTGCTATCCAGTACAGTAGGAGGAGACAATGCTTCTAAAGAGTTGATGGCCATTAAACAAGAAGAAGAAGAAGGAGCGTAATTGGGTTACAGACTAATTAGTTCCCTTTCGATACGGTTCACTGGCATTGCGTGAGAGATTTTCTCTCTCTCGCTATGGGGAAACTCTGTTTTCTCAGAATACTTAAGTCTGATGGTTCACGTCTGTGAATTTCACAGGCAAATGGCCTTTCAGCACGCCAGAATGGGTGGAGCCGACTGCCTACACAAGTCGCATTGAAACGGCCATCTAGTCAGATTTACTCTCCTTCACCGTGACGACACATCTCCTCGCTGACTCTGAAGAAGAGAAAGAAGCCTCTACTCGCCATAAAGAACGCCTCAACGCCTCACAGCTGACTCGCCGCTTCTCCCCTATGGCTTTCTACCGACAACTGAGCATTTTCATGGCGCAAGCCGCAAAAAAAGAGCAAATTTCTCACCGTAAGCCATATAAAGAGCAAATTTCAGGGCGAAACCCAAATCACAAAAATCAAATCACAAAAATTTCAATTTCTAAAAGAGCAAGCGATGTTTGTTGCAAAATGTCACGCCACATATGTGGCTCATGCAGGGCTGCCCTGCATCCCTCGGACAAGCACTCTGAGTTCACCAGCTGTCTGGGCCATGCCCACGCAAAGGCGGACCTCACAGAGACCAGTTGCTCTCACTGCAAGGTAGATGAGTCTCACACTGCTGCGCTCACGGGCCGTTTTCCTCATAGAAAGCAATCCCGTCTCGCATGCTCTCCCATTCTCTTCCCATCTCGAGCCAAGACGGAAGAAAAGCGAACTTATGTTGGCCCTGCGCCTGCGGGACTCACTCTCCCCACAGCGTGCTTATTCGCCAGCGCTCTTCATCTGCAATGACCAACGCTCCTTTTCTGGCACGAGCGGCATGGTTTCGCGGAGGAAAAGGGGTATACGAAGCTTCCCCCACCGGAAGAAGCTGTCGCCGCACATCTGTGCTCACCCACGGCCCTTGACTGGAAGATCAAGGCTTCCCATCCGTGCAGGATGACATCTGTGCTCGCAGGCAGAGTGCTTGGCGCAAGCGGCCAGGCTGGCTCTGCCCTCCACACAATAGGGGTCCTTCAAGTATATCAGGCCAGAGAACGGCCCAGATCCATCGGCATTCAGAGAGCTGCCGGTGCAACCGACCTTGCCCTGCGTGCCACTAAAGCCACAGCCCAGGCAATCGGGTGCACCATGTCTGGTGATGCTCGAGCGCCACCTACGGCTCAACTTGACGGAGATCAAGAAAGCTTTCCTTTTCCCCTCGGGCTTGTTCAGTCCTGCAGTGAATGGCTTCACACAGCGCTTCACGGCAACGCAAAATACTTAGCAGGCCATGCGCCATTTTCTGCCCAAGAGAGCAGGTTCCTCAGCTGCTTCCAATCGCCCAAAAACACTGTCGACTCAGCAGCGAGCCAAGCCAGTACCCATGTCCGCTCAGCCCCAGTAGAAGGCAGAACCCGAGGGGAAACAGCACTTACGCCCAGCAAAGCACTACCCTTTTCCCAAGTGCCAGGGACCCCGCCGTAAGCTAGTGCTGGACGCTGAGCCGCCCAGGCAGTCCTGATGTCTCAGGCACAAGGAGAAGAAGGCTAAGTCCTGCCGAGGCCGGACTTCCACCAAAGAAACTATGTGTTCACCTCGCAACCCCCTATTCAGTTCCGGGCATTGGAGGTGATGTGTTTGTTGCCAGTACTGGACCCCTGTCACCTGCTGTAAGGGCACCAAGACTTTTTCCCGCTGTTATAGCGAATCAAATAAAAAACAAACACCTTCACAAAAAGAGCATCTCCCCTCCATTCCATGCTACTGCAAGTGTCGGCCCCCCGTCACAGTGTGGCGGGCTGCCCGAAGCCGGTCTTGGGAAGCCATTCCGGGCATGTCGAATTGGGTTTTAGAAACAATAAAATGAGGATACTCGCTCCAAATTTGCTCGCAGACATACAACTTTGGGTTCAGAATTAACTTGATGTAAGATATTTGTCTATTATTCAGACAGATCAATTTAGCTAAAAAGAATTATTAATTAATTTATAGGGAATTCGAAAGAATCACTTATTATGACCGAGCAAATGACTAGTTCAGGGTTCATTTGAACCGGCCGCTATCAGCTCTGCAACGGATATAAATATCCAAAATATAGTGAAACACTATTTATTAGCAAGGTAACTTAGATCAGCAGTTTAAGACATTAAATTCGTAAGCACATAAGCACAACAGTTTCATTAAAAGTTATTACTCCACCACATGCGTGACGTCCTAAACCAACATGTTTGAACGACCACTTTGCGGCAATATGGTTTCGGGAAACAGTTGTGACTAGCTAGTTGATTTCTTCAACGATGCATCGAACTATGGTAGTGAAGCAGCGAGTTACGTCATTGTACCGGAAACGCACCCCATGTCTGCTTTACTGCAACTGCTTTTGGATAATGCAAATGTCTAACACAATTCTGTGAATGAACACTTCTACAGTACTTAGAGGAAATGAGACACATGAAAACCTGCCTGTGGTAATGAGCAGTGACAGACTATTGTGATCGTATAGATAAGGAGGCGAGTGAGCGTTTTCGCTCTGTGAACCGATTAATTGAATCTTTCATATGGAAAAGCTGTGGAATGAACACACATTGCAGATGACAGGAGATTATCCATAAGTCTGGAGGATCTTTAAATGGAGAATATAATAATGAGTTACTTGATTTGATAAAAAGAGGATGTGACTAATAATATGCACTTGATATGAGGTGGAAGTGAACAATGGAGCGGAACTATGGAGAATCGGAGCTACTGTTCTAGGCCATATCCATCTACACCCTCTCTCTATCTCTCTCTTACTCTCTCACTCTCTGTAAACCCAGAGTATGTGAGTAAAGCGTGTATGATTTTTGCCTGGAGCGAGGAGCATTTTGGACATTTTTAGTGTTCTCGCTCATTCCAAGATTGTACCAATCATGAGCTTTACAAGCTCATACGATTACAAGTCAGCAAGAATTCCCCATGTGTTAATGTCAGAGCTGTAGCCCAGTGGGCTATGCACATGCTCTGACATCTTGCGCGATTGCACTTTTGTGCAGGTGACCCTGAAATCTTGTCCAGCTTAGGTCATTTCTTGATATCACCCTTTTATTCCCCCTTTTAATAAAGTAACAAAAGAAAAATATATATATTGAAAACAACTTTAATGTACTAAAGGTTCGGTCACATTAGCTGAATTTTAGTGAAATTTCACAGGCAAAAAAAGGGTCATTGTCAGACTGTTTTTGTAAAGGTAGAGTAACTGGAAGTGGCTGACACCGGAAGTCTTGCACATAAAAATGCCCGCGCCCACTTTTAGGTTAAATATATGGTGGATAGAGCTAACTCAAAGCGAGGTTTCTTTCACCATTGTTCAGTAAGCTAGCTTGGAGTGGGAAATGGAAAAATTGGAGTGGATGGTTTACAGAATGCTTTGGTCTTTCCATGAGTGCAGGTTCCCATGTAAAAGAGAGAGAGTGGTACTGGCTGTCGTGTGATTTGAGGACAGCAGACGGTGAGTGAGAGAAGCCTGTACAGCATGGAGACTGGAGGACAGAAGGATGGAGGTCACAGAGAGGTTACTGTTTCTCTGGCCAGACGGTGAGTGTGAGAGTTTCCTACCCTCAACTAAACCTTCCCTCTGACACTGCTGTTTGTGTTTCCAGAATTCACTTTAGGTGTTTGCTGAACCATTATGAGGACATGTATACACATACTCAAGGGGTCAAATGTATTACATGGTGTTTGAGCTCCCCAAGACCTCTCTTAAAGGAATGTTTCAGGTTCAAAACAAGTCAAATGTATCATGTTGCATGTTGAGTACCAGATAAAATGATCTCAATATGTCCCTTAGATCTTTTTTTTTTTTTTTTTTTTTTTTTGTTTTTGTAGATGATAAATGAAAGCTTTAGCGTAAGTTCTGCCAGGAAGACTCAATCGTTACGTCACTTATTACAGTACCTTCACATCTAACCAATCATGTACTTGCAGTATAAAAGATCGGTACTTACACATGTCTGAGTTCGCAGATGCTGACCCAAACAATTACCTCCACCCTCCCCGCGACCACCAGGATGGTCCCTTCCCCTCCATCTTCCCCACCACCACCAGGATGGTCCCTTCCCATACCTCCCGGGGGGTCGGCTGCGCCCCTGCCTTCGTCTTCAGGCAGGAAATGCAGATTCCGCTACCCTTGGATTGCACGCTACGGACAGGGCCTACGCCAAAGAACTTTATAAATATTTGCTTGCTGGGCTGTTAATAAATATATGCTATTGTTACATCATTTTATCTCCCAAGTCTTTCTGGTAGAACTGTTGTTAATGCTCTTACAACGTAAGTAAACCGGGCCAGTGCTCCAGGAGATTTAAAAGCAGAAATGTGAACACTTACCTAAATTATTCAGTAAAAAGCTGTTTATTATTTGAGCTGTACATTTGCCTAAAATTGTCATTTTTGAAGTGGGGACACTATTCTTGCTTGATTCTGGTTATGAGTTACCGACTTCCGTTTGTAATGTAAACAGCCTATTTCTGATTTCCTATTTCTGGTGTGTGTATAATACAAATGATCGGCATTATATGGTCATGATATTAGGTAGTAATCAATTCACTCAGACTCATGCTAACATGTATGATGTTTAATTGTTGAAACTGTGTGTTTTATTGTGTATTGTTAAGTTTATTGCCTGACCCCATGCACTTTGATTGTTAGTGTCTTACCATAAAAATAATTTTCCTTTTTTTTTTTTTTTTTTTTTTTAAAGATGAAGGACTAGTCAAAATATTTTTCTGTGGTTAACAATACAACCTTAAAATTGATTGTAGGGTACAATAGCTAATTAGCTCAGTAGTTCCTTTGGTCAACCCTGTCTGGATTTAAACTCGATTCTAGAACATTAACTAGGCTTCCAAACTCCCATCAGCCAACATTAATTCCAAACTACTGTATTGTCTCCTAAAACTACAAGCTGTTTCCATTTAAGCCACTTCTGATACATTTGCGTAACGTTTTTATTGCACATGATCATAAAATTCTATGCCATGCTGTAATATAATGGACACACTGCATTACAAATCAAAAAGAGGCCTTTTCAATGCCAAGAACTTTTCAGCTTTTGTTTCTCACAGTCCACCTATCCTCACACTCATAAACCCTCCCGGCACTGCGGTGATGTAGAATGGTGTGGCAGCTGCCACCCCCAGCCCCCCTTAGCTGATTGAGAACAACTCATGCGTTCACGGTTTCACAGCATCCCAGTCATAGCTTATGGGCCTCTCGCCATCTGGGGCCGCGCAAGAGCCACGCCACGGCAGCCATGATTTAACACACAGGATAAACAGATATTTCATAATTCACACAGTGAGATGGGTGAAGGAGATAGATTTCAGCCAGATGACGGGTCCTTTGGGACAGCGGAAATGGGACAGTCAGGCATGCATACTTTTATTTTCTTTAATTTAAACAGAAAGTGGATAAAATATTAAAAGCAATATTCAAATTCAAAGAAAATTTGTCAAACAGCTATTATTTTTACCATTCTTTTTGGTGCCTCTACTCATAGAAATTATGCACTTTAAATCTGATAATTGCTCAGCATATACATTTAATGGTCATAACTCAAACTATTTTGCTAGGATAATCTGTTATGCAAACATGTTGCACTCATCTTCCAGGATGATAAAGCTAAATTGCATGCTGTTAAATTCAAGACTCTTGTAAATGCAAGGATGGTGTTCAGTGCCTTCAATGGCCTTACATATCAGCAGATTTAAACATCATTAATCCTTTAAGGGAAAATCTAAAGCGCAGAATACAGTATGTATTTTTACTAATGTTGTACACAGTTTAGGTTTAATGCTGAGAAGAGCTGGATTAACTATATGGCCATTTGGGCCTCACTAAATCAAAGAGGCTATGATGCATGGCTGAATACTGTAAATGTTTTCAAAAAGTGAGAGATGCAGCGCAATTGCCAAAGACTGAACTTAAATAGTTCTGAAGACAAAATGTACCCCATCTCCTAAATAAGCCCTTGATATCAATCTGTTGTTCTTTTTCGAGGAAAAAGTTTTTCCTCGAGGCACTGAGCGTCTTTTTCACGCTGAAGCAATGATCGTTTGTGTTTTTTACCGGTCGCTGAGAGTTGAAGAATGTTCAACTTTGGGTAAAACGCAATGCTCATCACACCAACCAACAGTCACATTCTGCTTGTTCAACGTCAACAGATGACAACAACAAGCATAATAATGGAACAAAATAATTTAAAACAAGAGCCAAAGCAAATACTTTATAATCTATCAACAATTTTATATAGAAACAACACAGAAACAAACAATCTGTGAAATTAAATACTAGTAACACTTTCGCGGATATTCCGTATTATAGCAAGCAAATCGTTTCAACTGAAAAAAACGCTACGCTGCCAAACTGCTCTCAAGCGCCCACAGCTAGGCGGTTTCTGCAGAGTGCCTAGCGTTTTCAGCTGGCTAAAAACGCTTTGGTGGACACACAGCCTTATTCATTAATGGAAAAAAGAACTGTGATGTCCACACACTGAATTAACAGCTTCAAACAACTTTAATTGAAAGTGCAACGTTTTGACAGTCAGGTCTTCATCAAGCACCATCAGGTGCGGACATCATGCTTTTTTTCATTATTGTTTTTTTTTTTTGTCCTGCACCTGAGCCCAATTAAGGTGTGTGGGATGTGCACATCTTTTTTTACTTTTGATTCTCCACCTTATTCATTGCCCACATATTTATGATATATATATTTATGCAGTCAAGTGCAACAGCTACTGAGCCAAGAAGTTATCTTATTAATGTTTCATGTGGATCTTTTCATGCTCAGGGACTCCCGCTGTGATGAAACATCAACATATGTATCCGTCTGGCATATAAAAAGGAAAAGAAAAAAATGAAAAATGAAATTGTGCCTGTGAGAAAAAAAACAAAAACAAAAAAACTTATGGTTATTTGTCTTAAATTGCTAAATTTAAGATATTTAATGAATTTATTGGGTTGTTTCAAATTAATTATTGTAAATTAATATACATATAATACAAATTGCAACTACTAGGGTTGAGCACTATCACAAAGTGACAGGATCCATAATGTTAACAATAATCGCTCATAATAATGTGTGTGATTCAATTTGAAATCTACAAAAGCAAGTTAATTAGGGACCTTGTTTTTCATTTTTATATTATTTTCTCCTGTGTAATACCTGTTTTGTTCTCTCAAAATTAGAAGAAGAAAAAATTGTAACCACTTAAGTTATGAAAACCCTAGTTTTAATATCCTTACAAATATAACAATAGGGATTTTCTTAAATTAAAGGGTTTAGTATTGTACTGAGTACTGGGACTTGGTTGCCTTTGGAAGTACAAATAAATTATTTAAATTATTAAGAGCCTGGTGAAAGGAAAACAACATCTGCTAAGGAGCAGAAAACAAACATTTTCATTAACAGCACAGTTCCCAAGTGAAGTGGTCTACTCGTAAGTCCAAGCGGGTCAAAGAGGGTGCCCAATAAAGGGTGTTAATTGTTAGGTTTGAATGGACTTTGCACTTTGAAGCAAAAAAAACCAAACAAAACAAAAACAAATCAGAAGGCTATTGATGTTTACAGTAAATGATCAAAATTAAAAAAAGTCTACTTTTGGACATTTAAGCCACAAATAAAATATATACATTTCATTTCCATTAGATAAACCAAGTGACACATGCACACAAATTATGAAAAAGATCTAACTTAACATTTCTGGCCATATCTTTTAACCAACTGTTTTAAAGGTGCTTTTTAGTGGATATATAAAGTCAGTTCCTCTCAGGGGTGTAAGTATAGTTCATCACATTAACTATGGACATGCTTCACAAAAGTTTGATATCCAGATAGTGTTCAAATACTCCAAATCTTTTTTATTGGTTTTCAACGACAGTACAGAATAAAACATCATAAACAGTATAAAGTAAGATATTGTCCATTATTAACCCCTTACATGATCTCCCCCCCCACCATCCAATAGCTCAGAAAAAAAAAAAATAATAATAATAATAATAAAAAATAATAATAATAATAATAATAATAAAAAAAAGGTAACAAAAAATAAATAAGTAAATAAATCCCCTACAAAGATCCTCCTAATAAGCGAAAATGATGTACCATTGCCAGTTGCAGATGCACAAGGTAAACCCTTAATGTAATTTAAAAAGGGATTCCAAGTCTTGTAAAAGGATGTAAGTGAACCAGAGAGTGAATATCTTAACTTTTCAAGTCCAATACAGTGAAAAATGTCCTGTATCCACCTGTCATGCGTCGGAGGGGAAGCATGCCTCCACTTAAGGAGGATGGCCCGTCTGGCCAAAATTGTAGTAAAAGCAATGACTTTACGAACTCGGGCAACCAAATCAGGCATAGGGGAAACCCCAAATAGGGCTATAATTGGATCAGGGCCAATATTAGTGTTGATAGCTTTTTTAAGCGTCTGAAATACATTAGACCAAAAGGACACCAGCTGCGGACAAGTCCAAAACATGTGTAGATGGTCGGCAGGAGAAAGTTTACAACGGTTGCAGGCAGCACTCTTGTCTGGAAAGATTTTTGCCAATTTGGCATTGGTTAAGTGTGCTCGGAATAGTATTTTACATTGAATTAAGCCATGCCTCGCACATATGGAAGAGGTATGTACCTGGTTCAAGATGCTATTCCATAGGTCCTCTGTAATAGTAACACCGAGGTCTTGCTCCCAGGTATCTTTAAGAGTGGCATTAGTGTCAGAATTAATAGAATTTATTAAATTATAAATGACTGAGATTAAATGCCTGTGGTTGGCATTTAAAGCAAGAAAGTGATCAATTTTTGTTTCAGGGGGACGATTGGGAAAGTAGGGGAACTGCTTCTGAACAAAGTGTCGGATTTGAAAGAACCGGAATAAGTGATGACTGGGTAGGTTATACTTTTTAGATAAAGAAGAGAAAGAGACAAATACTCCCTCATCATAGAGGTCACTAATCTTGAGAAGGCCATTAGATGACCAGAGATGAAATGCAGGGTCTGAACTAGACGTGGGGGAAAAGTAGTTATTGAGGATGGGCATATAAGTGGAGCCTCTATGTAAACCGTAATGTTTCCTAAATTGGACCCAAATTTTAAGAGAGCTAGTGACTACTGGATTATCTGAAACTTTGTTTACAACTAAGGGTAGCTGAGAACAGACAACCGAAGAGAGAGTGCTTTTCATTGATGATGTTTCTGTATGCACCCAAGGAGGGCTGCCAGAGTAGATATCTTTGTTCCAAAAAAGAAGCTTGTTGATGTTACAGGCCCAGTAATACTGCTGAAAGTTGGGAAGTGCAAGGCCTCCTTTAGCTTTAGGAAGTTGGAGAATTGATTTCTTAAGGCGAGCAGGTTTATTCCCCCATAGAAATGACCGCAAAATACTGTCAAAGCCAGCAAAGAAAGATTTCCTAATACAAATAGGTAAGTGTTGAAAGAGGTACATAAATTTGGGTAGAATAACCATTTTGACCAAGTTAATTCGACCTACAAGGGATAGAGGTAGAGAGGCCCACCTACACATATCAAGTTTTGATTTGTCCACAAGCGGTTGAAATTTTTTTGCAAATAGATTATTATATGAATTCGTAAAGAGGACCCCCAGGTATTTGAAACCATCAGGCGCAATCTTGAAGGGTAAGAGTGATTGTGGAAGTTTTTTAGCTTCAGAGTTAACCAAAAAAACTTCACTTTTTTGTACATTTATCTTGTAGCCAGATAGTTGACCAAATTTGTCTAGGATATCCAAAACTGGGGGTAGGGAGGCAGCAGGGTTTGAGACATATAATAAAAGGTCGTCAGCATAAAGAGAGAGCTTGTGAACTAAACCATGATGAGAAATTCCCTCAAAGCCATTGTGGCTACGGAGCCAGATAGCTAAAGGTTCTATGGCTAGATTAAAAATTAAGGGAGAAAGGGGGCATCCCTGTCGCATCCCACGCTGAAGCGAGAAATAGGGTGATCGTATGCCATTAGTATGAACAGATGCCATAGGGGAGGAGTAAAGAAGTCGGATCCAGGAGATAAAATTAGAATCAAACCCAAACTTTTCCAAAATAAAAAACAAATAACCCCATTCCACCCTGTCGAAGGCCTTCTCAGCATCCAGAGACACAATAATTTCGGGTAAGTCAGATGGTCTTCCTGGGGTGAAGCCTGTCTGGTCATGAAAAATTAAACATGGTAATACACGTTCAAGGCGAGAACATAAAACTTTAGCCAGAATTTTAAAATCTACGTTCAGAAGTGATATTGGTCTATAACTACCGCAAGAAATAGGATCTTTATCCTTTTTAAGGAGCAAAGAAATAGAGGCCTCGGATAAAGTAGGAGGAAGGCAGCCCACCTTAAAAGAGTCATTGAAAAGCAATGCTAAAGTAGGAACTAAAAGGGGAGCAAAAGCTTTATAGAACTCAACTGTAAAGCCATCAGGGCCAGGAGATTTTCCCGGTTTCATGGAATTAATTGCTACCTGTATCTCTAATTATGTAATTGGGTTGCCTAGATTCTTAGCAGTGTTTTCATCAATTGTGGGATATTCAAGCGAGTTGAGAAGATCTAAATTTGTAGTATTATTGGGAGGGCTTTCTGAAGTGTACAGTCTAGCATAATAGTCTGAGAAAACCAGGTTAATTTCAGCTGGTTCACCTGTTGGGGATCTGATACCAGAAATCCATCTTGAAGTGCTAGCTGATCAAGCCTGATAGGCCAAGAGCTTGCCAGCCTTGTCTCCATGCTCAAAAAAATGCTGTCTACATTGCCTAAGCTGTCTCTCTATTAAATCGGTCAACTGAAGGTTGAATTCTGAATGTAATTGAACTCTTTTAGCATAGAGGACAGGTGAAGGGGAAGCGGCATAAGAGACATCTAACTTAGACAGTTCGTCAGCTATTGCGGATAGTCTAAGTTTTTTGGCTTTCCTTACTTGTGAGGAATATGAAATTACCTGGCCGCGAATGAATGCTTTGAAAGCCTCCCACAAGGTGTGACTGCTAACATCTGGAGTCTGATTGAGTTCGAAGTAAAACTTAATCTGCGAGGAAAGGAAATCTTTGAATGCGCTATCTGATAGCCCGGAGGAGGTGGATCTCCAGGGTGGGGGCGACGGTCTGTTAGTTGGCAAAGTTACGTCAATAGATACTGGGGCATGATCAGAGACCACTAATGCGTGATAAGTGCACGTGGAAATACAGTGTAACAATTTATTATCTACCAAAAAGAAATAAATTCTAGAAAATGTATGGTGAACATGAGAAAAGAATGAAAAAGCCTTGCCTTGAGGGTTTTTAAACCTCCAAGGGTCAGAGAGTCCCAGTTGAGAGGCGTTGTTTAGCACCACGTTAGCTGATTTTGTTAGAGTAGACTGTTTAGAGGAAGACCTGTCCATGGATACGTCTTGAACCAAGTTAAAATCCCCTCCAATAATTATATGATGTTCATCTACTTTGGGTAAGCTTGAAAAAAACTTAACGAAAAACTCATCATTGTCCCAGTTGGGGGCATAAATGGAAGCTAAAATTACTGGTATGTTTTGGAGTTTGCCCGAGACCATAACAAAACGGCCATTTGGATCTATAATAGTATCAGTGTGTTCAAACATAACTCTTTTATGGATAATGATAGCAGCCCCGCGAGCTCTCTGAGAGAATTTGGAATGAAACAGGTGACCCATCCATGATCTCTTGATACGCAGTATATCTACCGTTCGTAGGTGAGTTTCTTGAAGAAACATAATATCTGCCTTGAGATCCCGTAAATGCGCTAAAATCTTACTAGCTTTGACGGCACTGTTCATCCCCTTGGTGTTCCATGACACTAAGTGCAGGTTTCCATCACTTAACATTATGGTATTAACCATTCTGTGAGTTTAACGAAACAGGATCGCATTGAACTGGCCGAAAGCATTCTGGATCCACATATAGGAGAGAAAAAAAAAAAGAGAAAAAAAGAAGAGAAAAAAAAAAAAAGGAAAGGAAAAAAGGTAAAGGAGACCAATATAGCCAACACCCCCCTACCCCACAACTAACCACCCCCCACCCACCTTTAACAATTAACTTGCCTGAGCACTTAGTCTCGACTTCCGCTACTGCTTCTATCCTTCTGGATCTCATTCCCGTTCCAGTAGTAAGCCCTATAAAACTTGAACTTGAAGTTTAAAACATAACTTTTTATAGCATAAAAGTACAAAAGGGAAGAGCCTCAACAAACAAAAATAAATGAATAAATAAAAATAAGTTGAGTAAAAATAATTGTATACATAAACAAAATAAATAAAAATATTATACATATATACACAATGCCAAAATAAAATAAATAATAATAGTAATAGTTTTTAAGGTGAAGTTGCCAGCTATGAGGCAACCCATGTGATTTTGCAATACAACAGTATGAAGAAAAAATAAACCTTAGGATAAATAAATGTCTAGATAAATAAATGCCTAGTCTCTGCATGCATATGCACATATAAGAGTTGGCCCTATAATTGTAAAATTATATAGTTTATCCTGAAAACAGTCAAACAAAACAATGCCAGAAATAATAACAATGTAGCCTCTAGTACATTCAGGTATGCATACCTAAATACGTTAAATCAACGAAATAATTGATGCAATAATCATGTCAAGCCAACCAAACAGTTACTATAGACGGCATTGAGCGATAGAAAAACTACTATAATTTCCGACTCTCTGGTGTGACTGAAAAGGGAGGGAAAAAAGAATAAACAAATAAAAAAAATAAAAATAAAAAAATAAAAAAGGCAAAAATAACCCCGCTTTCAGCACAAAGTGGAAACATTGGAAATAGTTTCTGTAACTTGCATCAATTTAACCGCTAGAAAACTGAGAACAGCAATTAACCCCGCCGGCTGGTTAACTGTTGGACAGTTATGGCACATGATCCGAGGAGCGGGCAGCTGCAACAAAGTTCTCGGCCTCCGTCACTGAAGATAACATCTTCTTACCTCCGTCTTTGGTCCAGATTGAGAGCCGTGCGGGGAAAAACAAAGTTGGTTTATATCCAAGGTTATATAGTTCTGCCATAACGGACCGGTATTTAGCGCGTTCAGTAGCCACTTCAGGCGCGTAATCCTCGTAGATGGCGACTGGGTTGCCTTGGTAAACCAGTTTGCCTCTTTTGGCTCGAGCCTCTCGGACGATCAACTCTTTTTGACGGTAGCGGTGGAGCCGGATGATAACTGGCCTCGGTTTCTTCCCGGTCGCTGGTTTACTAACGAGAGCTCTGTGTGCCCGGTCAATCTCCAGCGGAGAGGGTAAGATTTCTTCTCCCAGAATGTCTGTGAGGACCTGCGCGAAGAAAACTTAAGGACGTGGCCCTTCGAGTGATTCCGGTAAGCCCACAATCCGAATGTTGTTTCGGCGGCTGCGTGACTCAAGGTCCACAACTTTATCTTGTAATTTCGCATTACACTCAGCCATTGTGGCGCAATTCGTTTCCAACGCCCGCACCAGTTCGTCTAGATCATTGGTACTCGATTCGAGCGAGGCAATTTTATGTGTGTGGTCCGACAGTGTGGTCTGAATGTGATCAATCTTCTCTTCGAGCGTCAAGATGGTTGTTTTGAATTCGGTCGATAAGGCCTGGCGATGTTGTTCCAGGAGCTTGACCATCGCCGCCATGTTAAGCTCGCTAGCAGCGTCATCTACAGAGTCCGTTTTCGTTTCTTTTTTGCTCTGCTTAGCCGATTTAGAAGTCATGTTTAGACAGAGTTACAGCGTGCGTAGTATATTTAGTTCAGTTTTGAAACTAAATAAACGATAAAATTGGCTTAAAATGTTGGGTTAAACTGTATGGAGCTATTCTTGTGCCAATAAAAATGAACGTAGCTTTTCAAGAAACTAATGAAAATATAAATTGAAACTAAATAAATTATCTCTAAAACTGAAAAAGAACAAATCGCAGGCAAATTTTTTGACTTCGTTTTTAATACACTGCAAGTTTTGCTAACTATTTCTCATATTTCAATCGCTGATCTGAACTTACAAATGCGCTTCCAGAGTTTTCATTTACGCTTCTGAAGTTTTCGTTTATGCTCCCAGAGTTTTCGTTCGCCGTTCTGACACATTTCTCTCGTGGGGGCGGGGCTAGTAGCAGTGTGTTCTCATTGGTTACTGAGCTTTTGATTGATAGCTTCGTGACCTGGAAGTGAAGACGTCAGTGGTGTGTTTATGTGTGGATGTGAGCGTCTGTAATCGCAGCTTTCTATTTCAATTTAGTAATAAGTTATGTTTGTTTTTTAATTTTATTTGTATTTACCTGCTGCTACTACTTAGTTGGCAGAAGCTTTTTAGGAGCACAAGAGATCTATTCAGTCTATTCAGGTGTAATTGCACATTAAAGTACTGTCTGTATATAATACTTAAAATATTGTAGTGTCCAATGTTTTCGGAGAATATTTGTTTATTCCTGATGATTATTTTGCATGTTAGGCTCTGATTAGGTTCAGCTGTTACAATTTAAAGAGAATACTAGCAAACGTGTGTGATATATTCAGCCGTCAAGAAAGTCAAACTTCAACCAGGTAATCAAGGTTGGCAGCCATGGCCATCACACTACTCATTGTTAGCATGATATACGTTTACACCATCAAAATGATTGATCACTTAAATATGCTGTCAGATACAGACCTCAAAGGGCATTTCATTACATATGTCACACAAAGAATGTTCTTGTTGCCATTTTTTTTAAATTGATAATTATATTTAGTTATTTCATTTAATTAACATTTTCATTTAATTTAAATATATTTTAACAATCATCAACCGTTTCAATCGTGACTTATACAACCAGTTAAATTAATGTAATTGAAAATATGAATTCAAATAAATTTACATTCTTTATTGTCACTAAAGCATATACACAAGTATCGAAGTGAAGGTCTTGGATGCAATTATGTTGTGACAGGAAAGACCAGAATCCACAAAACATTAACTGCATAATATACATGTAATGCACAGTATTCTCATGATACATTACTATACAAAATGCACAATTACAAATACAGAATACATTTTAAAAATTCATATACATTTTAAATGTTGCAATGATTCTTTGAGCAGTTCCTGTTGCAGTACAAGTAACAAAGCAGTGACTGGACACAAGCAGTGCAAGGATAGTCCACCCAAAACATGAGCATTCTCTCATCATTTACTCACCTTCATGCCATCCCAGATGTATATGACTTTCTTCTTCATATAAACATAGACAAAGAGTTTTAAGGAAATAATCCATCTCTGTGAGTCCATAATACAAGTGGATTGTAACCCATGTACGTAAGATTTTTAATAGTTAAAACAGTTTACATTATTATTATTTTATCTAGCCTATTGTTTGACTTCAGAAGGCATTGATTCATCCACTGAGGTCGCATGGATTACCTCATTACCTATTATTATTGCTCACTGTGTGTGGTTTTTAAAGCGTCTTTAGGACTCGCAGAGATGGATTACTTTCCTTACAATCTTAATTCGTGTTTATCTGTAGAAAGAAAGTAAAATGCATCTGGGACAGCATGAGGGTGAGTAAAATAAGAGAGAATTGTATTTTTGGGTGAACTATCCCCTCAACATTCATATGCTGTTGGTATGCTAATCCAAGATCAGCATAGATTAATAAGAATAAAGTGAAACCTCTTGTGTACTTGTGAACTGTGTTTGTTTTAATCTAGAGGAAATTGAAATATTTGCTTTATATTAAATTATATTATTGTTTATATTAAAATAAATCAGGTGTCTGAAGATCAAGATCCCAGTCATTCAAAGGTGATGTGTCTGAACAAAGTAAGATTATTGTCTGATAGGGACAGTGGATCTCTGGTACTATCACTCTATCCTCTGTGTCAGCCTCAGAATTTTGTTTATGGAAAAGTTGCTCCACTCCCTGGAAAATGAGAGAAGAAATGTATTATAATCTAACAATACAAACTGCTGTGAACTCCCCATACAGTAACAAGTTGCAGACTTAAAATATTTATTATATATATATATATATTTAAGGGATTTTACAGTACTAAATATTTACCTCGGAGTCAAGCAGCATTTATCATCTGTAATACTGTTGTGTAACCAGTAGATGGCTGTATTGCCCTATATATAAACATATGGATGTGTATTCCCTAGTTGCTGGATGTTTTCAGTCATAATTACTTGCATGTATTAAGTTTTTAATGTGGACATATTTATTATTAAAGACTATTAAAGATGTAACATTTGTCAAAGAAATGTTCATTTGAAGTGCACTTTTTTCATTATTATTAGTCAAATATGGACACAGAAAAAGCAATTTGTTACTCATACTAGATACATATAATAGCTTTATCAGTCATCTTTATCACACAAAAGTAATCAGAATAAATATTGCAACCAGGGCGATACTTCAAAATAATTCAGTGTTTACATATTACGAACAGAGACGTGGTCTGTGGTCAAGTCGTGTCTCTCCTCTTTCAAAAACTTTGCATCGCAAATTAATCAGCAGTTGAGAAATTCAGGTTTAAATAGCTTTATTGGCATGGTAAAAAAGGCTTTACATTGCCAAAGTTGAATCAGGCAGTGACTGACAGCACTCTGGTCCTATGGCATCAGTCATTGACTGATACAGTACAGATAGGCTACTGCACAGTACTCTAGCTCAATGTTGTTTGGGGTGGCTGTGGGGTAATATGATCTAATCGAAGAAAATATGATCTAATCGAAGCAAATATGATCTAATCGAAGACTGTAACCTAATGTAGATAAACAAGTCATGTAATGATTGGGCTAACAGTTAAATCAAGACAACACAGCTCAGCTGTATGTTATGGGCTCTCACTGAGCTCTAAAATGCCTCTCCACCTGAAAAAAGCCAGTACTGTATTATAAATAGTATTAGTATAGTATTAAAAAAAACAAAAATCAGACTTACCACGAGTAGGCTAACGTTATCCAGTATCCTCCTGATATAGCGACGATACCTAATGGTAAATATCATTCGTCTGTACTATTCCTTCTATAAGAGATCATCTCAACAATATAGTGTAGCAGCAAATAAATACAGATATAAACTTAATATCACTAAAATGAAATAGAAAGCTGCGATTACAGATGCTCACATCCACACATAAACACACCACTGACGTCTTCACTTCCAGGTCACGAAGCTATCAATCAAAAGCTCAGTAACCAATGAGAACACACTGCTACTAGCCCCGCCTCCACGAGAGAAATGTGTCAGAACGGCGAACGAAAACTCTGGGAGCGTAAACGAAAACTTCAGAAGCGTAAATGGAAACTCTGGAAGCGCATTTGTAAGTTCAGATCAACGATTGAAATATGAGAAATAGTTAGCAAAACATGCAGTGTATTAAAAACGAAGTAAAAAAATTTGCCTGCGATTTATTCTTTTTCAGTTTTAGAGATAATTTATTTAGTTTCAATTTTTATTTTCATTAGTTTCTTGAAAAGCTACGTTCATTTTTATTGGCACAAGAATAGCTCCATAAAACTGAAAGATACGGGAGCAAGAGACAACACGTCTACTCCATTAGCCCTTAAACCGGAAGTCGTGTTCAAATACAATCAGAAAATGTATTAGTTTTAAATAAATCTATTGTTTTATAATTCTAACAAACTCCTTTTTTGTTTGATATTTTGCTGCATAATGCATATACTGTAATTTGGAGTCCATGTCCTTTGTAAACACAAAACACAATTAGCCTACATCATAAATCATCTTTATGTGTGTAGACACCATGTGTGTTCCACCACATGTAAGCTACCATCAAATACCATTTTTGAACCAGGACAGTCCTGGGATATGGTAGAATGGAGGTAGATTATGTACTTTTATTGGACCTACAGATAAGAGTTTGAAACATGCTGGTAATAGGTGTGAATATTGTTTATTGGGATTTTATAGTAGTTTGTTTTTTAACAATTGTCATTTGTTTGTTCTTCATAGATACTTTACCCCATTTCAATTCAAGGCTTTTCAAGTCTAAAAAGTCTTACACTTTTTAATTTGATTTTGATGCTGAAACCTAGCACAGTGACCTTCATCGTACTCCATGTACTGTCTAATCAATCAAACTGAAATCAATGGATGCAGTATTGAAGAGATTGATCCAACTGCAAATCACCACTTAAAACACTGGGAAGCAGAATATGCATGGTGTGATACAAACCAGCCTCATGAAAGAAAGATCACATAAAAGAGAAGCAGACGCAGAAACTCACCACGTCTATGATCTGAAGCAGCGTGAGTCCCAGCTCCACCACTATGGGTGAAGAATCATTGAGCACAGGTCTTTCCAGTCTGTTATAGTTGTTCATCAATTCCTTATACAACTTTCGCTGATATTCCCCTTGTAACGACTCTATAGAAAGAAAAAAAGAAAGATCTCATCAAGAGTGAATGCACAAGAGATGGTTTGGAGTTAAATTTTTAATTGATCTTTAGATTTGATTTCCACAGGCTCTGATAGGCAACTCAGTAACACAGAGACTAATTCCCTCAGGGACATTGCAGTTGTCCTGTAGATAAAAAACACATGGAGGAGACAGTCTGAGAGAAGACTGCAGCAAATCAGCAGTATAAAATATCCACACTCCTTCCACACTCCTTCACAAACATGGACTAAAGTCCCCTGATGTGTACAAATGGGATTTGCTCAAATGTAAAAACACGATGAGATGGAGAGATGAAACGGAAAATTTCAAGAAACTAATGTATGACATAATATTAGCAGTCCAGGATCATTCAATGTGGATAATTTAATTTTCTTGGAACATCTGTGATGATGTCTATGTTTAGATTCAGTATGGTTACTCTGTTATATAAGCAGAATTTCCTTCATAAATCAAAGGAACCCATTCACATTGTAAGAGGCATCATTCACACTCTCCTGACTCACAATGCATATGAGGAAATTAAAAGGAGCGTATGTTCTGTGGATCTGTGCATGAGATTGTAGCTGTGACAGAGAGAGACTATATGCAGCTCACATAAAATCTGTTTAGCATCAAGTTTTTAATCAATGCACTGAGTGTTAAACACGCCAACCAACAATAATGCTTTGTCTTTAATCTCTGGGTAGACCTAAAATATCACTGTTGTTATTAAAAATGTATTCATTTTCTTTATTAATTAAATAGAAACAAATGTGTCTTATTTTGTCCAAAAAAATAATGTTAAATCAGTGGCTTGTTCATTTAAGAAAGTGTAGTATTTAAAACGGCTCTTATCAATTAGAAGCCTTTAGTTGTTATAGTTTTTATTACTTTTTAATGTTGCAATATAAGTTGTTTTTTTTTTGTTTTGTTTTTTTACTGATCCTCTCTAAACGCTGGCCTTAATTATAATACATGTGGCATTTTTGCAAAGTAATCTCAATGTTTACTTAATGTTTAATTTCAATGTGCACAGTAAGTTTATTGCTTACTACTACTATACTTCATCCCAAATGCTATTGGAATTCAAACTGAAAGCTACCTAAAAGTTAAACTTTAAATAAATTAATAAACATCAAATAAGTTTTTTAAATAATCTAGAATTAAAGAATTAAATTATGCAGTGAACAAAAAATCTCAGAAAATCTCATGACTTGCTGTCACAAAGGTCAGAATGTCAGTAATGAGTGACTCAAGTTCTAATCTTCAAGGAATGTGCTTTTTTAAATAAACCAAGTATTTGCATTATCAGTAAATAGCAGCAATAACTGCTTCTAGCAGGTAAAGAGACTTTTTTTCATAGGTAGACCACTTCTATTGTCCATTCAGGCAGGTTTAGCAGCCACAACTAAGCAGGCAGAGAAGTTTAACAGAAGTTTAGTAGATATCTCCTACTTTAGGACACAATTTAATTTCATCAAGAGCGCACATGATCTTAATTACCACTATACCATATACCATTTAAAATTCTTGTGTTCTTTTGTTCTGGTATTTCTAACAGCTGATACTTGCAGGGGGCAGTTGTGGCCTAATGGTTAGAGAGACCTTGTAACCCAAAGGTTGTGGGTTCGATTCTCAATACCGGCAGGAAACGACTAAGTTGCCTTTGAGCAAGGCAACCAGAAAGCTCTCTGGGCGCCGCAGTGAATGGCTGCCCGCTGCTCCGCCTGTGTGTTCACTACTCAAATTCCGAGTATTGGTTACCATACTTGGTCTTCATGTCACTTCAAAGAATGGGACTTCAATCTCTTGCTTTTTTGTCTGAATCAACCCGTACAGAACAGTGATAGCTACTGGATACATGACATGCCAAGCAGCAGGATACAGGCTTGTAAATGCTTAAGCAAAAAAATCCTAATTGAAAGTTGCTTTGAAAGTTTCTAAAAGATTGTTTCAGCTTTAGTGTCACGCACGTATACACACACACACACACACACACACACCAAACACAGCATGGAGTACAGACAATAAAGAATGCAACAGAGGGTTTAACACTATGACACTAAAGGATTACAGCCCATGACGAAAATGATTGACACTCTTAACAAGGTCCCTACAGAGAGGAAATTGATAGATTCTCCTTTGTTCTCTTACATAATCAGAATAATCTAAGCCATTTTTGCACTTGTTATTTCTGCAATTTACTATGATTTCGTCCAACTCTTAGACTGACAAATATCACTGGAATCTTTCTCTACCATTTAAACTGGTACTTACTATAGGGTTAGGAATAGGGTTTGGTTGAGGGCTAGTTGTATATAATTATGCATAATTTATAGTTATTACTATAGTAACTACATGTAACATTTAACAATGACACTGTAAAATAAAGTGTTACCGAAAATGTATTATACTTTAAATTTATATTAAATGCAATTAACTGAACTTTAGAGTGCTGTTTCACCGACTTGAGTAGACCTAAAGTATATCTTTAGTGTAATTTCTACATTTTTACTTCTATTGTCTTTGAAATACGGTTAAAGCGCACTGCAGAATGTACTGACAAGCACTTATGGTAAACTAACATACTTTTCTCTATTGAAACTTGTCTGTCATGTATTTAAACATATTTACACATTTGTATTAATGAGGTTGCAATTTAGTACATGTAAAATATTTAGGGCCCAAGCCCTGAAAGGGCGGAGGCCCTATTGTTTTCGTAAGGATTATTATTATTTTATTTTTTTTATTTTTTTTATTTTTTTTCTCATTATTTTTTTGTTTGCCTTTTTGCCACTTTTGGGGCCCTTAACATGCTCAAAAACTCTTGAAACTTTGCACACAGGTCAGAACCCACAGTCATCAGAGCCGGGCTGAAGCTGGTACCCGGGCGTGGCAGGGGGGCTCAACAGCGCCCCCTTGAACACGGTCTAAAAACTTGGTCCATATATCAAACACGCTTGCATGAATTAATATGAAACTCGGTACACATATAGATCTCATCAGGCCGAACAACTTCCGCACTCTAAGTTATTAGCTCCGCCCAACAGGAAGTCGGCTATTATGGGTTGTTTGAAAAACGCATGCTGTGGAATTTGATGTACTCATCCTAGAGAATTCATCCAGTCGCCTCCAAACTCGGTCAGCATGAAGTCAAGACATTGAGGATGATAAATTCCGGACGGATTTTTGATATCTCGAACGGTTTGGCCGTGGCGAGGAAACAATGGCGAGAAAAGAGAAACACGAAGTAATATAACTTCTGCATACGTTAACTGATCTTGATGAAACTTCAGCAGTGTGTTTGTGGTAAGAGGCCGATCAGATGGATGTAACTATTGGGAGTCAAAGTTATAGCGCCACCAACTGGCATATATACATATATATATATATATATATATATATATATATATAAATATAGCTGCGAGCAGCGATTGCGGGCCCAAGCCTGCAGTCCTCTTTGTCGCCATCTCTGTTCGAAATCTGCTATTGCAGTTATTCGCAGAATTATCAACTTTACGTGTGTTGTGCCTCGGCACGGCACAGCGTGGATGAATCCAATGTTTTGAGGAGAATGTGCAGCTGTCAGTCACCGCGCCGGTGTGGATACTGTCATTCGGAATCACAGATTATGCTTTTTGGAAGTATGACCAACATAAGAATTTTCACCGGAAAATGTCACCTGAACAAGTAAGTAACATCCACTTTTGTTCTGACCAAATAAGGGAAAAAAAGCATTGCAGTAAATCGTGTTGATTAAATCTAATGATCGCTTATCATATCACGTCAAACCGTGAAAATTATACTTTGTTCTCAAATTGTTAATGTTAACAACATCAGCATTGCGTGATTACATTTAATGCCCGTCCGATATTTATCCTTGATTTCGCATTGCCCGGTTGCAGTCTCTTTTTTTTTTTTTTCAAAAGTCTTTTGCATTTTACAACAGGTGAATCTCCAGGGGCACGTTCAAGTTCAAAACGGTGCGCAACGTTTTGCTACGGTTTCCGGGTTGAACGTCATGTTCCCTTTCGTAGTCACTCCGAGTTACGTCGGATGACGACGAATGGGATTTCGCTTAGAAAGCCTGTCATCTTCGAGTATATAAAACGAGCCAATGGCAATGAAATGCCATGGGTCTGCGGAATTTGCATAGCATAACTCCGCCCTACCCTGGGGGTATATAAGGAAGTGCGCTAGCAACATGCAGATATGTTTTCGCTTCGGAGCCAAGAGTTTTCTTCACTCCTACAAGCCATTCTGTATCATCTTCACTCTACGAGACGAGCGGCTCTTCAGTGTGTTGGTGTGACGGCGTGTTCCAGCGAGATCGCATTGCCTGCTGCTGATCTGTGGAGTGATCTGCCGACAGTGTGTGTGTTTCTCCCTGGGCGCTTCAGCACTCTGCTGAGCTTTTTTCTCTCTCTAAAAGAGCTGCACGCGGCACGTCTTTTTCAAGACGGCTCGCCCGTGTATTTTTTGGATGTGGGCGCGTGACTCATCTGGTCACGAGCGCTGTTTCGCGTGTTGGGCTTAATCACGCTCGGCAGCGCTCGTGGATGAGTCATGTTTTCATTGCGGGAACATGACCATCGCGATGTTTATAGATCGAGACTCATTGATCTCTGTGGGAGAGTCCCCTCTGCCACACCCCAATCTATCTATCTCGAGAGGGGATACTTTGGCTGGTGGCCAGGGTGATCTGAGGGTTATGGTGTGGCATAATTCCGACGAGCTTTCCTCGGGCCACGCCCCCCTCCACATCGCAAACCATGGGGATTCCATGTGTGCCTGGTTCCTCTCGGGGACCCAGTGTTTTCATTCGGGACTCCAGCAGATGGTGTCATGTCACTCACAGCATCACAAGGCGGGCTTGATTCCTCTGGAAATGAGGATTCGACTGCGTTGCCTCCCTCGGGAGTGTCAGTGTTAGTCGAGTCAGATCCAGAGCTGATGGCCATGCTTTCCCGGGCAGCTGAAAGCATCGGTTGGAGGGGCGCCCTCCCCCCGAGCGCTGTAAGCTTACGATTGGTTTCTTGGCGCGTGTTGCTCGACCACGCCCCCACGCAGGGACGCTATGCCTCCCATGTCCGGGCTGGTCGATCCGCCACGCACACTACTGACCTCGCTCGACGGGCGACATCGGTACCTGCGTGATCCCGGGCCAGGTGATGTCCACAGGTGTGGTCCAGGAATGGGCTCAGCCAGGTTGATGTGAGGGGGTCTGAGAATTCATTTTCTCAGCTCCCCCATGTCCCAGGCTGGGCTCCTCGGCGGTGGGGTTGAGGACTGTACCCTACAGTCTTCGACGCCCCCAGAAGCAGACTGAGGCCTTCTGCACCAACGGTCATCCGTCCGTGCGGTCTCCTTAGTCTGCTTCCCGCCGAGGTCGCCTCCCTGCGGCCCCTCCCCTCGAGCCTTCACTGGCCCCGAGTAGGAGAGGGTTGCAGGAGGGCGGCACCACCCGTCTCCGCCCCTTAGCCGGCCAAACACCAGGCTAAGCAGCACTCTCGAGACGGGTGGCTTGCTCGCGGTGTGGTTGAGGACTGCGCCCAACAGTCTTCGATCACTCCAGAAGCGGACTGAGGCTTCTGCACTGACGATTAGCCCTCCGTGTGGTCTCCTTAGTCTGCTTCCCGCCGACGCTGCCTCCATGCGGCTCCTCCCCTCGAGCCTTCAACGGCCCGAGCACGAGGAGGTCGCTGGAGGCTGGCACCGCCTGTCTCTGCCCCTTAGCCGGCTAACACCTGGCTAAGCAGCACTCCTGAGACGGGCAGCTTGGAGTTAGGGCTCAGTTCTTTCAGGAGCTGGTAGCAGGACCACTCCTTCCCCCGGTGGAGGGCTGGGGGAGAATCTCATTTAAAAGAACTGATGCTCTTTCTCTGAGCCCCAAGAGGCTGTGGATGACAGCACGCGCCGCCCACGGGCCACGCTCCTTTCATCCCCCTCTGTCGCCAGACCCCTGCCAGAGCACGACCCCGCGGGACGCTGGTCCTCCCCTGGCCTCCTCTGGCAGGACGCGGCTAATGACGTGGCATAGGCTAATGCGGCTAATGACCCGCACAGGGCCGCTATGCCACCCTCACCTGGGCCGGTCATTCCGCCTCGCTGCACCACCGACGGTACGTCTGTGGTTCCGTAATGTCCCGCTGGGTCACGAGAACCATCAGGCTCGGCTACGCGATTCAGTTCGCGCGGTCTCCTCCCCGCTTCAGGGGAGTCCGCTTCACTATGGTCGGTGGCAATGCCCCTGTCATGAGAGCGGAGGTCTCCACCCTACTGGCGAAGGGTGCGATCGAGACTGTCCCTCCAGCCGAAATGAAGTCCGGCTTCTACAGCCCTTACTTCATTGTACCGAAGAAATCCGGTGGATTACGACCTATCCTGGACCTGCGCGTCTTGAACCGCTCCCTTTACAGGCTGCCGTTCAAGATGCTCACGGCCAAACGCCTTTTCGAATGCGTACGGCCACAGGATTGGTTTGCAGCGATCGACCTGAAGGACGCCTACTTCCATGTCTCCATCCTTCCTCGACACAGACCGTTTCTTCGGTTTGCTTTCGAGGGGCAGGCATACCAGTACGCGGTTCTCCCTTTCGGGCTAGCCCTGTCTCCTCGCGTCTTCACGAAGCTCGTCGAGGCAGCCCTTGTTCCCCTACGAGAAGCAGCTTTCGCGCTTGGCTAGGTGCCTCCATGTGCATGGTTCCCCCTCTGGGCGACCCCCACATGTGTATTTCCACTGTAAGCCTCTCTGAGCATGTGTCTTTCCCTCGGCAAGCCACCTTGCCACCCCTGGGGTTGAAATATTCCACCTGCGGTTGGACACCCCAGTGATTCTCCATATGTAGCCCTTCGGGGTCATATGTGTATTCTAAGTCCCCCCCTTCGGGTTGGGCATGATTGCATATTTCCACTGAGATATGCTTCCCAGTGTACCTTGGTATTCCTGTGTTAAGTAGGAGTCCTTCGTCCGTGCCAGTCTCACGACAGGGAGCTCAGACTTAAGCAGGGCACTGGAAGACAGTCGAGAGGTGGCGTGATTACACTGGGAACCCCTTTCGTCGTCATCCGACGTAACTCGGAGTGACTACGAAAGGGAACATCTCAGTTACGTATGTAACCCTCGTTCCCTGAGTAGGGAACGGAGACGTTACGTCTCCCTGCCACTTCCGCTGTACCGCTGGAACGCCTGAGTTCAGTCTCGGCTCCTCAGCGAAGACATATCTGCATGTTGCTAGTGCACTTCCTTATATACCCCCAGGGTAGGGCGGAGTTACGCTATGCAAATTCCGCAGACCCATGGCATTTCATTGCCATTGGCTCGTTTTATATACTCGAAGATGACAGGCTTTCTAAGCGAAACCCCATTCGTCGTCATCCGACATAACGTCTCCGTTCCCTACTCAGGGAACGAGGGTTACATACGTAACCGAGACGTTTCCTGGAAACGGTGTGCACCGGTGTGCAACGGGGTTTGAGATACGTTTTCTCTTGTTTGGTGGGTGTGTCAGAACTGCAGTCCAATCAGCAGCAACATGTATATAAAGCACGCGGTATTAAAGTGAACTCGCACAATGGGTTCAAGGAAAGTAATTTACAAATGTGTTCGATGCAGCTCGGTATACGCAACAACTGAGGATACTAGAAGACATGTTTATCGTAAGTTTTATTGTAAAAATATAGGATATCAACATAATGATGTAGTTGTTTATAATTTTAGCTTCATTGCAAGTGTATGACATTTGGTATAGAAATAAACAATGGCAATTAAGTGCTTTTCCTAAAAATGAGAAAGAAAATACAGGGTATTAAAACAGTATGAACTACAAATAAAGTCAGTATGTGAGGCTAAATAGATGTGTTTTAGTCTGAATTAGGTAAGATGTGTGCTTCCATTTCAGTTTCAGCAATCCCTTCACTCGATTGGGATGTTCTCTTTTGTTCTGGGCGGCAAGTGCAGTAACTGTATCAGGCATATTTTGTAGTATTAAACACATATTTATACCGACTTCATCAGGCTCCGAAAATTCTTCACAAAGAACACAAAGAATGGCCTTCTCAGCTGCCATTGTTGCAACTCTTGCGTCATCAGAACAGTGTGTAAGATAAATTACAAATTTAACTTTTTAGAAATGTACTTGAGTGTATTCAGAAATAAAGTCATGAAAGTGTACTCGCTAAGAGAATGGCCTTTTATTTTATTTTTTTATTATTATCTGCAAGTGCAGTTTTTTTATATATACTCTGAAGTACAAGCACACTTTTTTTCATAAAGGACATAATAGAATGGAATAGCCAAAATATGACTGAGATCACATGAAAACCCTGCTAGGATTTGAAATTAACAATCTGCACAGATGGACCACCACCATAATGTATGCCGGTTAGAAATGCTGTCCAACTTGATGTAACGTGTGCACAAAACACTCTCTTTTAGAGGCAGACGTCCCAGTTGCTTTCCAACAACTACACAAACTAAAAAGCATGACTAAAAGCAAATAAAAACTTACTGGCTTTACATCTCAGAAATCATTGGCTTAGAACAACGTGATGTTTTGTTTGGTCTAAAATATTATCTTGTTAACTATGTTTGTTCGCGTAATATACTTTTTTTTTTTAATCTGTGTGAATAATATGTGAACACTCTGACAGTAATTTCTATAATGTATGATTTAAAATTATATTTCTGAAACAATGTTTTTATAAACACTAAAATGGAGGAACAAAGACAGAATCTAGTGAAGCTTAATAATAGATACGCTGGACTTGTTCAACTGTATCCACTTAATTGGCCAGAAAGAAAATGAAAGCAATATTTGCCTTAACATGTAGATTGCTGATCCACATGAGAAGTGAGATTTGTCTGATTTGTCTGCTCTTCTTTCACTCCTCCCCTGACTGCAGCCGTCTACTCTCATTTATACTGAATGTGAGGCATTTGGCATCTCAAATGAGTCAACACACTGTAGACTTGCTTGTGAAATGTACACATCAGAGCTGAGCAGAGGTGTTCCAGATTACCCTAATTCATCCTAATGGAATAAGTGTTTGGCCCTCAGGCACATATCAGCCTGAGGGCAGATGCAGTATCTGGTGAATGTGATTAAAATGCATATTTAAGGCATGGAGAAGACTGTCTAATGATGGAAACCAAGAAAGAGATACTGTGACTGTTGTGTTCCAGACCAACACTATTCTGGTCACATCTATAGCACATAAGTCTTTAAATCACGTTCATTAAATTTCATTACTTATTTAAATCCTTTTTCCCACTGGTCAGCACAATCTCATTTCAATGTATGTGCCGTCATTGATTAACCCTCTATTGCCTTGGGGAAACAAATCCATTTTATTAACTTTGTAAGCATTCTTAATAAATCCACCCATCCATCCATTCAATAAACTAGTTATAAAGTAGTTTTTAGAATTTTGACATCAACAAATTATTTTAACATTGCTTCCATAATGTGTGCATTAGATGCTAAATTATGAATCTTACATAAAAAACCATTTGGTAAAAAAAGTAGACAAAAGACCATTACTTACAAACACAAATCACAAAGGAGGTGGGTAAATAAATAAGCTGAGAAACAGATGCTGTGAAACACAATGTGAGGCAGAGTGATATTACATATTTAAACAGACTGGAACAAGTATATGCCACTTCAGCTTGCCTGGGAAACAAGTGCTCACTGAACTTTTCCTCACACCTCACTTGAGTGCTAGCATTCGATGCTTAACCCGATAACAACAGTCAAGGAGACTCCAGAGAGATGGGTGGCTTTGAGATCAGCAAGCTCACAGAGAGTCTGGACCTGACAGTGATGGTGTGATGGGTGATTTTTTGAACTTCATGCAAATGCTGAAACATAATAGCGAAGAGAGCATAATGGAAGCATTGTGACCGCGAGACTGTTCACAAAAGAGAAAGCTGGGCATAAAGTGAAAAGAAATGGAAGAGAAAAAGAGAACTAAGAATAGTGAGAGAGTGTGTTAGTGCAGTGGTCTTGACTGGTTTTGCTTTAGTATTTTACATTGCCCATCAAGTGGTTTGTTACAAAACTAAGTACAAAACTAAACAAAAATGCTGTTAAAAATCAAACTGTATTATTATTTTTATAACAATGTATTAGTATTATTACAACAACAATATATGTAATTATAATAACAATTGTTTTTATGATTAAATATAATATAAATGTTTTATTATTAACTTTGTTTGTTTGTTTACTTGTATATGTAAGAGGCACACACACACACACACACACACACATATGACGTTTTGTAAGGGAACCTGTATTTAATAGATTTGTTTTTTTGTTTTTTGTTTTTTTCTTTACAAAGGTTTGTTAATGTTTTTTGTGGATGAGGGGATGTAAAGTAATGTTTCCTTGTTTAAATGTTTGACTCTGTGATGGCCAGGATTTATGCCACTCATGATTCTTGTACATTTATCTTTGCATTGATCAATAAATGAAAAGACATTACTAAACTGGTTTGTTTTAATATCTTTATTTGTAATTGTACTGAGTCAGTGCACGGGCTTAGTTATTTCATTTGGCTTAAGGTTAAAACATTAAAACAAGTTAAAAATCCTCTTTGGATAAAATGTAATTTTAAAAACAACTAAAATTGTAAAAGAAAAAAAAAAATAATTAAGATGAAATGATTAGTACCTGGTGTGTTGTGGGAATGGACCAGAACCAGAAGAAGTGTACCAACTTTGATTTAGTTAAATGTATTTTGTTAATTGCAGGGTTTGTGTTGTTACTGTTGTGAGAGTTTGTATGGTTTTGTTTCCCCCTTTTTTGTTTTAATGGTGCTGGCCACCCCCTATAAATTCAGTGTGTGTCTTGTCAAATGAGTTTCTTGTTACTTATTACACATTTTTGGGTCTTTACCCACCAGTTAAGAACCACTGTATTAGAGGAAAAGAGAAGGATGCAAGTCAGAAAGGACAATATAAGAGAGAGAGAAAGAAAGAAATGGAAAAAGACAGATGTTGTTTTCTTCTTTCTCTGATTACATCTTCTGCTGGAAAGCACCAAACGCAGATGTTCTTTGCGTGTGTATGAGTGTTTGCTTACTCATAGTCCAGGCCTTTTATGGGGATTTATCTAAGTATGATTATGGCCGCACAAGTTAGATCAAAATCAGAAACGCTGTAAATTCGGCTTAATCTTCTGGTACACTTGTATGTGAAAAATTACCCATTTTATTACTCTTCTTCTCCACTGAGGATAAAGAGCAAATCATTTTACATGGAAGCCTGATCAGGAACAAGATATTCTTTGACTAAAACATCAAATCATCCGGTCTAATAACACATCAGGTTGCACCTCATGCGTTTGGAAAAAAGTGAGAGAGAAAGAGAAAATCCCTGTGGAATAAATGGGTCAGCTCACTCTCGGTAGGATTGTGATATAGTCCAGATTAGTGATGAACGTCTGGCTTTAAAAGCTGAATGGCTATCACACTACTCTTTTCCTGATGAAAAACAAGATATAGAGGGGGGACAGGGCTAAACAAAGCACACTTTCTCTATAAATTAATTCACTAATGCCAGTACTGGGCTAAAAGGGGAAGAGTAGAGAGAATGGGGTGAAGAGAAAAACCCTGGAAAGTGACTAATCCCTTTGTAGAGGCTATCCTATAAGCCTCGGCATAGATGGCATGGTGTTCTCAACGCGTAGCAGAAAAATCCTGAGTCCAAACATTAGCTCTCTTTGGGTGGTATGTTGTCGTGCTGTTGGTAAAGTGGGTGCTCACGGCTACGGTAAGAACCGTGTGTTTCCCGCCATCCACACCTTTTCCTAACTGATTGCTACACCTGTAAATATACCTAACACCCAGTGACGTGTCACACCCAGTGCAACACTCCCACCAAGTGACTACAATATTAACCTATCCAGAAAAGGTGAATGTATAAATTACTCCTACACCCCGGCCCCATAATTGTGAATATTTACTTTAATCACAATTGCCCAAATTACCTATTTTAAACTAAAGGAGTCATTTGTGCAAAGCTAATCTTAGTGAAATCTTCTTCTCTTGAGCTTAGGACATCTGTGGTCAGATCATCTAGTCAGGACCTCATCTGTGACACTTCGACTACCATCAAAAGGCAGATCTTCGTTACAGGCCGTTCCAGCTGACCCGTTTTTGTTTTCAGCTGCACTGAGTGGATGAAGCCTATCTTGTCAGGGTACGTCTGCGTACTTTTTCCCATCAGCCAGGACCCTCGTGGAGTGACAGGATCCATTATGACCACAATGTCTCCAACGGAAAAGTTTATTTTTGGTCTCATCCACTTCTGTCTCTCCTGGAGTAGCGGTAAGTATTCCCTTACCCAGCGTTTCCAAAAGAGATCAGATAGGAACTGCACCTGCCTCCATCTTCTCTTCAAGTACAGGTCATCCTTACAAAAGAGCCCAGGAGGGAGGTGTGGCTTTGACTTTAAGAGCAGGATGTGGTTGGGTGTAAGTGCTTCGAGGTCATTTGCATCATCAGAGGCCTTTGTGATGGGACGACTATTGAGAATGGCTTCGACTTCACAAAGAATGGTATGAAAACCTTCATCATCCAGTGTTTGGAGTCTGAGCGTGGAAGAGAGGACCCTTTTCGCAAGACAAATAAGACACTCCCAAACCCCTCCATGGTGAGACCCGGCTGGAGGGTTAAAGGACCATGTCAGACCACTCTGCAGTAAGGCATGCTGAATCTAACTCAGCAATGGCTTCCCTTAACTCCCGCTCAGCTCCTATGAAGTTGGTGCCGTTGTCTGATGTCAAGTGTGACACCTGACCTCTGCGACACATGAAACGGTGAATGGCATTTATACATGAGTCAGTGTCTAAAGCATAAGCAACTTCGAGATGAACTGCCCTACTCGCCATGCAAGTAAAGAGTACGCAGTAGCGCTTTGCTCTACCCCGACCTTTCTTCACCTCCACTGGCCCAAAGTAGTCAACGCCCACATTTGTAAAAGCAGGTAAGTCTGGCACAATTCTCTCTACTGGTAGGTCGGCCATTTTCAGTTCCCCCATCTTTCCTTGGAGGCGGCGACAAACTACACACTTAGAGATGACCTTCCTGCAAGCAGAATTGGCCCTACTAAGCCTTCCTCCGACCCGCAGCAATCCGTCCTCCAACACTGGGTCCAGCTTGTAGAGGTCGCTGTTACATTTGACAGATCCTCCATCTTTCAAAACAGCAATCTCATCAAAAAAACTCTCTTGCTGGAAAAAGCAGTTGATGGCACCTTCTGCCCTCTCAAGGTCACCTGTTGTCAGTGACTGTCCATAAAGTGCCAATTTTTCCATTTGCATCTCGACATAAAGATAGTCATTTCTTCGGCCTCCACTATCATGGCCAATACTTTCATACGCTTCAAGAACCTTTCTCCTTTGGGACAAGGTTAGAAGCACGTCTCTGAGTCTGAGCATCCATGCCACAGATGTTCTCAGCTTCTTAAAATCTGAAAAGTAGCTTAAAAACACTTCTGTTGCATTCAGTGGACTGTGGGAGACAAAGGCATTCACCAGTGGGTCTTTCTTCACCTCAGGATCATCCACAGGGATCAAAAGTTGTTCCATGATGGTCTTAGGCCATTCCTCTTCCCCCCTCAAGAGAAATTCTGGTCCCTTCAGCCACTGGAATTCTTCAGCACTTAGACCCCTGGATGCCTCATCTGCTGGATTCAGGCTCCACTCTACAACATCTGTTTCATTTCTGATTACAGCCACCCTATTGGCCACAAACGTATGAAACCTCCTGGTCTCATTTCCAATATACTTTAAAACAGTTGTGCTGTCTGTCCAGAATACTGATGGGTGTAAATCCAGCTGCAACTCCCTCTTCAGCATCTTGTCCACCCTAGAGCCCGAAGCCATTTGTTTTGAGAATAATGGCTGGCTGATGAAGTTATTGGCTGGCTAGCCAGCTCAGCCAAAACCTAAATGGCTGCTGCAGCCGCCAAACTTTTCATAGCTGCAAATGGCTGAAGCTGCCACTTCATGTCTACAGATGTCATGTCTATGTTATACTGATTTACTAGATCTCAATATTTCCAAGCAATGCATGGCTTACACTATATTTTACACTATATTTCTACAAAATGCAATACAATGTAATAAAGAAAACACCAGATTTTACTTTCACAACGTATGTACATATTTATTTTGTAGTCTTGTATGCTACTAAACATTTTCAAATAGCCTACAATGTGTTGTGTTTAAGCTAAATGTAACTTATGTAGGCTAAGTTGTATACAATAACTTGGCATTATCATGGATGAAGCTTATCATATTACACCTTGAAGGAGCAAGTGATCCATATTTGGATCCAACAGGATTGTACAGAAGAGAGAGAGCTTCCTAACAGTGCATGTGAGAGGGTGACGGCAGAGATCGCGGAGAAGTATGTTGATTAAGAACGCAAACTTTTGTTGAATGTATGAGAAATCTACAGACGCAAACAGACTCGTGTAGTAAAATAAAGACCTAAATGTGTATTTCGGACTTTTTTTCACCACAAGTCTGAAAGAAGACATGTTATTGAAGACAAATATCCAAAAATCTCAAAATTGACCAGTAAAAAAAAAACGATGTTTTTGCCTGCCGTACTGTGTCTCGCCTTAATATAAACACACACTGTTATCAGTATTATTTTGGATAAAGTTTTGCACATTTCACTTCAATGTACACTGAAGCATGCGTCGTGAATTAGAAACGGTGGTTTGTTACTGCAGTAATATCACGTTCAGTGCTATAAATCTCCGTTCCAGAATATTTGGTTCATAACATCAATCTTTGATTCAGGTGTTTGTGCAACCGTGCCCTGAAGATTTAACAAAAGTCTGGGTAGGCCTAAGTTAAAAAAAAAAAAAGTAAGTAGGACTTAGGAAAGTATGTGAGAAGTGAGATCAAAATTACCTTGCTTGCTTCTTTCCACCATTTCACCTCAGTGCGAGAAAAAAATGCATCGCTTCGCTTCTTCTGTACGGAAAACGAGCAATTTTAATTGGTCGTCAATTCACTGTGAGTCTGTGTATCGTAGCAACGAGCACAAGACTGTGCTGTTATGAATCGAGTGGGAAAATAGATCTCGTGTATTGTATTGAAAGTTTCGTAGACAGTGTGCAAGCGTGATTGACATAACATGGGGTCGATTTTTTTTTTTTACGTGCGAAAATTTCGGATGCAAATTTCGGACTCAGTGTGCAATGGCCTTAAGGGTTTTCTTTTTCAGATGGTATACCCCATGATGGGGAATATACCACACCTTGCCATCAGCTCACTTCAACTGCTGATGTGGTACAAGCTCAGCATAACCCTTTTCAATGACTTCAGAGAGGAAAGCTGTATACTCTTGATGAGAATCTTTATTCCTCTTGAACTTCCTATGAAGAATTAAGAGACACTGCTCTGCGATGCTGCGATTATTTAGCAAGAAGACATCTTCAGCCTTAAAAGGCAAGTCAAAGCAGTAGTGTCCTTCATCAAGCTGAATTGAAGACTCTATTATTTGCATGAACTTTTGATCCTCTCTGGAAAGGCACACATCGTCTGATTTTTCATTAAAATCCTGACTATATTGGGCAACCAATAAGTCTTGTAGCTTGGCGACTGAGATCCTTTTGGCAGTGACAGCAGGATGACTCATCTTGCCTTTGCGCGGCTCACCACCTCTCAGCGGACCATTCACGACCCACCCCAGTAGAGTCCTAACAGCATATGGTCCTTTGCCTTGGCTATTTATTATTTCCCATGGTTCCATAAGCTTCAGTGCATTGGTGCCTATCAGCAACTCCACCTCTGCCTCAAAACTGGGAACTCTAATGCCTTCAAGATATTTCCATCCCTCTAGGTCCTGTTGAGTGAGAATGTTATTTCTGCTCACAGGCATGGTCCTCTGAGTATAGACTTCAGGTAAGTCCAGGAAGTTTTCTTCATTCAAGCCAGAAACCTCGAGACCACTAAGCAAGAATGGTCTACAGACCTCTCTTAGTAAGAGTATGAAGAAGAATGCTAGTTTGGACTCCTGAAAGATTAAGTTTTCTCATGAGATGTTGGGTAGAAGCTGAACTCCCAGGGTCTAGAAAGGCATAGGTGTTCACAATGGTACTCCCGGACTTGGCCTTCACCTGTACAGGCACAATAGAGAGAACACATTCATCACTTCCGGCCCCAGTATGGCCACATGTCTCCAATGACACGAATACATTATTGACTGACACTTCCTGTATTTTAGATTCAGTGTGTAGGACAGTTGGATGTTTGTGTTTACATATAAATATATATATATGTAAGCAATAAGGTACGAGAGGCTCTGCTCCGCTTCGCGTCGTGCCTAACAACCCCCTTCAGCCGTTACTTATTCATGATACAGCACTTGCCTCGAGTACCTTATTGCTTTTATAAAACGGTTGCCACACAATACAAATATTAAAGCCGAAAAATATTTATCTATGCAACTTTCATGAAGTAAAATCACTAAAAGCATTCCTTCCGCTGGAAAAAATAGTCCCTGACCATAAACAGCAACAGAAGTTACATACATTATTTCGCCAATAGATGGCGGCAAAGACTGTCTTATGAATGAGTCAGTCGGTAGAGAAGACTTTTATATTGAAAAGACTCAAACTTGTTTTCACGGAGAAGGAAGTGACAGATGACACGGGAAAACCCCTTAACGGTTAACTGTTAAAAGGAAAAGATATCGCAGCGGACATTCAAACGGAATATTTTATTATGAATATAGGACTGACCTGAAGGAAAATGCAATGTCTAATGTGAATGCAGGTAACTTTACACTCGCTTTCTCAATCTCTCACAATACTCCACTATAGCTTCAATGGACAATATCAATGAGATCGCACAAGTGTTTAAGTTGCTAAGAGTGGTTGCTAGGGGTGTTGTAGTGATACATAGAACCATTGGGTGAAGCGGTCATAGCCGTGTTTTATCGTGAATAAAGCACAGCTATTGACCAATCAGAATCAAGGATTGAAACTAACCGTTTTATAAATACATATATATATATATATATATATATATATATATATATATATATATATACACTGTATAAATATGTTGTTATGATGTTAAATATTTGCTATTTTAAATGTTTGTTTATACTAAGTACTCGACAATAAGTACTCGTTAATATTAAGACTGATTATTTTTGACTGTCAAAATGCCGGCGGACACAGCTACAGTGAGTTGTTCAAAATCTTTCTTTTTAGTAAACTCTGTGTACACAAACAATGTTCTCAATGCTCGAGTTCATGTGTAGAGCCCCTGGTGATACTTCGAGCAAAGTTTCATGTTGTGTCAAGCCTTCTTAGTGTTTTAAAAATAGCTATTTTTGATGCTATCATAGTAGTGCCTCCAAGCGGCAACATTCTGATCTGAAAAATGAAGCCTACCCGGAAGTGCGAAAAACTGCAATACATCGAAAATCCGCTAGGGGAAGGTCCCAAAAGGGAGCAAATGTCCATAGCCCCCATGTTAAAATGTCCGTTTTCACAGCATAAATTCATGTTTTTACAGGTTGGTCCCATGGACTTTTATTGTATTTTTCGATAGGTTCCGAGTGCCTGACAACCATGAAGGCTGTGAATTTTTTTCTAACTCGTTAGTTTAGATCGTATTTAGATATAAAATGTATGACAATAAGGGCATGGTTAACTTTGATTGACAGCTTGATTGACAGCTGACAAGGCAGCGTCACGGAGAATGACAACATAAGAAGCGCCATTTTTTAATACAGTTGACATATAATACTACTGTTTCTGTATCATGAAATGTAGTTTTAAGAGTTTTTCAGGCGAGAATGTAGTTGTTTAAAGCTCAAATCTGTGGTTTATTTATAAAGATTTATGAAAATTGTATCCAGTTGTGAGATCCAGCGATGACCGGGCGCTCAGCGCGATGTACCCCGCCTGGAACAGCCTTTCCTCGGCTAGACGTTCTGAGGTTTGCCGCGGACTCTGGCGTCTCTGTAGTGGTTAAACATGAGATATAATTCGTCTTGTGTATATCTAACGGGCGATTTTTGGTCTCGTAACGTAAATCTATAATTTGTTCCCTGGGCAATCGTTTTGGCTGAGGGGAAGTTTCATAACTTTATAAGCTATTTAACTACCGTTGTATTAGACTAGATCGAGCGCTGACTTTTTATGTTTGACTGAATTGTTTGCTTTATTTGTATAGCTTCTTGTAACTTTACCTTTTACTTATACTTTTATAATAGCTAATATTGATAAAACTGAAATTTAACAAAAAGAGACTGGGTTGAGTTTTGTCATTTTAAATTTTAATTCAACGAATACGATCTGTAATGTTGTTTACTGCAACATCTGTTGTTTAGTACAAATGCACATATTGCCTGGACCATATTAAAATGTTTAATATTTTTATATTATATTTAAAACGAAAAGAGGCAGGTTTGTGTTTTATATTTCGTTTTGTTATAAATAGGCAAACGTTATGTGCAGTGAATATAATCAATACGCGTTGCCTGAACCACATTTGTGTGGCTATAATGTTTAAGATTTCTTTAAATGAAAACGAAGAGTTAGTGTGGTGTTTTATAACATATTTCGTTGCCTAAAATATACACAGAGATAACCGGAGTAGCAGAGCGAGCTGAGTGACGCGCGCTGCGTCAGAAGGTGGGCGGGGTTAGGATTTCCCAAGATTTTCCAAGATGGCGCCGCCCATACCCCCCATAAACGGCTTCAAACCCGTTCTTCCCGGTCTATGGGTGACGTCACAGACGCTTTGTCCATATTTTTTACAGTCTATGAGTGCCCCAAGCACTCCCATTCAAAAGGCAATTTAACTGAAAACGAAAATACGGTCAAACTTAAAAGTGGCCTTTCCATTCTAATTATGCTTTAAACTAAAGTTTGCCTCGGGTAGATTAACAAAAAGACCCTAGGTTGCATTTTGGCGAGAGTTACCCTTTAAGAAAATCAGACCTTTCCTATGCTGACTGACTGCAGCAGTGCTTTTTTCTATATGCCGCATTACACCTTTAAAAATGATTAAGATGATGATGGTCTTCAAGTTAGACCTTAATGGCTCATGTTAGTCCTCTCTTTTTCTCACTCTTCTAGCTGCCAATTGCTGCCTGCATTAAGTGATGATTGCATACCGAAAAGTCACTAGATGTGCACAAAGAGGTATAAAATGCTTTTGTCAAATATTTTCCATCAATATGCCACTATAGTGGAATGCCAAAAATGATCTATATTAGGAGAAATGTCTTAAATAATTGCATCTAGAGCTGCTATGGCAAAAATCATAATCATAATTATTTGGTCAATATTTTGTGATGAATGTATACAGAACAGTCACTGGATGTGCACAAAGAGGTAAAAAATGCCTCTGCCTAATCTTTTCCTTCAATATACCACTATAGTGGAAGGTTTTTCCCAACTCCATCCCCTGCAAAGTGTGTGTGTGTGTGCGTGCGAATGTATCCTCACACACATAGACTTTTGTTTGTTTGAATAAAGTCTGATCAACAATCCAATGTATTTTGCAGAAAAACTGTTTGTTTACAAGTCTTCTGGATCATTAGATATGTTGGTGCGGGATTGGAACCGAACTTAGATTCCTGATTATTAGTTTCAGACCAGTCTTAAAAGATTTACATGAACAGGATTGAGGAGCCCTAGTATATGCAGTTGTGCTCAAGGATACTTTGTACTGTAAACAGCAGGTGTGTGAACTACTGTATATGGCTAAAAACATTAAATGATGTTTTATTAACAAAGTTTGTGAGGAACACGTTCAAATTATCTATCCAATCATCACATAATTCCAATAATCACGCCATCCCAATCATCACATCATCCCAATCATCACGTCATTCCAAACAGCTGTCAACAATCAGTAATCAACATGTCTACCCAATCAGCATGAGTGGAGGCCTATACTGTATATTCACCATTGCCTGGTTATTTTCCTAACCAGAAATATGGGAGGAGTACTACTCTGGGTTTTGGACAAAATACTGAGCTTGGAGCGCTCTCCTCTGACAGTGTGCCAAATATGTTTACTTATGTTATCTGATTATTTGTAAGTGTAAAATAACAGGTTTAGATCGTTTTCCAGTAATTTCTATAAATATAAATCTTAATTCCATGTCATATGCTCTTAGTGTAAGCCCGCACTCAATCGGCCCAATGGAGGTATCTGAATGGAGGTATCCGGTCAGCGGGGAAGGTCTCTGCGTGTGACTGTCTTTTCCCGTGGCAAAGTATTTTTGATTAAATTAAATACATTTTCTTATAAGTATTTTCTCGTTATTTCATCTGACTCCATAAATGAAAAGGTTTTAAAGATATCTGTGCATCATTAAATGTGAGAGAATGTTTGACTATTCTTTTTAACTCTTTACAGTAAATAATGCCAGAGTCCATTAGAATAAAATCAGTGGATACAATTTATTATGTCAGGTAAATATATCATGCCAATTTCGTAATCAGTTCAAAGATAATCAATACAAAACATCAAATGCCCTGCAATAAAGAGAAGAGATGCGAACCCGACATTAGGAAATACATAATGCTGAGAGTACCGGCGACTCTCAGCATTCACGGGCTGATCTGGTACAGAAGATCAGAATCGCCCTGATCCTCTAGTTGCATTTCATTATATAGACAGAAACTTTTCTCACATGGAAACATCTGCTAACAATGGGAATTTACATTCAGAGTGGACACCTTTTGGGAGTAGGAGACCATTTGTCTAGAGACCTGTGTGCCAGTTATCTATAAACTCTTAAAAAAACGTATTACCTTTTGTTTTACTTCTTTGGGAATGAGACCTTTGTACCAGTTTTACTGAGACATTTCAAACGATACCAAACATGTGTAATACTGTATGATAATTATTCCCATTATAGATTCTGGGGTGAATTTTGGTGATCTCAGCATGAGGGATGGGGGAAGAGGGGAAGAAATGTAGATTAGGATTGCTTAGGTGAGACTTGAATGATGGTGCTAGTTTCACAAGAGAGAGTTCAAATGTTAATTTCCAGAAAGGTCCTTTGTCCTCTCAGGGAGTGGTCATTCTTCAAGTAGACTGCCTGGCATTTATCTAATTTCTCAAGTCTTACATTAGAAAAAAGGTTTTTAAATAGAACCATAGGGTTATTGGCTCAATTTTAAGGAACTATTTATGTCAAAAGGTTCTTTATAAGGAGAAATGTCTTAATTAATTGCTTGATGACTCAGTTTAGGTTCCTCAAAGAACCTTTTAGTGAATGGTTTTAAAAGCAGTGGTTCTCAAACTTTTTTGGATCAGAGCCGATCACTGCGTCTATGTTCCAACATCTATTGGAAGAGCTTCCCAGACGTGTGGAAGCAAAGGGAAGGATTAATGCATTTTTAACATGATTTTGAAAGTAAATATTGATACAATCAGTGGGGTACGTTACTGACATTATGATGAGGCCTGGCTCACTCAGGCCAGCCATTTCCACTACATGATACTGATACAAAACATATGACTGCCATCTCTCTTTAATTTGCATGTTGACCATTTTCTCTCAGCCAAATAGTGTAAACTGCTGGTATATGGGATTTTAAGGTCATGGTATAAATTCTAACCCTCCATGACAGCTGGGAGAGTGGTATGAATATTGTCCGAATGTTGGTTAAAATTACATTTCTGCCAATATAAGGAAAATACTAATGCCGTTAACAACAAAACAATAAAACGTAATTTGTATATTCCTGCTTTTAAATACATTGGTTCTCACATATGCACAGCGTTTCACAGTGTCACAGAAAAAAAGAAAGAAAAAAAAGGCATACAGATTTAACATGTGGGTAAGGACAACACACTCTCATGGAAATTTGTAATTTTTATGTTTTGGTGAATTGGTGGCTAATTCGTGTCAAATTGTACAATCTCATGTACGTTTTCTGCTTATGACCTATACGTTTAGGGTCGGGTTTTTCAAAAAAATCTATTTGAATTCACACAACATTGCCCACAATTGTATTATTAAAGAATAGACATGAGTGGTACAGGAATCCAGGGGTCCTTGTCTGCAAATGTTTTACCTTTTAAAGAAATCTGCAGTCAGCATTATAATATTACCATAATTGGCAGAAAGCTTACCAGCGGTCATAAATTGAAGTCATTTTTACTTAAAGCATTGGGTGAGAGTGACTTCTGCAAATAGATTTAGGGCAATCCCAGACCTTAAATGGTTATAAGTAAAACCCCCACACACACTGAATGTCCAGACAAAATCAATCTAAGAGTTTTAATCATGCTTTGGCTTTAAGGGAAATAAAAGGACACCAAGGGACCTCTTTCATGTCTCAGGAACAGAATGTGTTGCTTATCCAAAAAGTCATCATGACACAAACCAAGTTCTGTAGGCCTACGTGTTTTAGACAGGTTACTATTTAGAGGAACAGTTCCAATGCTAATGTGTGAGAGAGCTGGATTTTAAAGTTTCGTTCCTAAAATTTGTTTGGCTGAGTGGTGTTCCAAAAGTGCTGATATACAGTCAATCGGATATTTCACTGTTAATATCAGTCTGCTTTTCTGTGTTAACAAACAAAGGTTGATGCTTTGGTTTCTTTTGGAACAAATGTCTGTGTCAGCAAAGGAATATACATACCAACTCGCCAATTTTTGTCTGAAACGTGAGTTAATCAATATTAAATGCCACACAGGCATAATATCACTCGCGCATAAAAGATTTATTAAGCAAGGCGTTATTTGAAAGTATCAAAAGGAAGTCCAGCATAGAGACGTACACTTGATGCGCGCGCATATACTCATGCACTGAGCTAACCTATAATAGCCTACCCTGAAATTATAGGTTAAAAATCCGTTATGTCCTTGCTACATGGTTGCTTGCGTCTCACATCGGCGTATTGGCGAGCAGATCTAAGGATGTTTAACTATATTTTTGTCAGTATTCATGCTTCAGTGCGATCATGCCAGATGTTACGGGGTATTACGAGATCGAGGTGCTGCAAGGCAAATCGCACACAGACACTCAAGCAGTACATAAAAACAAACATAAAAGCTCATATTTTTATACAGTGAAATGATCCATCCTAGCTTTAATTCAGTAAGTCTAAGTAATTATTTTGTCATACTTTAGCTACGTACTATTCAGGCTAAGTTACACTTTAAAACAAATAAAAGAAACTCATCTAGATACGATGCACCTTCGCGGAGTTCACTTTTACTATTACAAATCAATCAAGTAAATTGTGTTATGCAAATTACTTAAGTTATAAAAACAGCAGCACCTACCTTTAATACAAAATGACGTCCATATAAAAAATCCAAGGTGAAGAGTTCCAAAATGTCTTTGATTCTGCATCATTCCTTTAATTGGAAGTTGTCCTCACACAAGCCGACGAAACTTTAATCTGTCAGCATCCGAGCTGTGTGCTTAGGTGGAACACTTGCGCGCGCCCTCCTCTCACTCTCTCTCTCTCTTTCTCTTTCTCTCTCTCGCTCCCATTTGCTTTTAATTTCTCAAACACACTCACTGACCGCAAGGCAATATCAGTGTGTCTATAATCGGCATGTTATCCTTATAAACTGTGACCCATAAACTGTTTTTTTTTTCCTTTGGTTAATCAATCTCAACCAAGTCTAATCACTATGCATTACAATATAAACAGTTTGCACGTTTGCGCGCGCTCCTACATTATGCGTAAAGACGCCATCTGGACACGCGCTATCTGCAGAAATCATTTCACTCTATCGCTTGCTGTGGTTAATATGCTGCAAGCACGATATGATGCTTGTAAAATCTGCATTTAAAGTATTGAATCCGAGGGGAGATTTAAACGCCTCTTATTGGGCAATGTTTTTAATGGATCATTATTAGGTTCAGTTAGGATTTATAAATATGAGTTTGCAGCCCAAGCGCATCATCAGATGTTTGTGATCGGTGCACTAAAATCTGAAGTAGGTATTACATTCCTCTCGTTAATTTATTTTAGAGGTTAAAGACGTTACCTAATTATCGGAAGGTCGATGTGTTCTGTGATTTAATTCATGATTCCTGTCACTATTGTGCCATATGATCAAAGCACTTAAAGCCATATTGTTCCCGAGGGAATGTCCCTGAAGTCAAATGTGTGTAGACTGTTGCAGTTAGGATAGCGCAGACCGGGGTTACTTTTCACACTTTCTACTTAAGTGAATATTTTTCAGGGTACAGGTTATTTTTTTTTAAAGTATTGACAGTATTGACAACAAAACGCTTTTTAATATTTTCAGTTTAAATCAATCATTTATCACATTTATTTGTATAGCACTTTTCACAATACATATTGTTTCAAAGCAGCTTTAAATGCATGTGTCTACATTACAATTTAGTGTCTACATCAGAGAATGTATCCAAGTAATGTATTTCAGAAATGTACAAATCACACAGTTAGCTAACAATTCATAGTTATCTACAAATCACACAGTTAGCTAACATCATGTATTATTTAATAACAAATAATAATTAGTTACATTTTTCTCTGCACTCAAAGCACTTTACATGGAAGGGGGGAATCTCTTCAACCACCACCAATGTGCAGCATCCACCAATGAGCTCATAGAATAATTATTACAAGTTATAGATATATTTATAGATTTATCTTTATAGATATATATGTTATAGACAAGATATATAGAAATTTAGCATTGGTGCGTGTTGATTCAGAGTTGGCGTCATCTGAAGTCCTCACAGGAGTTGGAGTCGACTCTTCACAGGTGTTGGGGCATCTGAAGCCTTTGTGAGAGGCTGGATCCAAACTGGAGCTGACACAGTCTCTAGGTAGCTCGGGCTGGGCATCCCGAGATAAAATAGAAAAGCAAATGGAAAGTAATTAGTGTAGCTGCTGTTCCTAACATTTCAAGCAACAATAACCATGTGCATTTCATCTGATATAACTGAAGTACAAGGTTATGAGGTGCATTATGTGAATGCCTGGCTAAAGAGGCGTTCATTCCAGCGCCTTTAATCTAGATTTAAATTGGGATAGTGTCTCTGAACCTATCAGGAACATCATCTGAACATCTCTGAACATCATCAGGAAGGCTATTCCAGAGTTTAGAAACCAAATACAAAAATGCTCTCCCTTCTTTAGTGGACTTAGACTAAAAGTCCAGAGGTTTGTGACCTTAAAGAGGGTGATGGATTGTAGGGTGATCGAAGATCAATTAAATACACATTTAGGACCTTTTAATTATATAAAATTATGAGAAATAAAACAAGATTTTGACTCTGATATCAGTTACATATTTATAGAAAAATAAGTTAATCTTCTTTCTACTTTCATACAGAACTGTGATTAAAGTGCCAATGTGATTTTATTGTGTTCAATTGTTTAGCCAGCTGCTATTTTAAAAAAGATGATATTTTAATTTAAAACCTTGTATCTACTCTCTGTCAACGAATGAAATGCTATGGTAACAATTCATGGCAAGTTTGCCAAGTAAAATTAACCAACAGCATCATATTATACAATGCTTAACTGTTCATCAGTTAAAATACAATGTAGGCACGATATGGCCTTGAGGCCTTACCGTGCCAACATTGGGCCCACCATGAAATGTAATAATGTTTGTTGTTTTACTTTAATGCTAAATGGTATTGTTGGCACAGTGTTGTTAGCCGATAATCCAATCAATGGCTTGTATATTAATTTTTCTGGAGTGTGGATGTATTCACAATATAAGGCATCCAATATATTCTCTATCCAATAAATGGATAGAGAATACCAGTACAAAATGATTATCATTCAAATCCATTTGAACACTTTATTATGCTTGGTGTTAAATGATGGAAAATTTTAACTGGCCCTTGGAGCACATATGGTTTTACAGTGTACTGCACTTTGCAGCCGCATGAATTGCAAACAGATTCATCACACACTGGTGCCCCGGCAGACGTTCGTTCTCACACAGGACTATGAATGAGAGAGCAGGGAATTGAATCTGACAGTCCCCAAAACCCCATCGGTGGTAGACACCGGTATGTGACCTCTCCCTCTTCTCTCCTTCTCACGACATCCACAAGCTTTGCACAACTGTCTCTTAGCATCAGACGAGAGCAGAGAGCAGTTGGGGAAAACAGACAAGCCTCATGCACTGTCAGCTTGACTCAGAGAACTAACTTTTATTCTATGAAAATGAGACAGTTTTAACTTAGCAAAACAATAAACACATTATTCCCATTGCGCTCTCTTCTTCTTGCAGTCAGAAGTCATTTCCTTACTGGCATGGAAATCATCCTGCTTTCACAAAAACATTTGAATGTGTATTATAAGATTTCATTATTATTAAATAATTTATGTATTATAAGAACATTTTATAAATGCTACAAATATTTGTAAACAATTAAATCCACATACTAGAATGTAATATTACAAAAAAAAGAAAGAGCAGAAATTAGATAACATAAGCTTATAAAGTACAAAAAGAAAGCGAGAGAGAAATAGAGATAGAGAGAGATGTGATCGGAAGCATTCCAGGCACAGATTTATATTAAATTACCCTTATAACCCCTCAGAAGACCCTGGACACACTATCATGTGTGCTTCCATATCTTTCTCCCTATCTTTTACTCTTTCACCTTTCATCATATGAGAAAGAATATGAGTGTCCAGAAGATTGGAGTTAAAGCTCCAGAGATTGGAGGGCAGAAGGCGAGGAAAAAAACATTGAAAAAGAGACAAACAGAATCGAACTTTTGTGACTGACCCTCAATCAACTCAAAAAGAAGAGATGATGGGGAAAAAAAAGAGTAGCTTTCTTGATTTCATTTCAAATGAAATGCATTTTTTCAAAAATAACTTGCACTGTTGCATTTAATTTGTCAAAAGCTTTCTTTATGAATGATGCAGTCCAGAATTTTTATAGAGATAAAGACGTAGCACTGTTGAGATTATAAATGTGTCTGTGTTAATACAAACTGACATGATGTTGCTTCAGATTAAATGAGCATGCTACTTTTAGCAGATGACACTGGGTCCTTTTTAGCTATCATGTTACCATGGCACCTGATTTCTACATGATGTGAAGTTTCAACAAACAACAAACAAAACCATACGAAACACTTTCTGCCTGTATAAATCATCAGAATATACATGGAAATAAATTAGTTTTTGATTTCCTGAAAATACAAACCTGAGACACTTATTGGCAACCTTGAAGACATTGCACATTATAAATGAACATTAACTTGCAAATATCAGTTAATTAAGTGATTGATCACACCAGAACACATCAATGACAGGAATGAGAGGAGAAGATTAGCTTTAACCCCTTCTGAGAAAGAGTTGCAGTGTAGTTTTAACTCAGTAATAACATTTATTTTTTAACAGATATATGTATTATGTAAGTCAACGCTCTTTCACAAGTAACGTTGGTCATAAAGATGAATGTCATTTCCATCCAATGTCATTACAGTAGGATATGCTGCCATCTGTTGGCAAGCAATGCCTTAATTTTTTATTTATTTTTTCACTTGACCATAGATATCATCTTAACACATTTAATGAATGGTTATGCTCTTCTCAATTTTGCAATTTCATCTGAATGTCAACATTTATATTATATTATATATAGTGAAAATATATAATTAGACACCCCTCAGGGGAAAGAAAATGGGACAAAAGGTCCCAAATGGCATGTAGTTAGTAGTTTTATAATTTTACATTTTAATACTTATTGTAATTCACTGGGTTATTATTCAGTAATTCCTGGGTTATTATTCAGTAATTCCATTAGTTAGATGTACATTTCAGACATCACACTATTCATTCAAATATATAGGCTAACTGTGTGACATGAATCAATTTTAATTGTGTGTGTGTGTGTTGAATCAACTTTTTTTTTTTTTTTTTTTTTTTGTATGTGCGTTTAGCCGGTGCTATGACAACTGAATTAGCAAATGTTTCTATTTGTGTCCCTTAATAACACTTTGGCTGATGCATCATCATCCTGCACACGCTAAATTATTTAAATGTGTAGATTGTTTCCTCATCTCACCCTACAAACCACAACCAAACCATTTAATAATATTTATACCTTAAATTTAGTGCAAAATACTGTTTTTCTAAGGACTCAAGCATACATATTCATAACAGATTCATTCTGACCATTGTAACATAATAAAGTTGTGAGAGTGGATTGTAAAGTAGGTTAGGAAAACTTGTTAGGATGTTATGAGGATTCTGATTTGAGACTGCCACAAGCACCAGTGCTGTCACACCAGATAACATCTCCTCTACTGAATTATACAGGAAGAGATGAAGTCAGACTATTTAAAACCTCAGCTTGTCCGTTTTAGGTTTGTTTCAATTAAAGGAGAGGTCCATTAAGCATTTGTGTCCATTTTGTCATTAAATTATTTTACAGGTAAATGTTGTAGCATTGCCTAAATTTGCATTATGCTTTATTCAAATATATCCAGAAGAGCTGAATTTAATGGTAAATAAATACTTTAAAAAGAAACTAATCAATTATGATTTGAATATATTATGTTCTATTTTGGTCGACTTCAACATCTCATTATGGGATATCTTACTGGGATGCCCTGGCATATCTTTTATCTCATCATGAAGTTTATCTTTGGTTCAGTTACATTCAGTATATGGCCACTCATTTCCCTCAGAAGACCATGTTACAACCATAAGGTAGTTTTACATGTTAGTACAACATATAGTATGCTGCGTTGGCTGTAGGCTTTCTGTCACAAACTGCTCTGAGACACGAAGGTAAACGATCAAAATGCAGTTTACTAAACAGAGTAATCCAAAGACGTAATCCAAATCCAGGCAAGGGTCATACACAGGCAGGCAGTCCATACAAACAAATCCAGAGGGTGAGAAAGGAACATGAAAACCAGGGCACAGGCAGATATCAAAAACCAGGAACAAGGGAAAACCGCTCAGAATTGCAGATTAAATGAACAACAAGACTTTGCAGATAATGAATGAGTGTACATGGTTTAAATAGGCTGAGAGTAACAAGGTAATGAGACACAGGTGGATGCAATCAGGGATGAGTCCAGGCAGTGAGTTATGGGAAATGTAGTTGTGAGGGAATCACAATAGTCTGATGTGGAGTGCCCTCTGGTGGCTCTCAAGGGTAATCCAGCTGATGATTTTTATATTCAAATTCAGTCAATAGAAATATTTGTTGTGGATGCAATGTTTTTGAACACTTTTCCTCTGGCATGCTGTGTTTTAATGTTTTAACCACAGAGATAATTGCTTATGATAATACCAGATTGTCTGAGAAAATAGTTTCGTGCAAATAATGCTCAAGGCCTATCCGTTTCCATTAAAAATCAATTAAAAAAACAATTCAGCCAGTGGAAAAGATTGAGAAAAACTTTCTCTGAAATGTATTTCACACTATTTGATTTATGTATTCAAAAACAAGGCAAGGATAGGCAACTACTTGATTTGTATTAATGTAATGTGTCTTGTACCGTTAAACGTTATCGCGTGGATGAATAATCATATGCAAATGATATGCAGATAAGGATCTGCATAGTAAAACTAGGCATTGTAAGCTCCATATATGGTTATTTCGGGGAGGAGACGCATGTGCGCACAATCTTCCGCTGACTGGGATTTATAAAGTGAATTCTGCGCAGGTTCTGGCGTACGAACGGTTTTATAAGTCTGAATATTTGTTTGCGTACGCCATTTTTGGCTTTCGGGCGCACGTACACTTTTAGTAAGGTTCCTACGCACAGTTTTATAAATGAGACCCCTGGAGACTGAGGCGGTGCAGGCGACCATCTTGTCCGAAGAGGCGGGCCTGACGCAGTGCAGGCGGCCATCTTGTCCGAAGAGGCGGGCCTGACGTGAAGCAAGCAGCTCAGGAGCTCAGGCTCGGCAGGCCTGACGTGAAGCAAGCAGCTCAACAAAAGGGCAAAGTCAATATATTGAACTAGATTCCAGTGAGGAGTATTTTCAGGCATGAGGTAATTAAGAAGCTCATTAAGTCCATGGCGAAAAATGTCCTTTAAAACAGCATCATTAAAGTCCACCCCATGGCAAAGCTCACAAAACTCTTTAACATAATCCTCAATCGGATGGTTACCTTGGCAGAGGCAGAGGCAGAGGCAGAAGAGACAAACTGCTGGGTCCATGTCAGGCGAAGTCTTCTGTCACAAACTGCTCTGAGACGCGAAAGGTAAAGGATCCAAATGTAGTTTATTAAATGGAGTGTAACCAAAGACCAAATTCAGGCAAGGGTCATAGTCATACACAGGCAGGCAGTCAAAACAAAACAAAACAAAACAAAACAAAACAAAACAAAACAAAACAAAAAACAAAACAAAACAAAACAAAACAAAACAAAAAACAAAACAAAACAAAACAAAACAAAACAAAACAAAACAAAACAAAACAAAACAAAACCAGATGGTGAGAAAGGAACGGGAAAACCAGTTGCAGCTGTAACAAATAACAAGACTTCACAGATAATGAATGAGTGTACATGGTTTAAATAGGCTGAGACTAACAAGGTAATGAGACACAGGTGGATGCAATCAGGGATGATGAGTCCAGGCAGTGAGTTATTGGAAATGTAGTTGTGAGGGAATCACAATATTCTGATGTGGAGTGCCTTCTGGTGGCTCTCAAGGGCACACCAGCTGATGACTGTTACACCTATGTTGGCTTGAACATAAAAGAAAGTATTTTTATGACATGCATTAGAATGATATTTATAATAGTCAAAAATGAATTTTGGTCAATGAATATTTTAACATAGAGAACAGCTTGTGATTTGCAAGAGCATGTGCATGGGACCTCAAGAGAATGCACCAACAGCTCATACTTTGAGAAGAAAGGGATGCCACAACAGCGTGAAATTCAGTCTACCGCTTACACATTATCGGTTGCTATTGTCAATGATTACAGAGCCCAGATGTGGCTTGAAAACATATCTGAGGAATTCACATGCTCTAGAAATGGAAATTTTTGATGCTATGTTAATATCACTCACAGGCGAGGTGCTTTGAGATTAAAGCCTGACTATCAAGAAGCCAAAATACACTGCCAACAACACCTTGCAGGGCTGTACATTTGAATAATTTCTCTTTGATGCAATACAAAAGCAGCATTCAGTAATGTAGATATTAAATACACAGTCTTCATGAATATAAAAGGCAACATGCATTAATTTTACTTCTGTAATCATATTTTGAAAGCCACTAATAAAAATAACTGGAGAGGCAGAGTGTGTACTGATAAATCATGTACAGTAAGATTTCATGTTGACTTTAATGTGACATCAGAATAATAAATAGAAAAACAATGGATGCTTTTGAGAGGAACTAACAATATCCAAGTTGCCAATATCTACTTTTGAATAACACTTTTCTCATAAATGTAAACTGAACTTTGTTCATCTAGTCTTCTAAAAAAACAAGTTTGGTCCCTAAACATTAAACCTTAAGCATTATTTTAATTAATTTAAAGGTAAGATAGGTAATTTCTGTGTGATGTCTGTGCAAGCAGGGAGTGCGGAGGTATAAAAATACATATGCTGACAGACAGGATTAGACGAACATTTTATGGTGGAACTATTCTGTGTATATATATATATATATATAAACATTTAGACCACTTAACTTAGTGATTGCTATCAGGATGTGAAAAGACTTTCAACCAGCATAACAAAAAATGTTTCTGGAACAAATCGTCTACCCCGTCTCTAAGGCATTGTTTCCCAACCCTGTTCCTGAAGGATATATTTCTGGTCACGGAGTCCCTACTAACGAGCTGAATCAGTTGTGCTTGATTAGGAAGAGTTTGAAAATGTGTAGTGTTGGTTTGCCTCCAGGAACAGGGTTGGAAAACTGATTTAAGGGATGCAAATAACACTGATTTACTCAAAATTTACTATGCAAAATGTCAGGCTATTCTGAACCAGAGAAATGTTTCTGATGTGACAATATGGAGTAAAATACATTAGAAAACGGGTCACTGACAAGATTATTTATTAATTGTTTTTGTACAATTAAATATTCAAACAACATAAGACTATGATACAACAACAATGGCCAGAAATAAAGGAGGGTGTCATAATCCAGTCCTTGCTAATAAACAACTAGTTGTGATCAGTTAATCCCACCCATGTGCTCTTACCATTGGATCAGCGACAGTATCCATAAAGATAAAGGGCCTTGTGTGTAACACTTGGCGTAAACTTAATCCTAAAAAGTAAGCGTGAGTGCAAATGACAGATATTAAGATTTATAAAACCATATGTGCCAGTGCAAAGTTATTTTTATAAATCCCAAATGGTGGAAGATTGTACATACATACAGTACACATGCGTTTTGTATTATGCATGGCCTCATCTGAATAAAATGTACATATGCATAATGCCATCCAAAGGCATGATACTACTGCATTTAACAGTACTAAAAACTAGGAAAATAGATTATAGACTGTACAGTAAATATCACATGTGCTAATAAGAGAGATACTATTATAATTGTTTATACTTACTAAAAGAAAAAGTTATCATCCAGACTTGTAGAAAAACTTTATATTATTAGTAAAAGGGGCCCATTTCATATGAAGTGTCTTTAACAACTATGTAACATTTAAATGAATCATTTTGTTACAATGCAGTTATTGTGCACATACATCATATCTAAAACTCCTGCATGTAATTACAGCTGTAATTAATTTTCTGTAATTACATTTAGAATTACATTGTTGACACTTTCCTTCCACCTTAACCAGCCCTTAAACCTAACCATACCTCAAAACCTTACCTGTATGTGTTTAATTACAACATGAAAACAATAACTACATGGTACCTAACATTTATTATTATTATTGATGATGATGATGATGATGTAAACATAGTAGTTAAAGACACCAAATACAAAATGTGAGCAGTAAGATTAATATACGTTTAAGCCTGGATGGTGATCATTTCTGATTTAAACTCCATACAGATTGCATTTTAATTCCAAAAGTGGTGGATTAAATTAAAAAGCAGTGCAAATAGGTTTGTTACAGTAAAATATTACGTACATAGACAGTGGGCACATTAAACCTGTAAAAATATTTGGTAAATTATTTTTATAAATAATTTTATAAATAAATGAATCTGAAAGCAAAATGAGAAGCCTAGGACACGTGGTTTCACCTCATATATCACAATAAAGTCAAATTATTGAAGATCTTTAAAACCATGATCCCCTCAAAGTGATTATACACAGATCCAAACCCCTCCAACTGTATCAGCTGCCTCTTAGTTATATGTTTAATGGGAAGAAGATTCCTAAACTTCATTTCAGCTGAGTTTTGCTATTTTCAGTCTAACTATTAAACACAGCATTTAGGAGGGAGAGAGAGAAGCTGAATTTGCAGCGGATTACAGATGTGGCTAGGTCAGAAAATGACTTTTAGAAGGATTACTGTAGTGTTGTGGGAACTACATATATTTCAAACGGGTAATAAGAATGCTGTTTTGAGAAAAAGAGATTTGGTAGGCTGAAATCTTGTGGGTTTTTACGATGAGCTGAGGTACATCCGCACAGCCGGGTAGAAGATGAGGATTGTCCCAAGCACAGAAACTGTGAGAAAGGCCCATAGGAAGATCCGGTCCAACACCTGAGCCACAAACTTCCAGTCCTGAACGACCTGAGAAACAAACAGACCCAAATACCCTAAATACACAGTATAAAGCACTTATTATCAATAATTTGATAATTGATTGAGTGGTACCTCTCTGATGAAGTGTTCCTTCTTGATGTGTCTGGAAATGTAGTGCACTGAGTTAGTGGCTTTCTCCAACAGGGCAATCCAGGCCTGGTTATCATCTTCCTTTAACCCCCCTCGTCCACCTCCGGCACTCTTCTGTTGCCCTTTTTTCATCCCTCGTTTTGGCTCTGGGCTCCTTAGCTCGATGTCTGGGTACTGATACCGATCAGAGTGCCCCCTCATGCAGAGCAGTCTGGGTAATCTCTGGAGGAAAAGACTCTTAACCCATGGTGCCATGGGATGGTATGTGGCAGAAGAACGGTGATGGACATTGATGACAAAGACAGTTACAATGATTGAGAATGTGACGAAGATCATGATAAAAAGCAGATACTCTCCTATCAGAGGAATGACTTTAGAGGAAGATGGGATGATCTCTTCAATGACGAGAAGAAACACAGTGAGAGACACAAGGACGGATGTGGAGAGGGAAAGCTTTTCTCCTTCATCCGAGGGAAGGTAGAAGACCAGCACGGTAAGAAATGACAGGCCGAGACATGGGATGATGAGAAAGAGTGTGTAAAAGAGAGGGAGACGCTTCATTATGAACGAATATGTGACGAAGGGATAGGAGTAAATGCCGTCATGCCGACTGCCCCTCTGGCCGGTGGCATTCAGTATTTCCCATTCGCCATTGTCAAAGAAGTCTTTACGGTCTACGTATGCATCTAGCAGGGTCAGGTCCACCATAGTGCCATCGTATGTCCATGATCCAAACTTCATTGAGCAGTTCTGCCTGTCGAAGGGGAAAAAGGTGACATCCATGGTACAGGCGGATTTATAGCTGGCAGGAGGAGTCCACATGATGGTACCATTAGACCTTACAATGGCTTTGGTCATTAGAGACCCTTCAAACCGGCCATCAGCACTATGAGAGATGGAGAGAGAGAGAGAGAGAGAGAGAGAGAGAGAGAGGTTCAGAGGTTCTGGACATTGCAGTAACACTTTATATTAAGTATATATACAGTATTAAAGTATGTACAAATCATTTGCATACTATTTATTTATAGTTTATTAATAGTTTATATATTGTAGTATCTACATTATTAATATATTAATAGGCTATATACAAAGTGTGCTCTTCATTCATTGTCACTGTAATTACCAAAATTATTATTGTTTAATTAGCTCATAAATAGTTAAATAATGTTTTTAATGCTTTATAAATAACGTATTAACCATATATAAATGTTTAGAATTGCAAACCAGTTTAAAGGGAGTTGTTAATTGTTATCAGGAGTAAGTAGTTCTCATTTTAGATTAGGTCAGAAAATATCATTAATTAACCTTTATTGGACATTAATTGCATTCATATTAAGTGTAAGTTTAAGTGTACTTTATAGGGACTTTCCATAGAAATAAAGATTTGTATATTGTACAAACTGTATATTCTATCCTCTAACCCTAACTAATGTATTTTAACAACGTGCTCTCATGAGTATTTGTTTGTATTTTTTTTTTACCACACGTATTTACTTACATTCGCATAAACACAAAAACAGTGTATTGACAATTGACAGCATACAATATATACAATACATCCCTTAAGGTACAAGGTTAAAGGACAACTCCAGTGAAAAATGAACCTAGGGGTAATTAACACATGGTTACTGAGTCGATCGTTCCTTGGGATGCGTTTTCATGAAAATCAAATGTAAAGAGTTTTATCTTTAAAAACAGATTAGCTTATAACGCTAGTATATGGGGCACAGAGTAAGTAAAAGTAAATCGCTAGTTAATACCACTAACAAGGCTCAAAATAGCCTCACACTAACACGGTAGCATAATGAAGGTCCCTACATGCAAACCGAAGCATTGAGAACTTTGTTAGTGTACAGACAGTTTAATAAGAAGATAGTTTATAAAGACAGTACATTACGCGTTTACAGACAGGATCCATCTTGGAAAACAGTCTCAACTAATCGAGTCACGAACGCCGTGCTACGTTAGATTTCACAAACGTAATTCCTATCAGCAAGCTCACTTAGCACGGCGTTCGTGACTCGATACCGTGTTAGTGTGAGGCTATTTTGAGCCTTGTTAGTGGTATTAACTAGCGATTTACTTTTACTTACTCTGTGCCCCATATACTAGCGTTATAAGCCAAACTGTTTTTAGAGATAAAACTCTTTACATTCGATTTTCATGAAAACGCATCCCAGGGAATGATCGACTCGGTAACAATGTGTTAATTACCCCTAGGTTCATTTTTCACCGGAGTTGTCCTTTAAGGAATCATAGTGAAGGGGTTGGATTCTGGAATCCACTGTCGCTTCAATACATATCCTTTGAGTGATTTGTTTTTGAGAGAAGCACCCAACACATGTTAAAACATACTGTATATTTACTGTTCTAGCTGACCCTAACAGCCTAAGTCACTCAGGCCCGTCTCGTACGTGACCAATTCTTAGTTCAAGCATTTACTTAACTTTTCATCTTCAATCACTAGAGAATAATGACAAATATTGTCTGAACCTCTTACTGAGAGAAAGTACATCTCATCAGTAATGTTTTAGGAAAGTTTCCTGATCGGAGCTAGAGCTCGACCAACTCTAACCTTGAAGAAGCTGTGTGTCTGTGGGTGTGCGTGTTTGTCAGTACCCTTTTATTATAGGACCTGATGTTCGTGAGGTGAGCAACTGGCCCCCAGGGGAGATGAAATGACCATCTGACAGACAAACTGGAGCCTAGAAACTCAGATTTGTGACCTCAGGGATCCTGGGTGTCATCCAGATAATCAATGGAGATATGCTTCTAACTAACAGTCCATATGTGGAAGTTTGTCTGTCTTAACCCATCAGAATCATTCAACCTGACGTGATGACGTAGTTTAGTGACCTGTGTTAGAGTATAATTGCTGCTGTATTGAGTGTGTACGCAGAGCGACCCACAAACTCCTTGCTGAGTGTGAAGCTGACTTCTGCTGATGAAACAGCAAACTATTCTTCAGTAAAATTTTCTTCAGTTGATTGCAACTCTGACTCCTGGTCTTATCATATCTGGTCCTGGGTCTTAACTGTAAGTTCTCCAACAATAGCTTAATGTATTTGCAAACATTTTAAGGAACACTTAATACTAATGCAATTAATGTCCAATAAAGGTTGGTTTAAAGCACTTAATGATTTTTTTTTTTGATTTTCTGTGACTTAATCTATTCTAAAGTGAGAACTATTTATGGTTAATAAGTTGTTAAAGCATAAAAAAACATTTTAAATATGAGCTAATTAAACAATATTAATTTTGTTAATTTCAGTGACCGAATGAAGAACTCACTATAGAGACTACAATATATAAACTATGAATTAACAATAAAATAATAGTTTACAAAATATTTGTAAGTACTTTATTATTATATACATATTGTAAAATGTTACCGATATGGCTAACATCATTATGCACATTTGTTGCAAATCTACGCAGGAAGTAAGCCTGGAATCATTAACGACTTGTTTCAGGCAGTTCAGAATCGGTTCTTTCTTTCAGGAGACAATAGCTCCATTTATTGTGCCTTTTGATCTTTCTTCAAAGCTATATAAGACACTAAATGAAAGGTAATATCAGAAAAAGCATAACAGGGTGCTTTAAATACAAATTGACTGTCATCTAGAACAAGTACACAAAAACTGGCCAATTGTAGTCCGATTAACATTGGATGAAGCCAAGACACAACTGCATTATCTAATATGAGCACCTGTATGACATCATATATGTATAAGAGGTCATAAAAAGACTTACTTCTCATAAAGAACGATGTCTGGTAGCCAGATAGATTCTGAGGGCACTCTGATGGATGTGATTCCTCCATAATCTTCTGGATTCCAACGAAGCTTAGCATCTGTCCACTCCTACAAGAAATGAATTAAGCATGAATCAAGAAGGTATTTTGGGACATACTTAAAAATGAAAGCCAAATTTCTTTGGGTTACCTGCCACAACCAGACATTTGTAGTCATTAGTTGGTTCTTTTCATCCTGAAGACAGAAATGAAGAAAATAAACAATGAAAGGTGAAAAAACGTCGATAGTTGCTAAAATGCGTTTACACCATACATGAGCTTGAACCACATAACATGTTTTAAATGAACCCGAATGCACTATTTCTCTCAAAGCCTCAAAATCTATCACTATTGACCTACTTGTGTAATTCAGAGGATTAACTCAACTGTGCTATTTACAGTGAGGAAAATAAGTATTTGAACACCCTGCTATTTTGCAAGTTCTCCCACTTAGAAATCATGGAGGGGTCTGAAATTGTCATCGTAGGTGCATGTCCACTGTGAGAGACATAATCTAAAAAAAAAATCCAGAAATCACAATGTATGATTTTTTAACTATTTATTTGTATGATACAGCTGCAAATAAGTATTTGAACACCTGAGAAAATCAATGTTAATATTTTGTATAGCCTTTGTTTGCAATTACAGAGGTCAAACGTTTCCTGTAGTTTTTCACCAGGTTTGCACACACTGCAGGAGGGATTTTGGCCCACTCCTCCACACAGATCTTCTCTAGATCAGTCAGGTTTCTGGGCTGTCGCTGAGAAACATTGAGTTTGAGCTCCCTCCAAAGATTCTCTATTGGGTTTAGGTCTGGAGATTGGCTAGGCCACGCCAGAACCTTGATATGCTTCTTACAGAGCCACTCCTTGGTTATCCTGGCTGTGTGCTTCGGGTCATTGTCATGTTGGAAGACCCAGCCTCGACCCATCTTCAATGCTCTAACTGAGGGAAGGAGGTTGTTCCCCAATATCTCGCAATACATGGCCCCGGTCATCCTCTCCTTAATACAGTGCAGTCGCCCTGTCCCATGTGCAGAAAAACACCCCCAAAGCATGATGCTACCACCCCCATGCTTCACAGTAGGGATGGTGTTCTTGGGATGGTACTCATCATTCTTCTTCCTCCAAACACGTTTAGTGGAATTATGACCAAAAAGTTCTATTTTGGTCTCATCTGACCACATGACTTTCTCCCATGACTCCTCTGGATCATCCAAATGGTCATTGGCAAACTTAAGACGGGCCTTGACATGTGCTGGTTTAAGCAGGGGAACCTTCCGTGCCATGCATGATTTCAAACCATGACGTCTTAGTGTATTACCAACAGTAACCTTGGAAACGGTGGTCCCAGCTCTTTTCAGGTCATTGACCAGCTCCTCCCGTGTAGTTCTGGGCTGATTTCTCACCTTTCTTAGGATCATTGAGACCCCACGAGGTGAGATCTTGCATGGAGCCCCAGTCCGAGGGAGATTGACAGTCATGTTTAGCTTCTTCCATTTTCTAATGATTGCTCCAACAGTGGACCTTTTTTCACCAAGCTGCTTGGCAATTTCCCCGTAGCCCTTTCCAGCCTTGTGGAGGTGTACAATTTTGTCTCTAGTGTCTTTGGACAGCTCTTTGGTCTTGGCCATGTTAGTAGTTGGATTCTTACTGATTGTATGGGGTGGACAGGTGTCTTTATGCAGCTAACGACCTCAAACAGGTGCATCTAATTTAGGATAATAAATGGAGTGGAGGTGTTCAAATACTTATTTGCAGCTGTATCATACAAATAAATAGTTAAAAAATCATATATTGTGATTTCTGGATTTTTTTTTTTTTAGATTATGTCTCTCACAGTGGACATGCACCTACGATGACAATTTCAGACCCCTCCATGATTTCCAAGTGGGAGAACTTGCAAAATAGCAGGGTGTTCAAATACTTATTTTCCTCACTGTATATATGCAGCTCAAAAGATAGTATTTTATGTCTTTTGTTTCATTAAATTGAAATTCAGACCCTGAATAGGAGCCAATATACTGAACACATCTGTTAAATAAGAATGGTGTGAAAATCAATTGTTCCCACAGTGTTTCACCAGCCAGAAAATGTATACTGTCAAATCGTGACAACAAGGTGAGTGCTGAATATCATGTTGATTACAAGATATGACCATCAGGTGGCTCTGCAGGACAAATATATATAGGATGTGTCTGAATCCTAAAAAAAACCTTGCTGCCTCACTGCTCAGACTAAACAGGCTTCCAACAAAGCACCATATTGTCACACTGATTATCCTGGTTATGTCTACAGTGAGGTTTAGACATAATTAAGCAAATATTTAGTGACTAAAATATGTACAAAATTTAAACAAAAAAATTAAAGTTAGGAAAAATGTACATTTATAAATTATTTTAATAATTAAATTCCTCATTGTGTGCCATTTTTATTATTTCCACAAACCACTGAAAAACATGGACAGGATTGTGGGATATCATATCATTTGGACAGCTTACGACGTCCTGCTTGCATAGGCCACATTTTCAACACCCAGAGTTCTACTCTATGTGAATGAAAGGTTTTAAAGGGATAGTTCACCCAAAAATCTTTGCGGTATGATCAAATTTACAAGTTGAGCACATATGAACTCCACAATAAAGTTGTAACTGCCAGTGAGAAACTCTCGATCTTCGTTAAGCCACGTCTTTCCAAGTTTTTTTAATTAAAGAATAATGAAAGAAACAAATTGGTACTGATCATAAGTTTGAATGTTCATGGTACAATTTAGTCTGTTCACATTTTGTGTGCTTTTAATAAAGAATATTGATAATACTTCACAATGAAGCAATAAAGATAAAATTACTTCATGCACCTCATGTTGCAATTGTGAAATTGTAAGTAGTCCACATCTCAAGAGGACTTGAATACAGCAATGTGAGGAAGCTTTTTTTTGCTCTTGTGAAATTAAAGAATTATATTCCCATTATAATCACTGTACAGGGTTCATTTGAAAACATATTATAACTTTCAGAATTCAAAACTCCCTCCCCTAATGAAACAACAAAAAGGAATGAAATCCAATGCTACATGTTAGAAATCTAAAACATTAACCACATTTATATATCAAAATCCCTATTTAGTGTTCAGACACTTGTACTACCTAGTTATGATAATAAAATAAGAAGAACATAGTATAGACAATATGATTCTTATGCATTTCAGCATGAATTGTTTTGTGAATGTGTCGCAGTGTAAATGCAGTTTTTTTAATAATTGAAATAATTGTAAATAAGTAATCAAATGTAACTGTATTAACAACTTGTCTCTACAATAAAGATCAACTGATCACCAAGAACGGTGTTTGACTTTCTCTGATTCCTGTGAAGTATGCAAAGGCAATTCATATTTCATAGGTAAAAGATTAAACATTTACACATCATGTAGATTTATTAACCCCACACTATTAAGTAGAGCCAGTCTCACTATAACATCAGCCAGTAGTTACGGGGGAAGTGTTGCATGCAAACATGCTCATACAGTAAGACATAATTACTCACACACTTTCTGTACAGTGCATTATTACGTGATTTATGGATTTATGGAATGTTGCACTGACTCAGAATTTGTGATTTGATTTAACGTGGGCAACTGGAAGTAGCTTAAAGGGACAGTTCACATAAAAGTGAAAATTCTGTGATTATTTACTTTCATTGTTCCTAACCTGTATTCTGTTCAAATAATTACAGTATCTGAAGAATCTTTTTGCAGCTCTTGCCACACAGTGACAGATCATTCATAGTGACCAGAGGGCTTCTTCTCAAAGCATCTTACACCTTCTCAACTGGCTTTACTCTCTGCTTATTCACAATGGTAAAATGAATGGATAATAAATGTCTGAATGCATCCACATAAAACAAATGATTGGTAATATGTTTGAAAGAAAAGCATAGTTAGGTTTTCTAGGGCTAATCAACATAATTATGTAATAATTATAAAATATTATTTTCTAACAGAATTATTCACAACCGTCCATTATACAGTCGGGGTTTTTGCATTAGGTATAGACGCACGTTAAAATATTTCAAATCCGATCCGAAAATTCTGCATAACCACAGGCACATTTTCCACAAGACACATGGCAGAGGCAGCACTGATTTTGCATGCTGACAAGCCATAGAAGAGACAGAGGCTAGCTGTGACAAAGGGATGATGTTACAAGGCTACTATCTAAGAAATTTTAAGGTTATGAGTCAAAAGTCCAGTTACACAAATCGTTGTTTTCAAACACTGAGTGTAGCGTTAGTTCTGGCAGGTCACGTTAGTCAAGCTCGCATCAGCTGGCTCTCAGCTGATCCATGTCTACCTATAGGAATACGAAGACAGCATCCATATATAAGCTCCTTCAGTATTATCAGCAGCTAATTACCCTCCTCCATCCCCAGCTCCTCCTCTCTTCCAGTCAGGATTTGGCATTCTGATTCCCCTTGAATCAGACTAAACTCTCAAATTATGTTGTACATTAAAATATTGACATTAATGATATCTGCAATACATTCATGTTGATTCTGTTCTGTTTACCCTAAGGGGGGATATTGCTGCTCTCCCTGCTCTTATCCATGCTTGGCTGCAAGGATGCGCAGAGAGTTCTTGCCCAGAACAGAACCATACCGCCAATCCAAACTGTATGCTAATTGTCAATTGTCTTTGACGATAGTGGTCCTGACAGAAACCTAATTTCCCAAATTACTGCTGCATTGTGTTTTTGATTTAAAATACAAACAGATCTCTGTATCAGTCTTTGTTTAATTATTATTATGCCTTATATGTACTACAGAAGTATAGCCTACTGTGTTATAATCAATGTAACATCCAAACAAATGATATTAAATATGTTATATTAAAGGGATAGTTTATCCCAAAATTTTAATTCTATTTATTTACTCACCCTCATGTCATTCCAAAACTGTATGTAAAACCTGTACTTTTTTTCTTCTTCCACAGGTTTGGAACAATTTTTTTTTTTTTTTAAATGTCTGTGTTTTTTTGTCCATACAATGGAAGTACCACCCTCTTTGAAGGTGAATAAATGATTAAAGAATTTTCATTTTTGTGTGAACTATCCCTTTAATACTATTAATAGTATTATTAATAGTATACTAATATTAATAGTATTAATAGATTCATTTTAACCTCTATTTATATTCGACCACAACAATCTATTTATATTATGTCTCCTGTTTTTTTTTAAAAGGGTTCAACATAACCATTGACACAAATGATCATCTTCAAATTGCCAAATTGGTAAAGCATTTATGGAACTATTGTGCTGTGGTATGGCATGATAAAAGTGCGTCTAGTAATATTACACACACACTAGCATTTTCAATCAGGTTCTTGAAAGCTCAGCATCATCAGGATCAATACACGGGTCAAAAGAGAAGAGGAAAACAGAGAGATAGGATCATTTAGATAACGCAAAATGTGATACAGCTGGTTGTCATGATGATGTGTTGAGTAAATAGAGTCTAGAAACTATGATCTGAGTTGCCATTCTCATATCCGGCCTAAACTAATCAGTTGAGAGAGAGAACAGGCTGATCCAATTAAATTTGTGACCGACTTCAGCATTATGTCTTATTTCAGAGTGAAACAGAATATTAAATAAAAAAAAAATAGTGGAATGCCATTCCAAGACAAATAATTTTTTTGTGGTTTAACTTGCACGTATTAGTTGTTCACCACAAGACTAGTAATGTGCGGGTCCATTTTAGTATAGAGTCCAATTTAATTTTATGCTGACTTGCCTGTGTTTGACTATGTGCAATTGCCTCTGGGTAAACAATAATAGGCAATAATAGACAGAAACAGTCTGCTCAACCTTGGTTTCATGTTTCATCTGGAACATTTAAGTTCCCTTTCGTTCAGTCACTACGAGTTACGTCACTGAATGACGAAATGGGGGTTTCACTTAGAATCTTTTTCGCTTTATCACCTTCGAGTTCTTACAAAACGAGCCAATGGCAAAACAATGCCATGGGTCTGCGGAATTTGCATAGCGCAACTCCACCCCACCACGTGGGTATAAAAGGAGCAGTGCGGCAATCTCGCATTATGTTTTTGCTTCGAAGCCGAGTGTTTCTTCACTTCTCTCCACTGCAAGCTGTCTACGAGTTCTAAACACGAGACGAGCGACTCTTCAGTGGTGTTGGTGTGATGGCGTGTTCCAGCGAGATCTCATTCCTGCTGCTGGTCTGTGCAGTGATCTGCCAACAGTGTGTGTTTTCTCCCTGGGCGCTTCAGCACTGCTGTTGAGTTTTATCCTCTCTAAAAGAGCTGCACGCGGCGCGTCTTTTTAAAGATGCTCGCCCGTGTATTTCTGGGTGCGGTAGACAGATACATTTTTCTGATGGGCACGAATGCTGCCTGGCATGTTTGGGCTTAAATCACGCTCAGGCAGCATTCGCGGATGAGTCATGTTCTCATTGCGGGAACATAACCATTGCCATCAAACCATCGATCATGTTGTGATCGAGACTCAATGACCTCCTTAGAGGTAGAGTCCCCTCTGCCATACCCCAATTTATTCTCTCCACAAGAGGGGATACTTTGGCTGGTGGCCAGGGTGAGGCTGCCGGTGTAGAACAACCCGACGAATTCTCCTCGGGCCACACCCCCCTCTTCCACATTGCAACCCGTGAGGCTTCCCGATGAGGTCGCTGGCCAGTCTTCTGGCAGGCCCAGCGTTTCATTTGGTGCCCCGATGTCATGTCTATCACTGCATCACAAGGAGGGCTTGAGTCATCTGGAGATGAAGACTCGGCTGTGTTGCCTCCTTCGGGGGTGCCAACATTGCCTGAGTCTGATCCAGAACTGACTGCCATGCTTTCCTGGGCAGCCGCGAGCATCAGGCTTGTGTGGAACCTTCCGCCATGTCCCGAGCTCTCAAAGCTTGATGATTGGTTTTTGGGGGTGGCACGTGCTGACACCCATCAGCACCCGCCCCCCAATTCCTTTTTTCCCGGAAGTGAATGAAGAGGTCATGAGATTGTGGAAGTCTCCTTTTACTTTTCGTGACTGCTCAGCGGCCACTTCCGCCTTCATTGCACTTGATGAGGCCGCGGCAAAACTGTACACTGGGGTCCCCCCGCTGAAGCGTTCTATGGCGATGTAACTGTGTCCCCACAGCACCTCCACCTGGCGTAGCGACCCTAAGCACCCCTCCAAAACCGGTGGGACAGCATGACCTGGTCGTCAGGTTCCTGAGGGGGGTGAGGAGACTAAATCCTCCTCGCTCTCCTCTTATACCCTCTTGGGACCTTGCAGTGGTCTTATCAGCCATGCAGAGAGCTCCCTTTGAGTCACTGCGATCAGTGGAGCTTAAGTTCCTGTCTATGAAGACAGTGCTCCTGGTCGCTTTGGCCTCCATCAAGAGAGTAGGGGAACTGCAGGCATTTTCGGTTGACGAAGCGTGCCTAGAATTCGGCCCGGCTAACTCTCACGTGATCATGAGACCCCGGCCTGGATACGTGACCAAGGTTACCACCACTCCTTTCAGGGATCAGGTGGTGAACCTGCAAGCGCTGCCCTTGGAGGAGGCAGACCCAGCCTTGGCACTGCTCTGTCCAGTACGCGCCCTCCGTGCTTACGTAGACAGAACGCAGTGTTTCAGGACCTCAGACCAGCTCTTTGTCAGTTATGGTGGGAAACTGAGGGGAAAGGCTCTCTCCAAGCAAAGGTTGTCTCACTGGATAGTGGACGCCATTGTCTTGGCTTACCAGACGCAGGGTCGACCATGCCCCTTGGGGGTGAAGGCACACTCCACCCGAAGTGTGGCTTCCTCCTGGGCTTTAGCGCATGGCGCCTTGCTAACAGACATCTGTAGAGCTGCAGGCTGGGCAACACCCAACACTTTTGTGAGATTCTATAATCTCCACGTAGAGTCAGTGTCCTCTCATGTACTCGCTTCCACTAGCCAGTAAGTAGGACCTGCTCTGTGTCATCGCTTGCTGCGCCATTCTGCTCCATGGACTGGATACGTGCACTATTCACTCAGATGAGTTCTTCTTAGACCCTGAGTTCCTCCTGCACTGGTGATGCCGTCACCAGAGTGCATGCCTGGTTGGTCAGCCCTCGTGATTGGCTAGGTGCCTCCATGTGCATGGCTCCCTCGCTTGGCAACCCCCACATGTGTATTTCCATGGTAAGTCTCCACCGAGCATGTGTTTTCCCTCGACAAGACCTCTTGCCATCTCGAGGTTGAAACATTCCACCCTGTGGGCTGGATACCTCTGAGTTTTCCATATGCATCCCGCACTCTGGTCATGTGTGTTCTAAGTCCTCCTTACGGGTAGGCGCTGTGTTACATATTCCACCTGGTATATGCCACCCGGTGTAATATGGTATTATTGCGTATAGCCCTTCGTGCTAGTCTCACAACGGGGATCTCAGACTTGTGCAGGGAACTGGAAGACAGCCGCCGTGGCGTGATTGAATTGGGACCCACATTTCGTCATTCACTGACGTAACTCGTAGTGACTGAACGAAAGAAGGGAACGGAGACGTTATGTTCCCCTGCCACAAACGCTGTACCGTTAGAATAGCCGGGAGTTCAGTCTCGGCTCCTCAGCATAACATAATGCGAGATTGCCGCGCTGCTCCTTTTATACCCACGCGGTGGGGCGGAGTTCCGCAATGCAACTTCCGCAGACCCATGGCATTGTTTTGCCATTCGGCCATTGACTCGTTCTGTAAGAACTCGAAGGTGATAGGCTTCTAAGCGAAACCCCCATTTCGTCATTCACTGATGTAACGTCTCTGTTCCCTCCTTATGGAACGAGGGTTACATACGTAACCGAGACATTCTTTTTTTCGAACAGACGAGTAGAGTTTTCGGACAGCAAAGCAGCTGATAGCATTTGGACAACTGATTTTCAGTCGTTATTGTCATTCTATGTTTTATAATTTAATATAAACTTTAACAATTTAATCAAGCTTTTAAAATGTAATCAAATGAAAAGATAACAATTAATTAACAAAACATTGCATTTATATTTTTTGGCAAATAAGATGCAGCACAACAGAACTTTATAAATTTAAAACATGGATGAAAAAAATAGATTGGTTGTATGATATTTCTTAGAAATAATAATATTATTATTACTTTGAGAAGTTAGTACGGCTACAGTTTGGATTTATTTCTGTCATAATTTCTTGAAGTTTTATTTTGACGGTTTGTTATGAAGATCTCAGTTTTAGTTTCATTGTGTTTATTCAACGGTAGTTTTTCTCAAATGAAACGGTGAAAAGCTTGTGAAGTGACTCTCAAAGCAGCTCTGGAGATAAAGTTCATGTGTTCATGTCCTCATATATCGAGACGGCAGACGCTGAAAACACTGGTCGTCACAAGTGTGTAAGCTTGTGTATCAGACTAAACCGCACCGTTCATTCACATAGAGACACACAGAAATCACTCATTAGTGACATGCACTGACTGGCAGTTGTTGCGTTAATTTGTACTGCGTGATAGGCTGTTAGATTAATCCACATCGAGTAAAAAAGTCCAGAGCTCATCATCGTTATCGACGTAAATTTTAACGCAATCTCGATATGATATTGTTATCATCAAGCCCTTTGTGTGTGCTATTTGTTCATGCATTTTGAGACTTAGTTGAAGATCAGATTTTACAGTGGATATGTGTGTGTGTCTCACCACATCCACCAGCTGGGAGATCTTCAAACCGAAGCGAACGGTAATCGTGTCGTTGGCGTGAAGGACAGGTCTCACCCACTTCTGATAGCCCCGAAAAAGATTCCTCAACAAAGTGTCCTCCATCTCAGCCAATGAGACAAATTCTTCAGGAGCTAGAACGAGGGTGGAACAATATGAGAACAATTTAGAAAAAACTAATGACATTAAAGCCTCAAGTGGCATTTGGTGATAAGGTATAGTATAATCTAAAGCTGCCATGCTAATTTTCAGTGCTGTATAGGCCTATACATAAACATATCTGTCTGGTTATGTAGGAAGTAGGTCCACATTTGATATGCCATCTTGAGGAATGACACATTCAATTCAGACACACTCCCCCACGAGTATTAGATGAGCACAGAGTAATGAAGTGACAGCTGGACCAGGCTCCTCAGAGTTCCTTCTGCTGACGCAACCATTGCCATGATATGATGACCTCAGACAAGAGCACTACAGAGAGCGTCAGGAGAACAAGACGACCCTACATCTACACACATATACACAGGGATGGGCATTTTTTTTCATTTTGAGTACTACTGATAGGGGGGGGCAGGCTGTGTCTGTCATGGTGATAATGAAATTATTTTAATTAAATCACTGTTATGAAAACTAATGATGACAAATAAAAAATAAGACATGAAAATATGTCTATAGAAATATTAAAATATAATTAGAAAAATAACACTACAAGATTATCAATAATGCATCAATGTTTTTAAACATTTTGAAAGAAACATCTAAAAGGAATAGCTGAGGAGAATAGGTGAAGCTGAAGAGTGAATGAACACCAGTAAACTGAAGCCCGATCTACATGACAATCAGATATTATAGATACACAACGTAAACGTAACATTACAACTTGTATCTGCACAAAATTATGCAAATGCAGGTGAACTAAGTTATGTGCTAACCAGAATGTGTAACTCCCGTTGTGGATGCCCTCTTCCCGTAACAATGCGCTAAAACACAGCAACTAAACCACAAAGAATTTACAACATTCAATCTATAGTGTTCACATCATAATGTTATGTATGGCAGATTGGCGCAAGCACACCTGTCTGCAGCCTGCAGAATGGGACGGGGTTAAACCTGGGGTGGGGCTGCACATGTTGCTCTGCCCCATACCTACTCTGATTCGCTTGATCTTTCATAGCCATTCATGATAGGAAATGTGTTTGTAGTCAGTGTATGATGGTGTATATGTGGTCATAGGCGTCGATTTCGGTGGGGACAATGGGTACGCGTACCCACCAGATTTCATCATGAGTCATTTTGTACCCACCAGGTTTTTTTAGATTTTTTGACAGTTTTCAGTGGTTATGAGGAGAAATATGAGAGAGAAATTTGTTGTTTAGGTACATTAAACCACATAAAGCTTTTTCACGTTAGGAGTTATATAGAAAGCCCATGAGAACCGTGGGGAGTCAACCCACAGCCGCTCCGCTGCCCTGCTGAAAATCTGAAGCAGAAACGCTTAATGTCAGATAATGTCCATAATAATTGGACATTGGGTTAGATTTTTTGACAGTTTTCAGTGGTTATGAGGAGCAATATGAGAGATGAATTTGGTAATCATTGTACATTAAACCACGTCATGTCATATTGTCAACATGGTAGGCTACTTATGAAGCAGAATAGTGGGTCATATGTCTAATGCTTTTTGAAAACTTAAGGCTTTCTTCTTCATAAAACGAGTCGGACATCATCACATTTTTGTATGCATTTTTATTTATTTACATTAGTAAGCTACAGGACATCGTCTTTCAAAACATGACCTGCGTGAAAGAAAAAAAAAAAAAATGCGTCATTGTACCCAGCACTTCTGAAAATGCACTTCCGAATGCATCTCTGTCCCCAGCACATTTCAAACCAAACTGACGCCCATGTATGTTGTATATGAACTGGAAAAGATGCTCAGTTTCACAAGCCATCATTATAACGCACAGAAGTAAAAAATATTATCCAGTATCTTGCTGTCACAGATCTGCACTACATCTCCCATCACTCTACTTGGTTCCTACCTGTACCTCGTTCATGATCACTCACACCGGCACCTCATCATCACCTCTATAAATGCACACTCTTCACTCCAGCTCATGGTCCAATCTCGTTTACACATAGTGGACTATTCTCCCTCTCTCCAGCGATCTCCCTGTCTCCAGCGTCTCGTCCTTCCACAGTGTCTCCATTCCCACCTTTGTTCATCTGCCTAGTCACCCACGGTATCAACCATCATCCTCACCCTCTGTTGTTTTCAAGAAAACTCACTGTTTTTTCAGGACCACTATCGTCAAATATGATTGGCAATTGCATACATTTAGGATTGGCGGTATGGTTCTGTTCTGGGCAAGAACTCCCTGTGCATCCATGCAGCCTAGCATGGATAAGAGCAGGGAGAGCAGAAATAACCCCCCTTAGGGTAACCAGAACAGAACCAACATGAATGTATTGCAGATATCTTTAATTCAAGATTTTAAAGTACAACATAATTCAAGAATTTATTCTGATTCAAGGGGAATCAGAATGCCATACTGACTGACGAGAGGTGGAGCTGGGGATGGAGGAAGGTAATTAGCTCCTGAGAAACATGATAACTGCTTATAATACTGAAGGAGCTTATATATGTATACAGTGATAGGTGTCGTATTCCTATAGATAGACGTGGATCAGCTAAGTGTCAGCTGATGCGAGCTTGACTAACGTGACCTGCCAGAACTGACGCTAGGCTTAATTTCACCTGCCATCTTCCTCTCCAGAGTTTGCATTCTGTAACACTTGAAATGTCCCTGAAATTATTGTTTTGCTAAATTAAGTTGGTCTTTTGGCTACATTTGGATTTATGCCTGTCTTTTCATCCCCCAAATGACAAATTATTCAAACATAATGGGGTTGAAACAACACAGGTATGGGGCAATGTCTAAGATGGAACTGATGCTTGTGAGATATCTGTCCCCTGATACGGCATCGTCAATTAAGGCCCAGGGGCGAGAGCAGCCTCGGCCGTCATCTAGCTCCTCATACAGGGCGCGGGAGAAGGAGAGTGTCGTTTCCCGAGACCCCCTCACAAAAAGAAATGGGGTCGGGGTGGCACTCTCGGCTGGAGCCTTCAAAGGAGAAGACGGATCTGAGGACTGTCATTCTCACTAAGAAGGCTTTGGCTAAGAGGCCCTGATGCCAGGATTGTCAGGCCTCTGAGGGCAGGCCCCTCTGGGGAGAAGTTGCTCACACATCATACAGAGCCCATTTCTCTTCTGTGCCCTCAGGGGACTGTTTTACCAACCCCGCCAACCTTGGTGCTTTGGGGCGCAGCAGTTTCCAGGGAGTTCAGGTCTCAGTGTCCGCCCGAAGATGTTGGGGCACTGGGAGACTCGTGCCCTTCGAGGAGGACTTTAGAGAAGCCAGGTCGGTTGTTCCATGCTGGCCATCCGCTTCAGGGCGCCGAGCTGCCTACTCGAAATCTACCAAAGACCAGTCTCGAGAGGCTGGTTCCCTTAGTAGACCATCTGGCAGCATGGAAACTTCTGCCAAATGTGTCACAATAGGTCCTGCAGACCGTAGAAAGAGGCTACGGAATTCAGTTTTGTTCTCGTCCACCTTGGTTCAACGGGATCCTACCCACCGTGGTAGGCCCTGAGCAGGCTCTGAAACAGGAAGAAAAAGCTCTTTTGGGTAAGGAGGCTATAGAGCATGTTCCTCCACCCAAAAGAGAATCCAGGTTTTACAACTGGTATTTTATAGTTCCAAAAAAGAATTGGGGAACTGTTAAATCGTACACTAAAAACTAGGGCTGGGACAATAAATTGATGCATTGTGAATCGAGAAATGATTCTGGATCGATTCCAATTTTTTCCGAATGCATTGCGATTCTCTCTTGAATCGATTCTGAGCTTATTTTTTAACAGCAGATGGCACTGCGTGCTTTGGAAACAGCCGTAATCTGCTGGCTTCCAGTTCCTTACACACACACCACTTGAACCTTCTATAAAATAATCATTCATAAAGTTCAAAAAGGTTGAAGCGAATTACAAGGGTGTTTGCAGTAGGCTGTATAGATTAATCTCACGTCATAAAAGCATTCTGAGGTGCAAGTATATTCTCAGACTCAACCGGACGCACGAGCGCTCTTCTTCGTGAGCATTTGAGCGTGCCGTTAAAAACTGGCCTAGAGCGCCATTTGCTGTTGAAAACTAAGCTCAGAATCGATTCGAGAGAGAATCGCGATGCATTCGGAAAAAATTGGAATTGATCCACAAATCGCGATGAATCGATTTATTGTCCCAGCCCTACTAAAAACGTAGTTCAAAATGTTGACTTTAAAACTAATTGTGACTCAAATCAGATCCGAGGACTGGTTTGTCACGATAAATCTCAAAGATGCATACTTCCATGTATTCATACTTTCATAACACAGGAAGTTCTTCAGGTTTGCTTTCGGAAGTGAAGAGTACCAGTATCGGGTTCTTCCTTTCAGCCTAGCCTTGCACCCCACACTTTTACAAAATGCGTGGATGTAGCTCTGGCTCCTCTGTGACTCCAGGGCATTTGTGTATTGAATTACATTGACGAAAGGTTAATTCAGGCTCAACTGGAGCAGATGGCGATTCGGCATCAAGAAGTCGTCCTCGCCCACATGAAGGAATTGGGGTTAAGGCTCAATGTCAAATGTGCTTTATCCATCATGGAGGGTCAGCACAGGGTCTTTGGAAGGGTCATCATCTCTCTTGGCACATAAATTGCCTGGAGATGATGGCTGTCTTTCTACCTTTGAAACACTTACTCCCAGACCTGAGGGGCCACCATGTGTTTGTCCTGACAGCCAACCAACACATCGGTTGTCTTCTACATAAATCATCAGGGGGGTCTGCAGTCGTGCCTACTTTACAAACTGGCACACCAGATCCTGAGAGCAGTCTACATCCCTGGTCACCTGAACCTGAGGCCCGGGGAATGGAGACTCCACCCCAAGGTGGTGGGGTTGATATGGAGGGAGTTCAGCCAGGAGGAAGTGAATTTATTTTCATCTTAGGAAACAACACACTGTCAGTTCTGGTTCTCACTAACATTTTTATAAAGCTTTTAAAAGTTGCTTTTATCTGCTAAATTCTTTCCTTTATCATGTTGAGTCAAAAAAAGAAAAAGAAAAAAAGAACACTCACAATAAACAATGGTATGTGCTACTCATGTACTCAAGTAAATCAATTTGTCTGCAGTCTGCACTATTTTAGACATGGACATATGTTTTCTGTGTAACAAAAAATGAAATGGGCTACTACTTTTAAATTAAAATTTAACCTGTAGTTCCAAGAACTTCAAGAACAATCATGCATGCACTCACTGAGAGTTCAAAATTCCATTATACATTGTAATTCTTAATTCTATTTCGGTAATTATAAAAAGAATAGTTCCAGTCCTGGATGCTGATTGGTTAACAGCATAATCTGACACACATATACATACATATACATACAGTAGTCAACATTTGAAGTGGATATATATATGCATACACGCACAGGCACGCAAGCCTGGTGCCTCCAACATTAGTGCTCCACCACCTTAAAGACATTTTTTACATGTAAATTGTTGCTGAACAACCAGCATTACTTCCTTCCTCATCATCGCCATCTGTCATGCCCTGCATGTCAAAAAGGCTTTTCTGCCTGACTAGGAAGCCATTTTGTTTTTTTGTCCCCCCCCCCTTCTTGCAATAGCAAGTATATGAAATTACATCATAAATAAAGACTGTACGCAGGGCAGGCCATTTCTCCAGGGTTTACGATTCAACCAACTAGGGAGTGGACAGGGATGTGTAAATCAAAAGACAAGAAATGGGAGGAGGGTGATAGAGAGAGTGTGAAAAACAGACTGTGTGTTTGTACATGCATGTTGAAGTGTATAGATGTCATTTTAGCCCGTTTAACCTATTTCAGTGTAAGAACAGGTTCAAGTTTTGTGAGAAAAGGATTATGCGTCTTTTTTCTATTTATTTGTGTTAATGAGTTCCTCTTTTTTCTCTAGAGAAGTAAGATTACTGTCCATTAGGGCTGCACAATATATCGAAATGATTGAAATATCGCAAATGTATATCGCAATAAGCATATCGCAACGGCTTGCAATAACTGGGGTCATGAACAAAAGACAAAGAGAAAATCACTCACTGCTCTTGGCAGAATAACTTTTGTAGCTTTTAATAAGAATCAGAATATATTTAATTCATACAGTGAAAACTAAGCAGTGTTTTATTTTTACATTTGATTATTCAGTTTCTGTTGTTAAACCTAATGTAGGATAACCTTAAACCCTAAACCCTGTGGTTTACACTGATGTTAAAATAACACTTATGCTACAGTAAAATACTGATGTTCACTTTCAGAAGCTGTAGGGATGTTTTCTTGTCACAAAAAGAATGTGAAACATGCATGTAGGTTATATAATTTTAAATATATTTTAAAGATAATTTAAGTTTATTTTACACACTTTAAGCATTATCATATCGCACATCGAATATCGCATTATTTAATTAGTTATCGCATAGCGCAATTTTCTTCAATATCGTGCAGCCCTACTGTCCATTGCATCAGGACGTTAAAAGCCACTTTAATGCACTCAAGACAAGCTTCAATTCATAGAACATCATTACACAAAGAGCAGAAACACACTCGCTATGAAACCTTCTCAGTCCAAGGACATTGGCATTCATCTGTTGCAACATTGTGTAGACTCTTCAGGGAAAATTATTCCTTCTTACAGTATGAAATAAAAAATCATGAAAGAAATGTATTTATTTGCATATCTATGTGGACAAAGTTCACAGACATGACCTCATTACTCATTGGCCGCAAATGTGAACAGACGACCTCTTCTCCTCCCCTACAGCAAGCCATCTGGTCAAAGCAAGATTTTCATGGCACTACAGTCAAATCAACCTGCTTTGACGACCAATTTCGTAAAGGTACAGAAGAAATTAACAAAATAACCAGCCATGTTAAAATTGAAAAGTTACTCAACAATAACTCCTTTTTGGAATTGTTGTATAAAAAAGTTAAATCACACTTGCAATCAAGCTGTTATACTGGATAACAGCATGGGAATATTACTCAGGGTCAGCATATGGCCATGCTTATATTCAGAGCAACAGCAAGATTACAAATGTAATATTGCCTATACAGGCCTTGCCTTGTGTTACAGATATGAAACAGCACATACAATTTCCGTTTGAATCAACGAATGCCAAGTTTGACAGCAATTTCCCCTTGATTAAAAACATTTCTCTCATGAAAAAAAAAAAAATGAACAGAGTGGAAGAGAAAAGCTGTTGTCAAGTATTTATCTCCTGAGTGCTGCTGACCGATAAATGAACATCCAGTCCAGCAGCTCCATTTTCAGATTAAAGCTGCAAATGAAGGCACTCATTGCCTCCACATTGATAAGAACCCCACATCTTCACTTTTACACTCTGCCAAACCCAGACAAAACACACATTTTCTTGCATTAGTGCTACATCAATGTGTTGGTTGTCTGTTAAAATTATTCTTTTATGCTTCAAAGCTGGTTCAAAATAAAGAGTGGGGATGGGAAACCAGTAAAAGTGTATGGTTGTATGACTTTGAACAGGTCACACACAACACCTACACACAGTGACCCAATTGAGGGCGCTAGAAGTCAAGCAATAAACGTAAATTAAGCATGGGACAGATATCTTTTGCATCATTCAAGGTTGAATGCACAAGATAAAACGGCTGGTAATGCTGGACTACTCTGGCTTCATTCTGATAATTTATGAATTGTCTAAATTAACATTTTAAGTCACATTATGATGGAACCGAAAGCACGTACATAATTTCAATAATTCTTATAAAATACATAAAACTGAGGATGTCATATACAGAGAAACGCAGGAAAACTCTTTAAGATCGTCCGCAGTAGATTACTCACCCTCTATCGTTGCATAGGCTACAGCCATTACGAGCAAAAGACCGGAGATTTGTAACTGCATGCTGTCTTTCCCGGCTTCAGTTCCTTCGTGCAATGGAATTATTTCATGCTGTTTGAATTTTGAGTCCCTGTCATCGACAAAGGGGGGTATACATATGCTGTCCTTTATTCATACGGCCGGACACCGGGCCGTTTTGTTAAACGATCAGACGTACTGCAACCTGCAGTGTGATGAAGTTATAAATTAATGATCAACGGAGTGTTTTTTAGCCTGCTCCATCTGAGGCGAACAACAGAGGAAGACGCTCTCTATCTCCCCCAGTCGGCGTTTACGTGATGTCGAGAAAGATGCCATTCATTGGAGCAGCTGCAGCGGAGCAGGGTGAAATGAGCGCTCGAGAAGGGGAGGGGAATGGGGATAAACAAACCAAAGTCTTCGAAACGAAAATGTACTTTATGTAAAGACATTAAAGACGTGGTTCTCAACTGTTATTTGCTTAATCAGGAGTCAGAGTTTACAGTAGGCATCAGGTTTGACTTGACACACACAACTGTAAAAAAGGTAATCAAAACTGTCCTTAAAATAAAAAACGAACTTGTATTACCTAATCAGGCCCGGCAACATTATTAATGTGAAATATTCTGCAAAGGAAAAATTTGATAATTTATATTAATAAAATTACATTCTATGAATATTAATTATCATAAGTTAGTATCATAGCGTGTGCAAATCAACGGGCAAGTTTTTTTATTACTAATTATTGTATTTTATAGTAGCATTTGTTTTTACCAACTGTTCGTTATAGTCTACGTCTAGCTTTTTACTTCTGGTGATTATTTAGGCTTCAAAATTCAAAAGTTGTGTTCATTTGTGAAGATTATCATGTTGATCAGAACATAAGAATCATAAACTTGTTTATCACAGAGCTTACTGCTTAAAATCTAAAAGCCAATGGAAAATTTGTTTTTGTTAAGGGGACCAGGGTGATGCTAACAAAAATATGCCATCATTGCAGCAGGCCGTTGGGGTCAAGGTTTTGGCCCTGGTATAGCCCTGTTAGCCCCTGCTGGTAGAAAGCATGTATACAACTGGAGGGAAGATTAGGATGATTCTAGTGGTTCTCAACGGGGTGTTCAGAGAACAGCGGGTTGGAAGCAAGATTTTTGAAAGGGGGGCGTTCAGGTGTTCATGGGGGGCGTTCACGAGTTTACACCGAAGATCCAAGCAAGACAAGATTAAACATGTATACTTGCAAAATAATTCCAATTATAATAATTACCAATTCCAATAACTACAACATTCCAAAATATGCCAGTTTAATGCGACATGCTATGTATCGTTTCTTTTAATAATATAATAATCTATATTCTCTCTTTCGCTATTTCTCTCGGTCTCACTGTCAAAGTAACCATGGTAACGGACAGCGTAACCACCTAATATGGCAGCGCCTTCCCGGAATGCAACGCTGCGTGAAAAGATTGTGACGTAACTCCTCAGGCATGTATGAGAGTCCGAAGTTCATTTGTTGCCCCTACGAGTTTATAATAGCATATTTGAACAAGATTTTCAAATGGATGAAAAAATAAACTGACAAAATGTTTTTAAATGTTGGCTTTATTAAACTATGTTTTAAACGTGAATAAACAGTCTTATATGTCTATTTATTTTTAATATAGCCCTTCTGTTTGTCGGTTGAAAACATCTGGGGTGCTTCTCAATATCCCTCCTCGTCTCCTCGCTCCTCCGTCCTCCATCTTTTAACCCGAAGGACATCTTAATCAGAGCCCGTCTACGGAGAGCCTTGGCACTTCCTATTAGCCCCATTGTATCGATCTTGGTTGCAGTTCCATTAGAATTCCACTGGAGGTGATCACGGGCGAGTGCAGACTGAATGGGAGTCTATGGGGCTAGACGGCTAAATGTGTCTCTTTCACCCGATTGCCGTTGAGAAATCTCAGATTTTATTGTAGGTTTTGCAAGTTCAACATGGGTTATAGGTCGAAAGTTGAATGAACGAGTACTTATGTCCTTTCGATTTCTTACAGGTTGAGTTGTTGTTGCCCATAACACGCTAGCATTCTGCTAATGAACGCTGATTGGTCAGTGAAGGACTGATTACGACCAGAGATACCGCTTGATGGCATCGTGGCATCCGAAGCGGGACCAGAAACAAACAAAACAAAAACTCTTCTAGCACGTGTGTTTACCTGTGTCAGCTGTGTTGTCGATGCCTCGAGAGAAAAGAAAGTGCAGAGCGCGAAAGCACCAAAGTGACTGAAGGATTGCCGTAAAGCAGTATCTCTGGTCGTACGATGTGTATGACGTCATTGACATTTTAAAAGACTTTTTAAAGCAAATAAGTGACTCTAAAAAATCTAACACCCAGCAATGTGTAATTTCTTTGCATCTCCTTTCGAATACAACATTCAAATTACTAGACAAAAAATTATATCCTGAGAAAAGTGGATTTTGATGGGTATTTCGCCATAGACCTCCATTCATTCTGCACTCGCTTGCGAGCGCCCCCGCATGGACAGAGACGTGTTACTGCAGCCAGTCCAGAAACCGGAAGTAAGCAGAGAGAATTCTCTTCCTATTAGACATTCTCTGTCTTAATTCTCTAATTGCACCGCGAGGAGTCGAGGATCGAGGAGTGAGGAGGCTTCTTGATGAGTCATGAGTGAGGATACACAGGTGTATTCTATGCGGAAGAGTTTTATTGACTAAAACGTGACGCACGTATAAATTCTCCTCCCCCTTCACATCGGTCACAATAATTTTAATTTATACTTTACCTTTGCAGTTTATATAAACCACACATCTCATATTTCAACAGGATATCTTGTTTTATTATTATTTATTATGAATTTCTTAAACAAACTTCAACCATAGATATCATATAAAGGCTAGATGTCTTAAGGCGGAGTCACTTCCGGCATCACCGGCGGCCATCTTACCACAGGGAAGCAGTGAATTAAGGTGAGTGATCAGCACGCACACAAATCCTCTTATCTCGCTGAAATCTTGACAGATTTACAAACGGTTTGGTTTCTTACAAACGTTATTAACGTGGCTATAATTCCGAATGCTTGAACATGCATGTTATAATTATTCATATGTTTGCAGTGTCATAACTACATCTCTGACGTTTATAACAAACCAAACCGTTTGAAAATCGGTAGAAAATTGAGCAAGTTATGGTTATTTAAAAGTATATGCACCATGTTACGAGTGAGCGAGCACACTGTGGTAAGATGGCCGCCGTGTGCGGACGTCGACCTCCATTGGCCAGCAGCGCGCACGAGACATCTAGCCTTTATTATATGATATCTATGACTTCAACAACATAAGGGCAGATGGTCCGTGTACTTTTTGATCATTTCATTTCCTGTTTGGAATGGAATAACGAGAAATGAAAACCAGCTCGTTTATTCGTTTTTTAGTTTAGTTTAAAAAACGAAAAATTAGATTTTAGCTAGATTTTTCATTTTTCGTTTGTAGTTTAAAAAATGGTTTATGGGTTAGATATTTCATTTGCACACGTGGGCGGCGCTGAAACGCCCCTTTCATCTGATTGGTCAAAACGCTCCGCCTTCAGTAAGCTACGAGCTTTTCTTTCTGTCAGGCAGAATAAGAGTCAGTATGAGTGTGGCACTGACAAATGCACTTTAATAAAATAATGTCTGAAACCACCACTCACTGTTAACTACGCACAATATTTGAAGCAGAAATATGTTGCTGGTCACGTAATTCGTGATGCTGGACTTGCAAGCGACCCCAATAATGTGAGCCACAGTATTAGCCTATGACAGATTATTTTAGTATGATGTATTTCCCATTGATAAATACCGTGCAAATACTTCCGTCTCTTTGGATAAAAAGGAAGTGGAAATAAAAATCAATAATAGGCTGAACTGTACCATGATAATATGTCCGTAACATTAGATGTCCGTAGATGACCTACCCATAACTGTTACATTAGAGTTAGGGGATCACACAGTTTGTACAGTATAAAAATCATTATGTCTAAAGTTCCTATTAAACATGAAAACCCAACAACCCAATGGGACTATATCCTTGTTTTCAACCACAATACAACGTCTGTCCAATGTTGGAGATTGTCAATCTGGCGTTGGATTCTGACATCAACTGATTTTCATTTTCAACGTTGGGTTTGGTCTTCTAAATGCAAATTTTGTCATTGTTTTGGAGCACACTAGCTTATAGATAACGTAAGGCTAACATATTCATACTAAAAGCCAAAAAACTTTAAATAGGGAACTATTTGAGGGAACAGCAATTTGGGTGTCCGAAACCATTGTGGACGTTATTGAGTGAATCATTCAATCTCACATTCAATCCCACTACTGGAACTGTGTTCTAGAAATAAATTTGATATTGATATGAGGGTAGGTAGGCAGGCATAAATTAAGAGGCATAAGGTACTATAAGTATTACACACAACAATGCAACAATAATAAAACAATGCATTGACATTTACTTTTGATACTCAAGTAGCCTACTTTTAAAAACAAGTACTTCTGTACTTTTACTTAAGTAAAAATCGGTCTTTACAACTTTTACTTGTAACGGAGTAATATTTGACCAGTAGTATCTGTACTTTCACTCAAGTAAGGAAGTTGTGTACTTTGTCCACCTCTGAAAACATCTGTTCATAATCTGTGATTACACAATTCCAATATGAATAGCACCGGGAGGCGTCTGGAATAACTGCAATGATCAATCCACATTTTTAAGCCAGCTAATTTTACAGTAGGCTCATATTCAGAATGTCCTTCTCGTTTAACACCAACGACCGCACAAATGGTGAAATTTTGTGAAATATAGCAGACCACCGTTTTAAATAACAGTTTAAAAAAGGTGGTCTGCTATTTTTCACAAAGGAAGCTCAGTCAGTCAGATAGATAGATAGATAGATAGATAGATAATATTTTTTTCTAGTAGGCTACATCTTAAAATATAGGCTATGACAAATAAAAGTTCCAGATGGACAAACATTAAATGCAAAAATCAGTGTGAATAACAATATCTTAAAAGGCACAATATGTATTTTTTTTGCTTTAAAAATATAAAAAATCACTATATCTATGTTATATATTTTTTAAAGTTGTGTATTTACATTATCCCGACAGTTCCAATTAACTTCTAAATCCAGAGAAATTAATATTTTAATTCGAAGACACGGACCGTGTCTTTATTTCCGTTATGTCGCAGTCAATGGCGTCATATCCGCGTTGTCCCTGGTTTCCGCTCGAGCTGCCATGGTAACCAGAGCTATGAACCAGAGCCCTCTGATAGTAACCAAGACGACAGACGTGGACCACTGTAGTTCGCAATGTCTATCTGCACGCTGTTGTTGTTTCGTTCAAACATTATGGACCATGGCAAGCAGACTTTGGATAAAAAAGGAGAACTAAAACGAGAATCAATATCAGCGCGGTGTTTTCGAGATGCCGAGAGCTCCCATAGACAGTATACAAACGAGAACTCCACGTCCGAGACTTCGACCGCTCCTACATGTACTTTATTAAACAGGTGAGCACATTTACATAAAACTAATCAATGTTTTATAGTTCAACAATGATAAAATGTCAGAATATGATCTGTATGTTATTCTAATGTTGATCTAGCTTAACGTTACTGCTAACGTTAGTCTCATACAGACAAACTAACACATAAGTTACATTTCAACACATTCAAATGCAGTTTAGTGTGATAGTGTAATGTTAGACCAAGTGAAACAGCGCTGCGTTACCTCACAAGTTTAATTTGTCTAATAAACTGACCTGTGAGTAGTGATTCTGCGTGTAGTTCGGTAGAATGAAATGTCCATATTCCTTTTATATCCGCGGGACTCGCGTCGCGTTTGGAGCGGTTTGGAGCTGATAGCTGTCTCTTAGCAATCCCGAACTGCTTCATATCATAGTCATGACAAAAACATCGATGTATTCAGTCATCCATAAACATTATTAGATCGGTCGGCTTGACGTTGACGACAAGATCCATAATTCTTAGCAAATGTTGCGTCATCAAACTACGCCTTTGTTATTGTAAATAGGTTAGCGACCCCTAGTGGAGAAAAAATCCCATACTGTACGTTTAAAATAAACTAGAGAGTGGATACACAGATATGGCCTATTTATGAATGAAATTCATGCATTTATTTGTCATTTAAACTGATGCAAACAGGGAAAGAGTAGAAAACACTTATTATCCTGTCGCCCCCTCTAGTGGACAGCCTTAAGTAGTACGGCCTTCTTTGCTCAGATAACGCAAGTCAATGGATTTTTTGGGAAAGTAAGTCTGACCAGTTAGAAAAGATATAAGCGAGTCAGACCAGTCTGAAGGTCTGAGCTGAATTTGGTAAAGCATTAAAGTTCTAGGCGGAGTGAATTTCTCATAATAATAATAATAATTAAAAATATTATTTAAATATTTTAAAATACTTTTTATCCTTTTTATATGTCGAGCCCAGAATGAATCATACCCCTGGTAAATATGATCAAAAATGGCTGTAAAAAAATAAATCTGCATCGTTTATCCTTTTGATCTTTCATTCAAAAAAATGGCAAAATCCTAACCTTTCATTGAAGTAAAAGAATTGAAAGTGGGGGGGAAATCACATTATAAAATAAATGTTTTTCTCCAAAACACGTTGGCCACAATTATTCATACCCTTTTATTAAATACCTTTTTGCAATCTCCTTTTGCCAAGATAACAGCTCTGAGTCTTCTCCTATAATGCCTGATGAGTTTGGAGAACACCTGACAAGAGATCAGAGACCATTCCTCCATACAGAATCTCTCCAGATCCATGTTGGTGCTGCTTCTCTTCAGTTCACCCCACTCATTTTCTATAGGGATCAGGTCAGGGAACTGGGACGGTCATGGCAGAAGCTTCATTTTGTGCTCCCTAACACATTTTTGTTTTGATTTTGATGTTTGTTTTGGACCGTTGTCCTGATGGAAGATCCAACCACGGGCCGTTATAAGATTTCTAGCAGAAGCCGTCAGGTTTTGATTTTTTATCTGTTGATATTTGATAGAATCCACAATGCCATGTATCTGAATAAGAAGTCCAGGACCTCCAGCAGAAAAATAGGCCCACAACATATAGATCTATGGTATATTAAATTGTACACATGGGGTACTTTTTATCCTTGTGTGCACCAAACCCATCTAGAGCGTTTGCTGCCAAAAAGCTCTTTTTTTAGTTTCATCTGACCACAGAACCCTGTGCCGTTTGAAGTTCCAGTCGTGTCTGACAACTGAATATGCTGGAGTTTGTTTTTGGATGAGCGAGGAGCATTTTTCTTGAAACCCTCCCAAACAACATGTGGGGATGTAGGGGTTGTTTGATTTTTTTTTTTAATAGGCTTTCTGACCCCAAGATTTAACTAATCTCTGCAATTCTCCATCTGTGATCCTTGGAGAGTCTTTGGCCACTCAAACTTTCATCCTCAGATAATATAGACACACGTCCTCTTCCTGGCAGAATCGTAACATCTTTAGTTGATTGGAACTTCTTAATTATTGCCCTGATGGTCAAAATGGGAATTTTCAATTCTTTAGCTATTTTCTTACAGCCACTTTCTATTTTGTGATGCTCAACAATCTTTTGATGCACATCAGAACTATATTCTTTGGTTTTATTCATTGTAATGGATGATTAAGGGAATTTGGCCTTTGTGCTTCCTCATATTTAAACTCCTGTGAAACAATAAGTCATAGCTGGACAATTTCATGTTCCTAGTCACCCTGGTGTGCTAAAAAAGGTAAATATTAATGGGAATATACTTCAGAGATATTTTATTCATAAAAAATTCTAGGGGTATGAATAATTGTGGCTAACGTGTTTTGGAGAAAAACATTTATTTTATAATGTGATTTCCCCCCCATTTCAATTATTTTACTTCGGTACGATTTTTGCCAATTTTTTGAATGAAAGATCAAAAGGATAAACGATGCAGATTTATTTTTTACAGCCATTTTTGATCATATTTACCAGGGGTATGATTAATTCTGGGCACGACTGTATATATATATATACAGTATATATGCTGTATATATATTTATGCTGGCTTTAGGCCAATATAATAAAGAAAACTCAGAGAAACATCGACCAATTCAGTATGTAATAAAATTTTATTAGTTTTATAATAAAACTAATAACATTTTAAAGGTATGCCGTGCTCTTCAACCGACATGATTTTAATTAATCCCAAACCTGGTAATTTTGTCAGTATTAATGTACGTTCACTGATTAGCTTCTCTCTTTTCTGTCTCTTTCTTTTCATGTGAACTGAGTAGGCTACACATGCTTACATTCATAAATATAAATTTTGTTTCTATTAAATTTTCAAAATTATTTATAGCCTACATATGTCACACACGCCTACCTGCCTTTTGATGTAAATAAAAGGCGAGAGTGGTAGCCTAAATGTTACGGACAGTATACAGTTACTGTATCATGGTACAGTTCAGCCTATTACTATCCAAAGAGACGGAACTATTTGCACGGTATTTATCAATGGGAAATACATCATGCTAAAATAATCTGTCATAGGCCAATACTGTGGCTCACATTATTGGGGTCGCTTGCAAGTCGCAGCATCACGAATTACGTGACCAGCAACATATTTCTGCTTCAAATATTGTGCGTAGTTAACAGTGAGTGGTGGTTTCATTATTTTATTAAAGTGCATTTGTCAGTGCCACACTCGTACTGACTCTTATTCTGCCAGACAGAAAGAAAAGCTCGTAGCTTACTGAAGGCGGAGCGTTTTGACCAATCAGATGAAAGGGGTGTTTCAGCGCCGCCCACGTGTGCAAATGAAATATCTAACCCATAAACCATTTTTTAAACCACAAACGAAAAATGAAAAATCGAGCTAAAATCTAATTTTTCGTTTTTTAAACTAAACTAAAAAACGAATAAACGAGCTGGTTTTCATTTCTCGTTATTCCATTCCAAACAGGAAATGAAATGATCAAAAAGTACACAGACCGCAGATCCTTTGAGCACTGCTGATGATGCGGTGAAGTGACGCTCGAGTGATCAAGCATTCCAATATATAAAAAAAGTTACATTCGATTACTCCGTCCTCATCTTCTTTCCTTGCAGCCTTCCCTCGCATCCTACAGGGGGTGGAGTTGAGACGCGAGGAAAGGAAGCGAGGAAAGGAAACGAGGATGCACAAATAAGAAATGAGAAGCACCCCTCAACTTTTCAGAATGCCGCATGCGCACAGCATCTCATCTCAACAGGTCATGTGACAAAAACCAATGATCAGCTTCGCCTTCGGCCTTTCCATAACAACATCGAAAGCTCGGCCGAACAGCTGATCATTGCTGTACAGGGCGGGTTTTTATTTCTCATCTCCATAAATATATCTAGTAGTAACGCTAATGCAAGGGCTGGAAATCAATTAATCCTTTGCTGATACTTCTTCGTCATCATGTCATGGAGAGCGCAGTTCATGGTTGCATAGCAATGACAGATGCTACGGAAGCGCAAGAGCTTGTGGAAACCAGAGACATAATACATACTGTACATAAGCTGTGTCCGAAACCGCTCACTCGTTCACTCATTCACTAATCCCTATATAGTGTATGGCATTTGAGTGCACTATAACTGCAAGGAGTGAACGAAATGAAGTGAGTGAATTCGGACGCTGACGTTTACACTGCGCGTCGGAGCTGGACCTGTCGCAGAAACGGCTTAGTCACACGTAGTGATAAAACTCCTTTTATCTTACATGTTACTTACTTTTTAAAATAATATTAACAACAATAAAAATCATAATAGCTGTGTCTGTAACCGCTCCCTATCCACTATATAGTGCACTATATCGGGTGTCGGCCATTTTGTAGTGGTTTCCGAATTCTGAGTGAACAACATCATTCCCTACATTCGTTCACCACTTTTACCCACAATCCTCTCTGAATTCGAGTGTACATTTGATGTACACTTGCTGAAGCACTATTTCTCACAATCCAATGCGGAGCGCTTTGGAACGTTGCTGCAATACATCAACGCGTCCGCCATATCGCATATTGCATATAACGTTTACATTTATAATAGTTAGAATGTTTTTTTGTTTTTTTAATAAGGAATTGTCAAAGCTCATGCTTGTCATGTATTTGGCTTTTTATTCTTGGATAAAAATTGTGAAGACCCCCATACTGAGAAAACTAAATAGTTTACTAAATAGTTTAGTGTATAGGCTAGTCAATAAATAAACAAACAGTATACAGCAAATAAAATAGGAATGAATAGTATAATTATATAATATCATAAGTACAATAATATAATAATAATATATTGATAATAGCATATAGTTTATGTATAATACTATAATAATAGCAATATAATATGAAACATCAATTACAGAATATAGACAATAAAAAAGAATAAGTGTAAAAATAGTGTATAGTGAATAAATAGTGACTAGCAAATTAAATAGTGACTACCTACCTGAAACGAGTACTTGTCATAAAAGTCGGTTTTAAGAAAATATAGATGAATATTTAGATTTCAGGGAATTTACTTTATAATATAAAATATAATATAAGCTAAAACTATCATTTAAATCATGTCAACTCATGTCTCAACTTTCACAGCTAAGTTAACTAGAGACATCGCTAGCTATTTTAGTCTGACTGACTCCAGTGGCCAACTAACGTTACTATTACTAACCAGGCCCGGCTCCAGATATGAGATGGAAGGTGGCCAAGTGATGTTCCAGGTGGGCTGGGTGTATTGTTTGTAGTTTTTTTTTTTTACTATTTAGTAACACTATAGCTATTATATATATATATATATATATATATATATATATATATATATATATATATATATATGAAGAGTTCAGATGCAAAAACCTCTAAATGCCATCTGAAATTTTCATCTAGAATGATCATTTTTATCAAGCTTGTATATTTAAGTTCAGTAATTTCACTTAAATGGCAATTAATAGGTAATTTTCATTGCCATTTAAGTGAAATTACTGAACTTAAATATACAAGCTTCATAAAAATGATCATTCTAGGAGGAAATTTCAGATGGCATTTAGAGGTTTTTGCATCTGAACTCTTCATATATATATATATATAGAGAGAGAGAGAGAGAGAGAGAGAGAGAGAGAGAGAGAGAGAGAGAGAGAGAGAGAGAGAGAGAGAGAGAGAGAGAGAGAGAGAGAGAGAGAGAGAGAGAGAGAGAGAGAGAGAAATAATAATAAAATCAAATAAAAAATTTCCATTTCCTTTAAATCCTCGCTTGTCGGGCTTATGCTACTCTGAACAATGCCTGAACTTCGTATTTTGAGCACTTCTTGCGTTGTTTTTTGCGTCTTCACTATGACTCGCTTAATTTAGTCCTAATTAGTAAGTCGCTTTGGACAAAAGCATCTGCTAAATGACAAAATGTAATGTAAATGTAAAAATGTTTAACAGGTTTATTTTTACATTCTCTCTTTTTGCATTTGTAATATATATATATATATATATATATATATATATATATATATTATAAAAAATATTTTTTACCCCTTAACAGATCCTGTACACAGTATCAGTTAAGTAACTTTAGATTTTTAGATTTGATAAAAAGGGACAGGTCGTTTAAAATAACTATTTACATCACTATACCAATAGCAACAGCTTTTTGCTCATTTTAGAAAACTGTTACAAAATAAATATTTATTTTATCTGAAATGCTGTTTTTCTTAAGAATTATTCTCACGTCTGTTAATGTAGTATAACATTACAGATTTTTGTCCATTGTTATTTTTTACATTTTTATTTTTACATTCTTATGTAGCCTATATTTACAATTGTTTTTATTTTTTTATTATTTTTTTTGTTTACCACATGACAGATCTAGTAACTTTAGATTTGAGGAAAACGGGGCAGGTCTTGAAAAAGTTCTACTTCATCACTATAAGTTACAACATTAGCTTTCTACTCATTTTAGAGAATTCCCATGTCCAGTTCATGTGTTATTTTTTATGAGCTAAAAACACAAGGTTTTCCTTTTGGAACAAGAAATCTGTGCATGTTGTGTTTTATTAGGCTACAGAGTGTGGTAACTCTTGATTACAAGTCATCATGAAGATTCAAACTTCGCAGGGAGTTTGATTGACAGGCGATCTGATCAATCATAATCCGCCATCTGCGTCCGACAAAGCAGTCAGGAGAGTTAGTAGATTAACGTCGGAGGATTTGAACTTGAAAAACGGAGTGTACTGACGTCTTTCCGTGGTTAAAACAACATTCTTTCTGATGTTAATTTATGTTTATTTAATACTATAAATTAACTAGAAGGAAGAGATGGTCGGTTCACTATAGCTTTAACTGAGGCTCTACAGCGATCTGTCAGACACATTAAAGAGCCACGAAACGGTATTTATTGTTTAAATTGTGTGGCGTGAGAGCAGCGATTGAATATTGATTGAAGATTGAACAATTTTGTGATTGGCTGTTATGTGGTGTGGGGCCAAGGTGGGCCAAGCTTCTGACTGGGTGGGCCAGGCCCACCCTGGCCCCCCTGTGGAGCCGGGCCTGTTACTAACTAGAAAAATGCATTTCCGGAGGAACTGCAAAGTGTGCTTGCTCGGGTGCAGTGCACTAACGTTAGCAGGTAGTGGATAGCGAGATGCGAGAAAAAATGCGAGAATGCGAGATGCGAGAAAAAAGATGTCAAACTGTCTTTTATTTTCGAATTTAATTCCTCAATCAGCGCTGGACCGGCATTTTCTGTCTTCCGCTGAGCCCTGGCTGTAGACAGATTATATGTTTCACGCTGTCAATGCAGTGGTCTGCGTTGCGCTGATCTTATTCACACTATCGAGTGTAGGTGCAGCATTCTAACATTGAGTCATAATGAGCTGTTTGTGAAGAAATTATCCACTTCCAAATTATGTCATTTTAATAACGAAATTGAAACATTAAAAAACAATTTGCTCTTTATGGTGTGCGAGTGATAGAGCGCGGCAGCAACGAACCAACTGATCAGCTCCAGGGCTCGCAAAATCGCCTGCCCGACGTCCCGGGGCTATTGTGTTTTCCAGTCGGGCTACCAAAATGCATAACCGGCCTGCCCGACGGGCTATCTGAAATACTGTTCGCTTCAGTCTTGTTATAATCAGATTCAGCGCGTTCTTCATCTTCAATCCGCAGCGGCGCCGAGCAGAGCGAACGTCAGAAACAGAGGACAGGGTGTGTGTGTGTGTTCACCTGAGTCTCATTGGTCTGTCACTCATTGCTCTGTGGTGCTCGTCAGTGTCAGAAAATTTTAGATGACCAATCAAATCAAAGTAGGCGGGCTTTATGTTCACAAGAAGCTGCTGAGCGCGAATTTGATCAGAGCGACTCGACGCTTCAGTTTACGGTCAAGTGCGAGGTAAGATGCAAGTAGCTAAACTAAACATTTCATATTTGACAGCTTTTTTAGGTCATAAATGTGAAACGAATGACAAAAATAATCAGGCAAATGAATATACTTTTGTCGAATTTCGCCATTTTGAACTGAAAATAGGCCTATGTAATGTGACAATTAGTTTACTGTCATTTGTGAGGGGACATTAACAGAGCATTAACAAAGCCGTTTTCATGTTAGGCACAAGATTAATAATGAATGTGTACATTTTGAGAATTAATATACAATTTGTAGCCTTCAGTAAATTAAAAAAGTTCAGCTTTAGGTGGGGAAGAGACAGGGAAAGATGAGGAGACTGAGAGAAAAAGAAAGAGTGATGTATAAAAAGTAAGAGCAGGACTGGTATCATCTACTGCCTGCTAACATGGTTTTAAAGCTATTTCTTATCCTTTTTTGGCCTTCAAACGTCTTGAAATGCACATATCAGAGAAATAAAAAATTTGAACCCCCTAATAACCTTAAATGTAGGACCTCTTTGATTATAAAGCCCTGTCTACGGCCCTGTATTAGGAATAAGATCAATAATGAATGTGAACATATTGTGAATGAATTTAATAAACTTAGTTAGGCTACCTAGCTTTCCTTGTAGCTTTCAGTAAATTAATGCATCTGAGAAAATGATTCATAAATCAATCAGTTGACCCTTTGTTTACTTCACTGACAGACAAAAATGAAAAGCCTATATCAGTCAAAGCTCAGCTTTAGGAGGGGAAGAGACAGAGCAAGATAAAAACAAAGAGAATAGGAGTGTGATGCTGATGAGGAGATAAAAATAATCAGCTGCCCACTTACATGGTTTTAAAGCTATTGTTATCCTTTTTTTTTTGGCCTTCAAAACATCTTAAAATGCACATATGTAGATCAGAGAAATAAAAATTTTCTCGGGGGTGCCCCCGACCCCCCTGACTAGCATATCTCACATTAGGGACCTCAGTGATGAAAAAACCCTGCCATCTGCATATTAATGAAACAAGTTAATAGTGAGTATTAGACCCTAAACTAAAGAGTTACTTATTTTTTATCATACCCTCATTGGGGGCTGAGCCACAGACATGACTGATTCATGTTCCATACTGGTCACACAAATTTCAGTTCAGTTAGAACCAGATGCATATTTGTTGATATTTGTGTTTTGAAAAAGTTTTTGATTCATTGTTTTGACTCCTAACCAATATTCTACATTAAAAATTGTAGTCTTTTTATATGGGCTAGTAAAATTAATTTCGGGCTACCAAAATCTGAAGAGTGCCTGCCCGAAGGGCTACCAGCGATTTTGAAATTTTGCGAGCCCTGAGCTCGCAGCGTAACCATTGAATGCTCGGCCGAACAGCTGATCATAGCTGTACAGGGCGCCTTATTATTTTTCATCTCCATAAATATATCTAGTAGTAAAGCTAATGCAAGGGCTAGAAATCAATTAATCTTTTGCTGATACTTCCTTGTCATCATGGAGAGCGCAGTTCATGGTTGCATAGCAACGACAGACGCCACGGGACAGCAAGCGCTTGTGGAAAGGAGAGAGTGGCGCGCTCACGCTTTCCACTTGTTTTTACACATCTAAGGTGCGTTCCATTCGACAGGGTCCATACGCGGTGTTCACTGCTCCCCTACTCCCTGAGCACGGTATATCAGTTGAAGTGGACTTCACTGACAATAACCGCTCATTTGAAACGCCCTGCAAATGTCATCAAAGAAAGTCAACGACGGAGTCGCGCAGATTATGATATAACATAAATATATATAGGACTACATTCATATTTTAATTTTTATTATTATATTATATATTTACAATTATATTGCACTATTTTACAACTACCTAAAATAAAATCACTTACTTCACAAACTAGCTAAGCTGGCTGCATTCACTGAGGTAAATTATAATCATCAAAAATAGTATATGTAATATTCACAACAATAACCGTTAAAAATACTGTCATTTGTATAACAATGGCGAAATGTATGAATACTTGCACACATATGTAAACTCCTCCATCGTTAGTTATGACCGTTCTGACTGGTGATGATGACGTGGTGCGCGAAATGACAGTTGGGTGATCATCGCTCTCCACTTCCTGTGAAGTGATGTATCGATGTTCCCTTATTCCCTATGCCGTGCGCAGTGCCCTTCGAGCTGAACATGTTCGCTCCCTTCGGATTAGAATCTAACTTAAGATGGCGGAAAACCCTGTGAAGTCCACTTCGCAGTCCACTTATGGTCAAATGGAACGCACCTCTAGAGCGACGTTGTTGATTGTTTGAGCATGTGACTGCGCGTTTCTCCTTGTTTTCTATTGTTACCCAGATAGCAAAAAATATCTGCACGGCTTCTTTTTGCCGCCGGCCCCAAGCTGTCGGCTATAGGTGCGCCCCGCTGGCGGAGATGAAACGTTTGCCGCCGAATACGTCACTCCCATTTCTTGCGAGATGCCGCCGGGCCGCCTATTTCATTCTCTCTGACGGACGGTTGCCGCCGTCTAAATGAACCGCGGCTGGCTGGCGGCAAGCCGCTTTGAAATCGACCAGCCATGAGTGAAACTGACAGCATTTTAACTACTTTTCACATTTAAAGCGATTATAATTATTATGTGAATTATATCAATTTTTGTTGTTGTTGTTGCTTCAAAGCCATTAGGGGTTATAACAGATTTGACTCTGATTCCATGATAAGGTTTAGGAAATTACATTTAAATTACTTTGAAACTCTGAAGCGATAGCAGATATGTAAAATATATAGAATTATTTTATTCACTTAAGGTGCTGACAATTCTTTACATTTCTTTGATTTATGCACAATTTGAGATGCACCAATAGACCAAAAAGAATTCCTTTTGTAAAACTTACTTGGCAATAAATATCTTTCTGATTCTGATTAGCACTTGTGAAACTTTAGTTTCGCTTTCTGTTCAATCCACTATGGCGGACAAACGACATGGACTCGTGATGTCATCTTCGCGAGCAACTTACTTTCAGCAAGCACACTTAATAATAATAAGAAAACTTAAGAAGAACAATAAGTGTGCTGCTTTCAGCAAGCACACTTAATTATATAATGACCAAATACAACCAGAAACAAACCAGTTCAGTCTTGCTTGTGAAAGGTAATTCCCTGAGACCTTTTTTCAATTGTGCGGCGATTTGTACAGCCCCAGCAGCACACGAAGTAGGCATTTTTCTCACTTCCCGTTATGAGAGTTATGGGAAAGTTGCCCTCCGCAATATGGCGGCACTGTTGACGTACGATCCAGCGGCCAATAGGGCGTCTATGTATTTATTATGTCTATGGTGGAAACAAGGAGCAAGCGGTGCGGCCCTTAAAATAGTCCCAATATAAACACTTTATAGGTGTACCTTAGTGATTCAGGATAAGACAAAAACACGGTTTGGAAAATGGATTCATGATGTACTCGCTCATTACATAAATGTTGTATATTTTAAATACAAAAAGTTAAGGATTTAATAATAATAATGATAATAATAATAATAATAAGAAGAAAATAAGGACGTGAATAATACACATTATTATTATTATTAAAACAGAATAATAATCAGCATACAATCAATAAAGACATTTAGCCCTTTTTTGGTGGTGGGGGCGGTAAGGGACCTGGATAATGGATAGAGGGCACTGGCCCAAAAAAGGTTGAGAACCACTGTTATATAGCCTCGTTCAGACTGTCATTCCGAATCCGTTTCTTTGAGCATATCCGATTAAAATCCAATATATTTGGCAAGTGTGAGCATCAAAAAATTCACATGAAATGTGATTTTTAACTCTGTTTTGAGCTACATTCAAATGTGATTTGAAATCCCATTCAAATTGCACTGCTCTGATCAGATTCTGCATGGTTTATGTGACTTTCTCACGCCATGTAAAACTTGTTGCAGTGCTGGACGAGCAGAAAATGACAATATAATGGAGACATGTTTTGAAACCAGCAGAGACGAGGGCAGATAATAAAGCCACACATACAGCATCCCTTTCTGCCGCTGCCTCATAAAGCCTTGTTTATTCTTTCGCTGACTCTCGACCACAAGCCTCCACTCACTGCGCGTACATCTATCCAAATGGACATGGTGTTTATAATTGACGCGCCAGCTGTTGTATTATTCTTTGAAATGACAGTGGGCGTGTAGTGCAGGTATGACGTCAGAACCCAGAAGACTAATTGGCCGCTGGTTTTCACTCAAATTGAAAAACCCCATTATAAAACCCCATAGGAAAATCTTGAAGGAACTAATGGCAAATTAGTCTTCTGGGTTCTGACGTTGTAACGGTGCAGAGCAGGCCCGGGGTGGGGAATCGGGAGAATCGGGAGAATTCCCGGTGGGCCGCTTCACTTTTGGGCCGGTCGAGGATTTTTATTTATTTATTTATTTTACATTTGTCACGTTAGTTACATTAGGCTACACACGTTGCGCATTCTGACACCGCAGCGCGCAGCCTCTGCATGGGTTGTACCATGAGAGGGAGTTCTTGTTGTTACAAAAAATGTCGCGCACACCGCCAGGCGAAATTGGGTCTTGCGAACCCAACGCGCACGACCGCCCACACCGCAATGATGTCATTTTTGCCGCGCGCACCTTCGCGCTCGTGCGGACGCGTCGAGTATAAACCAGGCTTTACGATAGCTGGGCCGGCCCTATGGCGGAAAATCAATGACAAAATTAACGGAGCGCACAACTGATGCTTGGCGCGCGCAGTAAATGACATTCGCGAGAGGATAACAGATCTACAAGTGAGGAAACGGGAACTCGCGAGCTCATTCAAACCCTGCGCGCGCTCATGACATCTCCTCTGCACGCAATACAAGCCCTTGCGCGCGCATGATCATTCCCCACGCTCTTGATCTCCTGCTTTTGCTCGCTCGAACACTTTTATTTTTGGCAGTCGATGGGCGGGACTTACTGTTTTAATAACCTCAAATGTCATTAGGTATCACGTTTTTTGATTAAAAAAGCATTATTTTTGAATATTTTTGAATACAAATAAATCTGTAAACATTAGTTCAATATGCCTCTTTGTGGAAGAGTGGGATACATTTCAAATGCTTGCTTTCTTTCTTTCTTTCTTTCTTTCTGCTTTTGTTAATTTATCAACCTATCCTTGTGGAATAGTGGAACATTTTTTGTTAACTTCTCAGCTTAAGTGAATTATTATTTAACCTTTACATTATTTGTTGAACCATGTTATTAATAAAAACTACACAATGGTAAGAGCTGAACTGTTGCTTCATTTATCCAATTTGGAAAAAGTGCTAATTTGGAATTCCACCATGGAAAAAGAGGGCCGGTCTTGGGCCTGAAACTCCCGGGCTGAAAAGTGGCCCCACTCCGGCCCTGGTGCGGAGAGACGAGGCGGAGAGAGAATCCACATGCCTGCACGACTTTCATAGCAAAATGTAAAAACATCGATAATCCACACGAGAAGACAGGAACATCCAGGAACTCCCAACCAAATACACAAACACGATCCAACAATGACTTGCAAAACACAACTGAAAAGCACAAGCTTAAATACACAGATGGGTGTATAATGCATTTCAACATAAAAGTCCTTACAAAACACAAGACACAGAACCAGGAACGTGACATAGCCTCCATCAAAGGAGCGGCTACCAGATGCTCCAAAAACAGTCTAGAAGGGAGGTGGAGTGGAGGCAGAATGAGGGAGGGATGGAGGGATGGAGGGCCAGGCCACTGAGGTAGAAGGTGGTCTGGGAAATAGGAATTGAGGTAGAGCAGGTGGCCAGGGTGGAGATTGCAAATCAGGTGACCACCACGGCAGATCAGATGGAGCCAAAGCCCACCAAGCCAGAGCAGACAGAGACTGAGGGATGATGGACCATGGTGGAGCCCATGGATCGACAGGCCAAGGTGGAGTCCAGGGCTCAGAGGTCCAATGTGGAGCTAAGAGATCGACACACCAGGGCGGAGCTGGAGACCTGGAAGCCCAAGGCGGATCTGAGCTGCTAGGTGGAGCCAACAAAGGAGGGCTGAGAGGAGCCAGTGGATACAGGGCAGAAGAACTGGATGGCATAAGAGGAGGGAGTGGGAGTCTGGGTGGGAGCATCAGCAAATGGAGACTTGGTGCTGGGAGCCGAAACAGACTTGGAGCTGGGCAGGACCAGCAGTGATGAAACAAACTTGGAACTGGGCTGGACTAGCGGTGACGAAGGAGACTTGGACCTGGGTGGGAACAGCAACTAAGGAAAGTTGGAGCTGGGTGGTACCAGCGACAACGAAGGATACTTGGATCTGGGCAGGATCAGTGGGGACAACGTACTTGGAGAACAGGTCCTTTCCCATTCCTCAAATAACACAATAGGGATTGAGCTCTGCACACTCGCTTCAGCACTGGGAGATTGGTGGGGCTCCACTCCACTCCCTCATACTCCATTGAAATGGCCACTGGAATGGACATTGGTGCAAGATTTCGCACCTGTTTAGACTTTATTACCTTTTCTGACACCGGGACTAATGTGGGCTCAGGTGTAAGCTCCAGGAAGGATATAAGAGTCGGCTCACATACCTGGCCAGACATGGCTCTCCGTGGCTCTGTATATCTACAAACGGAAGAAAAGAAGAAACAGGTGGATCGAATTAATCAAACAATGAAAAACAATGGAAACTAATGCAAAGGAAGGAAACAGAAAGGGAAAACAGGAAACAATGAAAAACCAATTACGAGTCCAACTCAAACTAAACTCAGACATAACATGACAATACCACCCTATATTGAATTAGTATTGTTATTATGCTTTTCTAAGTATAAAATGGAAGTGTAAAAACATTTTTACTTGTCTGCTGCTTATCGTGTCGCAGCTCATCATTGGTGAAAGATGCCTTCATTTAAATGTACTGTAAACTGTAGTATTGTCTATATTTTTATCTTGTATATTGTATATTATTGTATATTTATCTTGTATATTGTATACTATTTAGCTCACTATGTTGTATTCAGTAAACTATTATTTTATATTCTGCCATCAAGACAGGCTACATTTACATCTACCCTTATAATGCGATTATGGCAGTACTTTGAATAAATTGAAGCTAATGCAAACAGAATACTGTGATTATGTTAATGTGATCATGCTCATAGTTAGAAGAACCCTACCCTCCTTACAATATGCACTGACAAAGTGTGCTTGTGCTAGTGCTGCAGATAAAATAAGTGTGACGTTCATCCACAGCTTTGAAAATATGCTGAAACAGAAAAAGACACTTTATTTTTCATTTGCTAATACCTACAGTAGGAGTGTTTACCACTATACTAACTTTAGAATCGGGGCCCAGTCAGGATTTGTATTATCATTAATATGGTCTGCCTGAAAAATAAATCTAAGACACGGCCAAACACTTAATATCCATGTAATGAAATAGGAGATTAGCCTGCTAGCTGGTCAAAGATATGAAAACAAGATAGCATGCTAACACTAGAAACTTCAACTGATTAATGAAACAATCAAGGTATGGAATAATAGTGTTATATAAGAGATTGTAATGCACAAGAGAAAATATTTTTCCAAGACATGCAACACAAGAACACAAAGGAAATTAGGCAACTGTACTGTAATATTATCAGATTGCTATACATGACAAAAGACAAACACAGGGTAAAAGTAAAAGAAAATAAAGTAAAGGAGAAGGAGAGTAAGTCTGTGAGAAAGAAGAGAGTGCAAAGAGACATGTGTTTAAAGGAGCATGCTGGGTAAATCTCCCATAACTAATTAAGACTCTCCACTGATCAGATCAACAGAGACCAGCAGGGATCCTGTTACACACTTAAACCTTTATACTGCATGCATGCTTGTGTGTATGTGCACATGTGTGTGTAAAAGAGTTTGTATGTGTTTCCCTGCTGGGCCACGAGGGAGCCCCAAACTGATGGGCACTGGCAAACCAAATCACACATCAGCATAAAGCAACTAAGAAAAGGAGGTTCTGAATTTTGATGTGTGAAATGTGGGTCTAATTAAGCATGAAAAGCTCATCAAACAGCAAGAGAATCCAGCACCTGATCTCTCCAACACACTCTGCCAAGCTCATGCTCACAGACAGAACAATACAGAGCAGAAGTTCAGCTACTCCCATTCGTCTATAAATCTGTTGTTTCTTTGTTTAACCAGAACAGGTATCATTTGTCCTTTCAAAACACACTGAACTTAACTAAATGACAGAAGAGAGAGAACGAGAAAGCTTTGTGTGTGCACAATGTAAGATTGGAGAAACTGGAAGAGCTGGAAAAGAGGGCTAGCCTACTCTCTGAGAAAACAAAGGAAATGGAAACTCTCTTGCTATATTACCATCCCCATTCAAGACACGATCACACTTAAGTTGATCACCTTTCAATTTACACATCATTCCCTTCACCCATCCCTACCTGAATTCACCCAAAAATCTATATGTTTTAATGTGAACAGTTATCATACAGTATTATACATGTTTGGTCTCATTTGAAATGTCTCAGTGGGACTGGTACAAAGGTCTCATTCCCACAGAAGTAAACCAAAATGGTAATAAGGTGTGGAGAGTTTAGAGATATCTTGTTAACTGCTGTGGGTGTGCCCCCATGTAAATCAACCTTTGTCCCCAGTAAGTCTGGGACGGTGATTAATGCAAATTCCCACTGTGAACTCATGTTTACATTTGAAAAGAGGTTTCTGCCTTGGTCTGAGTAGTTAGGGAGATGCTGAAGGCGGCTCAGGGCGATTTGTAACTCAAATTATCCCGTGATGCTGAGAGTGGCCAAGACTCTAAACATCATTTATTTTCTAATGTCAGGTTCGCATCTTTTCTCTTTATTCCATAGCATTTGATGTTTTGTATTTATTATCGTTGAACTGATTATGAAATTGGCATGATACATTTACCAGACGTAATAAATTGTTACATTTGATTTTATTCCGACTGACTCTGAAATTGTTTTCCCAAGTAGATTCAACGGATTTGTATGTTAACGCAAGTTTTGTGTCAGATTAGTGACGACTAATATCCGGCACTAATTTAAGTGTAAGTGTTTTGCAAAGACAAGTGAATTTCCATTTAGGGCAGCAAAAGTTCTGCTTGAACAACCTAACTCTGGGTGTGTATTACCTCTGATTTAATTTTGTTATGGTGATGCGGAGGAGAGGAACCCAAATGCAGACAGTATGCAATATACACGGTTTGATACAACTAGACAGAATAAACAGGAAAACAAAACCCACGAGGGGGCAAAACAAGACAGGATAGACTAATTTGGACTGACAAGACTAGACTAAGACTCAGACAAAAAACTAACAGCTAAGACAGGATCAAACTCTTCTTTCTAGACAAGACTTTCAACAGGTTACTCACGGATTGTTTCACACAATGAATGACAATGAACCGGCACAAACAAACACAAGGGGATTAAATAGGGAGAAACTAATGAGGGAAACAGGTGACAAGGGTAAAGCAATGATGACTAAACGAGGATAACAAGGGGGCGGGGCGAGGAACGAGACAACACAAGCACATGGCCCAAACAAAAGGCCACGTGCTTGCACACAAAACATGGGTCTGTCATGATCCTGCCTCAAGAATTAAAGAATGACAAGGACTAGATGGCAGAATCATGACAGAATCCCTCCCTTAAGGAGCGGCTTCCAGACGGTGGATGGGTGGAACGCTGATGGCGAGGGGTCCGGGCAGACTTGGATGGGGACACATGAGGAAAAGTCTTGTGGAAAACAGTCCGGGGTTTAGTGGAGACAGGGGTGACCGGGGAAACCCACGGCGGCTTGACAGGGGTGGAAACCGCAACAGGAACAGAAACAGGGGGTACAGCGGGTGAAAGGACAGGAATCATGACAGGGGGTTCAGCAGGCAGCTGTGGAGCGGGAACAGGAATTGGGCTCTCAGAAGCGACTTCAGAACCAGTACTGCCCGAAGCAGACTCAGAATCTACGCCCCTCATCTCCGATTCGGTAACAGCCTCTGATTCTGGGACAGAGCTCTCTGCAGCTGGCTTGGGATCAGCGCTCTCTGCAGCTGGCTTGGGATCAGCGCTCTCTGCAGCTGGCTTGGGATCAGCGCTCTCTGCAGCTGGCTTGGGATCAGCGCTCTCTGCAGCTGGCTTGGGATCAGGGTCTGGGGACAGGGTCTGGGGACAAGACAGGACTGACAGGGACTTCTAGAATCTTAACAAGACATGACAAATAATCCAACAGGGTCTTAGCAGCAATGACGACCGGCATCTCCTGATGAGCAGAAACAGATCGCACCACTGCTTCCGTGGCGGAATCGACCGCGGCCTTCTCTGCAGCGCTCACGACTGCAGGCACGGGAACAGCCTCCACTGCTGCAGGTTCTGGGGCAGTGCTTTCAGTAGCGGTCTCTGGGACAGCGCTTTCAGTAGGAGCAGAGGGGTCTGGGACAGCGCTCTCTGCAGCATCGGGATCAGGACCAAGCAGAAACGAAGGACGGGAGGCTCCCTTCCTCCTCTTCTTCCTCCTAGGTCGTGGTGCAGATGCCGTTGGCGGACTGGTGAGTGGTTGGGGAACCATGGCGGGATCGGTGTCTGGGGTTGGAAGATCCGTCTCTAGGAGGGCTGATTCCGTCGCGGAGGACTCTGATGCCGACTCCCAAGAGGTCCGTCTCCCTCGCTTGCCGAGTAGACCTTCGGGTCCGGAAGACATCTCGGGAGTGGAAGTGGGACCAGCTTGATCCCCCTGGGAAACAACCCTCCGGAATCACTGACAGCTTGACTGGTGGTGAAGACAAGATGGACCCCCGCGACTCCCTCCTCGATAAACAATCCACCATATTAGCGAACGAATGGCAAACCAGCTTCTCCCGTTCAGCCAGGGGTGGAGGAGAGTTGAGACCCGCAATGAGGTAGCAGTTAAGGAGGACATCAGGCAGGGAAAACCTCCTCTCGTTCACGACCCGAGCATACTCCCTCAATGATAGCTCTCCCTGGGAGGGAATCAGGAGTTTGCCCCTCTTAGAGTCAGCGATGGTCCTGTGCCACCAATCCTTAAGATCATCTGGGTTATGCTTGACATAAGAGGACATAATGTCTGCTGGGTTCGGTCTTGGCCGGTTCATTCTGTTATGGTGATGCGGAGGAGATGAACCCAAATGCAGACAGTATGCAATATACACGGTTTATTGATACAACTAGACAGAATAAACAGGAAAACAAAACCCACGAGGGGGCAAAACAAGACAGGATAGACTAATTTGGACTGACAAGACTGGACTAAGACTCTAAAAAACTAACAGCTAAGACAGGATCAAACTCTTCTTTCTAGACAAGACTTTCAACAGGTTACTCACAGATTGTTTCACACAATGAACCGGCACAGGACAGCAAACACAAGGGGATTAAATAGGGAGAAACTAATGAGGGAAACAGGTGACAAGGGTAAAGCAATGATGACTAAACGAGGATAACAAGGGGGCGGGGCGAGGAACGAGACAACACAAGCACATGGCCCAAACAAAAGGCCATGTGCTTGCACACAAAACATGGGTCTGTCATGATCCTGCCTCAAGAATTAAAGAATGACAAGGACTAGATGGCAGAATCATGACAAATTTAATGTTACTTTAGATAAGTGCACGTGGGAAACCATGGCATGGCCAATCCAAAGCTATTGTAAGACAAGTAAAGTTGGTTGACTTATATCTGTAGTAGCGGCCATACCTCTACTGAAGTAAACGTTACATTAAATTCAAGTGTATGCAATCACGGGCGCTATACCAAAGTATCTTTGATTGTGTAAGCGTGAATGCGACCGATCTCAGGTATATAGCAATTACCTCTGTTTAGTGACCGAAGCTGGCGAGAGTGTACTAAACTGAGGGCCAGTTATTAATATGTTCATACAGTTATTTTGATATATGTAATAGTTAATTCACTGTTGTTATTTAGTCAGGCAGTCAGTCACTTGCCTATTGTTAGGACCCAGATGGTGCTAAGGACCCAAATGCTTTAGTTCACAAGTTCACACTTACATCAAATTAAACAGAGTAAAGGCTGATTTATACTTTTGCATCGGACCTACGCCGGAGCCTCTACTCTGTAGGCTACACGTTGGTTTTCATTTATACTTCTGCATCGTTGTCCGTGTTGACGTGCAATTACACATGCAGAGGGAGCATGTGAAACCCGAAGGAGGGGTTCTAGTAGACCAATCACAGCGCTTGCGGTCCACGTAGAATTAACACATTGTTACATTTTTGGAGAGGTGCACGTAGAGGTACACTGAAGGTACACACGTGCTACACACGCACAGCCTACAACTTAGCTACGGCGTGAGTTCGACGCAGAAGTATAAATTGGGCTTAAAGATTATGCGTATTTGGCGTGCTGTCCAGGAGAGGGCTCCGGGCTCAGAATTTTGGCCCGAACCCAGAGTATTCCCCCAAGTTGTTGTAAGAGTTAGGACTAGAAGTGAGGAGGGGTGGTGGAGGGATGCTGTTAAACTGTCAACAAACGGAGGTAAGTCTGCTGTATACCTCTTAACTCATTGATTGGGTTTATTAACTGAATGTGCTCCACTCGTGTTTAATTAGGTTTGATTATCTGAATGTGCTCAACAGGTGTTTAATTATCTGAACGTGCTCCTCTCGAACTTTGTTAATAAAACATCATTTTGAGATACAAGTGCTGTTATTATTATTAGCGCAAGACAGACCTAATGGTGATGATAACGCCAATTCATCCGCGAAGCAGCAATATTGAGTAATCGCATGTGTGCTTGCATCAAATAGTAAGTTGATCTCTTTCGGGCATTAACCCTTACATAAGCTACCAAAATAAATTCATCAACTAACCATTCAGAAATGTCCTGTTGCATTCTACATGTTGTCACTTCTTCTTGAGTCTCTTCAGTGCATGTCTGTGTGAGGTAAAAGGACAGGAGCTGTTGTAGCTTAGCCCTCTGTGAAGAGAGCAGCAGCTCATTTGCATTAAAAGGGACACACAAAAACGGTGTGTTTTTGCTCACCCTCAAAATGTGACAATTTTAACATGCTATATAAAAATATCTGTGGGGTATTTTGAGCTAAAACTTCACACTCTGGGGACATCAAAGACTTGTTTTACATCTTGTGAAAAGGGCATTATACCAACCCTTTAGCTAAATTAAATGTGAAAGAGAGAGAGAGAGAGAGAGAGAGAGAGAGAGAGAGAGAGAGAGAGAGAGAGAGAGACCAATTAAGCCAGAGAAGCAAGAAGACATGTATACACGTCATCCCCCTCAACTCAACTCACCTTATTGTCACTACAGCATTTACAGGTAAATGATGTGTGAAAATCTTAGGTGTATAGTCCAGACATTGCACAATATACAAGAAACAATACATACAATATACACACACATATATACAATGTACACATATACTATAAAATATACATAAACAATATACCCAGACAGTGCTGACAGTGGAATCGATGAATATACAATACACATTTATTATACATTTATGAAACGTCAATGAGAACTCAAATGGCTGATGATGGAGGGCAGTTGATGAGAAGTTGGGGTCAGGATAACTGATGCGAGAACGCCTGTCATAATGCATTAGATTTCACAGAGTGTGTGCACATACATATGCTGTGGCAAGATGCAGCAAGTGGGTGAGAAAAGAATGACACACAGGGGTGAAGGTTTGTGTTGTGAATGAATGAGTGTGTCATACAGAGTGCAGACACAGTTAGAAGAGATAAAAAAGAAAGACAATTCTGTCATCATTTACTTACCCTCATGTTCCAAACCTGTATGACCCTCTTTCATCTGTGGAACACAAAATACGTGTTTTTTTCCGTTTTTTTTCTTTGTTTTTTGTCCATACAATGAAAGTCATTGAGGTCCAATGTTGCCTGGACCCCAGTGATTTTCACTGTATGGACAAATATAGTCAAAACATTGTACAAAATATCTAATTTTGTATTCCACAGAAGACAATAAATCATACAAGTTTAGAACAACATGAGGGTGCGTATGGAGGGTGAACTCCATTAGTGGAATGGGTCTTGATGCATTCATACTGCAGAAGTGTACAAGACCTTTTAGAAAGAAATACTAAAACACAAAGCAGATTAACAACTTTACTCTTTGAGAGTAAATGTTTAAATACCTAAAGCATTTAGCATAATCTAAGTTTGTATGTTTTCTGTTAATACAGCTGGTGTTTTACTGCCTAGCCAGCTGTGATTGTGTTCATATAAAGGCAGGTGAAAAGGAGGGAAAGCCCTCCAAAGAGACCTGAGAACAGTGTGTGTGTGCACTGGAGGATGAAGGGATGTGTATTCTGGCAAGGGATGCATTGACTCTTGTGGGTATCATGCTGCTGTCTAGAAAGGTTCGGTTCAATCTCAGAACGATAGCAGAAATGATAGAAGTCTTCTATTGCAGTCTTAAACTGAAACTTTACTATCTTTGATGGAGATATTATTCATGCTCTTAAGCACAAAATCAACTGTAGATAATTCATAAACAGAATCTATGCTAAAAGACCATTTTTGAAACAATTGAGCTTTTGGCATTATGAAAGTAAAATCCTTCATGCAAGAGTTAGTGATTTGCTGTAAGCATTATCCAACTCTTTGAGGGCTGCTGAGAATAGGAAGGATGAGAATGAAAGAATCCTATCCAAAAACACCTTGTGTGGCGTGATAGGAAATATCGCACTATTGGATGCAGGGTGAGACTGCTGCAGGAGTACAAACTGGATGCAAAATTTGGACAATTACAATTTATTATCCATAGAATGTAATCATAAGGCATTTGGAATCAATGGCAAATGCCTATAAGCCAATTCAGCTTCTTAAATCACTCAATGTTTTAGATTAACATTTAGAATTGTTTTTTAGAACATGTTTTTTAACATTGCAACAAGGTTTATTAAACACAAAAGGCAATACGGCGTAGCAGTGCGCGTGAGACACAAACAACAACCTACAATAAACTCAGGAGACGGCAGAACTCAAAAAAGATAATTAAACACAGCTGATAACAAGGAACTAATAATGACTGTAATCATGGTAACTAAAGAGTGGTGGGAAATTCAAACAAAGGGATACATGTGACTAATGAAAACAAACAAAGTCCATGAAAACTGAAACTAAATGAACATAAGTTTGACATGCCCCCTCCGAAAAGGCACGACCTCGTGCCACAACAACAGACAAGGGAGGGAAGGTGGGGGCTCTGGAGGTGGGTGAGGAGGTGGCAAAGGGATGGCAAGAGGAGCAGGCGAATGGATAGTGATAGAAGGCAGCGGAGGAATGGTGACAGACGGATGACGACAAAGCCCCGGTTGCGATGATGAATGATGCCTGCTGACCCAGACCTAGAGCACAGCAGGGATGTCAGCACACGGTGGAGTTGAGGGAGGGAGGAGCCATGATGTAGCTGACGACATCCTGGTGATGACTGACGAAGGGGGAGCTGATGGACCTAAACGACATCACTGGCACTGGAGACCTAGGCGAAGCCGTGGTGACGAGAGTCTGAGGCGGAGCCAGAGTGCTCGAGGACTGAGGTGGAGCTGGTGTGACAGAGGACAGAGGCAGAGCTGGTGGGAAGGAGGTACCTGTTGTAGCTGTAGGGGTGGAGGGACTGAGCACAGCGGAAGGCTCGCAAGTCCGTGGCAGAAGTAGAGTGACGACTGACCAAGGTGGAGACGAAAGAGCCCGGAGAAGCCATATGGCCGATGGTTTCCGGTGGAGCAGAGGGAGGGAGGAGCCAGGGTAGAGCCGATGTAGAGCCGATGTGTCGACATGCCGAGGTGGAGCGATGGGCACAGAGGCTGGAGGCGGAGACAGGGGATCCACTGTGCGAGATGGAACTGGTGGCCTTAAGACATTTGGCATCTCCACCTGGCATGTGAGAGATGCTGAAGGGCTGAATACAAGCAGAGAAGCTGGACAGTGGGAAGGTCCATGGGGGAAGCAAAAGAAAAATCAAACAAAGGAAAAACGCAACAAAATACTGTTAGGGTCGGTTCTTCTGTCACGTAATGTGGTAAATAGAAACTCTCACGGTGAGGAATAATTCAAGGAAACAGGTTTTAATATCAAATACTCAGAAATAGGATTAACGCAGGTGAAAAACACATTTACATTGACGAGAACCAACAATGAACTGTAAGAGACAGGTGGTATAAATATAGGGAACTTAACGACAGACAGCTGAACATAATCTGTAACCAAGGAGACTAACTAGCAGGTGATCAAGACTGAACTGAAGTACATGAAACAAACACACAGGAATGAAATAAACACAAGACACAATGAAACTGTAACAGAAATCAAGGCACAAGATAACATTACAAACTTGCAAAATGCAAAATAACACATCACAAACATCCTGTAGGGCAGTGTCAGGATGAATTAATTGGAAACTGAATTACTGAAACAGCACTGACGCTGCTGTGGGACGTGGCCAATTGAATGGAGTTGAAAGGAAGCCAATTCTTCCATTTTGCCCAGCCCTGGTATTTAGTTTCTAAAATAATTCAGTTTTATAATTTGCACAAACCTGGTCATATAGTAAGCTGGAAATGCAGTTCATGTTTCGATATAATATGATAAGTAGATGTTAAGCAGTTAAGGCTATAAACTGGTACTAGTACAAATGTTGTTAATTCAACTGGGGGGTGACTGAAAGAACTTCATTAAATCCTTTAGATTTAGATTGCTTATCAGAGACTAAGAGTAGTATACTGTACATTACTTTAGGCCAGTGGTCCTCTGTTCTGGTTTGTTTTACAAGTTATACATATTAATATTCATATATAAATATTAAGTTAAAGGATTCCTGCCGGGCAGCATATAATGTGGTGACCATTGCACTACCGCAGACCTATACATTGAACAAAAGGAATCAGCTTTGCTGGGCAGAGACCTCTTTACAATTGTGATGATTCGGTCAGTACAGCCCAGTGTGCGCATTCTGTCTCGTCTGTAGCTGCAAGTTCCGTAAACAGACTGGGATGTGAAAAGAGGATTTGTGCATCATGTCAAAATTCAGCCTGAGGTTCAGCCCGTTCAGCAGAAACTGAGGTGGTTACCTTTCAAAATCCGCAATGTGGAGTCCAAGGAATTACAGAAGCTTGTACAACAGGATGTAATTGAGCCTGTGGATGCACCTGAGTGGGTCTCCCCGATAGTGGTCACCAGAAAAAAAGACGGGGGGATTCGGCCTAATAAATTCGGCCTAATAAAGCCATCGTAGTGGACAGTTTTCCTCTTCCACATAGGGAAGAGATGTTCGCAAACGTGTGGAGCAACAGTGTTTTCCACATTATACCTCCAATGCGCTTACCATCAGGTTGTGTTGCATGCGGACAGTTATAACCTTAATGCGTTTATCATGCACGATGGGTTATTTTGTTTTAAAAGGGTTATGGACTGGCCTCAGCTCCAAGCTGATTCCAGAGGATGATGTCTGAAATCCTTTTAAAGGTCAGTCTGGAGTTCATTGCTACTTAGCTTTTGAGGTTTTTGTACGTTTGTTTGTAACCTCAAAAGTTTACAATGATTTCAGTCAATATTAGGGAGTTATCTTGCTTTTCACTTTGATCCAAATAATTAGTAATTCCTTCTGAAGGATTTAGTAATACTTGAGTCATTACCAGTGGGTTACCATGATCTTCACTTTACAATTAATTATACATTATGAATTATTCATGTTAATTATGAACCTGTATATAGTAGTTTTCCTCTGGCAGGTATGACAAATTATAGTAGTTACTGATTAGTTAATAGTGAACTACCACATTCAAATGAGTGATTTAACTTACTAATTCAGTGTTTCTTGTTAGTTAATAGTAGTTACTAGAATGTTAATAGTGCTTTACTCATTTGTTCCTGTGTGGTTATTCATTAATGACAGAACAGCATTCTAAAGTGTTAAATGTAAAAATGCATCTCACCTGACACCTGCACTCGCTCCAAGCGGAACACAAGAGTCCAGTGAATTGTCATTGTTTGGCTCTGGGAATACAGAACCAGCAGAGGGTGAACAACCTGCTGTAGTTGCACGGCCTGTTCGGAGTAGGTGTGCGCCTGCATGGATTATGTGATGGAAAATGTAAAATTTAATGCATTACTAGTATACCCATATGTGTCTATGGTGTATAAAGAAAAAGAACGTTATAGCTGTTCTGTGAATATTGTGCAAGTATTGTCTGTGAGGGTTAAATTGAGTGTTTAGTACACTAAAAAAAATATACATGTTGGCGTTAATTCACTTTTTTATGTCAACAGGTTCCACATAACTGGGTTACATTAAACAAATATAATTTGTTCATGTAACTTCAACATCACGGAATGAAGTCATTTTAAGCAACCCATTCAAGTAATCTCAAAGTGAATTTTTATAGGCACCCTGACATGATTCAGATATTCATTCATCCATTAAGATTTCATTTATTTTAGTGACACTAAATTGAATTGATAGACTACAGCTAGCTATTTGCTAGCAGTATATTATCATCTTAAATGCTAAGATTTACATGCTCCTTCACCCAACACTGTTGAAAGTAATTGAATCAGTCCACAGCCTAACCAAATGCTCCACTTGTTATGATGTGTGGAGGAGATGAACCCAAATGCAGATCGTATGCAATTGAACAACGTTAATTGAAGACAAAAAGGGAAAACAAAACCCACAAGGGGGCAAAACATAGACAGGACGAAAAGAGACTAAACTAGACTATAACTTGACAGATAACTAGACGATAAACAAACAGCAAATACAGAATCAGAACCTTCTCTAGACAATACTCTTGACAGGATACTCACAAGGTTTCACAATGTATAATAATGAACCAGCACAGGACAGCAAACACAAGGGGATTAAATAGGGAAGCAAATGACAAGGACAACAGGTGTAACTGATAAAACAATAATGACAAACGAGGAGAACAAGGGGGCGGGGTTAAGTAACGAGACAACACAAGCACATGGCCCAAACAAAAGGCCATGTGTTTGCACACAAAACATGGGTCTGTCATGATCCTGCCTCAAGACTAGAGAAAATCAAGGACAAGAAGGCAGAATCATGACACCACTCTTCTCCACAATGGTAACCCACTGTACTTTAAATGGTTCAAATAATTCCAATGTAATTGAACATTAAACACAATTACACACTATCAAGTCTTCCCCTTTTCTATTTTTCTAAAAACAAAACAAAACAAAAACATAAAATAACACTTAATTTTCACATTTATTCTCTCTTAATTCAACCATATGCAAAGCATGTTAGGAACTAACAAGCACCGCCCAGTTTTAGTTAATGCAACACAAATCATTCATGCAATCCAACACAAATGGATTAAGTAAATTTAAATTTTACATATATTTAAGCAGATTGAACACAATCAAATTAAGTTAGGACAAAATGTATAGCAATTGTGTTGCTTAAGCTCATTTTATTTAAACAATTTGAACAAGCAGCAAAAATCATTGTGACTATTTGTTCTACAAGGTTCTGATTTCAATTCACACTAAAATGTAAGAAATTCAGTGGTAACTACTAATTTGTGCCTTTACTTTTACATTAACAGTTAAATTAGTCAGAAGTGACATTATTAAATAACTTTGTGGATTGTGTGTGCATGCAACTGATTGTAAGTATCTTCGCGTCATTATTGATAACTATATTGCTTAGAGACATTAAGGATATTTTGTATATTGTTTCTGTTTACAGAACCACACACACACATACACAGAAGTTGCACAATAAATCCTCTTGAAGTACAGACTTGTGTGAGATGTAATGTTTTAACCGGACATCCTGTAGCTGTTCAATTAATCCGAATCAGTGAGATAGCTGAAGCCCTATTTGCACTGGATTAGTATTACCCGGTGACCTCTAGTCATTTGTAATAATTGCGGAGGTTGTCTGTGATCTTAATCCCGTGCGAATCGCCCATGTCTGTAATTTGTAAAGTAAAAATTCCCTCGTAAATGACCTACCATATTTCGCAGAACACCGAGGTCCTGTGATAATATTAGTCCTGCGCGAATTGGCATCTCTGTGATTTGGGGGGGGGTCGTATATAATTTTTTCAAGGTTTTTGTTTCCTGTCCGCTTTTTTATCTATCTATCGCGAAGAATGGAGGCTGCGTTGGAGTGTTTTGATAGTATTTTGTGTGCTGGGTCAAATCGCTAAACACCATACAACTATAAAATTTGCAGAAAGAGAAAGAAAACCATCAGAAGAGCAAAAACAAAAAGAATGATTAGATGGAGATGAAAACATATAGCAGCATGCGGGTAAGGAACATTCTTCTGTTTATGTTATATCATACAGCTAGACCTATAACGACAAGACATGTCCAAGCAATAGCCTATATTAACATCATATCCGGGAGATAAGTCAGTAAATTCGAGTAAAATCACAGGCTTCGCTAGCCTAACGTTGTCATACTCAGATTCTAGTCATAATATGAATATATCAGAATATATAGGGGGAGTAGGCTACTTTGGGTTCGGACCAATACCGAGCCCAGAGCCCTCTCCTCAGACAGCACGCCAAATATGCATTTATTCTATCTGACTTATTTGTAAGTGTGAACTCGTGAAATCTCAATTCTCCAGCGGCAGTCATCTTTGTTGCAAACGAATTCAACCCAAGCGCTCTTTGGTGACATGGATGGTTATGTTACTGTTGATCATCTGTCCATCATCGTATAAAGCCCGCCCTGACAATTTGATTGGTCCGAACAGCTCTGGTTTGAGCATAATTGCTCCACAACGGATCCGGACCGAACTTCCCGAACTTTGGCTGGCATCCAGGCTAAGGCTTCGCTTATCCCGTCCGAATGCGCCACACGAAATTCAGATGTGGGTGGGTAATTTCTAAATCACACGTGGTCCCCAGATAATACTAATCCCGTGCGAATAGGGCTTTAGAAAGCAGCCGTTTTTTACAATGACAATGTAACGGTCACCAGCTGGAGTGCCCTTGAGAGCCACCAGAGGGCACTCCACACCAGACTATTATCACTCCCTCACAAACTACATTTCCCATAACTCACTGCCCGGACTCATCATCACTGATTGCATTCACCTGTGTCTCATTATCAAGCGTAGCGTTAGTTCTGGCAGGTCACGTTAGTCAAGCTCGCATCAGCTGACCCTCAGCTGATCCACATCTACCTATAGGAATACGACGCCTATCACCATATACATATATAAGCTCCTTCAGTATTATCAGCAGCTATCGCGTTTCTCAGGAGCTAATTACCCTCCTCCATCCCCAGCTCCTCCTCTCGCCCAGTCAGGATTTGACATTCTGATTCCCCTTGAATCAGAATAATTATCGAATAATGTTGTACTTTAAAATCTTGAATTAAATATATTTGCAAATTTTCATGTTGGTTCTGTTCTGTTTACCCCAAGGGGGGTTATTGCTGCTCTCCCTGCTCTTATCCATGCTAGGCTGCATGGATGCGCAGGGAGTTCTCGCCCAGAACGGAACCATACCGCCAATCCAAACTGTATGCTAATTGTCAATCATATTTGACGGTAGTGGTCCTGACAGAAACCCTGTTAGTCTCAGCCTATTTATACCATGTTCACTCATTCACTCACTGCAGAGTTTTGTATGTTGTTGCACTGCATTTCCGAGCATTTTCCCTGGTTTCATGTCTCTTGGTTTTTGGATTTTTTTGCCTGTTCCGTGGATTACTCTTTTGCCTCTGACCCCTGCTTGTTTTGTTTGTTTGTTTGTTTGTTTGTTTGTTTGGTCGGCCTATCTGTATTTTGACCCATTGCCTGTATATTTGATTACGTGTCTGGATTGCCCCTTAATTAAAGCTGCATTTGGATCTCAACCTTCGTGTCTCGGAGCAGTTCGTAACAGAAAACTTCGCCACACCAAGATCCAGCAGCGATGACCACCATGAATCCAGCAGCACAGATTATGTGTCTCCGTCAGGGAGACCGGCCCATAGAGGAGTACGTGAGAGACTTTATTGAGCTGGCACATTTGGAATTTTTCGATGAAGTATGCCTATTTTTCCGTGGAGGACTATCCGAGCCGTTCAGCTCCCTTATGCCACTTCATCACCTTGGCTGGAATCTTCAACAGTATATAATCCATGCTCTTTTGCTGGCCGGTTCACCTCTTACTGTGGATTTTGCAGAAGAGCCCTGCAAACTGGCAGTATCCACTAAGCCTCAGTCACTTCACGTCAGCCCTACCGAGCCTCAGTCACTTCACGTCAGCCCTGAAGAGGCTCAGTCACTTCACGTCAGCCCTGCCGAGCCTCAGTCACTTCACGTCAGCCCTGCCGAGCCAGAGCCTCTTCACGTCACGTCTGCCGATCCAGTGACTTTTCACGTCACGTCTGCCGACCCAGAGACTGTTCACACGTCACGTCTGCCGACCCAGAGACTGTTCACACGTCACGTCTGCGGACGTCTCCGGACAGGATGGCCACCGCCGAACCAGTGTCTCCGGACAGGATGGCCGCCGCCGAGCCAGTGTCTCCGGACAGGAGGGCCGCCGCCGAGCCAGTGTCTCCGGACAGGAGGGCCGCCACCGAGCCAGTGTCTCTGGACAAGATGGCCGCCGCCGAGCCAGTGTCTCCGGACAAGATGGCTGACGCCACGTCACCTGAGCCCTCAGCAAAGATGGCCGACGCCACGTCGCCTGAGCCCTCAGCAAAGATGGCCGCTGCCACGTCGCCTGAGCCCTCAGCAGAGATGGCCGCTGCCACGTCGCCTGAGCCCTCAGCAGAGATGGCCGCCGCCACGCCTGTCCTTGAGCCGGTTCCTGAGCCGGTGTCTGTTCCTGTTCCTGAGCCGGTGTCTGTTGTGTCTGTTCCTGAGCCGGTGTCTGTTCCTGCCCATAACCCCATTGCCGCCCCCAAGGAAAGTTTTTTGGGGGGGGGGGGCAGGAGGTCCCTTGATAGGACCACCTGAACCGTCTGCTCTGTCCTGGCCGCCTGAAAGAGTTGTCTCCTCCCTGGCCGCCTGAAGGGTCGTCTCCTCCCTGGCCGACTGCACAGCCTGCTCCGCCCTGGCCGCCTGCACAGCCTGCTCCGCCCTGGTCGCCTGCACTGCCTGCTTCGCCCTGGTCGCCTGCACTGCCTGCTCCGCCCTGCTCGCCTGCACTGCCTGCTCCACCCGGGTCGCCTGCACTGCCTGCTCCGCCCTGGTCGCCTGCACTGCCTTCTCCGCCCTGGCCTCCCGTCTTGCCGCAGTCTCCAGGTCCTCTTCCGCTCCACAGGCCTGGCCCTCCATCCCGCCCCCGGGTCCGCCTCCGCTCCATCTTCCTCCTGGACAATTTTAGAGCGTCTGGAAGCCGCTCCTTTGAGGGGGGGCTATGTAACGGTCACCAGCTGGAGTGCCCTTGAGAGCCACCAGAGGGCACTCCACACCAGACTATTATCACTCCCTCACAAACTACATTTCCCATAACTCCCCGCCCGGACTCATCATCACTGATTGCATTCACCTGTGTTTCATTACCCTGTTAGTCTCAGCCTATTTATACCATGTTCACTCATTCACTCACTGCGAAGTTTTGTATGTTGTTGCACTGCATTTCCGAGCGTTTTCCCTGGTTTCATGTCTCTTGGTTTTTGGATTTTTTGCCTGTTCCGTGGATTACTCTTTTGCCTCTGACCCCTGCCTGTTTTGTTTGTTTGTTTGTTTGGATGGATGGCCTACCTGTGTTTTGACCCATTCCCTGTATATTGGATTACGTGTCTGGATTGCCCCTTAATTAAAGCTGCATTTGGATCTCAACCTTCGTGTCTCGGAGCAGTTCGTAACAGACAACATGGCACATTTACTACGTCCAAATTTCATTCATAGCCTACTACACACATTCATACTATATAGAATGTACTTTTTAGCGGTTGTGAAGTAATTACTTATTCAAAATAAGTACCTACTCAAGAGCGATTTTGGACTCAGCCAACGCTTCTCTGCTATTAACAGAAATTTCTGGCTTTCACTGTTATACGGTAGGGGGTGCTATTAGGCATCTTCTGAAAGAGTACTGAATCTTCTGATCAAAACACAGGCGTAGAAGAAGCAGAAACAAGTGATATCATATGTAAGCATATGCATATGTAAAATAACTCGATCATCAACATTAAACAGCATATAAATCAAAATTGCTTATATTAAAGAAAGAAATGTCGACCCCGACAAGCAATAGGACTGTGCAAGCTTTGGGGGTGTTGATGGACTCGATCTACTCCATCTATGTTTTGATCATTGCTCTGAATCCCATCCAGACGTAGTCTTTGACAAAAATTTGATTTTCTCAGCTTTTTGCTCAAAATGTTGCTTTTTTTTATGAAACTTACCCACATTTAAGTATTTATAAAAAGGAATGCATGAAGCTATAAAACAGTTTTTGTTGTTGTTTAAAAGCAGAGGGTATGTTCTATATTGCATATTCAGATATTTAAACAACAAAATATTCTAGGGGCCATGAAACTTTTGTGAAAATGATCAAAAATGCTGGAGGTGGCTGGCAACTTTTTTCAAAAACGCTAGAGGAGAAAGAGTTAAGAGAGAGGGGTGTGTGGTGTTCTGAGTAAGCCGCTAGAGGGAGCCCTCGTATGTAAGATATTAAGCGATGACATAAAAGTGAGAAGTGAAATAGGTGACCGGTGAGTGAATAATAAAAAGACACGTTGAGTTCCAGTCACTGAGTTTATAAGTTTTATTTCAAGGCACTCAACAGTCCACTTCTCAGGGCATGTGTCAGAGTGGTGGGGCACCAGGACCTGAAAATGAGAACCACTGCTTTACACAAAGTGGGGTCACAAGGAACAATGTGAACTGTACAAACAGAAAAAAAAACCAAGGAGAAGGTGCATTGCTTATACAGACACAGTCTGTGGAGAGATGTGTAATCTGCACTGCATGAAGAGACGATTTTCTGCTCCAGTTGCTGCAAAGGCACAGAGCGCAGTGGTGTGGCTGCTTTCATGACACACGCTCAGCTCCGCCACACCACGACTAGTGTCCCATACAGAGGACACTCACATATGGCCTCTTACCCGCTCACATACTGGAGATTGTCAATGCAAGATGTTCACACTCAAACTGCTTTAGTAACTGTACAAGCATATGCAAGTATTTAAAATGACAGATATAATTTGTGATTTTTTTCTTTCCAACAGACAACCGCTGTAGGCACCAGCCTCAGAGTACATCTATAATTATTTATAATACACTGAGGATATTTACTGATGTAACAGTGATTAGTCATAGGATAAGTATGTCTTGATGCAGAACACTATAGGATTAGGTAACCAATGTTTAAAGGTCAATGAATACGCTTATACCATGTTTCTATTAAATTAAATTCCAATGCTGCATATATATATGTACATAACCATATATATATAGGCTACTGTGTATATGTGTGTGTGTGTGTATACAATAAGTCTTTTTTGCTCACCAGTTGCATTTAATTGATAAAGCTATGCAGTAAAATACAGTAAAACCCATAATATTGTGAAATATGATTAAATTTTTTATTTTTATTTTCTATTTTAATATATATATATATATATATATATATATATAAATGTATACCTGTGATGGCAAAGTTGATTGCCAATAGCCATTACTCCAGTTTTCAATGTCACATGATCTTTCAGAAATCATTCTAATATGCTGATTTGGTGCTCAAGAAACATTCCTAATTGTTAGCAATGTCGAAAACAGTTCAGCATATTGTGTGATTTTTTTTTTTTTCAGAAGTCCTTGTTCAATACAATGTTCAAAAGAACAGTTCAAAAACAGTTCACAATGTAAGTCTTTACTGTTAATCCATCCTTGCTGAATAAAAGTATTAATTTATTTGCTTTGATGACAAAAAAATAAACCAAAAAAACGGATACATTGTGCTTGCATTAGTATGCACTATTCAGTCCTCTGTGTTCCAGAGGCACACAGTTTCACAGATTCTCTAATGAGCAAACGACTGCATTGAAATTTGCTGTGAATCATAAAACCCTTTTAAAGGGCTCAGTTTGTGATTATGCAGGACAGAAGTGAACAATAGTGGAGAATTGAAAATTAATACTATAAGGTATTTCAAAGACATGACATATAAAGTAAAACCATTGCAGAAACTGTAAAAAAGTACCAAACAATTTCCAAGTGTTTAGAAACCCCACTGAGCCCTGTTGATACAACTGTCAGGAAATGTAACATGAAACAACAAATGCTGCATAGAAAAGGCCAACCTTCAAAACTTTTCAAAATCAAAGAAGAAACTTGTGAGAGACACAGCCACAAATGATCGCTTTGAAGGAACTACAAAGTTCAGATCAGACTGAAGTTGCACCAGTATAACACTAGGCTTTACTCACTAGGCTAAAGATCCATGTGACAGTAAATCACATGGAAATTTGCAGTAAATTTGCGAGATCCGCCCACAAAGTTACCTGCGTTTCGCGTTTGATACTTGCGTTTCAGATCGTTAAAATAGGGCCCTTCAGGTCAACTAGGAAAAGATCAAGCTCTCTCCAGTACAGAGCATCTCTTTTCTCAGGATAGAGTTGGACTCAGTCACTGTGACAGGCACGTCTCATGAACAACAGGCCCAGTCGGTTCTGAATTGCCTGAAGTCATTCAGGGGAAAACAGCGGTTCCACAGAAACAATTTCAGAGGCTTCTGGGGCTTATGGCATTCTCAGTGGCTGTAGCGCCGCTCGGGTTGATACATATAAGACTGCTGCAGCACTAGCTTCAGACTCGAGTCCAGAGATTGCCATGGTGCCACGCCACGCGATACTCGTCAGACCTTGCATTTCTATGGGCAGGGATCCCCTAAATCAAGTGTCCAGGCATGTTGTTGTCAGGCTGAAGTGTTTCGTATGCTGATTTGGAGTTGATTCGATGAAGCACAGGTAGACCTCTTCCCACTGTCCCCTGTGGTATTCACTGACCGAGGCCCTCCTCAGCACGGACGCAATGGCACACACCTCTCCCCGGGGCCTGCGCAAATATGCATTTCCCCCAGTGAGCCTGATTGCACAGATGTTGTGCAAAGAACAGGTCCTGTTGGATTTGCCATAATGGCCCACCCGGACTTGGTTCCCGGAGTTCATGTTCCTCGCAACAGCTTCTCCTTGACGCATCCCTCTTTTTTTAGGGGCGGAGCACAATCTGACACCCGAGCCCAGACCTCTAGAACCTCCACGTCTGGTCCCTGGACAGTACACAGAAAACTTAAATGTGATATCTCCAGCGGTGATAGACACTATCACACAGGCTATAGCCCCCTTAACAAGGCGGGCCTATGCTTTGAAGTGGTCTGTTCGCTAATTGGTGTGCTTCCAGAGGGGAAGACCCACAGAGATGCGCAGTCAGGTCAGAGCTTTCCTTCCTGCAGGAGAGGTTGGAGGGTCGGCTGTCCCCTTCTACCTTGAAAGTGTATGTGGCCACCATAGTTTCACATCACAACACAGTGCTGCCATGCAAAGGCAAAAGACTGTAACTTCGTTTTTGGTCGAATATTAGTTATTTATATTTTTGGCACATTCAAGACCTCCTTTATCATGTGGATGAGTATCTTGAATCAATTCCGTTGTTTTTTCGAGAAAATAATGAGTTGTCTTAACAGTAACTTCCAAAAGCCCACGAGAAACCAAGGCAGAACACCGTAACATCAGTTACCGCTCTTTGGCTTTGTTTTGGAACGCTCAAATTGAGTTACGGTACTCTGCCTTTGTTTAGCTGCGCGTCAATATGAAGTTACTGTGCCGGTGTTCTATCAAATAATGCTACCTACCAGATTGTACGGTTATAAACGTGCCCTATGCTCTGTCAACAAAACATGCCTTGAGCTCCGTCAGGTATACTCTCTACCCCAGCTGGGCTATGTTCCCAAAGATCCTACTACCCCTTTTAGGGATCAAGTGGTGAACTTGCAAGTGCTGCCTTGACATGAGGCAGACCTTTCCATATCATTTAGACAGGAAGCTCAGAGCAGCTCTTTGTCTAGTTTGAGGGACAGCAGAATAGGGAAGGCTGTCTCCAAACAGAGGTTGGCCCACTCAATCGTGGATGCTATTGCCTTGGCATATCAGTTACAGGGGAATGTGCTGTGCCCCTTCGAAATTTGAGCACACTCCACAAGGAATCTTGCATCCTTCTGGGCTTTAGCCAAGGGCACCTCTCCAACAGACATCTTCAGAGCGGCGGGCTGTGTAACCTAATACCTTCACGTGATTCTTCAATCTCTGGGTTGAGCCAGTGTTGTCCCGTGTGTTTTCAGGTACGAGCAGGTAAGCTGCGGGCAACTGGCCGGGTGCTCCACTTCCACACATTGCCTTTCCCCTCCCTCGGGCGATAACGTGTGCTCTTTTGTCTATGTTAGTTCCCCAAACCAGCGTACCCTGGATGTATCTTACCATCAGCACCCTTCAGCAATCGAATGCCCTTTTCAGGTCAATCCGTATTACGAAGTGAATCCCTGACGGTAATCCCATATGATGTATTGTCCATGATATGATTTCCCTGAAGGTAAACACTCGTCTTCCCATATGAATAGGCAGAGCTCCGTCTCTGCCATCAGTCACTGAGTTTGTACTACTTCCTCTATATTCATGTAGCACCTACCGCAGGAAATTTTTTCCACGTGTGGTACTTCCAGGGAGGTACATCCATATGATGTATTCTCTACATATTAACCTTCCCTAGGGCAGGATTGTGGTCTCATTAGTGTTCCTTCACCAATCTGGGAGTAAGAGTGCTTCCTCTGCACACTAGTCTACAAACAGCTTTGATTGTTTTGTTTTTAAAGAAGAAGAACAGAAAAGGTCAATGAAGCAACCCATTCCCATTGTAAGTACTGTCCTTTTGGTCCCAGAGTGAAACGAAGGACTACACAGCTTACGTGGGGCATTGGGTAGGTTACGATGTTGCGAGTGCACTTATTACCCGGCACGCAGAAGCTTGCCAACATCTGTATCACCAGACCTTCATAACTCAGTTCAGCTGTTATGGCGCTTTCCATAGGGACCCCTAGTGTCAGTCTTTGACACCACAATGAAGTGACTGACAGATAGGGAATGTCTTGGTTACTGTTATAACCTCCACTCTCTGATGGAGGGAACGAGATGTGGTGTCCCTCCTGCCACAACGCTGGACCCCTAGTGTCAGTCTTCGACACCACGTCTTGTTCCCTCCATCAGGGAACGAAGGTTATAACAGTAACCGAAACGTTAAACTTAATATTTTTGTTCACCTAGCTAATGTTTTTGTCACATTCTGCTACTGAGATGCCTTCTCAGGAAGGCAGCTTGGAAGTATCTTTTACTGCTTATGATATCCTACTATCCTGATATCACATTCACTGACTGGACAGTGAGGCAGTAAATTAGCTGCCTTGGTTCATGATTTAGCCATGATTTAAAAAAATACACAAATATGAAAAACTACAAGTGAAGGAAGTGAATTAAGTCCAATGACTAATGTACTAACATAAAATAATTTGTTCCACATTAAAATAAGTACTTTTGACTTATTTTGACTTATGAGAGAAATATTTTAATGAAGAATCTGTAATTCAGTAAAGTAAGACTTAGTAAGTAAAGTAAGACAGTAAACTAAGAATCTGAATACTTTTGCGTGTTTCTTGCACCACACTTTGCACCATGTTTTTTTCTGCATTTAGACTTGTTCTATGTTCTGAATGTTACACATGCAGTGATGCATACTGTACACGGTTCTGAGACGCACACACGCATGCATGCGTGCACACACACACACACACACACACACACACACACACACACAGCTGCAGGGCACAGTAAGAGGGCTAGAAGGATTAGAAAGATAGGGTGTTTGAGGGAGTTACTTTCATTAGATTCACCCTGTGGGCAGATGAATTGTGCTGCATAACTCCTCAAAAAAGTTTGGTGTTTGTCTCATTGTGTTAGTGTGCGTAGGGGGAGCTGAGTAAGGCCTCTGTGGCTGAACTTTGTAAACGTCAATAATTCTTTGATTTAGCTATCAGTAGCATTGGGACTTGTTCAGTATAAATAGACATGGAAGCTCTATCATATAAGAAGACTGTTTGCAAGAACGCTAATCTTGTAGTTACCAATACATTTTTTTACATGTTACGTTATGTAATGTGGCCATTTGTGGGTCCAGTGTGATCTCCCATGTGGGCCACAGAATATTTTTTTGTGTGTAGCCCAACTTGGCCCCATTATTAGCACCAATTTGGGACCCAAGTGAGTGAGTATGCACTTTAGTCCTTTTTCATTCATGGTATTTATTTAGTAGTTGTGTTGATTACTCTTGTTTATCTTTTTGTAAATTAAAATAATTGTATTACATTTGTGTCTTCTTAGTGTAGATAATGTAGTAAGAATCTCTACAAGTTATGTCACAATTTACATAATTTGATGTATTCAACAATCATCTTTGATTGTTATTTTACTGTTAAGGTGAAATTCCTTAGCTGGTTCACTGAGGTAAAAGGAGTAAGAGGTCATCTGGCACTCTCACAGTCACCTTAAAGGACATGACGAAAACTCATAATATTAATTTGGTGTAACTCCTACATAACTGGTCTTGTGTGAGGTTAATTTAAACTTCTACAATCAGTAATCATCCACATGGGCCATTAGTGCTTAGTTCTTTTTGTAAGACTATGTTTACGGTGTGTCTTACAAAAAGATGGTCCACAGTTATAAACTCACAAGTCTCAATTAATGCTCCGCACATCGTTTCAACATCAGCATGCAGCTGGTCACTATAAATTTGTTTTAAATTTAAATTTGTTTTAGAGCACTGATAAGACAGAATTAGGACATTAGAGATACACCCATGGCCTAGATATTTTTGTTCGGATAGAGATACAGGTATGTACATACTATTTTCAAAATAACCTGAGGACTGTATTTTATTTTTCATTACTTTGAATTTTAGGGAATTTGGGTTTCATGGGGCCTTTTAAACAGTGACTGTTGTGAAGAGAAGACTATACCTTCTGGAAAGCAGAGTGACAATCATTCCACAGCATGATGCAGTTTTGTTTATTCACCCCTGACCTTTTCTAATGCCAGTGTCTCTTCAGAAAATTATTGGAATTATTATTCTAACTTCTATTAAATCTTTATTTTTTGCTGTTCTGATTTCATCTTCACTAATATTTTAGTCTAAGTCGGTTTTTAAAGACATTTTTCTTCTAACTATTATGTGACAGCTTTGAGACTAGCTTATCTCTGTATTCACAGTAAGGATACCACTGTCAAGTTCTCAAACTCCTGCCTGATGACTGCAGCATTGACTAATATTGACAGAACTATTATGGTCCCTTTACACCTGCTTTAAAAAGAAAGCTTTATTAAAATGCCAATCACATGCACAACAGTCACATAAAATAATGACCTGCAGTGCAGTCATGTAATAAATCACAAGGGATGCTCTGTCTCACACCACAGGTTATTCAGACAGACACAACACAGTAAGTTTAGAGCCCTATAATCATAAAGGTGCGCTGCTGAGCCTTGGTCACTGTAAATGGAATTTAAAAGGCTGTTAGTCTGTTAAAGTGGTTGCAAGGGGCATGTGACTCAGCATTAACGTGCTGCTAATGAACAAAGTGCTCGATGCCAGAGCTGAGCTGCGCTGGTTTATCAGCAGGGGGAGGACTAGATAAAACTGAGACTGACAGAGAGAGAAATACAGACCTTCTCTCTAATGGAGCACAGGAGAGTTGTACGGGAGGCTGTGAAATCATGTTTGTGCATTTTTTCTTCCAGGTCAAGTGTGAGCTGACTGATTAATAGCTTTTCACATCAAATATATGTGAGATTTTCTATATTTTTACAAATAGCTGATATATGAGTATGCCAGGACTAAAATGCCCATTTAGGATTTGTTTTTTCTGTTCTCAAAATGTATAATAAAATCATATTAATTTGTATTAAACATTAGTGAAGTGACATGTAAAAATAAGTTTGTTTTGATAAAAAAAAACATGTAAACATGAAAGTAACTACATTTTATAATACAATATAAAAATTATATATTATAATAAACTGTCACAGTTTCCAGCTAGTCACCACCTCCTCACTACATTTCCCATCATCCTCCCTGGCCCTCACCTGCATGCACTTCCCAATCACAGATCACGTCACCTGTCACCAATCTTCACTGATCATCATCCAGCACTAATTAACTCTTCCCTCTGCAGCTCGTCATTGTCTGGTCTCATTGTTTCCTCAGAGAACTCTACCTGACTCCTTTCCTTTGAGATACCCTTTACCTTCAGTCATCGGCTTCCTTCATCCATCTTCAGTCATCTGCTTCGTTCATCAGTCTTCAGCCTTCAGCCTCGATCTCCATTTCAGAACCTACATCAGATAAGACTCTTTAACTTCCAGATTCATCCAGTACTCTTCATTCTTCAGTTACCTGCTTCCATCGCTGTGATTTAATACTTCTGCTAATAAAACCTGTTTTCAACTTAAATCATTACTTGTGTGAATCCTTCTGTTTCATGACAGAAACATTAGTTATATGTTATAGTTTTGTTTATTTGTAGTAAACATTGGTAAAGCTACATGCAAAAAGGTGGTAAAGTTTGTTTTGATTAAAAATATGTAAATTTGAAAGCAGCTAGAGACAAAATGGCTAAAATATATAATAAAACATGAATTATATATTTCTTTGTATTAAATATTGGTAAAGCTATGTGTAACAGTGGTAAAATTGTTTGTTTTGATTAAAAACTCATGTAAATTTAAAGGCAGCTATGGCAAGAGGCCTAAAAAAAAATATATATATATATATATATATATATATATATATATATATATATATATATATATATATATATATATATATATATATATATATATATATATATATATATATATATATATATATATATATATATATATATATATATATATATATATATATATATATATATATATTATTATTATTACATACATTATATTTATTAAATATTGGTGAAGCAATTGGCCTTTGTCTTTTATGTAAAAATATCTGAGATTTAGCGGTTCTCATTTGCTATATACATTTAAAACAAATATTTAATGTTACTCAAATGACCTCAAATTTGACCTCTTGAATCATGACAATTCAACAGTGTATAATAACAAAGAGGCAGTTTGGAAAGTAAAGGCGTTACTTGAAGTGCCCTCAAGTAAAGGACATTATCTTCCTGTGGTCCTTTAGATCCCCCTGTAATTTGAACAAAAACATAAATGTAACAACTCTAGCATCACAGCTGTTTAAATGCTCTGTAAATGGCAGCATAACACCATAATTAAAGAGTTTTGTTATAAAGAACCTCTCATAAACCAGCTTTCATGCTAGTAAAACAAAGGTTACTGTGTGGCTTGGACAAGCATAATCTAACAGAAGCTCTACTAGCACACTAGAATGAATTATTGAGTGATTGGCTCTTCCTTTTACTTCCAGTTGACTTGACTGAGATGCGTGTGAGTGAATGTGCACACAAGTTTGCATGAGCATTTACTCTCTTCCTCATTTATTTTTGGTGACCGTCGTCAGATATGTATGGCACTATGATATGTATGTTTTAGGTTTCCAATCTAACCTGAATAGAGACAAGGGTGACATATTTGGTAGAATGAATGACATCTGTATGTGACTGTGCCATCTGATTTGTGCTTGTGTGTGTTGGACTGTGAACTCTTTACACTAAACACACAAGAGGCTCCAGCAGATGAACCATTCAAAAATCACACCTGGGGCCCTTTTATACTTCATGTGTGCCAATAGTTAATATTCTCTTACTGTGTAATTTTTCGGAAATTACTTCAGTGATGAGCACACTGCTTTTAGAAAGAGTGCTCACATTGATTTGTCTATAAAACATATCCTTGTTAAAGCCTTCTGAGAGATCCATTAGACATTTAAAAGCTCTTTATCCCTCCATTGTGCCTCTATGTGTGTGTGGAAAACAACAAACATTCATCAGCTTTGCTTTATGTGCCTGTTAGAAAAAGAAGAAAGAAAATAACAGCATAAACCCAAAAGACAGTAGGGGTACAAGGAACACCCAGTGAACAGGTGACATTAAAAAGTTTGAGTTTTCATTTCCACTGTTTGAGAACAACCATACACAAGGGCAAATACATAGATCAGTGCAGAATTTAGTCTTCTGTGAGTTAAAATGAGGTGATGTCCTTGAAAGACCAGCAGTGACAAGATAATAACCAAGCAAGTCAGTCAAGCTTAGGAAATGATTCTGCATGCCTGATCAAAACAGGAAAGAGAGGATTTTATCATGTAGTTTGAAGAGAAAGAGAGACAGAGTGAGTGAAACGCCTCATTGCTAATGTAAATGACAGGCTGTCCTTAGAGATCCCTAAAACTCTATTTCTGACTTATGTGCCACCTCTTGAGAATATCACAGATACAAACAAAAGTTTAAAATGGGGATTATCAAAGAAACTACAGTTCTTACTTCGCAAAAACCTTTTTGCTGGAGAAATGTTTTATTGTTCAAATATTTCAGCTACTTGATTGCCTACCTATCAGTGTATCTACAAAATTCAGAGAGGGATACAGCTGTGTGCTTTTCTCTGTGGTGAGAAGTGATGGGGTGACAATGAAGCCTATTATTAGTGGACTGAAAAAGTTATTGTTCTATCCCCCAACCCTTGCAGAAACATTTTTGCGTATTTAAATATTAATTTAAACATTATTATTTATGTTTATCCATTTATTACCATGAACTGGTCCCCACAATAAAGCTAATTTCAGGTTTTACTATTCTTGTTGGGACCACAATGTAGGTTAAACCTGTACACACACTTTTACCTATCTATCTAAATGAGGACATTCCACAGACTTGAAGCAAAAATTACTTTATTTATGAATCATTTAACCTTTAAGGACATCCCTTTCGACAGATTTAGCTCATTTCTTGGGAAAATGTTGTCTCTGAAGCATAGCTGAGTAACATACAGTTCTTTGGGCAGACACACAAATAGGTCAGTCCACCATGAACCAACAAGACAGCAGCAGAATCTGTGTTTGAGTTATGAAGGTACGCTGTTGCTGTAGGAAGCACTATGATTGGGGTCTCTGGTGTAGAATGTCATGCTATGATCACTAGCCTTGAGTTTGGCATTAATAAGAATCCCTGGTCTCTTACTATGAGATGGTACAATTTAATCATCTAGACCGAGGACTATGTAAAAACACAGCAGATGGTCAGTCATATAGATAACTTTCACTTCATATAGGAATACTCGTATACTATTTATGTCTCTAGGTGTTTTGCCAGCCATTTCCTGTTCTGCAATTTTTCTTTATGGTCATGTGCTAGTGATTATTGGCCGCTGTCCTTGGTTCTGAATGGCTGCCTTCAAAAAAGTGACTCAAGTGTTTGCTTCACTATAAAGCAGACAAAGTCGATCTCTCCTGCAAACATCACCTTCACCATGCCCTAATATTTGAAAGAACACAAACTACAGGAACCTCAGTTCCTGCTGGCTCAGCGTGTGTGTGTGGAACACATACACAATACGCTTGGAGAAGGAGGCTTTGCTATTGGATTATTGGCTGCTGTTGCAGTGACAAAAGCTTCAGATTCCATATATAGCGACTAGCCTGGACCATGGAGACCAAGGCACACCACTACAAAGAGCCCAAAAACAACTACAACAATAACAAGGGTAACAATAATATGACAACAGCACAATGTTGCCTGACTAATCCAGGAAGGACAGAAATGCAGTATTTTGAGGCAAGCATGACCTCCGAATTTAAGCACTGCAAAAAAAAAAAAAAAAACCCTATCTTCTAAGAGAGAGGATTGCAGGAAGGTAAACGTGCATTTTATTTAAAGATCTTATGTGCTCTCATGCTGAGCCACACACATCCAGTTTGGTAAGCAACCAAAGGAATAAATGACAAAAGGAGAGTAATACAAATGCAAAAACATGCAAATGCACAAACAAATGTTAATTTTAGATATGGCATCACATCCACAGTAATCTGTATAATGATTTAGATGAAAACACAGAAAGGAAGAGGGTGTGTGAGAAATGGGGTTTTGATGAGCACTCTTATTTTTAAACTATCAAGAAAATTAACTTGATGTTCATCCACTTGAGTAAGCAATTCTCTAATTGTCCATGTCACATTTTCTCCAAAGTCATCTAAATGAATAAATACATTTATTATGATCACTGAATGAAAACACAGATCTTGGACTATTATGTGTCCCAAATTCCACTCAAGACCTATGTGAAGGACAACAACTGTGATTTTTTTTTTTTATTCTGTGTGACTGTGTAAAGTGTATTGCATTTTGTTTTGTGTGGTAGCAAGTGCCAGACAAAGCACTTCACTTATACCCCAAGTGTTATTTGTATTATGCTTTAAAGTGTGTCCTCAAGGTATGATTTTCCACACACATACACAGGGGCAGATATGGTGCATTTTCCCCTTGACAGCCCTCTAATGCTCAAACAAACAAACCCGAAGTAATTTTCCATTAGTCTGTGATTTTCATAAATATGATAAAGTGCATCTGCTCCCTGAAACCATATATCAATAATGAGCAGATTTATGATCTTTAGTGTAATGCTAATTCCAGCCAAATGTTGGTAATTAGCTATTTTCCCTGCATCAATGTGAATGCATATTTTTCTTTGGAATTAATGCATTACATGAGCTTTTGGAGCCACAGCCAAATGTTGGCATATATCAAAGATATATATGTTGCAGTCTGTATGCTTGAGTCGATATTGATTCAAGACATTCTGCTGATATTAAGAAAAGAAGAAAATAGACATTCCTGAACATAAAAAAAAAAACTCAATGCAGAGACAGCACAGTCTTTCTATAGTGTTTCTACCCTATTACATTTGCCATATATTTGTTCTCTCTCAAAAGATAGTCCTGTAGGAACACATACCATTTTTTAAAATCATTCTCATGCAATAATTTAAACATGGAATTATGAATGAATTGCTGATTAGGATAGCTACATTAAATACAATTTCTGAAAAATAATTAATTTATGATTCATTTAATGCTATATTTTCACAGTTTGTTTAGAGCTTCTCTACTGCTCTAAAGTAATTTGCGTACGTTCCATTTAAATTGCAAAAAATGTACAGGATTATGATGTGCTAGAATTAAATCAGATATTCTGAAGCTGCTTTTACACTTAGGAAATGATTATAAAAATCTGCTACTTCAAAAGGCCTAATACTACTAAAACCAATCATAAAACCAGAGGCACTTACAACTTCTGCTATAGCAGCCAAACCAAGATAAGCATGTTCGTTTCACAGACATACGCTACATTTCCCAGTCATACACCACATCACACTCATTGCTTGCTGAGTTCAACACACAGGCAGTAAGACAGAGAGATGATAGTGTGTACAACAAAAAAAAACTTATTTTATTTGAAAGACATCTGTTTAAAAAAAATGTTTTACAAAAGTGTCAGAAGCTGACAAGTGGAAGTGGATATTTTTATTTAAATGTTGTTATTAAAGAGGGGATTATGTCTCTGATGGAGCAAAAGAGAGAGCATGAGTGTAAGAGAGGGAGGAATAGCAGTCATTTTAATAGCCTGCACAGCACTAAAAACAGTTATGGATTTAGACATCATGGCCAATACATCTGCTTCAAATGAAAAACTAAAAACTTCACCATGCAGTATCATAGGGATGAGACACACTGAGAAAAAAAAAAAAAAAGATGAATAAATCTCATTCTAAACACAAATTATTTGGCATAAATGGGACCTGATTAGTTGTTTTTATTCTGGAATGCAGGCATGCTACGACTCACAGCTATTTAGAGATAACCCATATTCTTGACTAATTTCATCCCATAATCACACAGCTCCTCAGTTTATCCTCAGATATTTTGGTGAACTAATCTACATAACACATTTCTTTGTGTTTAAACTAGATTTCCTCTATTCCCCCCGGCAAGGAAAACATCACTGTCTGTTGCAGATTTTCCTGAGTGACTGTTGAGTAGTTGGTTGAGAGAAGATGGACTTGTTGTTTGGCATAAAACACCACATATGATGTGTGTGTAATCAGAAATTGCAAGTGGAATGTGGAATTGTGAGTAGTGGACACAGAGCACCAATCAGTCTGATTAGTCTTCTTATGGACATTGCAGTGCTTCAAGATGGAAGGTGATTAGAAAGGCAAAAAGCAGTCTTTAAGTCTTCAATTGATTAGTGGCAGAGAGAAAAACAGAACACCTGATTAGCTATTTTCTTTTTGCGCAAGGAAACCAGTACATAGTTTTAAAAGAGCTTTGTTGTAGTGACGGAAAACAATTAAATATGGAGCATGTCAGTGACTCAGACAACTGTTGGTTAAAACAGGTAAGGTGGCATCTCTGTTTCATAGTTAATTACGAGAAGAAGCCAATTAGAGGTTGTAGGAAAAGCCCCAGAGTTCCCAGCACACACACCAGCACAAAGACCCAAAGGAAGATGCGGTCAATCACCATGGCAACATACTTCCAATCATCCTCCACCTAAGAGAGAAAGGGCACACAATAAATAGAGAAAAAATAAGAGATCCGGAAGGTTAATGAAATGAAAGAAAAGCAAGGTTAGAGGTAACAAGGAAAGAAAATTAGAGAAAGAAGGTAAAGGAAAACATGTGAAAGCAAGGTAAATAGAGGAGAATGAGTGAAAAGCAGACCTACTGTCTGTCCAGAATGCTTTACTAAATACAAGGGGTATAAGTTCAACTATATTGTGCTACTATAAGCGGAGCTGCGCAAAACATTTTACCTCCGTATATTTAGGCACTGGGTGCTTTACAATGCAAATGTGATTCAGCAGTGAGGCTCTGAGGCAAGAGTGAAGATGAAGGATTAAGTGGTGAGACTTTCCATATCAAAGTGTGATGTCTCTGTTGAGGGATCTAAAGCACTTATTGTCAGTGAAGCACTCAGTAAACATTTCCACTGAGAGCAGAGGAGTCTGTAAGCTTATACTTGATGTCTGTGATGTATAACCTGTCCTTCTGAGGATATTACAACCAAAACATGGTATGATATTGGAATTTGAGTCAGACACTAAGTGGGAGCCTTCTTCCAATGGGCAATGAGGATCTTTATTATAAAGACATTATGATATCTGAATGGACAAGTGGATGGAATAATGGCACTGCATGCATTATCATGTGAGTAAAGGTACAGTAAAGCATTCAATTGCTGTTCCCAGGGGGAAACAAAGTACAACACACTGACTATTGGAAATCACACTTGAAATGTATGCCTGAAAAGCCACTAACACACAGTGACACCAGGTGGCTACACTGTAACAAATTGCTGTAGTTTTTACAGCAAAATTGTACAGAATATTACTGTTTAAACATTTTATAAGATGTAGCTGTATATGTATTATGGGTCAAATACCGTTTTAGCGACGCGAGCGCTTTGTGCAAAAAACCCCAGAATTTGACGCAAGAGCAGACGTTGATGCGTGAACGTGCATCAGAGATTAATATTTTGTAAATAAAGTGGTACGTTTTGTTTTTGTAAATTATGTTAAGCATTCGTGTCGCTTCCTAAAATTGAGGTTAAACCACTGGGGCCGGTTTCACAAAGATAGACTTTGACTATGGCTTAGATATAGTAGATAGTCAGACTTCAGATAGACATCTAAATCAGACCGTTGCACAAAGCACTTAAGACTCTGACTATCTTAAGTAGGACTACACTGTAATGCATTCTGGGTAAAATAAGACACTTTTCAAAACATTCAACCGCTCAGTGCAGTTTACCCCAGCGGAAAATATGTGTTTGTTGGAGGAGTATAACATTTACAAGGACATTTTACTTGGGAAATTTAGCAGAGAATGTATTAACAAGAAGAAATGTTTAAATTATGAGCCATTTTCCCTTTTCTTTTGGCTGTTTGTAATGTAACTGATTGTTACTGCTGGTTGCCAAGGTAACAGAGTCTTAGACCTAAGTTAGCCTGGGGGTAAGGTGTCTAATTTTTTTGGTCTAAGTCAGTCTTTATTTTTGTGAAACAGTCTAACTTGCATTAGACTAGTCTATGAGCAAATTTTAGACTTGTCTAACACTATAGACCGGCTTAAAATAGCTTTGTGAAACCGGCCCCTGGAGTCACTGGATTACTTTAAGTTTTTGCAAACTTTTTGGGGTTTGAAAGTGGTAGTTGCGTAGGTTGTCGATGGAGGGACAGAAAGCTCTCAGATTTCCTCAAAAATATCTTTGTGTTCTGAAGTTGAACGAAAGTCTAACGAGTTCGGAACAACATTATAGTAAGTAATTAATGACAGAATTTTCATTTTTGGGTGAACGACCCCTTTAATAGAATATAAGCTCAAACAACAGAATTTGTGGCATACTGTTGATTTAAAGCATTTTATTTTAATCTTTTTCTTTAAGAAAGTTTCAAAAGGAGTCAAAATTATTTTTTTGGGTACCTAAATGCCCCAAATTCTGAATTTGACCTTAATTTCTATTGAAAGTTAATGTTCTATTCAGAATATGACTTAAAATGGCTTTTTAAAACTCTAAAAAACAGATAAAACTCTTATTTTTAGTTATTTTGTGATGCTATGTAATTTTTATAATAAGGTTTTAACAGTTTAACAGAATGAAAATGTTATTTTACCAGTAAAAGCCTTGCAACGCCTTGCTGTCAGTTTTAATAAATATTTACTTGCAACACCCTTGATTTGGTTTTTATTCATTTTTAAATTTATATTCAGATAGTGTTCATCCTAATGCATTTAAATCAATGTATTACAGTTTACTGTTAAAATGATTCTTTACAGCATTTTCTATCTTAAACTTTAATAACATCATCTTGGATTTTGGGATACTTACAGGATTTTATTGGCAACTTTAGTTGACATGTAAATACTGTACTTTAGTGAAATAAAAAAATAAATAAAAAAAATGCTGTAAAATATATTTACAGGATTTTATTGCCAACTTTTGTTGCCAGGTAAATACTGTACTTAAGTTAAATTACAAAGTGTTGCTGTAAAGTAAACTATGTTTAATTCAATGTTACTGTAAAAACACCTACAAATTACTGTATTTTACATACAACAATTAACTGTAAAATGCTTTGCAATATTATTCTGTAATCTATTTTACAGCAATTAACAACATTTTACAGGCAACTTTTTTGCCAGTAAATTTCAGTCAATTCTACGGTAAATTTTTTCACAGTGTACATCCACCTGGCAGGAATACAAATACTGCTGTATACGTCATTCCCACCGTTCATAGAGGCTCTTCACTTAGAGTGGGGTTGTGATGTTGAACATCGTCCCCCTGCTTCTGGTCATTATCTATTAATAGTTATATATAGTTGCTCTACTCTGTGCAATACATCGACTAAAGGAAAAACATCTAGCAAATATAGAACAGGAATAAATACGACAGCTTGGAAACAACCATCCCACGAGTTGAATGACTGTGCAAACCCTCAGGCTGTTACAAGCCAAGAGATAGCTTCCACAATTTAGTGAGAAAGACGTTGCTTAGACTGGCACTGTACAATGAGCCGGAATGGCAAAACAGACAAAGATTTGATCTAACAATTGAAAAGGTCTTAGACATATTGTTGGATAGTTTAAGGCGCCTCACATTTATCAAGGGGAACCCCACAGATTTCCATATGACATGCTGAAAGTTTTTCTAGACTTTCAGAGTTAAACAAAAGGGAAAAATTAATAAAAAAATAAAGACTATTTGTAGAGGCTTCGCCATTATGAGCTCTAGAAATAACACTGAGCCCACAAACTGACTTCAAAGCCCTCAGCTCTGGATAGGGATGCAGAACTTCCCCTTTTGCTTCGGTGAGCAGAACTGTAGCAAATAGGAAACACTAAGGGCCAGATTTACTTACAGCTTGTGCCAGCGCAAACCCTCTTTTGGCCTTAAAAAAACTAATGTCAGGATTTACTAAAGACACGCAGTGAAATATTAGCGCTGAAAAGGCGTGGACAGTTATTTTGCAGCTGACCTTACTGCACATGCATTTGTATAGTTTCCCTTTCAGGCGCAAAATTTATTTGAGGCGGCGAGGAAGCACCGGGAAACAAAATCAAAACAGCCGGCGGCATAACGTTTTTTTCCGGTTAAAAACAAACTACAAACTATCGCCACTGCATCCTCTTCGTCCGCCATGATTGTTTACTCTGAAGTCACGTTTGATCTCGAGGGATTTTCCCATCTGACCTGGGAATGCTCCGGAGTCAAATCGGTTCGTGTGTGATGTGTTGATTTTGCTGTGTGGCTGCGCACCACACACTGTACGACCAAAACTGTTAGACCCGTGATTTGTTATCGCCGTGTGTGGGGTCTCTCAGATTTGGAAAATCGTCCGACAATTTTAAAATCGTCCCCGTGTGAACCAGGCTTAAGGCTGTCCTACTAGAAGGTTAATGATGTCAGCATACCATGTTTTCCCTCCATGTGACTATGTCACTCCCACCATCCTGTCAGCAGGATATACACAGACGCCTGGACAAAATAGAGCACTGAACAGGAAGCCTAATTTGGCTACTACTATCATAGGGGTCATCAGCTCAAGCGGGCGCAAAAGTCTAGTTTGCTGCCCAGCTTACACTAATGTGATAGTTGTGAAACACAACTCTCTGTTGTGATAGAAAAGCTCTATTGCAAGTGGAGTCAAGTTACATGACAAGGAATATTATATGTTTGCAGGGGAATACAATTTTGGAAGTGTGTTTATCCAAAGAGAACAATTTTTTCATAGTCAATGTGTTGTACAGAGTGTATTGACTGAATAGGAACCTCTTTACCTCTTTGGCTTTGTTGCGGCTCCTCATGTTCTCAGCAATGTACTTCACACTCTCAATAGCCTGTTTGATCTCTGGTGACACGACAGAGAAAGCCACAACTGTGTTAATAGCCTGTGGACTCAACTGACGACTCACTTTCCCACAATCCCCCTCGGTTGCCTCTTTCATTGGGTGACAAGGACATCCCCCTTTCTTTCCTTCTAATGCTGCTTTCCCTTCTCCAAATTCCAAAGAGTTCATCGCTCCCTGTTGGGATCCACTATTTTTCCTCTTCTTTCCTTCTCCACCTCGTCCCGCTCCAGTCCCAGACGAGCTCCCGCTCTCTAGTCCTCCTTTTCCAGAGGACTCTGATAGATCGAGAGGCCGGCGCATGAGCATGATGCGGGGTAAAGCTCGGAGGAAGACAGTACGTACCCAGCTAGGCATAGTGTGGGTCATAGGGGTGCGATAGTGCACATTCAATACAAAGACGGTGATGACAATAGAGAGGGTGACGAAAATCATGGTGAAGAGAAGGTACTCGCCTATCAGAGGGATCACAAGTGAGGTGGAGGGGATGGTTTCTGTTATGACAAGAAGGAACACAGTGAGAGAGAGGAGTACAGAGATGCACAATGTCACTTTCTCGCCACAGTCTGATGGAAGGTAGAAGACGAGTACTGTCAGAAATGAGATGAGGAGGCAGGGGATGATAAGGTTAATAGTGTAGAAGAGGGGCAGTCGGCGTATGTAAAAACTGTAGGTTATGTCTGGGTAGATTTCTTCACAGCAGTTGTACTTGATGTCATGCTTATAACCGGGTGCATCAATGATCTCCCACTCTCCACTCTCCCAAAAGTCTTTAAGGTTGACCTTTGAGCCAATGAGAACCAGGTCAATCTTTGCCTTGTCATAGGTCCAGGAACCAAACTTCATTGAGCAGTTCTGATAGTCAAAGGGGAAGTAAGTGATGTCCATAGGGCAGGATGATTTGAAGATTGCAGGAGGGACCCAGGTGATGGTTCCATCATATTTCAACAGAGCTTTGGTTTTGTCTTCCACCAAGAAGTCCCCAACAGCACTGTCAGAAAAATGATATTAGAATTTTATGACATTATGAAATCTAACCAGTAGACTATTAGCTCTGTTGATGCTCATTTCGCTCCAAAAGAAATTAAGAATTTGAAAATATCCCCCAAATTACTAAATTTCTAATATTTTAATATTACATTTATATAAGTTGCATGTTAAGTTGGAATACTTGACTCACTTGTTGTAAAGTACAATGTCAGGCCTCCAGATTTTATTTGATGGAACTCTGATGAACTCAATTCCATCAAACTCTACTGGTAACCACTTCAGCTTGTAGTCATTCCATATCTATAACAAAATCACAAAAGATTAAATCTGGCATTTACACTGGTATGTGTTCCTCAGTCATCTGTGCCCTGTCATAGTCTTTAAAAGTCTTTAAGTGTGTTTTTGCGTGTGCACATCGCTCCATCTGCAAGAGAAAAAAAATGCTTTTTCTGTTTGAGCAGGTATATTGTCTATTACCGTTTACTATCAGATGTGTATACAGAGCTGTAAATGTTTATAGTGGTTTATTTGCATAGCTGTGAATTTGTGCTCATTTTGGGTGTACATCGTTGTTTTCTGGCATGTCTGTGTAGAGATATCTTATTAAGACTGCTTATCTCTCTGTGTTGATACCGAGATACTGCTGTCAGGCGTTGTACAATACTAAAGGGTTTAATACAAGCACACACACACACACAATTTTTCTTAGAAAAATTTGCAATAATCCAAAAATGCTAATTTAAGCAGTAAGTTCAGCAGTCATGCAGGAGCATCTTGTACTTACTATTGTAGAATTTAAATATAACCAGATATTTCCAAAGAAACCCTATTACTAATAAGATGCAATATTCATATTCATATTTTCATTAAAGCTATTTTTATGAATTCATATAGTGCATCATACTAAATAATTAACAAAACTAATATAAAAAATAACTTTGCTGACTGTGAAATTACCTTTCAGAACAGTGGTTTATTATTATTCAGCTAATTATTAAAAACAAAGTGAATTGTTTGATCTAGTTAGACTAAACAATTTTTGCACATATTTTACCATCTTTTTAACCTCTTTCTTTCCAGTCGTTTTGGAGATAACAACTGTGCCAAAGTACCTCTCAGTTTTCAATTATTTACATAACAGATACCTTCTCATCTGTTCTATCTATACATCTACTTTATTCTTCTTTCCCTGCATTACTCAATCCCATCCTATTGAATGTTTATGCTATACACATTTTCTTGTCACAGTACATTCTTACCGTCAATGAGACAAAAATGAGATGCACAAGGTGCAACAGTATGTTGCACACATACATCACTTACATGTCTCAGCCAAAGGTTTGTTTCCATGATCTGATTGACTTCATCCTTTAGACAGGAAGACACAGGCAGAGACAAAGACGAAGAAGAAAGAAGAAAGACAGCCATGCTCTATTATTTAGAATGGAACATGTTCAACAAAATCAATACATTTCTTGTCTAATGGGAAAGGGAGATCTGACAAGATCTTAGAAAAGGGTTTTGGAGGGCTTCTTTCATTAGTTATTTCATCTTCTATCTTAAAGTGCATACTGTATGCCATTCATCACAGTACCCTCAAAAGTGATAATAGCTTCTGCATATTCACTAGAAAACATCTGCAAAAAAAACAAAAAGAAAAAAGAAAAAAACAACCTTGTTGAGCAGAAATCCTTAATCCTGTGAGTGAGTATAATCTATAATCCAGGATTCTGTTCCATAGAGTGGTGGGTTATGGCTTTTTAATCTGTCAGGTGTGTGAAGCAAGAATAAAGGTGTGATGATTATCTTGGCCGCTTTCCCCTGGTGAAGTGGAAATTTAATCCAGGAGTTATAAGAGGCATGCTGATTTTGTATGACGCGAGGGAAAGCACAGAGTCTGCACTACTTCCTGTAACAGCGGAGCACAAAGGCTTTTAACTCAATTGCACTTTCTGACCACAGTAAATGAAACAAAAAGCCCTCACAACAACTGAAAACAGCACAGAATTTCACTCATAGAAAGCAACCTGTGAAGAAAACAACCTTGCTATATCCTAGCAAAAAATCCTATATTAAGCTTTATTAAGGGGTCAAAAGTGCTTGCATTTGATTGAGCTTTAGTTTACACAACTAATTTATTTGGACAAGAATCTTCTAGTGTTTTGACGCAAATGTCTCAGCTTTGCTTGATTCTCTTTTTTCTATAATGCTTAACAATATGATGATTTGTAATTGGTTGTCTTAGAGGGTTCCTTCTTTAGATAAATATTAATGCACAAATATATATCTGTCCAGTCCAATACTTATCAGGTGATCTTACATACCAAAAAACTGAAATTGTACACTATTTTGTCACCATAAAAATAAATAAAACCCACAACAAAACAATTCATTGTTTTAAATGCTACAAGTGATTGTAGGCATCAAAACATTATAATGGATATTATGAAAAATGGATATTCATATTAAGATTGGCTAAAGATAACATTTGAATGTAATTAAATGTATGTTGTTTATTCAATTATTGTTTTTAAAGATTTAAAGTAAGTGAGTGTTTAATGATTGCAGACATAATAAAATGTAAAAATAGGCAATTAGCATTCACAATTAAATATACAATACTGACAGATCATTAGAAAAAAAAACGTTAATACTGACTAATAACCAATACATTATGTAGTGCTAGTAATACTGACCACAGTTCAGGTGAGAGTTACATCTTATCACAAATGTCTGAACAAAAATCTGGTTAAATGTTTTGAGAACATGGACACTTTTTCTTACCACTTTAACAAGCTGTGAGATGGAGACCTCGAACTCCACAGTGACAGGGTCAGACACATTTTCGACTGGGCGAATGAATTGATTATACCTCCTGAATAAACGACGAAACAGCCTGTCTTCTCCTTTAGATGATAAACAATCTGCACAAACAAACGCATACAGAGATAAACACACATACAGGAACAGAAATCTACTTCAGTATGCAGTGCACTGGGTGAGGGACAGACTTCATTCATTATACAGTGGATGGTGAAAGAAAAACTACAGAGAATGAGGCACATACAGTATAACATTCGGAATCGGGAAAGTAATACTTTACGTATACGTATACGTTTACGTTTACTACATGTAAAAGTGGTTGACTGATATGAGTTTTTACAACCAAAGCAAATCAAGAGAACATGGTCGATATCTTTATTTCAAGGAAAGCAAGTAAGCCAAATTTACTGGATTTATATGATTATTGTACAAAATATTTACTTAATACACACACACATACACACACACACACACACACACACACACACACACACACACACACACACACACACACACACACACACAACCTTAAGGTGGAATTACCACTTATATTAATAGCCCAAGGCCCCAAGCACAGTTGTCAGCTATTGTCAGTAATCCAAAATAGGCAAATAATAAAATTGTGTTGTTTTTGTTTTTGACTGTCCCCTCACTCTATTTCTTGTTTTATATTTCGAATGCGTGTTTTTTGTAAGAATGTGAGTGTTTACTCTGGTTGCTTTTAGCATATTCCTTGGGGTCAGAGCCAAAGTCCTACCACCAGACACTATGGGTCCAAATATAGCTCTCAAGGTTAAAGGTCATCATCAGCTATCACCAAAGAGACCAGGTGTAATCAAGTGGAAAATGGAACCACTTTAAAACAGTGCACTCTGATGGACCTACACAAGTCTGAAGTAACACTGACGAACACACGACGAGTCAAGAACAGGGTAGGGTCGCACTTGAAAGTAGGTATTTACTTAAAATGGGATATCACATTATATAGGATTACTAGTTAGTTTGTAACTTTGAATTTAACTTGTTTGCACCGTTTCTTCTTATTCTAGACATAGTCTAGTAGGATACTGGTCATAAGTGTTGTCACATATGAGGTTTGCCTGTACTAATGCAAAAAGTGGCTTTCAAATTTTTAAACAGATGCAATGTCCAGAAGCTCACATTTCAGTGTATCTTGATACTTGTCAGTGTACTGATGTTTCTTTCACTTCAACTTTTTCCTTTTCTATTGAAAGATGATATATATATATATGCGTGTATGTGTATATGTATGTATATATATGTATGTGTATGTATGTATGTGTATATATAAATTAAATAATTATTGTTAAATATATAATAAGATATAGGAACTATATCTCAAATGATAATAGGAAATAAATAAATATTAAAAATATATTTATTATTATAAATAAATAAATGTATAAATAATAATTTTATAATATACATTTATTTAATTAGCTTTTTTGTCGACAGGGTGAAATGCACCGTTTAGAGACACTAAAACTAATTATTAACATCTTTCCTAAAATATAAATGAGTGTGAAGGTCAATATTATAATATACAGTCTATAAATGAAGTCTGTTCTGCCAATATCTGTTTTAATTCAATCACTCAGCCATTTTATTCTTACTGTTATAGCTTTAAATATTTAGTAAATATAGTAAATATTTAGTCCATATACATGGGGTTACATTTCAGCTAAATGTAATGATGCAATTATGTTCAAATATTGAATAGTGTGTAAATTGTAACTTGGTGCTAAAAAAGGTCTGAAATAAGCTTTTCAATACAACCGTAAAGCTGTTTTCTTAAAACAGTGGCTTCCATGTATTGTTGCAACAAATTAACTTTTAAGATTTATATTAAATAATGGATTAGCAGTGATATAACATAAATTGACTTTGCAAACACTCCTTTGCAGTAATCGCTTCTGTAAACCTAGCAAAAATGGAATAGGACTGAATGCAGTGAGCCTTATAGAAAAGCCATATGCTGTGAACTTTAAACACCCAAACACACTCATGGACACTCAGAGAATTCAGTGCTGCTGTCTCGTGTGTATGGCTCTTGTTTTAGTTTCCTCTTCTAATTACTTCAACTAGTTAACTCTCCAATGGCACCCTCTGTTAATGGGGTTAGCCAAGGATAGCAAGGCCTTGCTTCCATTAATTAAATGGACTTAACCCTCACTGAAATGCATAAGATACAAAGCAGAGTATTGAAGTTTAGAGTTAGTTTTCTGAACCCCATCAAGCTTAAGATAACCCTTTTAAATTAAAGTAGAGCAGTGTCTGCATGGACCATACAATATTTTAAAGTTGAACTCTTATGCAGACCCTGGTGGGAAACTTAAAAGGATAGTTCACCAATAAATTAAAATTCTGTCATGATTTACTCACCCTCATGCCGTTCCAAACCTGTATGACTTTATTTATTCTGAAGAACACAAAATAGAAGATTGTTATCAAAGAATGTTGGTTACCACTGACTTCCAATGTATTTATTTTTACATTTTTTTATATCTCCTTCATACAGTCATACTGTAAGTCATACAGGTTTGGAAAAAATGAGGATGTGAAAAGATGTTCACTTTATATACCATTGTTCAGTGCCCTTGGTGAATTTTGAGGATTCTGTGCATTTACTAAAACTGGCAAATCATGAAAATATTTGCCAATTGATAATATTTTGTATTAACACTGTCAGTTAATTAAATAAACACACACACACACACACACACACACACACACACACATATATATATATATATATATATATATATATATGCATAACAGGATGAATCTATATTTTATGTCCAAGAGACTATTTACAAAATCTGGCAATTATATCAAATTTATTCCATTTCAGACCCCAATTCACATAAAAATGTAAGAATGGAGCAGAAATGACATACATTATCATAATTGCAAGAAAGCCATCAGTGGCCACAATGAGGATTACAGTTCATAACAGTTAAGCCCAACATTTGACTTGGTCCACTGGATTCAGCACTGAAGCCCATTAAAATTGCAATTACATATGAAAAAGCCACAGGTATGAGTCACCGTGGAATTTATTCCCTCTTTACTGAAATTAGTTAAAGCTGCAGTCTGTAACTTTTTTGGGTTAAAAATCATCCAAAATACATTTTTGAGCAAGTACATAACCAGCCAGTGTTCAAAACTATCTGCTTGCCTTAGCTGGTCATACTTCAAAAAGTAGAATCTGTGATTCCGAATGACAGTACCCACACCGGTGCAGTGACTGACAGCCGCACATTCCCCTCAAAACATTAATTCATCTGTGCCATGCCGAGGCACAACTCACGTAATGTTGATAATTCCGCGAATAACTGCAATAGCAGATTTCGAACAGAGATGGCGACAAAGAGGAAAAACTACAGACTGCAGCTTTAATTGTATTATTTTTTTTCGCTAAAAGATATTTTATATATCGGATTCTTTTTTTCTTCTTTTTGGTGCAATATAAAAAAATATATATCAAAATTAAATTACATAGAAAGATAGATTTATATAAACATTTTAGAAAAACTTAGCAATAACGGCTGTTTGGTCAAAATTATAGTTTGATCAAAATTACCCTTATGCCATTTTCGAGCAAATACATGTATTTCAAGATATCTTGAATATCATAAAAACGCTAAAAAAATATATTGATATGATTTTAACTGTATCGCCAAACCAAAATACCTGAATTTTCCAGAAACTGGTTTGATGGAGATCAAAGAAACACACAAGCAGCGGTAATGAAGAGTGTTCATTTGGTTGGAAAGACTGAAGAGTCATCTGTGATTAATATAAAGCCATGTCACTCCTGAACTGCTGCTGAGCACATATGCCCTCATTTAGAAGTAATGAGTGAGAGAAAGCAAATGAGAGAAACACTCCTCTCTGCTCTTTCCCTCAAAGTGAGTAGGACACTAAGTGTGTTTCTCTGTCAGTGGAGGAAAAGCATTACAGATAGAATCAGACAGGTGAGCTGTCCTTGTTGCCCAGAGACTTGGAGCCTGCAGTAGCATACACATGCCTTTTCCCCAAAGCAGACTGTGTGTTTCTGTATGTGTGTGTGAGGTGCTGTCAGGACATGCGTCACTATCTGTGGTGCGTGTGTGTGTGCGTGCGTGCGTGCGCTGTGTAGCTTCTATCTGGAACAAAGAGTATGTGAGTTTGTGACTAATTCCGAACGCAGGAGGAATGACACTAAGCCACATGGAAATATTCACATTTCAAGCACTGTCATCCATTCTTTAAAAAGTGAAATTTTCTGCTGGTCTCAAAGATAAACTTTGATCATCTTCTATTATAATTTCTTCTTCTCTCAGTTCACCCTACATATGAATTGAAGCGTTACCTCTGATCACACTGAAACATATAGAATTGTGCAAGTGCAGGGTCCTGGGGCTCCAAGACCCTTGACACCATATATAAATAAACCAGCTTCAGGAAGGCAGAAGAAACAGAGGTGGCAAAGCTGGTATGAGAAAGAAAGAAAGAAATAAAAAGAATGAGAAACGATTCAAAATGTCTTTACACCCATCCTCGAGATGAGGTGATTTTCTCTTTTCTTTTGTTTACTTTCTTTTGCCTTTTTCTCCTCGTTTGGAACAGAGGGGTTTACCTCCTACAATTTCTCTCCCTGCTGGAACCTCATTGATTTCTCTCTTCAGTACCAAAACACAGATGTGAAGAGCATTTGAGTGGATCAAAAAGCAGTCCTCCCCTAAGGATGTTCCTCATCAGCAGTGGTGGAGCCAGGATTTTTTCATAGGGGTGGCCAGGCAGGGGGCAGCAACGAGTCTGGGGTGGCACAGAAATTTTCATTATTTCAACATAAAAATGAGTTTGACTATAATGTACTCGACTGTTTTACTGCCTACAACACAACTGAATACAGTTAATCTGTACTTGATTGTAATTGAGATAGCAGTGAATTGAGGAAGTAGTGGCCTGATGTGTGGCACGATTTGTCTCAAGGTTAACATTTTGAACTTGAGCTATGCAATTGACTGGTTCAGCTGACTTAGATTCAAAATGGGCCCCCCATCCTTCTTTGGATCGATGAAATAACGGCTGCAGAAACCTGTTTCTCTGTCGAGGGGTGGTACACGCTCTATATCCCCGTTCCCCAACAAAGTTTTCGCCTCTTGTTCAATGGACAGATCCTGCTCGGGCCCTACCACTGTGGGCAGGACCCCCATAAATCTGGGCGGGCGAGACCTGAACTGAATAGTGTAACCCTTGTCGACAGTGTGTAGGACCCAACAAGATATATTTGGCTAAAGCTTCCACGCTGTCAAAATATCTACTAAGGGAACCAGTCTCTCGAGACTGGCCTCTGGTGTTGCTCAAGTAACCAATTCGGTGCCCTGAAGTGGCGAACCCGTAGGGAACAACGGAACTGGTCGCTCTGGGACCCTCCACAGAAGGGGAGAGCATCCCAGCACCGCTACGTTTCCGGGCGGACACTGAAATGTGAGCTCACCGGAGACGGCTGTGCCCCGAAGCACAAGAGGTGGCAGGGTTGGCAGAATGGCCCCCTGGGGGCACAGAAGGGAAATGGGCACCATATAATGAGTTGTTGACCACTTCCCCCTGGAGCGGACAGGACCTCTTTCCCACAGCCTTCTTGGAGATAATAACAGTCCTCAGATCCGTTTTACCCTGTGAAGGCTGCGTTTAAGAGTGCCAACTTGACCCCCATTCTTTCTGTGGTGAGGGGGGTGCTCGGGTGGCGATGCTCTGTTTTTGTGTGGCACGTGTGAGGAGTTGGCAGATATTTGGGGCTGTTCCCGCTAAGCAGCCCCTGAGACCTGAGAGCGGCGGGGGAGAAGTTGCTGGAATGCCGCTACCTGTTTGCTAGCCTCCTGAAACCTCTCGAAGACTGTGTTGACAGCGTATCCATATGACAGGAGAAAACTCTTATCTTTCTCTTTAATGCTGCTAAGGTTTAGCCAAAGATATTTGCCATTTCCTTGATGGCACAGAGCGCAACTCTCTCACTGCGTCCAGGCTCAATCTCTTAGGATGAACGCTGAACTATGAACTCATACTCTCTGCTGGCCAGTCAATGTTCAACCTGGCAACAGATTCACAACCTCCATAAGCTCCTCATATGCAGAAGTGTGAGGTGGTGAGTCCTCAGCATCTCCTGCATCCATGCTTACAAAATCCAATTCCTCAGAGCTGGATAATTGGAACACCGGTGCCTCACTCTGGGCAGAAGAAACCGCAGCGCGTGCTTCCCCAGAGATAAGGCACTGCTAGATCCATTTGTGATCCCCACGACCTGAATAGCCACCGCGAGGAACGCAAACCTGAGTGCCCTCCTCAAAGAGTGCCAGGCGGCAGCGGAGCATCCGTAATGGAAGTAAATCACAATGCTCACATTTATATATGCTTGAGTGACAGACAATACCAAATAAGACAAATGATTTTACGGATCGTGATTACTGAAGACACAGAAGCTAGTGTTGCACTGTTGGCTTTATAGTTTCCTAGTCGTGGCGTTACCCACCTCTGACGTCTCGTCACATGTTTGGACCGATTTCAGACGTGCTTCATGACACAAAACCGTAAAGCATTCCCACAGCATCATTCTCGAGGCAGCATGAGTTCCCTTGAAAAACCTGGATATATGAGGTACTGTAGTTTTTCAAAATAATATTTAAAAAAATTCTAGAATTTTCTAGTCATGTAAATTACTCTCTGGGCATTACTCTTTGGTCATTTTTATAATGAATATACATTTTTCTAGTTATATACCAAACTCTGATCAGGTAGAAATAAAAATATATATTTAAAAAATTCTTCATCCTTATCCAGTAAATCACAAACAAATGGAAAAATCTTGAGGTCTTCTGAATACTGTTGTGTACAAATGGTGGGCCTCAGAATCAAATTGTCACCTATAGCGTGGTATTAGTAAGATACATTATGCAGAATATACAAAAATGGATTCTTCAAAAACACTAGGATAGTGTAACGGTCACCAGCTGGACTGCCCTTGAAAGCCACCAGAGGGCACTCCAAATCAGACTATTGTCATTCCCTCACAGACTCCATTCCCCATAATCCTTTTCCCAAACTAATCAGCCATGATCACATCCACCTGTATGTCATTACCTTGTTTAGCTCACTCCATATAAGCCTTGTTTTCTCATTCATTCTCTGCAGAGTCTTGTATGTGTCTTACTGCATTTCTGAGTGTGTTTGTATCCTGTTTCTACCGTGTCCTGGTTCTTTTGATTCTCTGCCTGTTCCCTTGGATTCTCTGCCTGTTCCCTTGGATTTCTCTCTTTGCCTCAGCCCTGATCTGTTATTGTTTGTTTGTGTATGACCCTTGCCTGTTATCTGGATTACGTCTTTGGTACGTAACAGAAGACTTTGCCAAATATGGATCCAGCTGTTGAGTTAGTCCGCATGTGCTACGGTAACCGCGCATTCAGCACATTCATATTTTCCTGGACATTGCAAATGTTTCTGAACTGCCAGATTGTTCTCATTGACTTTTTCTGTTACAGGCTTAACCGTCTGCTCAAGGACAAACTAATTCACAATGCTCTTCAAGGGTCGTTCAGTGACTTCCTAGATTATGCCCTTCAGTTGACTGGGTCCTCCTTCACTGTCGGGGAGTTTGAGGAGGTCGTTTCCCTCAGACATTTTTTGGGAGGGGACAGTATGCACCAAGCTCTGGTGGCCGGGGAGCTTGGCCCACCAAGTTCACCACCATGTCCAGTGAAGATGCCTACCGAGCCTGATCGTCTTCACGTCATGCCTGCCGAACCTGGGCTTGTTCACGTTATGCCTGCCAAGCCTGAGCTTCTTCATGTCATGCCGAGCCTGAGCTTTTTCCCGTCAAGGTCACCCTTCCAGAGCCTCGGCCTGTCATGGCCGCCCTTCCAGAGTCCTCGAACAAGATGGCTGCCGTGCCTGAGTCCGCTCCGAATGATACAGCGCTGATCATCATGGCCACGGCTATTGTGTGTGTGGGCAGCACACACATCAACTCCATCCCGTGACCCCCCTCAGCCAAGATGGCCGCCGCCGTTCCAGAGCCCTCAGACAAGATGGCAGCCTCTACGCCTGTGTCTTCGGACAAAATGGCAGCATCTACGTCTTTGGACAAGATGACCGCCTCTACGCCTTTGTCTTTGGACAAGATGGCCGACTCTACACCAGTGTCTTTGGACAAGATGGTCGCCTCTGCGTCTGGCCCCTTGAACCGTCGGTGCCTGCTCCGCTCTGGCCCCCTGCACTATCTCCATCTCAAGTCTTTCCCCCTCTCCACGGACCTGGCCCTCCATCCCACCCCCTTGTCCGTCTCCGCTCTGCCTCCCTCCTGGACTTCTCTGTTAGGAGCGTCTGGAAGACTAGGAGGTGGGCTATGTAACGGTCACCAGCTGGAGTGCCCTTGAGAGCCACCAGAGGGCACTCCACATCAGACTATTGTCATTCCCTCACATACTCCATTCACCATAATACTTTGCCCAGACTAATCAGCCATGATCACATCCACCTGTATGTCATTACCTTGTTTAGCTCACCTCATATAAGCCTGGTTTTCTCATTCATTCTCTGCAAAGTCTTGCATGTGTCTCACTGCATTTCTGAGTGTTTGTATCCTGTTCCTCCTGTGTCCTAGTTCTCTTGATTATCTGCCTGTTCCCTCAGATTTCTCGCTTTGCCTCAGCCTAGATCTATTATTGTTTGGATTTTTTTTTTTTTGTGTATGACCGTTGCCTGTTATCTGGATTACGTCTTTGGATTACCCTGTTTAATAAATACTGCATTTGGATTCTCAACCTTTGTGTCTCAGAGCAGTGCGTGACAGATAGTAAGAAGGGTCACAGCCAGAGGCCCGGAAGTCCACTGCAGGTGAAGCCTAAGCAATGTCAGACTATGGCGACGCTGAGGGAGCACAGAGCCAAGGTTAAACCGATGGGCTGACAGGCCAAAGTGGAGTCATGGGCCTGGAGACCTGTGGCCAAGCCAAGGGATCCGTCTCGTAGAGCTTAGCTGGTGGAGAGGAGACCTGAGGCAGCGGAGCTGGAGAGGTAGTGGGAGTGTTTGGTGGAGTGGAGGCGAGGAGCTGCACAACACCAGCAGAGCCCCTGAGTCCTGGGGACTGGACAGAGCCAGTGGTGATGATGGGGACAATGGGGTGGGCAGGTAATGGGGTGGGACTGGGTCGTCTAATATCGTCACAAGACAGTGCTAAGTTGTATTTGAGTTTAAAATCAGTGCTGTCTTAAGTCAAGAAGATGGTAAAGAGAATTCTTGTAAAACTAAGGACTTAAGGACTTCTTTTCAAAGCAAACTGCCAAAGAGGTATTTGTTTCACTTGTTTAATGTATTGGTTATTTTGTATCTCATTTACTTCCAGACTACACATTGTTTAATCTGCTAATGTGCTTATACCATGTTCATTTACATATGTTCTCATGGCGAAAACAAGACGAGCCTAAAAATTAAACGCCCATTTGAAGGAACCGACCTGTGTCTGTGTTGTTGTGAAGAGAGATACAAGTTGAGAACCACTGAATTAAAGAGTATTTGTTCATTGGGCATTTTAATGGAATTTTCATTACTGCATTTAAAATAAAACTTTAAACTAATAATAAAACAATTTTCACACGAATATTTACAAACATTGTATACATAATTATAAGATTTATTGTACATTTCAACATTTATATTGTGTATAAATGGAACAATATGGATACACTGTATAAACATGCGTGTTAAAGTTTTTAATAAACATTCATACTTTTAGTCCTTTAAACGCCCCAGTTACTCAGATCATGATTTACTAGAGTACATTATTTTACAAGTTCATAACTATTGTAAGTTAATTAATAAATAAATTAAAATGGCATTTTTGCTTATACCTACAAATATCCATTGGCTTAATTTGCTAAATTATTTGCTATGAACTTGCCCGACTCTGAAACCTGTAATAAAAGATTATAATAAATTCAAAAATAAAAATATACTCACTGATGATAAAGAGTGGATCATAAGTTCATGACTTTTCCACAAGAAAATCTTTGGCACACAGTGATATGTACTAGCCTATATTAGCAACTCCCTACAGCACTCTCCAAAACTTTATATTTGGGGATATCTCCAGAGAAACCTTTCCTATAGCCACTCTTGTGCCTTTCTCCAAACTCTATCTCTCTGTCTGTCTCTTCTCTCCTTTTCACTTCATACAGTGGCCTTGTAACCAGTCCAGCATGGAGGGAATGCTTGCAGCGAGAATGACATACAGCTGGAGTTGAACACGAGTTCATCCTCAGACAGCTCTTCTCTTCTAAGCTAACAACAGCAAAAGGAATTTAACAATGTGAAAACTCAACAGGATGAAAGAACAAAGCAGTATGTGTCTTCTGAGTCTTTGCCTATTTCTAAGTTTATCCCCTCAGTGTGTGACTCACTCTTGAGTGACATGGATGCATGCAGTGACAAAAAGTGAAGCCTCTTGTTTCTTATTTTACAGTAGATCCAGATTTACCACATAAACCAAACAAGATGGGAGAGAAACTAACAGCAGACCCTTAATCCAGTGACAAAAACTGGTGAACACGACCAAACGTGAACACGTTGCAAACTTAAGGTAAACAGCTTTCTCTGAGCCGAGAAGACTTAAATATTTCAAAGCTCTGACGCACAAGCGGATGTGGACGAAAGTGAAAAGCGAACTGATTAACCCGCATTTCATTATAGCAATGCCACTGGGCTCACCTACCGGTTTCATTCAGCCGATAAAAGGCTTTAAAGCGATTAAACAAAATTGTGCTATCGTTGTCTAAAATAGCCGTGGGATCCCGCAGTTACTGTCTCCCGAGTGAGACGAATATGCACCCGAAACTCCGCGTTCCGCGCGCACGCCAGCAGCGTGAAGAATGAATTTGACTATATTAAAATGTTACGCTTTGGCATAAATCTATAAGATACAAATCCAAATACCTAACCTTTTGATAAATACGAATTAAGTACCGCTGTCACGCTGATTACTAATTAACATGCATAAACGACTTTAGCACCTGGTCATTTTTTGCATTAACGAAACCATGTTAAAGGGATGATTTACCCAAAATGTCTGTCATAACTTATTCACCACAATGCTGTTTAAACCCTTTCTGACTTACTTTCTTCCGTGGGATACAAAAGGGGGTGTTAGGCAGAATGGCTAGTGACTAGAAGCGAGCAATTACCATTCACTTTCGTTGCACCTTTTTCCACATAGTAAATGATGACCGAGTCTGTCATTCTACCTCTTTTTGTTTTCCACGGAAGAAATTCAGTCATACAGGTTTCTAAAAAAAAAAAAAAACATGAGGGTAAATGATGCAAGATTTTTCCTTTTGGGCGAACCATTCTTTAAAAAAAAAAAAAAAAAAACAGCATGGGAACTGAGAAAATGTTCTACATTCTCACCAAGTTTATTTAAATACATTGTTTACTATATAGTTTATGACTGACAGCATGCAGCTAAGGCTAATACTTTTTTCGCTTGATCACAATACCGTTAGGTCAGTGGGCACAAAAGATGCAGAGCAAGTACACTTTTTCTAAGTTATTGCAATCATAAAATGTATTAATAAACTGAATACAGTGGAACTTACCTTGCGTGATCAGGGCAATTAAAATAAAAAACAAAGTCACTCTCCCCGCAGAATTCATCGAGCTTCGCAGTTAGGAAGTCCGTCTCCCTTTCCAAAAGAAATCAACAAATTCGTGAATGAATCGAGTAGGAACAAACTGTAAAAAGGATGTTCTGTTTAGGTGGCTGAGTTGTGCTTTTCGCGAGCAGAAAGCGCGTGAGGTGGATTTGATTTCGTCCCTCCCCCTGGGCGCGTGCATCCTTCCACACGTCTTCAAGTGTCATTAATGAGACGCGCAATCACAGAGTCGTTTATACAGCCATTTAAAGAGGTAATTCATGCAAATATGGTAATTATGAGATAATTTACTCATCGTGACGTCGTTCACGTCCTGCAAGATTGTCTATAGAAAACAAAAGGACACATTTTGGAAAAATACAGGCTTCGTTTGCATTGCCAATGAATGGTTACTGAAGACACACAGCCTTAAAAAAAAAGATGCAAAATCACCATAAAAGTATACAGTCCATGTACAATAACTGTCTTCTAAATCCATACGATAGCTTTGTGTGATAAAAGGCAAGTCGAAACATTTAGATCGGTTTGGTAAACTCCCTCAAGCCGATTCATTGATAAATTCCGAATCAAGAACCATTCCATAAACACTTCTTTCTTATCAACGCGCCATATTTTTCACGACTTAAATTTGAGTTATTATGGCTACAGGAAACTTTATTTGGGCCACTTAATATTCTGTACTTTGTGTCTTTTTTTCTTACATCTTCAGTCATCATTTATAGTTAATGCATTAAAAAAAAAACGAATTCTTCAATATTTATCCTGTGTTCCACACAAGAAAAAGTAAAACATATTTGGAACAAGACTGTAGTCATGACAGAATGACTTTAAAGGTTGTTTTACTTCATGATATATAAATGTGAAATGTACTCAGTTACATCTTTGTGAAGTAACAACCATTTGCATTTAACAATATACACTGTACAACAGAACTCTTCCAACATAGTCATATCACCCTAAGTAGAAAATTTGAGAGAAACATGTCCGAGGTTTATTTCCTTTAATTGCAAAATGGAAGAGACTTTCTGAGTTGCATAAAGTTTTGTGTCAAGTTTTAAAAGCAGAGCAGTCGATAAACAGTTCGTGGTGGAACTCAGCAGGTGATTAAGCCTCTAGAATATTGATTTAATTTAGCCCCGCTCATAAAAAGCCTTGAGTGTTTATGAAAAGGTGTTTTAAATCTCACTTTAATTTTACAGAGCAAACAAAAACACATCCCAGGGATCAAGGTCTTTCATATGTGTGATGATGAAATCATCTAAATTCATATTTAACTTTTAACGTATACACGCATGTGTAGGCCAAAGGGACGCACATGGCTCAGCAGCTGTTGTTGTGCTATTATTGTTTTCCCAACAAACGGCTGTGTTTATCTGTGTATGTTTGCTGTGATGATAATGGGAGGGGGACACTCTGATGTTTCACTGATGTGCACGAGGAAAGAGACCGTAAAACTACAAGCATCATGTGCAAATGACTAGAAAATAGACAGAGAGAGAGAGATATTTGACCTTATTTAAAGCCTTTGTATAATGACAGGATAAACAGAAATATGTTAATTTCATCGTGCTAATAGCAGCATACATTTTCACAAAATATATGATAATGTATAAATGATCTTGTCAAATATAATGCTTATCTGTATTATTCAGGTTGCTGTCTTTATTTTATTGCTCCTTGGTGGATGTTCCAGTTTATTGGGCTATATGCTGTGGCTATATTGGGCTAAAAAGTGAAATCCTGTTTCTACCTCATTTTGTGTGCATGTAGGAGAACAGTCTGTCTTGATTCTCTCTCTCTCTCTCTCTCTCTCTCTCTCTCTCTCTCTCTCTCTCTCTCTCTCTCTCTCTCTCTCGCTCTCTCTGAGTGTGCATACGCTAGAGGGAGCAGGTGCTGCAATACAGAGCCTGAGCCCTGTATAAGTTTTTACATAATTAGTTCAATCAAGGGTTTTTGTATTTTCATTTCAGTTAAATAAATCAGTTCAAATTCAGTTTAGGTAATTATCTCAGCAAAATGTATAGAACTAGTAAACTGAAAATGAAACAGTCATAGGCAGCAGCAGCAGCAACAAAATCAAGTTTTGAAATGAGAAAATAGGAGAGAAAATGTGTGTTGGTACGGATTCATTGTGTGTACGCATCCAGGATAGTCGATATTTATTCTATACTATATGGGAGAATTAGACTATTTTATGGCTACAGCACTGCCGCTGTCCATGGTGCTAAACACTGATTTGTGGTCGAAGCCTGGCCCTGTTTTTGATGGAAAATGTATGTGCCTGTAAACATAAACTGACTTATCATTAGGTTGATACTTTGAGGTTGGCAGATACTATTGATACTTTGTAGCTTTTTGCTTTTATGATTCTTAAAATATTTGTAGCTCTTTGCCTTTAATTAGGCAAGAAAGTGAGTGGTGACTGGAATTTTTTGGAGAGAGAGAGAGAAACGTGATCAAGATATGACTCCAGCCTGCATCTCCAGAAGCACTGCAGCTCTAATGTCAAAAATGACACCAAAAATCTAATTTCATATGCAAAAGCAGTATATAGTTTATCATGATGTGTGAAGTGTTTAAATAAGAAACTTTCCTGTCGCATAGGGCTTTGTGCCTGAAATATATGTCCTGAGGCTTTTTGCCACTAAAGGACAAACTTTCAATGTACTGATGTTATTGTTAAAGGGAAAAAAAAATTGAAACTCTTGTGTCATTCCAAACCTCTTGGTAACCAAACTGTATCTGGGTCAAACTGACTTCCATTTATGGACAAAAAAAAACAATGGAAGCCAATGGAACCAGAACTACCCAAATTCTTCAAAATATATTCTTTTGTGTTCCACAGAAGAAAGTAAGTCATACAGTTTTGTTAGGACATGAGGGTGAGTAAACGATGACTTTTTTTTTTTTTTGGCGGTGGTGGTGGTGGTGGTGGTATCCAAACTAAAATGATAAAAATAAAATAAAAATTAATAATATTAGATTAAAAACTAACTGAAAGCAAAGTTAAAACTAAAATTAAAGCTAAAAATAAATGTAAAATAAATAAATAAATCAACTAAAATTAAAATCAAGCTGAAAATATAAAAATAAAAGCTAAAATAATAAATATAATAAATAAATACTATAATAATATATGTGACCCTGGATCACAAAACCAGTCACATGGGCAATTTTTTTTAATTCATACATCATCCGAAAAAGCTGAATAAATAAGCTTTCCATTGATGTATGGTTTGTTAGGATAGGACAATATTTGGTCGAGATATAACTATTTGAACATCTGGAATCTGAGGGTGCAAAAAAATCAAAACAATCGCCTTTAAAGTTGTCCATTTATGTTCGATTGTGCTGCATTCACTCACACAAATAAATGTTTTATATATTTACGGTTGGAAATTTACAAATTATCTTCAAGGAACTTGATCTTTACTTAATATCCTAATGATTTTTGGCATAAAAGAAAAATCGATAATTTTGTTATACAAAATTATAATGTATTGTTGGCTAGTGCCACAAATATACCCGTGCGACTTATGACTTATGTTTTGTGATCCAGGGTCACATATATATACTAAATAATACTATATTAACATTGGAGTTTAAGAATTTGGTTTACAATTTGTATGAAATCTTTACAATCTGTCAAAGTGAACTAAATCTACAACGTTTTCATCCTTCGCCATTAGGATTCAGAAGTGGATTCATGGGTGATGTGTCCATCAAAAATCAGCAGTGGAACTAGTATCGCACTATGATTTTTTTTCCTCTCTTTTCCTCCTTTCCTTTTTTCTCCATCTTTAATTCATGGCTTACTAAAAGCAAGACTTGGTGACTCGCAGAGCCATTAATGTCTCACTCTTTTCTCGTCTCTTCCTATCCTTCTCTCTCGAATCTGCGTGTTTGCTTTTCCTGTCTCTCTAGTCCCCACCCACCATGCCATATCCCAAACACTCCTTTAAAAGCTTCTTCTATCTTTGGAACAGAATTGCCATCTTCTAATGCATATTAAAAATAGAAAAAAATAAAGTTGCATTCCTCGATAGGACTTTTATGGCCTTGTAAATTATTCACCTCACACATCTACAATACCTAGATGATTATACCTGAGTGCTTTTATTCTTCACTACTAGAAGGAATATCTGGAATCACGATTATCCATTATGGGTGCATCGCTGACCTGGTGTTGGGTAGAAATCCAGACAAAGCAGAGACCATCATCACAGCCTCAGACATCCCCACAAAACCAAATGCTCCTGTCAAGATCTTGGTAAATAAAGACAAATTTTTTTTATATGACTCAGAAAGACAATCTTTATTGTGCTGTTTTCTTTTCCAAGGCTATACATTCACACTGTCAGTGTTTGGAATTGACTGCCATATGTGACCCTGGACCACAAAACCAGTCACAAGTAGCACGGGTATATTTGTGGCAATAGCCAACAATATATTATATGGGTCAAAATTATCGATTTTTTTTATTATGCCAAAAATCATTATGATATTAAGGATCAGGATTAAGGATTGAGGATTAGGATCATGTTCCATGAAGATTTTTAGTAAATTTCCTACTGTAAATATATATAAAAAAAAATTTTTTGTGATTATTTTTTTAATTTTTTTTATTTAATTTTTTGCACCCTCAGATTCCTGATTTTCAAATAGTTGTATAACGGCCAAATATTGCCCTATCCTAACAAACCATACATCAATGGAAAGCTTATTTATTCAGCTTTGAGATTATGTAAATCTCACATCATAAATCTCACATTTTTAATTGACCCTTCTAAATGGTTTTGTGGTCCAGGGTCACATATGTAATATAACAGGTGACTCTTAAACAGTGTTGGGCAGTAATGCGTCACTAGTAACACGTTTTACCATTGTAACTGTCAATGTAACTAATTACTAATAATATTTCAGTAATAATATTACAGTTACCATCCATAAAATAGCTCATTACAACATTACTGTCAGGCGTGGCTGTATTGAAAGCACACGACGAAGGAGTGGAGAAACAAAATAGGCTTTATTATAATCCACCAACTAAAATCGTACATGGGTAGCAGGTGAATTATAGCTACAATTGAATCCACTGTATAGAGCAATACTCTAATGGAATTAGTGGGCTAAAGTAAGTCACAGTCGACTTTCTTCCAAACCATTTCTTCCAACCATTTTTGTTTTTTTGAATTGGGTGAAATGGCTAATAAAAATAGGTAATACAAAACGATTATGTGGTCACCAAGGTGAATTGGTTTAGTCTTGACTTCTGGTCATGAGTGACAGTGTTGGGGGGATGGGAAATCTGTTGATTGTCCAGTGCCAAATAAACACAGAGATGGACAGAAAAGGTCAAAGCCATCAGGTGCCCAATTTAGAAAAAATCTCACCCAGGGTGTAATTCAATGTAGAACCGCCACTGCTTTCGTGCAGTGACCGTGGGGGCTGGAACGTGTGATGCAGCCATGCAAACTTACTAAACAGTCTTATTCTATCATTTAATGCTGAGGAGGACTCTAGCCTACAAGCCTCTGAAGGACTGGGCCAAGAAGGATGTATCCTTCTGTTTGAGAAGCACTCCTAGTGAGGCTGTCCCCAGTCCAGTACAGTCCTATTTTTATCATTGATAACATATAGCTCCACAGTGATATACACATTTTTAAAGCTTCTTATATTAAGTATAAAGCTAATTTATATTACATATTATCTGTATATATTTATATTCATTATTCATTCATTAACTGTAAAAATTGCTGACGTGTAATGGACTGAAAATATAATTATACAATTAATAAATCATTTAAACGTTGCATCATTTGAATATCCATTCTGATTGGTTTAGTTGGTTTAGTACTGAGAGGAGCCATGCTGTTATTCTCCTCTAAAGGCTTATTTGCACCGCACCGACAGACATCAACAGACACTACATCAGGTTTTGTCGGTTCAATGTGTTTCCCCTGTCTGAGTCTGTTGGCGTCTGTCTGAGCTTGTTTTCACCGAATGAACATGCTGAATACTTAATAGAACATCATTACACTACAAATACTGAGGGCACACAAAGACAAATACAATATTGCAGCTACATAACACAGTGACTCAGAGTCTATTGCCCCAAGTATCGCCAGTCTTTAACCAGCTTACAGGAAGCACAGAGGCCACCATGACTTTTACTGGCTGTGACAGTCAAGGGATGAAGTAGATTTCCTCTTTCTGTCCCCTTTTTCTACCTTTCACTCACTTTTTTTTCTTGCCATGGGCTACCAGAGTGAACCTAATCACCATAAAGGGTTTATGGATAGCGAAGAATATATAAAGAGATGTTCTGGCAGTTAATTGATTGGTTGTAACCTGAGATTGTCTTTTCTGAAATAATATATCAATGACAGGTCATTCCAGGATCTTTAGGAATAGTTGGGATACTTCATGCCAAAAAGAAAATTCTGTCATCATTTGCAACCTCATGTCCTTCCTACCTATGGATTTTTTTCTTTTCTTTTTCTGTGAAACGTAAAATAAGATATTTTGAGAAATGTCTCAGTGTTTTTTCATCCATACAATAGAGGTCGATGGAATCCAAAACTGTTTGGTTACCAACATGCTTCAAAGTACTTTATTGTGCAGAACACAAGAGAAGATCATACAGATGATAATTTTGGGGTGAATTATAGATTTAGAAGAAGTGAGAGATTATACTGTATGTGCAAAACAGTACATGGGCATTTATTAAACTTCAAACATTTATATTTTACATTGAAACATACAATTTTTGTTATATAATAATTCATGGCAAATATATAAAATGTATTTATGCACCATAGAAAGTTTTTATGCATGATTTCCAATCAACGTGTAGTTGCCAAAAAATGCAAAAAGTGTGAGAATTGTCATTTATGAAACATGTATTATAAATACGTGTATTTATGATACATAAAATTCTAGATATGAAGTTAGCGTTAGCAAGAAAAAGTCAGCCACAGAGTCAGCCATTTTATTGCAAAAATGTTTAAAATGTCATTCCCATCAAAAGATGACATTAAATACAATACATCATTCGAGATGTACTGGAAATTACATGACAAATGTATGCAAAAAAAATGAAAAGACGATGCATGCATGTCCACTGTTGAACAATGTTAGAGCACTAATTAAATAAATGTGTCATGACATTTAAATGGAGACAGGAGTCATTTTGAATTTATGTAATTCTTCCTGAAATAAAATAACATTTCTTTTAATCAAGCAAAAATACAGCAAAAAGGGAGCAATTATCTAATCAAAGCATGCCCGTAAATTTGACCTTGTGTAGGCCTATACGCTAGAGCTCTAACAAGAGTGTTAAGGAGTCATTATGTGCTTGTTTGGACAGCATGGTTAGTGTTAGCAGTAAACGTCACTGCACTCTCTTATTTTTAATCTTCAATGACAGCAAGAGTGATCAAACGCAAGCACAGCTAGTCTCTCCATAAGCCTCTGGGGATGTGCGACCTTAAGACAATATTTAATGAGAGATATCTGGGAGAGGCTCACAAGCTAATGAAATTATGTGTATATTTCTGTGTGTGTGTGTGTGTGTGTGTGTGTGTGTCTGTGTGGCAGTCGCTCCTCGGATTACCCCATTCTAATGGTATTTATAGTTTACTTTGTCATATGCTTTCTTCATTTTTCCTCTCTTTCTCATTCTCTCTCTCACTCCATCAACATTTAAAGATGGGCAGTTTTCCAGGAGTAAAATCAGAGCAAAACAGCAGGCAAAGAGCTGTCTGGCAATGCTGCAGAAGACTGGTTTGGCTGAAGGGCCAAGCAGTTTGCACTGATAATTCTGGCAAAACAAGCCCAGAAATGCCACATTCTAAACAAAAGCAAACATTCTAGAATAATCAGAAGAGCTCTGGAGGCTTTGTGAACTTGTATACACTTAGTGAGAGTATTTCATTCCTAAAAAAAATATTTTCAATCAAATTAGGAGTGCTAAAAATCAAATTGGGTAATAAAAAAATCAAATTGAGTAAATAAATTGAGAATAAAATAAAAATAAAACAAAAAAATAAAAGTTCCCTCCATCTCCCAAACAACACACGCACAATTCCTACTATGTTTGGATTATAAACTCACTCCATTTGAGTATAAATCTGTATTATTATTATTATTATTATTATTATGAATGTCGCTCATGGTTTATATTTAATTCAAGATTCACTAGGACCAACAAATACATCCCTCCTTCCTCCACACTTCAGAATGCACCAGTGCATATGCGAGAATCTGACAGTAAATATGAGAGACGTCGATATCTCAGCACACTAAGCAATGGATGGGCATTTTTGCTGATCAGCAGCATTGCAGACAACAACGGCTGTCTCTGCTGAGGCAATGAAGTTTCCACCATGTTAAATCTTCCCCCCGACATCATTGCTATGGGCAGCTGAAAATATATGTGCAAATAAAAAAAATTATATATAAATAGATTAGACAGGCCATACAAATTATGGTCTCTCGATAAATAGCATATATAATGGATTTTTTTTTTGTTCTTCTTACTTTACTGCCGCAATATTCTCATGCAGCTCTATTGTCTCCTTATTTTAAAATAATTTAGAGTCAGTCAAATTAAGATCCGCTTAAGTGCAGATTTACCACAAGAACAACTTCTTGTGTGCCTATTCTAGATGTTATAAATATCTGACAGAGATTTAAGCAATACAATGTTTTATGTCCACTCTGGGAAGTGGGTGTAATTTGTTGACATGACAGACTATATGAGTAGAGATGAGTCGAGAAGAGGACATTCCATTAGGTCTTATATGTTTTATGTTGTCATTCAACCACTCACAATGAGATAAGCTGATGAAAAGATGAATGCAGGCATCCGAACAGACCGTAAATGAAGACAGTGTGTCTCTGTTTATATGTGCAGACACACAACATAGTACTGTACATAAAGGCTTCCTCATGCTCATTTACACACTGGAGATGAATACTTTGTGGATTTTACAGATGGAAAAAGACGTATAAACAACTGAAGTCATTCACGCACACAGATTGACAAAAGAAAAGATCCCCCAATTTTCACTTAGATGGTTAATTTGTCTAGCATGCTGCCTGATGGCAGGGATCCCAGTCTCACATTCCCGCAAATTCAATGATCATTAGCAATACATTTGGGTCGTTTTTCCTAGTACAGTAAGACAGTTTTCGCTAACAAAGGTTACATTCCAGATAGCATCAATGCTCAGGGCACACTGAGTAGCTCATCAACCTCAATTTGTAGGTACATTTTAGTTAGAAACATCAGTTATTCCAGGAAGTCAGACCTTGAAAATATCCCATACATCCATTCATATTCTAAGTGTTTTAATCCCATAAAGCCTATTGTTTCATAACTGATATGCAAAATTCCGAGGCCTCTAAATTATCAACATGATCACTTTGCTGAAAAAAAAAAAAAAAAAAAAAAACCGAGGTCATGGTACATGTCTTTTTGCTGTGAAATATTTAATGATTTTCATAAAGTAACCAAGCATTTTAATATAATCTTACTAAGACATCTCTTTTTGTCAAGGTTATGGACTCTTATTTTGAAATTCTTTTTTATTTCCCCCTTAGTTCCTGTTTCTCTGCTCTGTTTAGTTTTGGTTTCCTTGTTTCTGATTATGTCCCTGTTTGTTTCTATGGTTACTTATACTTATCAGCTGTGTCTTATTTAGTTCATTGTTATTTCCTTAGTATTTCCTAAGTCCTGAGTCCTGAGTTTGGTATTGTCTTGTGTTTATTCATACAAGCTGTTACACTGCCTTTGTTTACTCCTGTGATTCCCGGATAATTGTGTTTCATTTGATTAACAGACTATAGTTAATCCCCTCTTCTGCTCATCCTTGCGTTGTAAGTACGTTACAGAATACCGGGCCCTCAAAATGAGTATAGATAAGTGATGGACTCACCAGAGGTGCACCTTTTTCTCCTTGAATGGAAGACATTAGTGGAGTACTTGTGGTGGGTACTATGGCACAGCGGTTCCTTTCTCATCTGCGAGAGGAGAAGCCTGTTAGTGCCGCATATCCCACACATCATGAGCCCGAGCCTGCCACCTAGGTTGTCCCGGAGTTGAACTGCATTCCCCAGTCCCTCACAGAGCCAGGAGCAGGTGCCTTATAGACCTGTGGTCTGCGGATCCAGTTACCAGTTACCTCCCGAGTCCCCACCCTCAAAGTGATGCCCTTTCTCTCTGTCCTGTCCGGCTGTCTAGTTGCATCCAGAGACCTTCCTCTTCCGATGTTCCCGCCCAACATCCTGGTCCCATCTCCTCGGCTGGTTACGTCCAGCCTCCTGGATCCGTCGACTCCGCTGGTGTTGTCCTGTTCCTCGTCTCTGCCCCCGTCGCTAACACTGTGTGGCTCTTCGACTGCATCTCGGGCTTCCTGACCACCAGCTTGGCATAAGGTTGAGTTCCCAGTTTCACCTCGGACCTCCAGGCCCATGTCTCAACCTCAACCTGTCAGCCCGTCGGCTCCGTGTCCCCTCATCTCCGTTGTGGTCCGTCAGCCCTAGGACTCCTCCGGGCTCCCTCAGCCCTCCGGCTCAGCCTTAGTCAGTCGTCGTTCTGCCTCCGCCACTGACTTCCGGGTCTCCGACTGCACCTCAACCCTCCACCCCTTCTGCTCCACTGGGCTTCTCCTTCCCCCTGGCTTTCCCATCGTCCTCACTCCCTCCGTCGTCGCCCTGGTCTACCGAGCCCCCGTCTCTTCCTTCTTCTGCTCATATGTTACAATATTATTGGGAGATATAGGCCCTGTTTACACCTGATATTAAGATGCGTTTTGGTCGATCGAAACACAAGTGGACAACACTAAATACAGATGTAAACGAGGTCTAAAACGTTTAGAATTTGTCCACTTTTGACCACTTCCAGAGGTAGTCGAAAATGCATTCGGCGTTGCATGTGGTTAAATGTGTTCGAACAGCCACAAAAGACCGCTTACTCTTAATACTTACTTAATGCATAAACATTATTGGAAGTGCGCTAGCCTGACAGAATTTATACTTTGTTGGCTGGAGACCAAAGTTTAGTTTGAAGATGAAAAACGTACCAAAGCTACATTTTCTTTCACCATTCCTGTTTTCTCATGCACTCACAGCGTTTGGCATGGTCTTGTGGCTTCAGAGCAGAAACGAAAGCTGACGCTCTCCGTATGTTTTCCCGTCGTCTCCGAGCGTGTTAATTTTGCAAGCTTATTTTGTCCATTAGATCGAAACAGACCTGCCCATAGACCCTCTCCTCTAAGAAATCAGGACAGAAGTGGTTGAAAGTGGACAAAAGAGATTAAAACACCAGGTACGGGTATGTCTCTCCCTTGTTTACTTCCGATCTGATCGACCAAAGCACATCTTAATACTAGGTGTAAACAGGGTCATAGAGTGACAAGTTCTGATATTTATTTTCATTCATGTAAGCAGTCTGCTATACTGTTTTAAAGATCTCATAAATTTGCATTATCAGCTATGAGAATTTCATCTTACTTTTTTGGCCATATAAATATCAACAACTGCAGCAAATTGCATACTTTTGCTTGGTTTGGGCCTTTAAATAAAGCTTTTTCCTCCTCGAGTATGATCTCCATATTCTCCTGTTTCATACTATGTGCCATAAAAGCCTGATGTATAAAATGTAATACTCAACAAAAAATACACATGCAATCTTTTTTTTAAAGATTTCTTTTATATATTGTCTAAAGGTTCAATTAACTGTTTCATTTAAAAAAAAATTATTCTGACTATTATTTCATTTGTCAGGCTTTACAGGGTTAAACTGATTTTTTATTTTTGAGGAATATTGTGTACATAGAATTATAAACTGTGTATGAAGGTGCCGAAATTAAACAAATATATAAAAAAACACATTGAAAAAATACCCACTGGTGTATGTATCATACAATGTATAACCCATGTCAATAATGGAGAATTGTCTAGGGATTAAAAGTTTATGTACTCTGTAAATGGACTCTCTCGATTCAAAGATGGGACATAAAAGTAGAATGTGCATTAAGAGAATGAACCCAACAGAAAAAGTGAGATAAAGAAATTGCTTTCACATAAAAAAGTAACACTGAAAGAAATGAAGGAAAATTGTTTTTTATTGTATTATTTTTATAATTACAATACTTAGTTTGAAAAGTCTATTGATCATAATGTTGTGGTGGTGAAGTGCTTTTCGATCACAGCATGAAACTTTCTTTTAAGGCAATTAAAATGCGATTCATTTCCAGAATACCACTCACAGCCATTAATCAAACAATATTGAGTGAACTACAGTTTGTGTGTCAATGTGTTTGTGTGTCAAGCAAGAAGGAGAAAAACATCTTAGAAAATTAGTCCTTGTATCAAGGTCTCTGATAATCATCCTGCTCTTGAAACCCTGTAAACCTTCTTTGATAGAAGTGAATGTGTGCCTTGGAAAAATATAAAAGTGAACACTACATAAAACATATAAATATTATAGTTATACAACAATTTGGCTGCAAAGATTTCGACTGAGTGGCACTGACAGCTGTCATAAGATGCTATTATTGTTCAAATGAGAAATTCTTAACTAAATTGACAGGATCATTGGTTTATAGCTTTGAGAGCGGAGTGGGCAAAGTTTGTCATGTGGCACATGGGAGGAATTCACTAACAAGGAATTGAACCAGCTGATGGGTTCATTTTCATCAAGGAATTATTCAAATCAGGTAATGGCTTACTTTCTGGCTTATTATAGCACTCTACTCCAATTAATCATCATTTGATAATTTACTGCTATTACGTTCAATAGAAAATGCAAACAAATATCTGTTCTCTTACGAGAGGTCTCTCGTACTGCGTAAGTATCTTACGCAAGGGGAAAATCTCTTTTCCGCGAGATATTGAAGCCAAAAATTATCCTTCATTTTGTAATAATGTAAAACGCGTTGCGGCAGCATGCAGACATAGGCAAGACGGCTCGCGTGCCTATTGGCTGACCTGTGGCAATTGCAGCAGCCTATCGAGAGAGGCGTGGCTTAGGCCTATAAATACAGCTCGACAGGCTGATAGAATCTGATTTTTCATCTCTTCAGCGAAGCTCACGCATCGCTGGATCCGGTGAGAAAGAAGCCGCGCCGTCTGAGAAAGCCTTTTCAGCGGGACGAGCCACTGCACCTGAAGCCGCTGGCTGCGCCGCCTTCAGTCGCCGTTCCTGCTGCGCTATCCGGCGTTATATCCTTTTCTCTGCTACTTTTGTGTGTGTGTGTGTTCGCCGCCGCGACACACACTCTCATTGCACTAAAAGAGTCAGGCGTCTTTTTCAAGATGCCCCTTTCCTGTGGCTCGTGTCGAGCCCCACTCAGCGACGGGGATCGCCACGTGATCTGCGTTTCCTGCCTGGGTGAGGATCACGCAGCTCTCGCTGATGGCGGCTGCCCTCACTGCGAGCTACTGCCTATGGTGACTCTGAGGACTCACCTGGCATCCTTCTCTGTGACTGCACCTCCGCCCGCCGCGGTACCGCACCGTAAAAAGTGCCGTGCTCAACGGGTCCCGGAACCTCCCCCAACCCGCAAAAGCTCGCCGGTTCGCCCGCCTGCTTCGCCCGCCTGCTTCACCCGCTTCGCTAGAGTCTCTTCCTGATGGACAGCGGCCGCCGTCTGCCGCCGCTTCTGTCGTGGATATCGACGAAGAAGCCGCGTCTGTGGGGGATGATACCTGCTCTATCCTGGAGTCGGGCAGTGAGGATTGGGCGAGCTCTGTGGATCTCGCGCCCTCTGCTCGCGAGCCATCTGGAAAAAGAGCCAGCATCAAAGCAGAGCTGATGCGTCTACTCGCACAGGCCGAGGCTCTAGAGTGGTCAACGCCTGAGCAGCCTGCGCACAACCAGCTGGATGGTTTTTTCCTTCAAGGGGACCGCGCTTCGCCGACTTCTAGACCCGCGCCTTTTCTTCCTGAGCTTCATGAAGAAGTCGCTAAGTCATGGAACACTCCCCTCTCAGCCAGAATGCGTTCCTCTGTCTCGCTGGCATTCTCCGCGGTTGACGGTGCCAAAGACAGAGGATACCATTCTCTTCCGCCGGTGGAAGAAGCCATAGCGGCTCATCTTTGCCCGCCCTCTGCTGGTTGGCACTACCTTCCAAAGCTTGCCGCACGACGTCAACCATGCTCAGCCGCGCTTACACCACCGCTGGACAGGCTGCATCGGCGTTGCACACGATGGCCACCTTGCAAATCTTCCAGGCCGATCTCCTTCCGAAAACTGGATGAGGATGGACCGGAAGTGATTTGCGTGCCGGACTTAAGGAGCACCACGGACCTCGCTCTCCGTGCCTCTAAGTCCGCTGCACAGGCCATAGGACGGAGCATGGCCTCTCTCACTGTAGCTGAGAGACATTTGTGGTTGACGCTCTCGGAGATGTCTGATTCAGAGCGCTCTGCGTTCCTCGACGCTCCCCTCTCTTCTGCCGGCCTCTTCGGATCTTCCGTCAATGATTTCGTGGAAAGATTCGCTGAAGTGCAGAAAGCGTCACAGGCCATGAACAGCCGTGTGAAACAGCCGTCTGCTCGAAGCTCACAGCTACAGCCTCCGCCCACCGCCGCCACTTCGCAGCGCCGACAGGCCCCGGACTCGAGACCACGCTCTCGCTCTGCTAACCTCCGCGTGGGCCCCGGCCTAGGATTGCGGTAAAGCCCGAGGCCTCAAAGTCGTCCTAGCACGTCTAGGGAAACAACGGTGTTCAGGTCTCGCTGCGGCCAGACTTCCACCAAAACTTCTCGCTCGTTCAGTTCCAGAAAATGCGACTGTTCCAGTGCATTTTGCAGTAAACAAGCCAGAACCACAGCCCGCTTGCCTGCGCACAAATGCTGTTTTTACGGCGACTCAGATAAATCCCATAAAGAGTGTATTTTCTGGTATTCCGGCCACGGTCGAGGGTGTTATGAGTGTAGTAAAAATGCCAGCTCAGTGCTCATTCCTACACACAGACACAGCCCGCCACAAGCCAGGGCTCGCACACATGAAATCAACTCATGTCGATTGTGCATTAAACGTAGTAAATGTGCCCACAAACACTACATTCTGCATGTCTCACGGTTTCTGTAAAAACGAAACCAACGCACATTCAGTCTGCCCAGGCAGATGGTGTATTCAGTGCAGTAAATGTGCCCTCGCCCAGAGCTATGGTCCCTACATGTGTGGGCTATGGTCCCTACGCCCGGTGGGAGTGTTAAACACGATCACGCAGGCTAGAGCCCCGTCTACAAGACGGCTCTATTCCTCAAAATGGTTGGTGTTCTCTAGCTGGTGCACAGCTCGTGGCATATCACCCCCGGACTGTGGAGTGACGGAGGTTCTCTCCTTCCTACAAGAGCTGCTGGATAAGGGCAGGACCCCATCCACGCTCAAGGTTTACGTGGCGGCCATAGCAGCGTTTACTAAACTGGTGCTCGGCCAGTCACTTGGAAGGAATGATTTAGTCATCCGCTTCCTTAAGGGAGCTAAGAGGCTGAATCCTCCTAGACCTCCTTCAGTCCCCGTGTGGGACCTTTCTACGGTTTTGGAAGCCATGAAAGGTGCCCCATTCGAGCCAATCCAAACGATAGATATTAAACACTTGTCTTTCAAGACAGTGTTTCTTCTGGCTCTCGCTTCAGTGAAGCGCATAGGGGACTTACAAGCGCTCTCAGTGAGCGCGACGTGTATGGAATTTGGGCCAAATGACTCGAAAGTCATACTCAAACCAAGGCACGGGTACGTTCCAAAATCCCTCAACACACCGTTTAGGGCACAGGTGATTTCCCTGTTGGCCCTGCCGGTCTCTAATGAAGAGAAGGACGCAAGCTTCCTTTGCCCGGTCAGGGCATTAAGGGCTTATGTGTCTCGCTCGACTGTCTTCAGACAGACGGAGCAGCTCTTTGTTTTGTTCAGCGGACGTTCTAAGGGACTAGCTGCATCAAAACAGAGTCTATCCAGATGGATAGTTGATGCTATAGCGCTGGCTTACACTTCTAAGGGCCTGCAGTGCCCGTTAGGTGTCAGAGCGCACTCCACAAGAGGCATGGCCTCGTCGTGGGCCTGGTCCAGTGGGATTGCCTTGCAAGATATATGTATGGCGGCAGGCTGGGCCTCCCCATCTACATTTATAAGGTTTTATAACCTAGAGGTTCCCGCCTTACAGGCTAAGCTGCTGTCGGTCTAATAAATCAGTATTGTCTGTTCTGATGCTATCGGCTCAGAATACTGAAACTGCTGAGCGCTGCTCGCTGATCGACTGAATAACTCTATGGGAAAGACCCACAATATTCATCAGTTCAGGCCGAGTTTTTCGCCCAGTCTGTATGGAATACTATTAATGTAATTTGCGCCTTATAGGACGCTACTAAATCTGGGAAAAAAATTCTGTTCTAGCCCCTTTTTTCCCGGACTCTCTGTGAGTTCCCTGGTGATCGTGCACTATATGAGCCCCGGGCACCTGCCCTTGGGACTTTGGTGTTGGATCTCAGCATGCACGGCGTTTTACATTGGGTTCCCCTAGCGTAAGATACTTACGCAGTACGAGAGACCTCTCGTAAGAGAACGTACTCGGTTACTAACGTAACCTCGGTTCTCTCTAGAAGAGGGAACGAGTACTGCGTATCTTAGCCGTGCATGCAACACGCTCTGGTTCGCTTCGGCGATGAAAAACCAGATTCTATCAGCCTGTCGAGCTGTATTTATAGGCCTAAGCCACGCCTGTTTCAGCGGGACATGACGCAGTGGGCGCGAAGAGCCCTCATTGGATCTGACGTCACGAGAGGCCTCTCTCGATAGGCTGCTGCAGTTGCCGCAGGTCAGCCAATAGGCACGCGAGCCGTCTTGCCTATGTCTGCATGCTGCCGCAACGCGTTTTACATTATTACAAAATTAAGGATAATTTTTGGCTTCAATATCTCACGGAAAAGAGATTTTCCCCTAGCGTAAGATACTTACGCAGTACTCGTTCCCTCTTCTAGAGAGAACCGAGGTTACGTTAGTAACCGAGTACGTTTTACATAAAATTGTGTTTACAACTTGCTTTCTAAGGTCGATAATCGCGCAACGTTAATTGTACCAGGCACACAGCGCTCATTTTTTAATACACATTCTATGAGAAGCCTAATAATTTGCATAGAAAGGTGGTTAGCACAGAAAACAAATTTGAATGCAAAATGCTATTTTGTACCAGCTTAAACTGGATTGCAGGTGTTTTGTGAATAAAGATTCATGTTTGCACTGAAACACCTTAGCTAAGTGGTGCAACAGTTTAGTGAATTCGCCCCACAATGGTTATGTTCTGCTGAACAATAATGTGGATTTGTGTTTGTGATATGTCAAAACTCAGTCAACAGTTCTGTCCGAAAGTCACAGGATCATTCAGCAGATATTTTAGAAATCCCCATATCTGCAAAAGGAAGACAAAGGAAAGAGAAGAACACCATGGGAAAAGGAAGGGAGACAAAAAAAAAAAAAGAAGCAGATGCATCAGTAAACATCAGAAAACTTTTCCACATTGAAGGTGACCCTATTGTTAAATGCATATGAAGTTTACAAAACTCCGGAAGGCATTGGCCTCCAAACACTCCTCTATCATGAATTAAAAAGAAGGAGTAGAGAAAGAAATATGTGACTCACACTTCCTCTGCCACGGGGGTGTTGTAGCTCTGAAAGAGAGGCTGAACAAAGAGTCCGAGTGTGCCGACGACACACACCAGGATAAAAATCCAGAGGAAGAGCCGGTCGATCACCATGGCTACATACTTCCAGTCCTCAATGATCTGCATGACACATACAAGCAAAAACACATTAATTTCAACTACATATATGCATAGTCATGGGGGGATTAGGGAATTAGGGATGAGCTTAACCCTAAGTGGTTTAATAACGTGTTTTAGCACAATGTTTTCATGCCTGTTGTTTTGTTCCACACTTCAGACGTAGTATGTCTAGGGATGGGAATTGTAAAGAATTAACTTTTTTAATGGTTCCATTAATGATTCTTTTGGTATTTGTAAGGGATAAATATTTCATTAATTAATTTCATTAATAAATATTTATAAACACATTATTGTACAAGGTGTTTACACAGACTTTTTTTAAAAACCATAAATGCTGTCAAACAACTGGCACATTAAACAACAATACTAAAGAAACAAAATGTGATAAAAGATTTCATTCATTAATTATTATTATTATAAACAGCAATAATCAAGAGAATAAATAAAAATGTACAGCAATAATCTGACATTAATTTGATCTCAAACTGATTAATTAGAGGAAGTTATTGAAGTAATATAAGCAGAAGTTACTATTACCTGTGTGACATCATTAACAAAAGTAATAATTAACATTGTTTGAGCAAATGTAGATTAGTTACTGTACTTAAGTATCTTTTTGGCTAATTTGTAGTTTTTAGACTGTAGATATGAACTTTTACTCTCTACTTGACTACATTTTTGAATAAGTAGGCCCTATTATGTACTCTTTACTCCAGTACATTTGTGATGAGTAATGCAATTACTCGTTACATTATGCAAGAAGGCACCTAACTTTTTCTGCAGCAGTTTATTTCTGCTACAAAAGAAGCGATATCACCATCTACAGGGCATTGAAGGTACTATACCGTGTGCGTTTTGCCCTTACTCAGCCAAACTTGTCAACAAGGCTACTTTACGCAAATGTGAGTTCATTAGCTCTTAGTTGTGAATTGCAGGTGTTTCATACATGAGATGCATGGAGATACATGGCTGCAGCTGGTTATGAGGCCGAAACCAGCACATCTAGTGCAAATAGGCTTTGACAATTTCATTTTGACAATTTCATTTTACTTAATGTTTTATTTATTCGATATATTCAAGAAACCTTTTTAAAGGATATTGGTTTAATTATGACCTTTTTAAGCACTCAAACTTAACTGAGACTTGAGTGTTTGTAGACTTTTAAGAGGCTGTTGTGTCAATTGCAATATTGAAATGTTCAGTTTTATTTTCAACTTTAGATAATAAACTCTTACTCAAGTATGTTTTGTAGGTACTCTTTACACCTCTGAGAAAAGTACACCTGGTTGTTCTGTCTAATTAAAATTTGCAAACTACAAGCAATCAATTAATTTAGGGGGCTTTCACACTGGGCACGTTTGCTGTGGTCTGAATACGAGTGTGATAGAAGACAGAAAGCCGGTTAATATATAGGTTTTTTTTCATTAATTTGGTGCTATTCTGCAGAAAACAGTGAATCTGCTGTGTGTGCGTCGCATAACACCGTGTCCTAACCAGACGCGATGCGATAAGATTCCAGCGACAGGCAATTTGCCAGTCCACACCAACCCGATCTCACGGCAATTCGTATGAATTTTTTGAGGTGGCTAATTTGTATGAATTCATACGACCTCACTCGTACTCATATTTTTGCTTAATTGTACATATTTTACGAGTTGCCCAATTCGTATGAATTCGTACGAATGACTCCCTCCCCCCTGACCCCACCCCTAAACCGAACCATCACGTGGGTTTAGACAAATCATACGAATTAGCCACCTTTTAATCACTCGTACGAATTCATATGAATTGGTCGTGAGATAGCGTTGTCCACACCAGATGCTACGCGACTACGAGATGCGTCAAAATCAATCAAAACTCAATCAGAAATCAGCCAATCAGAACAGCATGTGGGTGGGCTCTTGTGGTAAGTGCACAGCACCAGAGTGTAATCTTGACGGCACTCGCAAGAAAATGGATAAGTAGCCTACATAATCAAATTAACAAATATTATACCATTTCAACATTACTTATAAATACATACTGAGTACCTAAAACAATCTTTGTCAAAGAATACACTTGTTTGTTCACAGTTTAAACGTTCCATTTGTTTAATTTCAAGATCTGAGGTGAATTATCCATTGTTGCTTTTACGGCTACAAAGCTGGGAGCACTAAATGATATTCAAAGTCACATTACATGCTTTTAACCTTAAATAAAGCACATAAACAGCAGCCTACCTGAGATTATCATTGCCACAATTTGTGTTTGTTGATCCAGCCGCAACCTCGCAGAAAATAGAAAATAGAATCGTTGCGTGTCGCTGTCGCAACTGGTTAGGACAAAAACTCTGATTAACATGGAAAATATACCGTTTATCGCGTGTCGCGTAGTTAGGAAATGGTGTAAGGACGGCTTCTTTTGAGGAGACAGCTGATTGAACCATTCATTTGCCACTCTGATTAAACTCACTGTGCACGATTACAGTGCACGCTCAAGGTAAATCATCATCACTGTCATCCCCTACATGTGCTTTGTTGAACTAAGGATGTATACAGATAGTCTTAGGTTAGATACTCAGGTGCACTCCTGGGTCCGCAAGACAGCATTCACATAACAAATTTTTCATGCGAACAGTCCCCTGATTCGAACTAAACTGCCAGTGTGAAAGCACCCTCAATAAGTCAATAAATCAATAAACTCAAAACCCTTCTCACCCCTTCATCATCATCCTCAATCTTCATATGTTCAGCAACGAACCTCACACCTTCGATGGCCTCATCCACATCTGGGTCGTGTCTGACTTTAACTCTCTGCCTGAAGCCTGACCCCTCAGGAAGGTCGCCGACCCTCCATGCCCCACACACACGTCCAGGGTCATCACTTAAGAAGAATGAGTCTCCATCCAACTTTATGCCCTTTCCATCAGTGGAAAACGATTTCTGCTGGTGTTTCCTTCTAAACCTCTCCCGTACATTAGACCTTCCCGGTCGTCGCATTAGAAGGAAAGCAGGAAGCTTATGAAGGAACACACGCTTGACCCACGCGGGCATATGGTGAGTTGATGGAGAACGGTGGTGCACGTTGAGCACACACACACTCGTCACAATAGAAAATGTGACCAGCACCATCGTAAACATCAGATACTTCCCTATTAATGGAACAGCCAGTGATGTTGGTGGAACGATCTTCGAAATCAGGAGCAGAAACACAGTAAGAGCCAGAAGAACTGAAATACAAAGTGTCATCTTCTCCCCACAGTCTGAAGGAAGGTAGAAAACCAGAATTGCAAGAGAAGTGATGAGGATGCATGGAATGATGAGGTTAATCGTGTAGAAGAGAGGCTTGCGCCTGATCACAAAGTCGTATGTGACATCCAGGTATGTGAGGTCATTGGGGTCTTCGTTTTTTCTACCAGGGAGCGACACAATATCCCATTCGCCGCTGGGTGTGTAGTCATCACGACTGGCAAAATCAGACGTCAAGACAAGATCGAGTTCTGTGCGGTCGTAGGTCCAGGAACGAAATTTAAGCGTGCAGTTCTGTTGATCAAAGGGGAAGTTACGGACTTCAATCGCACAGGCGCTCTTGTAGATGGCAGGAGGGAGCCAGAAAATGTCACCGGTGTTGGAGACAACTGCATTGCAGTAAAATGATACTTCATACACGCCATCTGCACTGCAAAAGAACAAAATATACATTCTAAATATAGATAAAGTGTATACTGTGTAAAAAGCATTAAGTATGTTACAGTGGCAAAATGCATTCACAGGCAGAGGGATTTTCAAACTTGCTGATGCCAACCATTGCCAAATATGAATATTCCCTTGCGAGGGACCCCCTTCTTAAAAAAAAAACAATGGCAGCAATTTATTTTTATAAATAAAGATCTTTTTATACAGTGTGAAAAATATTTAATCTAAATATTGGTTAATTTCTAAATTAAGTTAATCTTTTAAAAGTTGTACTAAAGCCAAAGCAAATTATTAAAATATTATTCAGAGAATATTTATATGGTATTAAATGTGCTCTAAGCGATGTCACACGTTTTTTAGGCTGAAACATTTTTTGTCACATACAGCAAACATCTCCTCACTATCCGCTAGCTGCCTGTCCCCTGAACACACTGTAAAAAAAACGGTCTCTGTAGATAGCCCAGGCTCCACAAACGGCAACAAAAACAAACTGGCCCAGCCTGGACCACGAAACATAACAAACAGTGTTCCAGCCAATAACCGACAAGAATGATTTGGGGGTGGGGGTTGGGGGGTTAGTGCGTGTGCACATGAAGGGGGGTGTGGGGAGTGGAGGAGAGAGAAGCATGAAGAGGTAAGTTAGCTAGAGGAGAGATGTCCTATACAACGACAACGACTAACCTTAGAATTATATTCGCTTGAATTTTGATATGACCGACAAACACATTTAAGAAATGCGCGTTTATGACTGTTTCAGGAAGCACGGAAGGGAGGGGGAGGGGACAGGATGAGGAGGAAGGAGGGTCGAGCTAGCCTCCGTTTTGTTTGACAATACTTCGAACGTCAACAAGAAGTGACGTCACCCAACATCGCTTAGAGCACCTTTAAGTTGACATATTAAGTTAGCACATGTTTTCATGCCCACTATTAGAGTATTATTTTTTAATTACAGCTGTCAATCCAATAACATTTGTGATGAAACTGTAGTAATATAAATTTTGGTGTGTTAAAAATTATTAAATTAATATCACAATATCACATTTCCCATGCACTTCCTTGCAGCCCCTAGTTTGAAAAACCCATGCATATGAACGTAGAGAACGCCTCCTCGTCACACACAGTTCCTGATTAATATGCATTAATTAACAGATCTTTAATCCAGGATCTCTCTTTTTCTCTGTGTCCTTTGAAAATTATTAGTGTACAGCTTTTTAATTAAAATTAGCATAGAAACACAATGCTTATTTTAGCAAAGGATTACATGAACCAGTGTCTCTTTACATGAGGGAATGCCTCTTAAGCAAATTAGTCTCATCCCACCCAATTTTCCCATTTAAGCAATGAACATGTGCAAGTGCATCCTCCATTTTTATCCACTAAAATGAGTAGAATAGGGGTGTAACCCCGGCATCCTGGCCAAATTTGCCCAGTGGCCTCTGTCCATCATGGCCTCCTAATCATTCCCATATATATATACTAATTGGCTTCATCACTCTGTCTCTTCTCCACCAATAAGCTGGTGTGTGTTGGGCGTTCTGGCGCACTATGGCTGCCGTCGCATCATCCAGGTGGATGCTGCACATTGGTGGTTGTTGAGGAGATTCTCCCTTCTATGTAAAGTGCTTTGAGTGCAGAGAAAAGCGCTATATAAATGTAATGAATTATTATTATTATTAATATTATTCATTCTTTTGATCTTTGTCAAGAGCGAAGATGTGAACGACCTGAAAGAACAGCAACAAGGGAAGGCAACTGCTTTTGCTTTTGGCAACTCTTTAGCATAATTAGCCAGTCTCTTGGAACAGTGACAGCTTGCTTGTTGTATTGAGTTTGTCACTAAACAGTGACTGCATCAAAGCGTCAAAACATCCCAAAAGTTTACACGCCTTAAGGCTGGGAACAACTGTGAACACACAGAGGTACTAATAACTCTTTCCAAATCTACTACTCCAAGCTATTACTAATCAAACATCAATTCATCAGATGTTGTGATATGCATTAGAGAAATGACTATTACAATATATAACTATACTGAATGTAAGTATATACAGTATATCAGTGCTTAGCAATGAGAATGGTCCACATCGTATGAGAACGTTTTCCAGCAAAAGTGCTTTAATTGTGTAGTTATTTTATAATTTTCAGCATGCATATTTTTCATTGTAAAGAAAATAATATATAAATAATTATTTAAATTTATATTTTATATATAATTATATATAATTTATAATAATATCAATATTTATATATAAATATAAATAAAATCAACCGCAACAAACATCTTCTGAACTAGTTATCCAACAGAAAGAATCCTTAATGTTGTGCTCATACTATTGTTCAAAAAGTTTGGGGTCAGTAAGATTTTTTTTCTCTTTATTGAGCAAGGATGCATTACATTAAATTGATCAAAAGTGACAGTAAAGACTTTTACATTGTTACTATATATATATATATATATATATATATATATATATATTTCAAATAAATGCTGTTCTTTTGAACTTTCTTTTCATCAAAGAAACCTGAAAACAAAAATTCATTATGGTTTCCACAAATATATTAAGCAGCACAACTGTTTTCAACATTGATTATACTAAGAGCAGCAACTCAGCATATTAGAATGATTTCTGAAGGACCATGTGACACTGAAGAATGGAGTAACGGCTACTGAAAATTCAGCTTTGTCATCACAGGGATAAATTACATTTTAAAATATATTAAATACAGTCCATTTCAAATGTAATAATATTTCACAATTTTACTTTTTTGAACTATTTTTAACTAATATTATTATTTTACTGTATTTATAATGCAGCCTTGGTGAGCATAAGAGACTTTCAAAAACATTAAATAATCTTATCGGCCCCAAACGTTTGAATGGAAATCCATATATACAGTACACAGTATGCTACTGGTCACAGTTATGGCATACTTGTTATAGAGTACTATATCAGGGAGCCAGATGTGCTGCGATGGTATTCGTAGTTTTTTGATGCCATCGTATTCATTTGGATCCCACACCAGTCTGTAGTCATTCCACTCCTACAAAAAAAGTAGAATGTGGTTGAAAATGCTGTTGAAAAAAATGCTAAATGCATTCACTCGGTTAAACAGGATTTTCCATCATGCAACAGAAATGACCTAAAAGTGAACTACAATTTAATTTCAACTCAAATCTGCTACGTGCTGTGTTTGCACTCATGTATGGGACAGCTCATTTGACTGTGTTTTATAACACTGTCCCGATGAGTGCACAGGCATAGAGAGTGAGCTTACCTGCGTCAGCCACACATTCGTTGTCATGATTTGTTCCCTCTCATTCTGTAAAAAGAACAGAACATTGAATGTGTTTGTATTAGAGCGTTCACCTTCATACAGTTGACTGATGACAAACATGATGCAGGGCAACAGCTCACTGCTTGATGTAGCCTACACTATTTAATGCAGTTAAAATGGCCTTAAAATTCAAGATATTGGGGCAACCCCTGTATACGTTTTTGTCTCATATTTATATAAAATTATATAGTTAAGCAGTATCACATGACATGATTAACAAGTATCACACACTGTCTTTGCCCCGAATAGCATGTGCAAATGTGATACTGATTTAATACAACATTTAATAAATTAGAAGTTAATATTGTGTTATATTTTAGACACAATATAGTCTGTTTTTGCTAAATTTTGCAAATGAAAATACCTATAAATTACAGCAGAACTGTTGTGCGTCTTTGAGCAACACACAGTGGTGTTTCATTACTGAATGAATCTGTGTTTTCAACGAATCAGGTGAACCAATGATTCAATGGCCCATTCATAAAGACAGCCATTTATGAACGAATCAAATGAATGAATGACTCAATGACTTATTCATTTAGGCATTTACCAACACCTACTGGCAGTTTTAGTTTCTTATTAAGGGTATCATTTCATAAATAAATAAAAATTCATATTAATCAATTAATTATTTAATATTATCCCTATTGATAAAAAATAAAGGGACCTCATCATCACCCTAATTACTACCACTACTAAAGCACACACTTCACCACAGTTCACTGTCTCGTTTGTATGAAAAGGGACTACTTACCTTACCTAACCTTACCTTACCTCTCCAGCGATCTATCTCCAACCTCTACTCCAGCGCCATTCTCCAGCGTCTTGTCTCCATTCTCCTCCGTGTGATTCTCCTAGTGTTTCGTCCTTCCTCTGTGTCCCTAAAGTCTCCAGCGATCCTGCATTCCATCATTCCACGCCTTCATTGACCCATCAACATTCCTGTAAGAAGATACATTCCATTCACTGCCAGCATCCCACTCTCCGATTCATCATTGCACTTCTTACTCACCTGCTTCCACCCGCTTAGTTGTTGTCCAAATAAACTTCATGTTTGCTTAATCTCTGTCTTGTGAGTCTGATTCTGTAACAGAAGACAACATCATGAGCTCACCGGAACCGCTCCAAGACCATCCTGATCCCATCACACCAGCCGTCACCACCGCATCAGTCACCACTTCTGTCATCATCAGTGCCCTACTCTGGCGGAAGATTGCAACAGATTTCTCCTGCAATGTTCGTTGACCCTGGACTGGGCTAACGACTGGGCTAAGATCGCGTTCATCATTTCCCTTCTGAGGGGGCGAGCACTCCAATGGGCTGATACTCTGGACGCAATCCAACGCAGTAACCCAGTCTCTTAATGATTTCGTCACTCACTTTTGTGAAGTGGGAGATTCATCAATAGGTGAGCAACTTTATCATCTTAGTCATGGGAATCTGTCAATTAATGATTATGTTCTCAAGTTCAGAACCCTCGTGGCCGCCAGTGGCTGGAATGAGCGCTCGCTCCTCACCACCTATCGGCAGGGATTGGATCCCCAAGTGCGGCTGCATCTTGCTGCATAAGACAATGCAATCAGTTTAGAACGTTTCATCCAACTGTCCATCCGTTTCACCACCCGTATGCAGTCGTGTCTTGAAGAACACCAGGGTCAAACACCATCTATCTTCCTCCGCCAGCCAGAGCACCTCAGCACTCCAGAATCAGGCCACGAGCCAATGCAAGTCGACTCTACCGGCTACCGTTTATTGAACGGCAGAGGCGGCTGACCCAGGGGCTCTGCCTATATTGTGGTGCTGGGGGGCATATCATCATCACCGAGGTACTCCCGGTGAATTCCACCTCCATCGAAAGCCCTGTCGAGAAGCAGTCGGTCGACATCCCAAACGGTTATGCCCCCTTCAGCGACGTTTTTTGCCCACAGAGAGCCTCCACACCAGGCATCGGACTGCGCCATCGACCTGATTATGGGTGAGCCAGTGCCCCACGGAAATATCTATTCCCTCTCAGTTCCTAAGCAGAAGGCCATGGAGGATTATGTAGAAGAGGCCCTCCAAAAAGGCTACATCCACCCTTCAATGTCCCTTGCTGCTTCGAGTTTCTTCTTCGTGGCCAAGAAGGACGGAGGCTTGTGGCCCTGTTTTGATTACCATGCCCTCAACAAAATCATCATAAAATTTTTATATCCTCTTCCCCTCGTCCCAGCAGCGCTCGAACACCTCAGCGGAGCCACGGTGTTTACCAAGTTGGACCTCCGCAGCACGTACAACCTCATCCAGATACGTGATGGGGACGAGTGGAAGACCGCCTTCGTGAACCCTACTGGACACTATGAGTATTTGGTTATGCCATGTGATCTAGTAAACGCCCCCTCCGTTTTCCAGGACTTCATGCATGTGGTGCTCTGGGAGTTTCTTCACCGATACGTCCTCATCTACAGTCGAGCCCAGAATTAATCATACCCCTGGTAAATATGATCAAAAATGGCTGTAAAAAATAAATCTGCATCGTTTATCCTTTTGATCTTTCATTAAAAAAAATGGCAAAATCCTAACCTTTCATTGAAGTAAAAGAATTGAAAGTGGGGGGGAAATCACATTATAAAATAAATGTTTTTCTCCAAAACACGTTGGCCACAATTATTCATACCCTTTTATTAAATACCTTTTTGCAATCTCCTTTTGCCAAGATAACAGCTCTGAGTATTCTCCTATAATGCCTGATGAGTTTGGAGAACACCTGACAAGAGATCAGAGACCATTCCTCCATACAGAATCTCTCCAGATCCTTCAGATTTCCAGATCCATGTTGGTGCTGCTACTCTTCAGTTCACCCCACTCATTTTCTATAGGATTCAGGTCAGGGAACTGGGACGGTCATGGCAGAAGCTTCATTTTGTGCTCCCTAACACATTTTTGTTTTGATTTTGATGTTTGTTTTGGACCGTTGTCCTGATGGAAGATCCAACCACGGGCCCGTTATAAGATTTCTAGCAGAAGCCGTCAGGTTTTGATTTTTTATCTGTTGATATTTGATAGAATCCACAATGCCATGTATCTGAATAAGAAGTCCAGGACCTCCAGCAGAAAAATAGGCCCACAACATATAAGATCTAATGGTATATTAAATTGTACACATGGGGTACTTTTTATCCTTGTGTGCACCAAACCTCAAACTTTCATCCTCACCGTGCATTAAGATAATATAGACACACGTCCTCTTCCTGGCAGAATCGTAACATCTTTAGTTGATTGGAACTTCTTAATTATTGCCCTGATGGTCAAAATGGGGATTTTCAATTCTTTAGCTATTTTCTTACAGCCACTTTCTATTTTGTGATGCTCAACAATCTTTTGATGCACATCAGAACTATATTCTTTGGTTTTATTCATTGTGATGGATGATTAAGGGAATTTGGCCTTTGTGCTTCCTCATATTTAAACTCCTGTGAAACAATAAGTCATAGCTGGACAATTTCATGTTCCTAGTCACCCTGGTGTGCTAAAAAAGGTAAATATTAATGGGAATATACTTCAGAGATATTTTATTCATAAAAAATTCTAGGGGTATGAATAATTGTGGCCAACGTGTTTTGGAGAAAAACATTTATTTTATAATGTGATTTCCCCCCCATTTCAATTCTTTTACTTCAGTGAAAGGTTCAATTTTTGCCAATTTTTTAAATGAAAGATCAAAAGGATAAACGATGCAGATTTATTTTTTACAGCCATTGTTGATCATATTTACCAGGGGTATGATTAATTCTGGGCACGACTGTACATAGATGACATCCTCATTTACTCCCGGAGCATGGCTGACCATCGCCATACCGTTGCGGAGGCCCTGAAACGCCTGAGGGAATTACATCTCTTCCTCAAAACCGAAAAGTGTTCCTTCCACCAACCCTCAGTGCAGTTCCTTGGCTATAACATCAGTGACAAAGGAATCCAGATGGTCGAGGGGAAGGTGGAAGACATCCAGAGCTGGCCCACACCATTAACCATTAAATAACTCCAACGCTTCCTTGGCTTTGCAAACTTTTACAGACGATTCATCTTAGGCTACAGTTCCATCACCAGCCTACTCACCAGTCTCCTGCAGAACAAGCCCAAGTCTCTATCCTGGTCACCAGCTGCCAACGAAGACTTCCAACGACTGAAAAAGACATTCCCCAGCGCACCGCTCCTCATCCATCCAGACCCAGAGCAAACTTTTGTCGTGGAAGTGCTTTCTCAGCAGCAGGGGACACCAGCCAAACTCTATCAATGCGCCTTCTACTCCAAAAAACCCCGGCGGAGAGGAACTACGATGTAAGCAACCAAGAAATCCTCGCCATCAAACTAGTCCTGGAGGAATGGAGGTATTAGTTGGAGAGTGCTCAACACACCTTCACAATCATCACTGATCATAAGAACCTCAAGTACTTAAAAGAAGCCAAGAGACTCAATCCTCAATCTTGTTCTTTACCCGATTTAATTTCTCCATTTCCTATCTTCCAGGTTCAAAGAATGTGAAGGCTGATGCTCTTTCCCATCTGTATGCTCCAGAAGAGGTCAGCGAAGAACCCGAGCTGATCGTGAGTCCCATCCAGTGGTCTTCAGACTCCATCACCTCCTCCAATGCCTCCAACGTCGCTCCGCCGGGCCGTCCCCTCGGACATCAGTATGTCAACAGAGCACAACGCACACCCCTGATTCACTCTGCACATACATCCTTGGGCATTGGCCACCCAGGGGCCAATAACATCCTCTCGGGGCCAATAACCTCCTCTCGCTTTTGGTGGCCTAACATGGCTAGGGATGTGAGAAGGTTCGTCCAAGGATCCGCAGACTGTGCCATGGCCAAGAGTCCTCACCACCTACCATCTGGCAAGCTTCTACTACTGCCCATTCCCAACCCATTCCCAACTTCATGGCTGACCTCCCACCTTCTGACGGTAACACATGCATCCTGGTGATAATTGACCGATTCTCCAAATCTTGTAGTCTTCTCCTCCTCAAAGGACTACCCACAGCAATTGAAACAGCAGAACTCCTCTTCAATCACGTCTTCAGATACTATCGACTCCCAGAAGACATTGTTTCAGACCGTGGACCGCTGTTTATATCCAGGGTATGGAAAGTGTTCTTCTCTCTCCTAGATGTAACAGTAAGCCTATCGTCCGGGTACCATCCGCAGTCGAACGGGCAGACCGAGAGAAAGATTCAGGAAATTGGTAATTTCCTACGAACCTTCTGCCAGGGCCACCAGAACTCTTGGAACTACTGTTACAGATCTGCCAGACTATGCATTACATTCACTGCCAGCATCCCACTCTCCGATTCATCATTGCACTTCTTACTCACCTGCTTCCAGTTCACCCGCTTAGTTGTTGTCCAAATAAACTTCCTATTTGTTTAATCTCTGTTTTGTGAGTCTGATTCTGTAACAATAGTTCACCCAAAAATGAAAATTCTGTCATCATTTACTCACCCTCAGGTGTTTCAAACCTCTATGACTTTCTTTCTTTTCAGGAACATAAAAGAAGATATTTTCAAGAATGTTGGTAACCAAACTGTTTTGGTTTCCATTGGTTACAATTGACTTCAATTGTATGAACAATAACAAAAATACTGAGACATCTCAAATTAATTTATTTTACTGACCCTAAACTTTTATGTTCAAGCAGATAAAATATTTATTTCTAAAGCTACTTTTTGTAATGTCTATTTGATGCTTTTCTCATTTAACACAATAACTTTAAATTATCTTTTGGGAGCAATTTCTAAGCTGAATGCAAATTTGATGTGATTAATTTGCATTTAACTAGATTAATTAATCGGCACGCACATCATGTAATATAATTACAAATTTTAATCACTTGACAGTCCTAGTTTGTATTCAACAGTGAAAAAGGAACAGAAAATTATTTCTGGCATGACAACTCTCGGAGTGTTTGGCATGGTAATGGGAATGGCAATGTTGAAATGTTTGGTCTTGGCAGAATAGATTTGCTGCGGTGCTGCTTTTATTGCCGCTGCTGCTGCAGAGCAAGTACGGGACTTGCTACTGCCAATTCATAACGACACGCTGCTGTGAGCAAGTAAGACATGCTGCTGCTGCTGCTGCTGTACATGAATTACCCGTAGCAGATCTATACAGGTGGAGCTGGGCAAGGTGGAGGGTTTCTGAAAGCATGCTGCACTGCTAAGGCAAATGCTAACCAAGTGCTGTATTTTAAAGTCCCCGTGAACCGGAAGTTCCAAACGACTTTTCTCCAGTGTTGTGACGTATTTCCAAGTGAAACGGAATATTGAACAGAGGGCAGGGTTTTACTTTAGCGCTCCTCCTCTCCATCTCTGCTCATAGCAGACTAACGGTTTGACGGGAGTGGTTAAGCGTTTTCAACCCAAGCCGTCAAACTAACGTTATCAGAAAAGGAACGCCATTCCAGACCAGAAGTAACTTTTCCGATTTTGATTAAAGATTACCACGGCAAACAATTTTTTTTGTGTGTGTATTAACTTGAACGGAACGGATTAAGCTGTGCACTATAGATAATGATTTGATTGCAAGCAGGTTGAGCTATTGGCCTGTGCCATCTAGAGTTTCATGACATAAATTTGTTTGGATATGATGAGGATATGACACAATCCAGACTCAAACCTGTATCACCCGTGTGAGCACTAACACTGTCATAATCAGACATGAACGTGGCAGGGTTCCAGCGTCCGCATAAAGAGTGGAAGTCAGTCAGAATATATTTGCTGTTTAATATACAGCTGTCTGAAGCACAGAGTTAAACAAATGAGCAGAACAAATTTTGCAGTGGGCGGAGATACAGAATGTAACTGGACAAATATAGAAACAAATTGTTGTGTTGCTTGTCACTTTGTGGCATTATGCCTGGTTAGAGCACAGTGTCAAAGTGAATTTACCTGTCACTCTGAATGTACCTGAAGTCTCTAATGTGTCAAGGGCATTCTTCTGTTGCACCATGGATGTAATGCAATTGTGTGCTTGTGACATGAACATTAAATGCTTTAAACTTTTTAAAGCAAGAACATTTTATAATATTTATTTAAATTTGTAATACATTTTTAATATTTAAATTCATATTTATCTACACTTTTTTTAAGTTGCTCTGGATACTACTGTATGCTAAATGCCTAAAATATTAACTAGATATACACTACCGTTTAAAAGTTTGGAGTCAGTAGTTTTTTGCTCTATTATTTGTGTGTGTGCGTGTGTGTGTGTGTGCGTGTGTGCATGTGTGCGTGTGTGTGTGTGTGTGTGTGTGTGTGTGTGTGTGTGTGAAACACTTACCACACTAATGAGCTGTGCGAGAGAGACTTTGATGCCAATAGTGACCTGCTGACTCTTATTGACCGCAGGCCGGATAAGCTTATTGTAGCGCTCAGGACCAAGCAGAAAATCTACCAGCCTTTCCTCAGCATCAGCAGCAAGAGACACTAACAGACACACACACACACACAAACACACACAGACAGATCCACATGGGGGGAAAAAAAGAAATGTTTGAAGATCAATAAATGGCAAATGGGTCATGTCATGACTAATCAAACTTTCCTTGATCAAAGATTGTAAGACCATTTACTGAAAACAAACAGCAAAAACAGATCATTCTGAAATCCTTGGAACAGTCTGAGCAGCACGTTATTGTGTTAAATTGACTATTTATAAATGACTTTAAATAAACTAAATTATGAATGCTTTGCCAAAAAAATATTGGAAAAATAATTATAAATGGATCACAAACAAAAAAATTGCTGTTCTAGCTTTGAATCTAATGTCTGTTTGCCAAAACCTTTTAAAACTGTATCGTTAAATGTCAGATATTCATCAAAAGACATTAAAGTCACAAAGCAGTGATACATCTCTACATTTTTTTTTTAAATATAGTTCTTGAGTTTTTGAGAATATCATGAAAAGGTCAAAAATGTCTGCTAAGCTGCATGTAATCTGCTTTCACTGCAGAGCAAAAAACAAACATGTCAGAATAATTTTACTATGCATCTTATCCCATCATAACTCATAAGCCCACCAATGCTGTGAAGGGAGTGTGCCAATGACATGGCAAAACAATGACTTGCCAAGACTGTAGCAAAAAAAAAAAAAATACACACACACACACACACAAACACATGCCATTTCCTCCCCACTGCATGTGGGATAAAGGACTCCACTGACTCTACTCCTCCTCCCAAAACAGAACACTGACACACAAACACACACACACCTAGTTCCCGTCATGAATCCAAGATTGTGTCAGACTCGATTGGTATGATCCATTCCACACCAGAAGAGACACACACACACACACACACACACACACACACACACACACACACACACACACACACACACACACACCCACACACACACACACACAGACCTTTGAGCTTTTGAGGCTATGCTGAACCTTAGTCATTTTGGATGGCTTGTCTCCTTAAGCAACATAAAGTCCAGATTCACTTATCAGTTTTGTGTTTGTTTTTTGTGTAACTCAGTCTTCAAGAACGATATTCTCATGCAAAAGCCATTGATGACTCTGGAAGGACAATCAATGAATGAGTATATGTGTGTCTGACCTATTACCTCTAATCTTAGACCCATCTGTGACCAGGCGTTGGGCAATGCGTCAAAAAAACATCTGCAGAAGCATCTGATTCAAAGCCTAATATACATTTTATTTATTCTATTTGTCAGTCTTTCAATGTCTATATGAGCTGCAGTGGATTCAAATGCAGTAATCAGTACCCAAAACCACTTATAAAAATATGAGCATGTTTATAAATAAACAAGACTTCAATATCTTACATTTTACATTACATTTTAGACACAATATTGTCTGTTCCGAACAAAGCCAAGGTAGATACAAACTGTTCCATGTACTATACCATTTGGTCAGTAAGATTTTTTCTAATGAAATTAATACTTTTTATTCATAATATTTTTATTCAGCAGGGATTATATTAAATTTAATAAAAGTGTCAGTAAAGACATTTATAATTACACAAAAGTTTTCTATTTTAAATAAATCTGAACTTTCTATTAATCCGAAAATCCAAAAATGTATCATGGTTTCCACAAAAATATTAAGCTGCACAACCATTTTCAACGAATAATAAACTCTTGTCATCTGATTAAATCTTGGCTAAGTTGAAGTACAGATGAACTAGGATTTCACACTCAGTGCTGCAAAGGAAGGATCCAATTTGCTGCTCCTGCCACTCTTTCTAAAACCGCAGGGCTTTTCCATGTTTTGAGGCCGAGACCTCTCGCACCCAAAGTGAGAATCAGACCAACGAGCCTGGAGGCTAGACGGTCCTTTGTGATGCCACTGCAAATTTAATGAAGCTCATCTGACGTCAAGATAACTAAAGTCTTATTGCTCATAGAAAAGTTCTTTTAAATTTTTTTTTCTTTTTTTTTTCTGTATTCATCAAATAAATGTAGCATTGGTGATCATAAGAGAAAACATTAAAAATCTTACCGCACCCAACATTTTGAATGGTAGTTTAAATACATGTGATATTTTGTTCCTGAATTAATCAGAGTTTTTGAATGAATCATGTTCCTACACTGTAAAAAAATTGCTGTAGTTTTGCAGCTGTTTGCCAGTAACTTACTGTAGATTTAAATGTATGTTATTTACTGGCAACAGTTTGTTCAAAGTTAAATGAACATTAAACATTAACAAGTCTTTATCTTTACAGAATAAAACTATAAAATAACAATCTAATGCAAAGCATTCTGGGAACCAGAAATCTTCATCAACCTTTTTCTGTTTTTTTTCCTTCAGATTTTGGTTCCCAGAATGCTTTGCACGAGGCTGTTATTTTAGTTTTATTCTGTAAAGATAAAGACTTGTTAATGTTTAATGTTCATTTAACTTTGAGCAAACTGTTGCCAGTAAATAACATCAATTTAAATCTACAGTAAGTTACTGGCAAGCAGCTGCCAGTAATACTGTAATTTCTACAGATTTTTTTTACAGTGTATAAAATTCAGCCCATTTCACCAAAAGGCGTAACAATAGCGTAACGCTTAAAAACTGTAGTAAAACAATCTCCACCATCTTCACAGACAAAGGCAAGCAGACTGATACAAACAATGAAAACTCCCAGAGTTGTTGGACTGTACATCAGAACTCTTGGAACGCCACTCAGCAAATCAAATTCAAAGACTGAAACTAAATGCTGTTAATATCGTGTCACCAACTTCTAATAGTGGTAGTGCTTGTTGGGTGCTGATATATTTTTGTATTATTAATTGCTAAGTAATGTAGTGTACTTATTGTGTTTAAGTTGTTTTGCAAAACACTTTTGCTACTATCGAGGTGAGACATGGGTAAGGTTAGGGATATGTTTCATGGTATGGTATAGGTTTAAGGATGTGTTAAGGGATAAGCTCAACAGTGTAATTATAGATGTAATTACAGAAATTAATTACAGCTGCAATTACATGCAGGTATTTTTTTAAATACAGTACAATGTAAAAACATGTATACTAGTGCTGTCAATCGATTTAAAAAGATAACTAATTAATAGCACATTTTTCTGTAATTAATTGTGTTTAGTTGCACATAACATTAAAGTTTTTAATATCATTTTTATATTGTAATACTTTCACATTGAATCTCCAAAATAATGTAGAATGTCATATATTTCCCCACGTCTTGTCTGGACTTTTGTTGAATTTCCTGTCCTAGTGCCATGTTTGTAGTTCATTGTAGTTTTTCATGTTGATTAGGATCCCCAGGTGTTTCTCGTTTCCTCATTACCCTGTTAAGCCTGTTTGCACCTGTGTATATATATAGCCCTTGTGTTTCTATTGTGCTTTGCTTGTTTCATGGTGGATCGTGTTCGTGTTTTGGGTCAGATGTTCCTGTCTATTCATGTGAAGTTTTGTAATTAAAAACGTGCATGCAAGTGGATTCTCTCTCTGTCTCATCTCTCAGCATTCGTAACATAGAAACAACATATACAGTACATTTTAAACAAACATAAAATACAGCATACAGAAAGGCTGCGTAAAAGAGATACATCAACATAAGCAACAACTTGTGAAAGAGATGATAATTAAAGATGAAATGAATCATATAGATGTAATTTACACTATATGTGTGTGTTTGTGGCTATTCGTTGAGCTGTAAATTATGTGAACTGCCTGTGAAGAGGTTGTGTGCTTTTGTCATGCTTGCTCTTGTTAATGGATGTTAGTGGGGGTTAAGTGCTCTCATCCCTCACATTATGGGTCTTCTCCTACAGTATAGTAATAATATTACACAGGCATAACCATAACTACTACACAAACACACACACACAAATATATAGTATGATATTATGGTTACTGTTCTGTACCTTTGCTTTTTGGTTCATATTACATATTCATTTTATCTTATGTTTTATGTTTTGTTTTGTTTTTTCAATGTGCAGATGTAATTGAATGAAGATAGCAAATAAATCCAAATTACATGCTATCTTTATTAAATTATGTATGCACATCGATCTTAATCCTGTATCTTCGGAACTGCTACATATAACAGTAACATATACGGTTGATCATTTGAAAATACAGATGTTGTACATAAATCTTACTGTGGGCACAAACTGTCACAAAGACTTGAACCATCATTTTTTATGTAAAATAAACAGAATGCTTGTTATAAAATTAATCTAAATCCATGCCTCTACAGAACTGCAGTGGAAAAGTCTAAATCTATGGACTCTTTTAAAAGTTTAGTGATGTTTGATTTAATTTAGCCAGGTAAAAAGATAAAACTATTTATTTCTTAATGTATTATTTATTGTACATGTACACTCTACTTTGTGTTATATAACCCATGGGATTCTTTTTTTGTTTTGTTTTTTTAAGCTACTAGAGTTTGGGAAAGGGAATGCTGTGATAACATATCTCTTCATTTTACCTCTATTTTTACTTAATTTACTTCAACTTATATGAAAAGGATCTATGGACATATGGACTACCTAAAAAGTAATCATTTAGCCCAAAAAATGTCTTAACTTCAAAACAATATCTACACATGCAGGTTCTTTAAATGTTTGTATATAATGACACATTTGTCTCTGTGTGTGTGTATGTGTATTTGACAAAATCAAACTCATTCCGTATGTGGTTCAAAGGTTAAATATAAAAAATCCAACCTATATGGTTTTCTTCTTGGGACCAGGGGCCTTCAAGCTCCAAAAATGACAAAAAGCCCTGTTAAAGCATCAAAAGTATACAACTCAAGCACTATATCCAAGGTCTTCTGAAGCAGTGTAAAAAAAACTACTTATCACCTTAAGTTTCAGACACATGGAAACAAAAAGAATAGTATTTGACCTACTTAATGAACAAATAAATAAACTTAATCAACAAGTCTCTCACTATGCACGTGTCTCGCATGAACTCATGCATCCATTAGGAGAGAGAGAGAGGGAGAGAGGGAGAGAGAGAGGAAGAGAGAGGAAGAGAGAGAGAGAGAGAGAGAGAGAGAGAGGAAGAGGAAGAAGAGGAAGGGGGGGAAGAGGAAGGGGAGGAAGGGGGGGAAGAGGAAGGGGAGGAAGGGGGGGAAGGGGGGCACAAAGGATGAAGAAAACCACCTTGTTACCAATGTCTGTAATAAAAAGTATTGCATGCTTAGTTCATGTGCTGTCGTTACTAATATTCTGAATATATAAAGACAAACCATAGCCCTATATAAAAATAAGTGTTATTAAAAAACAAGTAGCCTATGCCATAGCTTCTTACTTGTCACGCACAGCCAAAATAGACAGGGACATAAAAACCACTTTGATGCCATCACGGAGCCCGTTACTCTCTCTCTCTCTTCCTCTCTTTCTCTTCTGTCCCGGGTGAAGGTTCACAGTGATGTCCAGTCCACAGCCACTATCACCCTCCAGAGTCCTCCGTCCTCTCCAGGACAGGTGCTATCGTATGTTTAACGCTATATTCTCTGTGCTCCAGGCTTTGCTCTTCCTCTCTCGGTTTTCAGCAGCCGTCTCCTAATCATCGACAGATGTTTTGCTCGCGTTAATACAATGTATTCCAGTTCGCCGAGAGAAGCGCGAGCCCGTCCACAGACTTCAGTCAGATTACGCGCGCTTACATTTGAAGCACGCTTGAGCCATTCATCAAGTCAGCACGCATGTCTTAACAAGAAAGAAACATCGTTGTTGCATTTGTAAACGTGTTTCCCGAAAACACGAAAATAACCGACAGTAGACACCGGCTCCAACTTTTAAGAGATGAAGAGCAGGAACACAATGATGAGACTGTTCAATCTCCCAGACACGTCTGCCTTTATCCTTTTCTGCTTTTTTAACTCTCAAACTTCGGTACCGTCAATATTTTTATACTATTGTACCAGGCTATTGTGTATTCCTGGCTGAGTGATCTTCGGATGCAGTGCAAGGATCTGTGAGAACAGATACATTCTCATATGGGGCATCGCTCCGGGAGAACCACGTGACGAACCGCGCCGTTTCCCGTTCGAGGTGCAGGAAACGGTTGATAACAGGTAATTTATTAAACAGTTAATATATTAATTTAAAGATTTTCACTTTACCCTATCTATCTATCTATCTATCTATCTATCTATCTATCTATCTATCTATCTATCTGTTTTATTATAAAAATGTCTTTCTTTTCTTACATTTGTTTAACTGATAGATACATATGCCCAAGTGTCTTTTTTTAAGGGATACCACAACATAAATGTTTTTAGACAGTATTTAGAGGACATCTTTCATCTCAGTCCAACAAAAAAATCAACTGTATCAGCACAACTCCCTTGTCTGTCATTTGTTCACCCAAAATTTTAAATGGTCATTTATGTTGTTCCAAACCTATAAGACTTTTGTTCATCCTTGAAACACAAATGAAGATATTTTTTAATGAAACCTGGAAGATTTATGTCCCTCTATTGAAAGCCCATTCTACTAAAACATTCTTAGAAACGTTCACAAAGGCATTGTGAACTAAATCCATATTAATCAATTGATTAGTAGCTGCAAGAATATTTCACTCGGAATTCTACCCTAATCAGTAATTGGTTCACCCAAAAAAAGGTGGTTCATTCACCTTTGAAACACAAATGAACATATTTTTAATGAAACCTGTGAGATGTTACGGTATGGACTTTTTATATTATGTTTTGTTTACCTTTGTTCCTGTTTCTCTGCTCCATTTAGTTTTGGTTTCCTTGATTACTTATTATCTCCTCGTTTGTTTCTATGGTTAATTATCATCTGTCAGTCATTGTGTTCATCTTGTATTTAAACTTATGTTCAGTCCCTTGTCGGTTCTTGTCTAGTGGTTTGCTGCAGACCAGACTGTTACAAGAGACTTCTGTCCCATCTTTAAAAGTCCTTTCCACCAAAACTTTGCTGCTTCAAAACATTCAAGTCATTGTAAACATAATCAATATGAATCAAGCGGTCTAATTCAAATCTTTCATTTTTTGGGTGAACTAAAGAATTTAAGTTAAGAAAATTGTAAGTATTCCTTATCCTTCCATTAGCTGCTGATATACACATACCTGTCACAAAAAAAGTGCTCCCTTTGTCTTTGACCTTTGTTCCAGAGAAATCACAAAAAGGACTTCCATTATCTTCTGAAAGATTCTACTTCTTTCTGTGACACCAATTATGGTTCTGGCTCACTTCTCTAGGTGAAAGATGGCCTGTGGTCTAGTGGTATAGTTTTCAATTATCATACAAGGACATAAGGGTTCAAATCCCTTTCTATAGTTTAGTTACAAAGTGCTCACAAAGTGCTGTAAAGGAGCAACATTTTGATAACTTGTTTTGCATAACAGGAAAAAAGTTTCACATCACACTAGGGTTGATAGATGTCAGAATATTCAGTTTAAAGCAAATGATTTGAGGAATGTGCATCTCGATTTGACTGCATGTATACATGTGAATGGTGATTTCTGCCTCAACATTTTACAAATATGCCTTTCTTTTAGGTATACCGTATAAATTCAAAATCTACTTGACTGAGGGGCATGTCTCAGATATCTTCCGTTTGAATGGGCATGGCTGCAGATTTCTGCAGATGCCTGCTCTTTCTCTCTCACACGCACACAAATACTAGAAGAGACAGTAGGCTTTAAAAGGCTAGCTTCTGCTTTCCACAACTGCAGTAGTTTACCTGCCAACTGTTAAAAGCATAATCATGTTCACAGCATAGAAAAGCTCCACACTTCACACACACACTTTCACATATCCTGTACAATAAATTCAAATTTATTATGTTTCATTGGGTCACTGAACACTCAAATTTGAGACATTCATTTCAGTGGGACGTCTACTAACAACATGTTAGTGTTGAGAAAGCAAACATATTTAATGCTGTGAAACTGCACAGGAACTGACATTTTTGGCATCCAGAGGATCTAATCCATAAACATGCATGGGATCATTGCTCGATTTAAAATTGGCATCCTTCAAGAGGATTTCTATGACGCTTTTTCTTTAAGAGAAGTATGATGCTATTTTGTGAGTAGTTAATACTTAGAGTTATTTAAAACAAAAAATAAAAACAGCTAAAGTACACAGAGATTCATCAGATTATTAACACACTCAAATAATTGTGTGACATAAAAAAAAAAAACGGTGATAATGTTTGTTGACATTTTAACAACATGATAAATCTTTATGATAAAGTTCATTTTGTTAACATTAGTTATTACACGGCTCTGTGGAATACTTGATTCTGATTGGTCAATCTCACCATCCAGTGGTATGTTATTCTCTGATAACAACTGCTAAAAACACAGGCTCATCCAGGTATCTGTCAATGAAGTTGGCGCTATAGGATTGCTAGGAACGGTTTTTCCTCACGGAAGTTTTGCATTTGGTGAGCTATTAAAATATTAAAACTCAGTCAGATCAATATTTTGTGTACAGTTATTTAATTAGGCCTGTGTCATCCAGTATCGCAGACTCGCTCTTTCTTGTTTCATACAAACGCAGCTGCTGCCATTTTGCGACTATTGTTTTTTGCACTGTAATGGATTATAAGATAACGAACAGATACTTAAACAGTTTAATATCAGATCAATATCTCTTATCCCCATAATTACTTATGTGGCGAAATGCCGTGTAATAAGTGGTATGGCTGTACCGTATCCCTTAAATGTCTGTCTAGTTTGAACTTGCCACTTGCTAGCAACTGCTTTCTCTGCGGAAGCTTTGCGTTTAAATCTAATAAACTATTTTGTCACAGTTTGTTTTCATTAGTCACGTTTTCCTTTGTTCAGTTTTCCCGCCACTCCTTTGTTACCATGGTCACCATCATTATGAGTTCACTTGGTTCAGCTGTGTTTGCTATATAAGTTGGTCCCTCACATCCATTCTCTGTCCGATCCCCGTTATGTGTAAGTGTGTTTTGCTCAGCCTGTTTACCTGTCTTCTGGATTATTATTAAAACATTGTATTGGAAATTATCTTCTTCTTCGTCTGCCTTCCTGCAACCCACCGTGACATATTTCAAGATCACTATTTCATGTCTAATTATTTACTTATGTGGCAAGTAGCCATGTAATAAGCGGGATAATGTACATCCAGCCGGTTGTTATTCCAGAATAAACCCCTTCAGGCTGATGCAAGATCGACCTGTCAGGGTTTATTCTGCGATAACAACCAGCTGGATGTACATTATCCCTTACTTAATAGTGCATGAACTAAAAATTTGTTTTTACAACATTTATTGATAATTATTCTATTTTTTATTGTTTATTGTTAATTCATGTTTGTTTGACATAGGTGAATGTATTAATGTTACTTGTCATGTAAAATGCATATTTATAAATTATCATTAATAGTAATAAATACATGCTGTGAAAGTATTGTGGGTGTGCTTGATTTGCCAGAATGTACACTACAAGTACTTGGACTTAATATGTGACCCTGGATCACAAAACCAGCACGGGTATATTTGTGGCAAAAGCCAACAATACATTTGTATGGGGCAAAATTATCAATTTTTCTTTTATGCCAAAAATCATTAGGATATTAAGTAAAGATCATGTTCCATGAAGATATTTTGTAAATTTCCTACCGTAAATATATAAAACATTTATTTTTGTGACTGGTTTTGTGGTCCAGGGTCACATATGGGTTGGGTTAGGTTCAGTTTTATTCTTACTGTCCAAGAAATCTTCTTGAAGAAAATTCCTACAAAAGCTGTTAACATTTTCAGTTTACCAAACATCCTCATTCCACTGCACCTCATGTACTATAATTATCCATTGATATGTTGTTACTTTAAAAACATATACATATGTTTTTGCATTGACTCAAATCAAAGGCTTGGATGCCATATTAGGTGTAGGGTGGTTTATAACAGAGAAGTGTCGTGTAAATTGTGCTCAGACACACACCTCTCATTTACAGGATGATGGAGATTCCAATCTGTCATAATGGACTTAGATCACCTCTCGCCTTTTGTGGCCCACAGTAAAAGAGATTGATGGGCATTATAAAGGTGTGTGAGAGACAGATTTCTGTAATATCTTGGGGAGCGGTACAGATTTTGAAACAAGACCAGGGATGATTCATTAGATGTGCAATTTTTATTATATTTCTGGAAGACAAACACCTGGTACCTAAGAGAGGTGAGATTACAATTCTGATCCATGATCATCCACATCCAACCCCTCTGGCAACCACTTTTCACAACATTTCTCTGTCATTGATATAAGTGTGTATTGTGTTCATGATCAGTTCAGTATTGATTCAGTTCCATTCAATAACTCTGTAAAGATCATCAAATATGGAATGAGTTCAATTCACCTATAAAGCATCTCTGTAGAAAATGGTGATGTCATCGCCCAGCTCAGTTCAGTTCAGTGGCAAGGAACCCAAACCCTGACAATGGAGAAAAAACCTTCAGAAAAAAGAAAAAAGCTCAGAGGACTTGTCTGGTTCTTGCGGTCTTTGCTGTGGATCTGTGCCGATGGCTGTCATGTCGAAGGGGTCTTCACAGGGGATATGTCTCTAGGGCACGTCTAGTTATCATGGTCTCCGGTGACATTCAGGGCTGTTGTGGTCATCACTAGGTGCAGGTCCACCATCTGATCTGGACGGCTCCGGCGGACTCCGGTAATCTTGGGATAAGGATGAATTAGAGAGACTAATATAAGCATAGGTGCCAATCTTCTTATGATGTAACAACATCAGGTGTTATGGGAAGTGTTCCTGGTTCCGGTTGATCCAATTTATGCAGCCTAATAATCATTTAACAGATCTGAATTATAGAAATGTGATAGTGTGTTATGTGTATGCTAGGTGAGAGGTAAAGAGATGGGGTCTTTAATCTAGATTTAAACTGACAGAGTGTGTCTGCCTTCCAGACAATGCTAGGAAGACTGTTCCAAAGTTTGGGTGGTAAATAGGAAAAGGATCTACCGCCTGCAGTTGATTTTGATATTCAAGGTATTATTAACTGGCCAGAATTTTGAGACAGCAGTAAACATGAAGGACTATGATGGAATAGGAGCTCGCTCAATTACCGAGGAGTTAAACCATTTAGAGCTTTGTAATCAGTAATCAGCAGGATTTTAAATTGTATGCAATGTTTAATAGGGAGCCAGTGCAGTGTTGGCAGAACCAGGCTAATATGGTCACACTGCATTTTGGACCAGCTGGAGTTTGTTTATTGAGCATGCAGGGAACGACCCAGTAAAGCATTACAATAATCTAGCCTTGAGGTTATGAACACATGAAAGAACTTTTCTGCATCTGATATTGGGTATCATTGGGACTTCGACATACTTGCGAGTTTACACATAAAGACTGGTGTTTTGTCCTGCGACTATTCCGTCCTACAGTCACCCAGCTGCCCTGCTGCAGTGGGCTCATTAACCGGAACCAAACAATGTATAAGGCTCACATTCAAAGCAGTTTCTAAAGCCCTTGCATTCTTATTACCCTCGATTAAAGTTTGGATGCATGTCTCTAATTTTGAAATCTTCTCCTGTCTGATTAACTATTTCCCTGCATTTATCACAATTTAATCCCTCACCACTGACAGAGAATTCTAAACATACGCTAAACATGCAGGAAACAATGACTGATATCGACTTAGCACAGTTGTTTGATGGACTCGTAAAAGATGGAGCACAAGAGAGAAAAGAAGGGGGAAAAACGAATTCCAAGACAACTGGCTAAGCGATATTGTCTTAGCGATAACAATTTATAATAAAAACTATTTTAAAAAGATAGCAATGTCAGATGAATGTGATATTGTATCATATCAGATATGTGGTGATGATTATACCTAGCTATTTAAACCACAAGGAATGGTAGTAAAATAGAGATTTAAAACAAGGTCTACATACCTCTAGCTACGAATGCAAACCACTCAGCAAGAGGCAGAGAGGCTGGCGCAATGCAATAGGGCTTCAGTATTCTGGAAGATGGGTTTCCCCATAGCATCAGCTACTAACACAGTAGCCGCGTTTCCATTACAGATTTGCACAAAACTTTTGCGATATTTTCTAAATGTCAATAAAAAAATATTGTGAAATGACGACGTTTCCATTAACCGATGTTATGCGACTGAAACATAATTTTTTCCTCTTGCGATAAGTCATTCCAACAATTATGGCAACGAATGTTGGTAGGTTTGTGTATTTCCCAGCCACCGCACTAGCCATTATTTTTTGCATGTTATCCAAGCATTAATGGCATGGAAAGCCCCTTATACTTGGGAGCGGCTGCGAATGAGGTGTTTCTGGGTGTTTCTCCCTCATATCTGCTTTCAGGTCTTGATTGTGGCATTCCAGTATTCCCTAATGCTTTTGTCTTTTATGAGTTTAATAAAGAACTCTGTCTTGTCACATGCACAAAAACTGTTTCCATTGCAGTTTTGCAAAATATTCCTTTTTTCAAACTGCCTGAAAAACCACCTCATGCATAAAAACTTTTTTGCGATATGTGTGAGTTTTTGCGAAATTGACGTGTTTCCATTGGGCGTATTTTCAATTCGCAATTTCAGTTTGCGTAATTAGAAGGGTAATGGAAACGCGACTAATGTTGAGTTAACCAAACTCTTAAGGGAACTGAACTACAAGTGTGAACACACCCTTAGAGAGGAAACACACTGGGTGCTTCTCAATACTCAATCTGATGCAATTGAACTCAGCCATCTTGAAGGGCATCTCAGTTCTCTAATTGCACAACGAGGAGGTGGGAATGAGGAGTGAGGAAGCTTCCTGAGGAATCATGGGTGCTTCTCAATATCCATCCTCGTCTCTTGGCTCCTCCGTCCTCCATCCTATGACCCGGAAACCGATCGAGCTCAGCCATCTTGAAGGACATCTCAATTCTCTAATTGCACCGCATGGATGCGAGGATCGAGGAGTGAGGAGACTTCCTGATGAATCATGAGCGAGGATACACAGGTGTATCCTTTGCGGAAGTGTTTTATCGACTAAACGTGATGCACATATTTATTCTCCTCCCCCTTCACATCAGTCATAATCATTTTAATTTATACTTTACCTTTTCAGTTTAAATAAACCACACATCTCACATATTTCAACAGGGTATCTTGCTTTATTATTATTTATTATGAATTTCTTAAATAACCAAACTAAAACAACACAAGGGCAGATCCTTTGAGCACTGCTGATGACACAAAGTGACACTCGAGTGATCAAGTATTCCAATGTACACTCACCTAAAGGATTATTAGGAACACCTGTTCAATTTCTCAGTAATGCAATTATCTAATCAACCAATCACATGGCAGTTGCTTCAATGCATTTAGGGGTGTGGTCCTGGTCAAGACAATCTCCTGAACTCCAAACTGAATGTCAGAATGGGAAAGAAAGGTGATTTAAGCAATTTTGAGCGTGGCATGGTTGTTGGTGCCAGACGGGCCGGTCTGAGTATTTCACAATCTGCTCAGTTACTGGGATTTTCACGCACAACCATTTCTAGGGTTTACAAAGAATGGTGTGAAAAGGGAAAAACATCCAGTATGCGGCAGTCCTGTGGGCGAAAATGCCTTGTTGATGCTAGAGGTCAGAGGAGAATGGGCCGACTGATTCAAGCTGATAGAAGAGCAACTTTGACTGAAATAATCACTCGTTACAACCGAGGTATGCAGCAAAGCATTTGTGAAGCCACAACACGCACAACCTTGAGGCGGATGGGCTACAACAGCAGAAGACCCCACCGGGTACCACTCATCTCCACTACAAATAGGAAAAAGAGGCTACAATTTGCATGAGCTCACCAAAATTGGACAGTTGAAGACTGGAAAAATGTTGCCTGGTCTGGTGAGTCTCGATTTCTGTTGAGACATTCAGATGGTAGAGTCAGAATTTGGCGTAAACAGAATGAGAACATGGATCCATCATGCCTTGTTACCACTGTGCAGGCTGGTGGTGGTGGTGTAATGGTGTGGGGGATGTTTTCTTGGCACACTTTAGGCCCCTTAGTGCCAATTGGGCATCGTTTAAATGCCACGGCCTACCTGAGCATTGTTTCTGACCATGTCCATCCCTTTATGACCACCATGTACCCATCCTCTGATGGCTACTTCCAGCAGGATAATGCACCATGTCACAAAGCTCGAATCATTTCAAATTGGTTTCTTGAACATGACAATGAGTTCACTATACTAAAATGGCCCCCACAGTCACCAGATCTCAACCCAATAGAGCATCTTTGGGATGTGGTGGAACGGGAGCTTCGTGCCCTGGATGTGCATCCCACAAATCTCCATCAACTGCAAGATGCTATCCTATCAATATGGGCCAGCATTTCTAAAGAATGCTTTCAGCACCTTGTTGTATCAATGCCATGTAGAATTAAGGCAGTTCTGAAGGCGAAAGGGGGTCAAACACAGTATTAGTATAATAATAATCCTTTACGTGAGTGTATAAATAAGCTTTCCTTGGATTCCTCCGTCCTCCTTTTCTTTCCTTGCAGCCTTCCCTTGCTTCCTACAGGGGGTGGAGCTGAGACGCGAGGAAAGGAAGTGAGGAGAGGAAACGAGGATGCAAAAATAAGAATTGAGAAACACCCCGTGAGTGAGGATACACAGGTGTATTCTTCCCTCACATTTTAAGGGGGTGGAGCTAAGATGACCAGCTACACTAGCTCAGTTTTGCTTTAGAACAGCATGACTATGCTGGCCAACCAGCCAGCGTTTAGGCTTTTGGGTGCGTTTCCCAAAGCCAACTATGGTCGCAAGTTCCGTCGTTACCAATAGAGTTCAATGGAAATTGCAATCATAGTTGGCCAGCGATGCGTTTGGGAAACGCACCCCAGACCAGAACTATACCAACACTATATAAGCTCTAACTAGCATAAACTAGCCTGAACCAACATGGAATTCATGCTGGTTTATGCTGGATTTTTCATCAGGGCAGACTGATAACTTCTACACCCTGATTGGTCAGCTGACACCTGCAGTCCTATAAAACGTCCTGTCATCACTTATCCCATCAGCCTTGTTGCTTGCTTGCTGTGTTTGCCTTCAATATCGTTAATTAGCATTTGTAGTGTATTAGTGATTTTGAGTGATTTGAAAGTGTTTTGCGTGATTGCTTGAGTGTTTGTTTGAAAGATAGTTTGTGTGATTGAAGGGGCATAACACCTGAAAGATGAAGTGTGATCATTTTGTGCCATTAGCACCAGCAAACAGAATTGTAATCGATTAGCATCTGATAGCCAAATGGCAATTATTTTAACAATAAAAAATTATATATATATATATATATATATATATATATATATATATATATATATATATATATATATATATATATATATTGCAATCGTTGCCATCTCAGATGCATGATTTATGATCATTAGAGTCTATTTGTCTATTTAGTCTATTTATTTATTAGTCAAATTTGACTAATTTGAGGTAACTTTTGTGGTTAAGAGTTGATAAAAATTTGGTAAAATATTTGCATGAGTTTAAGGCAGTATTACCTGTATGCCTAAATGGGAAATGTTTAAAACTTGTTAAAAAAAAACAGTTGTTTTTTGCAATTTTGTTTGGTGCCAAAAGTATCGCAGAAATCACACACTTCTAACACACTGCTAGTGTGTTTTTCCCTTGTTGAATGTGATTTTGCTGGTTCAGCTGTATTATTTCAAGAAAGTGGCAGCAAAATCAAAAGGTCAGAGACAGTGGAAAGCTTTAGCCCTGACCGCTGCTCTACCAGAGGTCAAAGTCCATTTCAGGGGTTGCAGAGCAATTTAGAGGTGAGGAGAGGATAACTGGGACTGTCTCTGACAACGTCTGTCATACACACACATATGCAAATGTGCATACACCCGCAAGGTATGTTCTGTCATGGCAATGCCAGCTTTGAAATGGAATATTTGCCCATGTCTGTTGTCTTCGGTGTTACAGCTCAGGGGTGCGTTTCCCAAAAGCATCGTTAGCCAACTATGGTTGCAAATTCTGTTGATTTGTGTTGGTAACGACAAACTTGCAACCATAGTTGGCTTTGGGAAACGCACCCCAGGCTAGTTGTTTATGAAGGGCTGGAAACCATGCTGGACACTTTCTTGTGGCACCATCAGAGTTGCCATGACATAATTTCACTGTGGATCCAGAGTAATTAATTGCATCTAAATTATGGTGATTGGCTCTGGAACTGGCTGCCCCTGAGGAAAGATGGCAGCAAGTAGGTTGCCTACTGCGCCAGTTGAGCAACTGTCACTGAGATGAATGGGAACCATAACATATCGCATTCTCCACGTATTAAAGACCTCCTGCAGGGCTAAAAAAAAAAAAAAAACAGTAGTATGTATTAGCAGTGTGCAGAGAACAGGAAACAAATACAACATCCTGCCTTCTAACATACCATGTGGTCTGCATGGTGCATTATGGGATAGAAACCTAAGCTGCAGGTAATAAAAGCATTCAAATTTCAACCTGCCGACAAAATGGCCATTGGAGAAACTAACAAAAGGCTGTATAAGCTTTAGCCACCACAGTCTCCCCCTGTGATTGTGCATGTAGGGTTTTAAGCCTTGCAGTGGAGTCACTCAAGCAAGCACATTTGAATTCTAATACAATTAATTGATTGAATCGGTAAGTGGGTCGTTTATAGTGCCACGTGGATCAGTAACTTTAGGGTGTTTGCAATTGTCGCGTGTATGTTCTGTTTTGATTTAGGGTACGTTTCTGCATACAGACATTGTCAAAACGATCCACATTCACACGGATCTGCGAAAACGACTAAAACATTTTACATTACAGTAATTTACATTACAGTTAATCATTTTTCATTTAATCATTTAGCAGACACTTATCCAAGGCGACTTACAAATGAGGAGAGCAATAGAAGCAATTAAACTAACAAATATAAGTGCTGTGACCCTTCCCAGTTTAGTCTAATGCAGTATATGTAAAAACATTTTTTTAAATAGATATAGAATAGGAGAGAAAAAGAAAAGAAAGTGTTAGTATTGATGGATCAATTGTTGCCGAAAAAGAAGCGTCTTCAGCCGTTTCTTGAAAATGGTTGATTTTGGCAGGTCATTCCACCAGCAGGGAACAGTCAAGGTAAAGGTCCGTTAAAGTGATTTTGTGCCTCTTTGAGATGACACCACGATGCAACGTTCACTTGCAGAACACAAGCTTCGGTAAGTCTGGAGTAATGAGTTTAGGTAAAAGGGAGCAGTGCCAGTGGATGTTCTGTAGGCAAGCATCAGTGCCTTGAATTCGATGCGAGCGGCAACTGGCAACCAATCCAATTTTGTGAGGAGAGGTGTGACGTGTATCTCTTCGGCTCGTTAAAGACCACTCTAGCTGCACCTTTCTGCAGAAACGCTGTATTCTGCTGCCAGGCCATTAGATGACGATGAAACACTATAGACTGAACACGTAATACGCATGTACATAAAACCTGTTTACAAAAGTTTGCGTTTTCAGGCACCCAAAACTCTGTTGTCGTATAAATGAATGGCCAAAAAAGGTTGTATGTTTTTAGTTGAAAACGGTGTCGTGTAAACGGCCCCTTAGTTTTCACTATGTAGGCTACTGTTTCTGTTTGCTGGTCTGACCCATAGATATCATATATAAACGCTAGATGTCTCGTGCGCGCTGCTGGCCAATGGAGGTCGACGTCCGCACGTGGCGGTCATCTTGCCACAGTGTGTTAGCTCACTCGTTTAATGGTGCATGTACTTTTAAATAACCATAACTTGCTCAATTTTCTACCGATTTTAAAACGGTTTGGTTTGTTATAAACGTCAGAGATGTAGTTATGACACTGCATACATACACTGCATACATATGAATAATTATAACATACATGTTCAAGCATTCGGAATTATAGCCACGTTAATAACGTTTGTAAGAAACCAAACCGTTTGTAAATCCGTCAAGATTTCAGCAAGATAAGAGGATTTGTGTGCATGCTGATCACTCACCTTAATTCACAGCTTCACTGTGACAAGATGGCCGCCGGCGATGCCGGAAGTGACTGTGCCATAAGACACCTAGCGTTTATATATGATATCTATAATGGTCTGACCTAGTTTCCCAGTGTGTCTCATGGATTGATCCCGTTCACCTGTTGTCTTGTTAATTATCTCATTAGCTCCTTTGTGTGCTCTGTGTATTTAAGCCCTGTGTTTGGTTCAGTTCAGTGGTTCATTATTGTTGCGTTTACGTGGTTGTTCTGTCCTGTATTCTGAGTTCTGTTAAATAAAGCTTGCTGCGATTAGATCCTTTTTCAACTTCATTTGCAACCGCTTGTGACAATGATAAAGAAAATGAAAAAGGAAGGAAAAATCTAGTTCAAAACATTTAGAACTTGCCTCTATCATTTCTCTATTGTTTTGTTCTGCATGTTCGTTTCACAACATGATTTCAAATATTAATACAGTAAAGCAGTTTTGTTAAAAAAATTATACTTTTCTTAGAAATAATACAAAATATTACACTTAACGTTTTCTTTTCAAGAATTTCATTCTTTTGATACGTTTTTTTCTACATGAGATTGACAGTTCATTCAAAATTAAGAAATTAAAAACATTGCAAAAGAGGTGCATTCAAGACATTGTATGTATACGATTGCATTTCTGAATAAGACAGGACAAAAACAAATGAATCACATCATTGAGATGCATGACCTGAATAATACATACACACTTTCACTTTTTCCAAGTTCATGTCGCTAAGCTGTACTGTGCCTCTCAGTGCAACATCCTTCTAGTGGTTAAGCACATCTGAGCTGTAGATTATGGAGCTCCTTCACAGAAACCAGTGGCCAGGGGATTATGAGTGAGCTGATCAAAGTAAGGCTTTCAAATCGAATCCAAAGCACACGATTAAAGGTTATTACACTTTTCCCTTCCCTCGTCCACCAAATACCCAGTTCTGTTGAGAATGTCTTTGGCATTTTTTGTCCCTGGCACAGTCACTCCCAATTTATTAGTTTAGTTCAGCATTTAGCTAAGCCATGTGTTCCGCCTTTATCTCCTCATTAAAAACAGAACAACAACAGAAAAGCAGATACATATGCCCCTGTTGCCCTAGTGTCATTTCACAATAACGTTGCTCTCTTCGCGCCTCATTGGCTCACCACTGGGAATCTGTGCTAATTTGTTGTCTCCTCTTGCCCAGTGGGGACGGATGGAATGTGGCAAATGTAAATGCACTGTTGTGGAGTTGAGTTGAGTCAAATGTCAAGCTCAGCTGCACAGCCACATGCTCTGTGAGTATGCAGCATCTGTGCACATGGCACTCTGTGGTTAATTTGATTATTCTAGAGACAGTGAGCACTGTGGGAGACAGAGAAACAGAAGTCACACAAAACCATGCACGATTTTAGGCTGAAGAGGATAAGATGGTTTTAGAGCCTGAAGCAAGAAAGTGACTTCGTGATTTCAGACTTTGGATTCAGACTGTATTCATACAAACATTAAGTTTGAGTACTTATTTAAGTTTAATATATTTTGCAAAGCCTACTTTAAATTAAAATGTGCCACACAAACTGTGAAGGTTTGTCTGAAATGATTGGGGACATTTTTTTTTTTGTTCACATTTCCGGGTTTATCAGAAGCAGAATAAGTTTAGCAGGTAAAGAAGCAGGTAAACTTTTATAGTGGTGAACTGTTTCCATTTGCTCAAATAGCAAAATATTTTAAAAAGACATACAAAATAGGAAAAAAAAAATTGAATATGTTTGTCAGAAGACAGAAAGATTTGCTATCAAAATTTGCTATCACTCCCTCAGCCATTGTATTTCTGTAATTTAATGTCATGGCAATATAACACAAAGTATAGTGTTTATAGATTTTTTTTTTTAATGAACATAAAAAACTTTGTTAGATATACAATGTTAATAACTGTGGAAACACGTCATCACAGTGTGTGATAAGGGTCCATTGAGATTCTTCAGACAACATGCAGAGATAGGTGCTATTCACAGCCAGGAACAGCAAAAGATCTGACAGACATTCCCATATTTTATTCTTATTAATGTTTTCATTTTTGCAATAAATACACTCTGCAACCATTTACTCTCATATCCAGATAATATCCAGTTATTATTTATTCCATTTACATCCAACCTCATAAATGTGCCTCCATTAGTCAGATGGAAATATGACCAAATCCATCCTACTTTTCTTGCATTACATACAAAAATTCCAGTGTCTCTTTGCATTTATGCAGGGGATTTTTGTTTGTTTGTGTGTGTTTGTTTTGTTTTTGTCATTATGTTACTCTTCTTGGCCTAGCTAAATATTACAAATCTTTGACTGCTATACAGAATTTCTTCATAAAAATTATGGCTAAACATCACTCCAGAATGCAACATGGGCTTCTCCTGCGTTCCAACCATGTTTGTCACTGCTAACACAGGCCCGCAATCCACCTCAAACCATTTAAAGTTGTTTTAGCAAACGGATTGCTGTCCATCTCCACAGTTTCTTTACACATTTAAGCTTTTTCGCCATCGGTCACTTACCCGATCAGCATTAAGTGTCTAACCCTACTTTTGAAATGGGTAATTTCATGAGGAACAGCTCAAATGTTCTGACTCCATACTAAAAAGTTTATCTCTTGATTGATTGACCAATTCAGGCTAACACATCTGACACCCCACATATGGCTATCTGTCTGCTTTTAGGATCACAAAATAGGTTTGAAACTGATCCAACAACACAGTGCACTTCCAACCAACCCTCCACCTCTGGCACTGGTCAGTTGCATGTTTCAGCATGATATGATGATTTATGACTTTGTCTTCACATTTTGCTTTTAACACAATGTCCTTTGACATCATGTCTGTATTTTTAATGATGCAACACATGGCCCCCATTCTTAGTTGTCTTAGACACACAAGTAAAGTAATACAGGAGTTTGTAGCGTTCTTAGTCTGCTATGAATGTAAATCACATGTCTATTAAGTTTGTTTTCTACCAACAGATTTATGAAGTTCATTTGAAAGTGAAAGGGAAAATTATAGAAATATAATTTCACAGGTCACAGGTCACTTTCACAGGTGGCTGCTATAACAGCTGATATAAATATCTAGCATCTACAGAAAGAGAAAAAATATTTTTCACAGAATACATTAATAAAATGTACTCCATATACTTCATCATCAAATGCATTATAAAAACTTTTTTTTCAAATTAAAACCTGGTTAAAAACTTGATATAAATCCTGGCTGATTATGTATAGTATACATGGGAAAAGAAAACAATCAAACACTTCCATTGCACACAAACACACTTCAGAAAAGTACAGACTATTTAACCAGTGAAATCAGTCTGAGCATTTACTATTAGGACAGAGCCAATTAAGAAGAGATTTAGTCCCCTTGAACAAACCTTGTTAGTCTCATAAGCTGATTTGTATTCATGAGAGGCACTCTTAACTCATAAATTCATCTGATCAAGAATTAATTTGATTCAAAAGCTGTTACAGGGTACTACATGTTAAGCAATTAAATCTTTGAATTGATCTTCATTTCAAACACCTTTAAAAGGTTTCAACTTGAGCAAACATTTGATTCAATCAAACATTTTTTATTGACGGAGTATACACACACACACATATGTGTATGTATATATATATATATATATAGAGAGAGAGAGAGAGAGAGAGAGAGAGAGAAAGAGAGCTAAAGAGCTTGAAAAGGGACATTTAAGACTCTCTATCTCATTCATTTTGATGTGTAATCCCCTCTTATATTAGTGCTGAATATGATAGCACCCTTCTGCACTTATTCCCCGTTCACTGATGTGCATGCGGGTTTCATATCCAATTCACTGCACTGCACTGGAAATAACCATATTTTTTACTTAGCTAGTGTCAACATTTGCCCTCTAGAAAATCAAAAATGCTGAAAGAGAAACCAGGGAGAGAGAAAAAGAGATGTAATCAAGAAGCTGTATTGACTCAGGGAAAGTGGTCTCTATATCACAAATCGCTTTGTGTGGTGGTACGTTCCTTTGAATATGAAGTATGTCACAGCTATTTACCTGATCTTAACATAGTTGAGCTTCTGTTACTCTAGAGATATGCAGATATGCTCTAAATGTCACATGGACACTCTGTTTAGTTAGGGGCCAAGCCCCGAAGGGGCTATGGCACCTATTGTATCTGTTAGTTTTCTTATTAGGGGCCAAGCCCCGAAGGGGCTATGGCACCTATTGTATCTGTTAGTTTTCTTATTATTAGGGGCCAAGCCCCGAAGGGGCTATGGCACCTATTGTATCTGTTAGTTTTCTTATTATTATTATTATTATTATTCTTCTTCCTCCTCTTGAAGTCTATGGCAGCCCTATGAACCATACATAGGAAAATGATGAAATTTGGCACACTTGTAGTGATGGTAATGAAAAGTAATTGTAGCAATTTTTGAGTCTCTAGGTCCAACTCTATAGCGCCACCAGCAGTTCAAAAATTCAACATTGAAATGGTTATAACTTTTGAACCCTTTGATCTAGAAAAATGAAACTTAGTACACCTGATTCATCTCATCATGCTGATTAGAACCAATATCTTACATTAAGACTCCGCCCATTACAGTAGTGGCCATTTTGAAAAGTACAGTATGCAGTTTTTTTGCTACTCCTCCTTCAAAATTGGTCTAATTTTGTCCAAACATGTACTCAAATGATCTTCGGACTGAGCCGCATAAAAGTACTGTCCCCGATTTTTTTTATTCTTCTCTGATCAAAAGTTATGACGTCGCAAACTTAACGAGGTCGACCCAAAATTGGTTCAGAAGCTATAGCTCGGCCAAACTTTGATCAATCGAAACGAAAATTGGTACACTTCATCGGAAGCATGATCTGAGGTTCCATGCCAAAGTTGGGAACAGCGCCACCTACGGGTCATGAGATATGGAAAATGCATATTTTGGCCAATAACTTATGAACAGTTTGTCAGAAAATTATAAACTTGGTGTCTATCGATTCCTTGGGTCATGACAAATCCGTGGATATCGATTTTGCCATGATGGGATGTACCACGTGTCCGCCATTTTGAATGATGTCATAATTTGCAATATCTTTTAAACTATTTGAAATTTCTTCACCAAATTTGGTATGGATCATCATTAGCATGGCCCGAAGGTACCTGAGAAATTTGATCACAGCGCCACCTAGTGTTCCAGAGATATCATTGTTTTTTGAAAAAACGCTTATAACTTTTGCTAACATTGCTTGAAATTTGATTTCTTTATGTCAATATATTCCTTGGCTTATGCCGATTTCAACGATATCTCATATGTTATTTATCAACAATGTGACTGGCCGCCATATTGGAGTGAATGTAAAACAGTTTTTTCGCTACTCCTCCTTCAAAATTGGTCTAATTTTGTCCAAACATGTACTCAAATGATCTTCGGACTGAGCCGCATAAAAGTACTGTCCCCGATTTTTTTGCTATACTGGAAAAAAAAAGTTATGATGTCGCAAACTTAATGAGGTCAACCCATAATTGGTTCAGAGGCTGTAACTTGTGAACAGTTTGTCACAAAATCATAAAATTGGTGTCTATCGATTCCTTGCGTCATGTCGAATCTGAGGATATCTATTTTGCCAGCATTGGATGTACCACATCATAAGCTATATTAGCATTAAGTTAGCTTAGCATGCTAATCTCGTTAACATGATTTTGTGTGCTCATTCACACACTGAAGCCTCTCCTCTGCAGCTTTGTAAAACATGTCCTCTGGGTGGCGCAAGTGGTTCAACCATGCGTCATGAATCCCGAACCATTGTGGTCGTGGGTTCGAGACCAGTGTGGGGCGACTTTGAAATTGTGTATAAAATAATAATTTAAATTCCTTCCGGCTCTGCACTGCTGTTGGTGCTTAAATGCTAGCTGTGCTGCTGTAATTGATGTGCTTACTGTGCTTGATGTACATTAAATTTCTGATGTTTTGCTCTTCTGGCTCCGCATTGCGCTACAGCGGCTGTTGCTTGCTCTGCCTTGCAGGGCTTGGCCCCGTATTGCTGCTTGCAGCTATATTTATTATTATTATTATTCTTCTTCCTCCTCTTGAAGTCTATGGCAGCCCTATGAACCATACATAGGAAAATGATGAAATTTGGCACACTTGTAGTGATGGTAATGAAAAGTAATTGTAGCAATTTTTGAGTCTCTAGGTCCAACTCTATAGCGCCACCAGCAGTTCAAAAATTCAACATTGAAATGGTTATAACTTTTGAACCCTTTGATCTAGAAAAATGAAACTTAGTACACCTGATTCATCTCATCATGCTGATTAGAACCAATATCTTACATTAAGACTCCGCCCATTACAGTAGTGGCCATTTTGAAAAGTACAGTATGCAGTTTTTTTGCTACTCCTCCTTCAAAATTGGTCTAATTTTGTCCAAACATGTACTCAAATGATCTTCGGACTGAGCCGCATAAAAGTACTGTCCCCGATTTTTTTTATTCTTCTCTGATCAAAAGTTATGACGTCGCAAACTTAACGAGGTCGACCCAAAATTGGTTCAGAAGCTATAGCTCGGCCAAACTTTGATCAATCGAAACGAAAATTGGTACACTTCATCGGAAGCATGATCTGAGGTTCCATGCCAAAGTTGGGAACAGCGCCACCTACGGGTCATGAGATATGGAAAATGCATATTTTGGCCAATAACTTATGAACAGTTTGTCAGAAAATTATAAACTTGGTGTCTATCGATTCCTTGGGTCATGACAAATCCGTGGATATCGATTTTGCCATGATGGGATGTACCACGTGTCCGCCATTTTGAATGATGTCATAATTTGCAATATCTTTTAAACTATTTGAAATTTCTTCACCAAATTTGGTATGGATCATCATTAGCATGGCCCGAAGGTACCTGAGAAATTTGATCACAGCGCCACCTAGTGTTCCAGAGATATCATTGTTTTTTGAAAAAACGCTTATAACTTTTGCTAACATTGCTTGAAATTTGATTTCTTTATGTCAATATATTCCTTGGCTTATGCCGATTTCAACGATATCTCATATGTTATTTATCAACAATGTGACTGGCCGCCATATTGGAGTGAATGTAAAACAGTTTTTTCGCTACTCCTCCTTCAAAATTGGTCTAATTTTGTCCAAACATGTACTCAAATGATCTTCGGACTGAGCCGCATAAAAGTACTGTCCCCGATTTTTTTGCTATACTGGAAAAAAAAAGTTATGATGTCGCAAACTTAATGAGGTCAACCCATAATTGGTTCAGAGGCTGTAACTTGTGAACAGTTTGTCACAAAATCATAAAATTGGTGTCTATCGATTCCTTGCGTCATGTCGAATCTGAGGATATCTATTTTGCCAGCATTGGATGTACCACATCATAAGCTATATTAGCATTAAGTTAGCTTAGCATGCTAATCTCGTTAACATGATTTTGTGTGCTCATTCACACACTGAAGCCTCTCCTCTGCAGCTTTGTAAAACATGTCCTCTGGGTGGCGCAAGTGGTTCAACCATGCGTCATGAATCCCGAACCATTGTGGTCGTGGGTTCGAGACCAGTGTGGGGCGACTTTGAAATTGTGTATAAAATAATAATTTAAATTCCTTCCGGCTCTGCACTGCTGTTGGTGCTTAAATGCTAGCTGTGCTGCTGTAATTGATGTGCTTACTGTGCTTGATGTACATTAAATTTCTGATGTTTTGCTCTTCTGGCTCCGCATTGCGCTACAGCGGCTGTTGCTTGCTCTGCCTTGCAGGGCTTGGCCCCGTATTGCTGCTTGCAGCTATATTTATTATTATTATTATTATTCTTCTTCCTCCTCTTGAAGTCTATGGCAGCCCTATGAACCATACATAGGAAAATGATGAAATTTGGCACACTTGTAGTGATGGTAATGAAAAGTAATTGTAGCAATTTTTGAGTCTCTAGGTCCAACTCTATAGCGCCACCAGCAGTTCAAAAATTCAACATTGAAATGGTTATAACTTTTGAACCCTTTGATCTAGAAAAATGAAACTTAGTACACCTGATTCATCTCATCATGCTGATTAGAACCAATATCTTACATTAAGACTCCGCCCATTACAGTAGTGGCCATTTTGAAAAGTACAGTATGCAGTTTTTTTGCTACTCCTCCTTCAAAATTGGTCTAATTTTGTCCAAACATGTACTCAAATGATCTTCGGACTGAGCCGCATAAAAGTACTGTCCCCGATTTTTTTTATTCTTCTCTGATCAAAAGTTATGACGTCGCAAACTTAACGAGGTCGACCCAAAATTGGTTCAGAAGCTATAGCTCGGCCAAACTTTGATCAATCGAAACGAAAATTGGTACACTTCATCGGAAGCATGATCTGAGGTTCCATGCCAAAGTTGGGAACAGCGCCACCTACGGGTCATGAGATATGGAAAATGCATATTTTGGCCAATAACTTATGAACAGTTTGTCAGAAAATTATAAACTTGGTGTCTATCGATTCCTTGGGTCATGACAAATCCGTGGATATCGATTTTGCCATGATGGGATGTACCACGTGTCCGCCATTTTGAATGATGTCATAATTTGCAATATCTTTTAAACTATTTGAAATTTCTTCACCAAATTTGGTATGGATCATCATTAGCATGGCCCGAAGGTACCTGAGAAATTTGATCACAGCGCCACCTAGTGTTCCAGAGATATCATTGTTTTTTGAAAAAACGCTTATAACTTTTGCTAACATTGCTTGAAATTTGATTTCTTTATGTCAATATATTCCTTGGCTTATGCCGATTTCAACGATATCTCATATGTTATTTATCAACAATGTGACTGGCCGCCATATTGGAGTGAATGTAAAACAGTTTTTTCGCTACTCCTCCTTCAAAATTGGTCTAATTTTGTCCAAACATGTACTCAAATGATCTTCGGACTGAGCCGCATAAAAGTACTGTCCCCGATTTTTTTGCTATACTGGAAAAAAAAAGTTATGATGTCGCAAACTTAATGAGGTCAACCCATAATTGGTTCAGAGGCTGTAACTTGTGAACAGTTTGTCACAAAATCATAAAATTGGTGTCTATCGATTCCTTGCGTCATGTCGAATCTGAGGATATCTATTTTGCCAGCATTGGATGTACCACATCATAAGCTATATTAGCATTAAGTTAGCTTAGCATGCTAATCTCGTTAACATGATTTTGTGTGCTCATTCACACACTGAAGCCTCTCCTCTGCAGCTTTGTAAAACATGTCCTCTGGGTGGCGCAAGTGGTTCAACCATGCGTCATGAATCCCGAACCATTGTGGTCGTGGGTTCGAGACCAGTGTGGGGCGACTTTGAAATTGTGTATAAAATAATAATTTAAATTCCTTCCGGCTCTGCACTGCTGTTGGTGCTTAAATGCTAGCTGTGCTGCTGTAATTGATGTGCTTACTGTGCTTGATGTACATTAAATTTCTGATGTTTTGCTCTTCTGGCTCCGCATTGCGCTACAGCGGCTGTTGCTTGCTCTGCCTTGCAGGGCTTGGCCCCGTATTGCTGCTTGCAGCTATATTTAGGGGCCAAGCCCCGAAGGGGCTATGGCACCTATTGTATCTGTTAGTTTTCTTATTAGGGGCCAAGCCCCGAAGGGGCTATGGCACCTATTGTATCTGTTAGTTTTCTTATTATTATTATTATTATTATTCTTCTTCCTCCTCTTGAAGTCTATGGCAGCCCTATGAACCATACATAGGAAAATGATGAAATTTGGCACACTTGTAGTGATGGTAATGAAAAGTAATTGTAGCAATTTTTGAGTCTCTAGGTCCAACTCTATAGCGCCACCAGCAGTTCAAAAATTCAACATTGAAATGGTTATAACTTTTGAACCCTTTGATCTAGAAAAATGAAACTTAGTACACCTGATTCATCTCATCATGCTGATTAGAACCAATATCTTACATTAAGACTCCGCCCATTACAGTAGTGGCCATTTTGAAAAGTACAGTATGCAGTTTTTTTGCTACTCCTCCTTCAAAATTGGTCTAATTTTGTCCAAACATGTACTCAAATGATCTTCGGACTGAGCCGCATAAAAGTACTGTCCCCGATTTTTTTTATTCTTCTCTGATCAAAAGTTATGACGTCGCAAACTTAACGAGGTCGACCCAAAATTGGTTCAGAAGCTATAGCTCGGCCAAACTTTGATCAATCGAAACGAAAATTGGTACACTTCATCGGAAGCATGATCTGAGGTTCCATGCCAAAGTTGGGAACAGCGCCACCTACGGGTCATGAGATATGGAAAATGCATATTTTGGCCAATAACTTATGAACAGTTTGTCAGAAAATTATAAACTTGGTGTCTATCGATTCCTTGGGTCATGACAAATCCGTGGATATCGATTTTGCCATGATGGGATGTACCACGTGTCCGCCATTTTGAATGATGTCATAATTTGCAATATCTTTTAAACTATTTGAAATTTCTTCACCAAATTTGGTATGGATCATCATTAGCATGGCCCGAAGGTACCTGAGAAATTTGATCACAGCGCCACCTAGTGTTCCAGAGATATCATTGTTTTTTGAAAAAACGCTTATAACTTTTGCTAACATTGCTTGAAATTTGATTTCTTTATGTCAATATATTCCTTGGCTTATGCCGATTTCAACGATATCTCATATGTTATTTATCAACAATGTGACTGGCCGCCATATTGGAGTGAATGTAAAACAGTTTTTTCGCTACTCCTCCTTCAAAATTGGTCTAATTTTGTCCAAACATGTACTCAAATGATCTTCGGACTGAGCCGCATAAAAGTACTGTCCCCGATTTTTTTGCTATACTGGAAAAAAAAAGTTATGATGTCGCAAACTTAATGAGGTCAACCCATAATTGGTTCAGAGGCTGTAACTTGTGAACAGTTTGTCACAAAATCATAAAATTGGTGTCTATCGATTCCTTGCGTCATGTCGAATCTGAGGATATCTATTTTGCCAGCATTGGATGTACCACATCATAAGCTATATTAGCATTAAGTTAGCTTAGCATGCTAATCTCGTTAACATGATTTTGTGTGCTCATTCACACACTGAAGCCTCTCCTCTGCAGCTTTGTAAAACATGTCCTCTGGGTGGCGCAAGTGGTTCAACCATGCGTCATGAATCCCGAACCATTGTGGTCGTGGGTTCGAGACCAGTGTGGGGCGACTTTGAAATTGTGTATAAAATAATAATTTAAATTCCTTCCGGCTCTGCACTGCTGTTGGTGCTTAAATGCTAGCTGTGCTGCTGTAATTGATGTGCTTACTGTGCTTGATGTACATTAAATTTCTGATGTTTTGCTCTTCTGGCTCCGCATTGCGCTACAGCGGCTGTTGCTTGCTCTGCCTTGCAGGGCTTGGCCCCGTATTGCTGCTTGCAGCTATATTTATTATTATTATTATTATTCTTCTTCCTCCTCTTGAAGTCTATGGCAGCCCTATGAACCATACATAGGAAAATGATGAAATTTGGCACACTTGTAGTGATGGTAATGAAAAGTAATTGTAGCAATTTTTGAGTCTCTAGGTCCAACTCTATAGCGCCACCAGCAGTTCAAAAATTCAACATTGAAATGGTTATAACTTTTGAACCCTTTGATCTAGAAAAATGAAACTTAGTACACCTGATTCATCTCATCATGCTGATTAGAACCAATATCTTACATTAAGACTCCGCCCATTACAGTAGTGGCCATTTTGAAAAGTACAGTATGCAGTTTTTTTGCTACTCCTCCTTCAAAATTGGTCTAATTTTGTCCAAACATGTACTCAAATGATCTTCGGACTGAGCCGCATAAAAGTACTGTCCCCGATTTTTTTTATTCTTCTCTGATCAAAAGTTATGACGTCGCAAACTTAACGAGGTCGACCCAAAATTGGTTCAGAAGCTATAGCTCGGCCAAACTTTGATCAATCGAAACGAAAATTGGTACACTTCATCGGAAGCATGATCTGAGGTTCCATGCCAAAGTTGGGAACAGCGCCACCTACGGGTCATGAGATATGGAAAATGCATATTTTGGCCAATAACTTATGAACAGTTTGTCAGAAAATTATAAACTTGGTGTCTATCGATTCCTTGGGTCATGACAAATCCGTGGATATCGATTTTGCCATGATGGGATGTACCACGTGTCCGCCATTTTGAATGATGTCATAATTTGCAATATCTTTTAAACTATTTGAAATTTCTTCACCAAATTTGGTATGGATCATCATTAGCATGGCCCGAAGGTACCTGAGAAATTTGATCACAGCGCCACCTAGTGTTCCAGAGATATCATTGTTTTTTGAAAAAACGCTTATAACTTTTGCTAACATTGCTTGAAATTTGATTTCTTTATGTCAATATATTCCTTGGCTTATGCCGATTTCAACGATATCTCATATGTTATTTATCAACAATGTGACTGGCCGCCATATTGGAGTGAATGTAAAACAGTTTTTTCGCTACTCCTCCTTCAAAATTGGTCTAATTTTGTCCAAACATGTACTCAAATGATCTTCGGACTGAGCCGCATAAAAGTACTGTCCCCGATTTTTTTGCTATACTGGAAAAAAAAAGTTATGATGTCGCAAACTTAATGAGGTCAACCCATAATTGGTTCAGAGGCTGTAACTTGTGAACAGTTTGTCACAAAATCATAAAATTGGTGTCTATCGATTCCTTGCGTCATGTCGAATCTGAGGATATCTATTTTGCCAGCATTGGATGTACCACATCATAAGCTATATTAGCATTAAGTTAGCTTAGCATGCTAATCTCGTTAACATGATTTTGTGTGCTCATTCACACACTGAAGCCTCTCCTCTGCAGCTTTGTAAAACATGTCCTCTGGGTGGCGCAAGTGGTTCAACCATGCGTCATGAATCCCGAACCATTGTGGTCGTGGGTTCGAGACCAGTGTGGGGCGACTTTGAAATTGTGTATAAAATAATAATTTAAATTCCTTCCGGCTCTGCACTGCTGTTGGTGCTTAAATGCTAGCTGTGCTGCTGTAATTGATGTGCTTACTGTGCTTGATGTACATTAAATTTCTGATGTTTTGCTCTTCTGGCTCCGCATTGCGCTACAGCGGCTGTTGCTTGCTCTGCCTTGCAGGGCTTGGCCCCGTATTGCTGCTTGCAGCTATATTTATTATTATTATTATTATTCTTCTTCCTCCTCTTGAAGTCTATGGCAGCCCTATGAACCATACATAGGAAAATGATGAAATTTGGCACACTTGTAGTGATGGTAATGAAAAGTAATTGTAGCAATTTTTGAGTCTCTAGGTCCAACTCTATAGCGCCACCAGCAGTTCAAAAATTCAACATTGAAATGGTTATAACTTTTGAACCCTTTGATCTAGAAAAATGAAACTTAGTACACCTGATTCATCTCATCATGCTGATTAGAACCAATATCTTACATTAAGACTCCGCCCATTACAGTAGTGGCCATTTTGAAAAGTACAGTATGCAGTTTTTTTGCTACTCCTCCTTCAAAATTGGTCTAATTTTGTCCAAACATGTACTCAAATGATCTTCGGACTGAGCCGCATAAAAGTACTGTCCCCGATTTTTTTTATTCTTCTCTGATCAAAAGTTATGACGTCGCAAACTTAACGAGGTCGACCCAAAATTGGTTCAGAAGCTATAGCTCGGCCAAACTTTGATCAATCGAAACGAAAATTGGTACACTTCATCGGAAGCATGATCTGAGGTTCCATGCCAAAGTTGGGAACAGCGCCACCTACGGGTCATGAGATATGGAAAATGCATATTTTGGCCAATAACTTATGAACAGTTTGTCAGAAAATTATAAACTTGGTGTCTATCGATTCCTTGGGTCATGACAAATCCGTGGATATCGATTTTGCCATGATGGGATGTACCACGTGTCCGCCATTTTGAATGATGTCATAATTTGCAATATCTTTTAAACTATTTGAAATTTCTTCACCAAATTTGGTATGGATCATCATTAGCATGGCCCGAAGGTACCTGAGAAATTTGATCACAGCGCCACCTAGTGTTCCAGAGATATCATTGTTTTTTGAAAAAACGCTTATAACTTTTGCTAACATTGCTTGAAATTTGATTTCTTTATGTCAATATATTCCTTGGCTTATGCCGATTTCAACGATATCTCATATGTTATTTATCAACAATGTGACTGGCCGCCATATTGGAGTGAATGTAAAACAGTTTTTTCGCTACTCCTCCTTCAAAATTGGTCTAATTTTGTCCAAACATGTACTCAAATGATCTTCGGACTGAGCCGCATAAAAGTACTGTCCCCGATTTTTTTGCTATACTGGAAAAAAAAAGTTATGATGTCGCAAACTTAATGAGGTCAACCCATAATTGGTTCAGAGGCTGTAACTTGTGAACAGTTTGTCACAAAATCATAAAATTGGTGTCTATCGATTCCTTGCGTCATGTCGAATCTGAGGATATCTATTTTGCCAGCATTGGATGTACCACATCATAAGCTATATTAGCATTAAGTTAGCTTAGCATGCTAATCTCGTTAACATGATTTTGTGTGCTCATTCACACACTGAAGCCTCTCCTCTGCAGCTTTGTAAAACATGTCCTCTGGGTGGCGCAAGTGGTTCAACCATGCGTCATGAATCCCGAACCATTGTGGTCGTGGGTTCGAGACCAGTGTGGGGCGACTTTGAAATTGTGTATAAAATAATAATTTAAATTCCTTCCGGCTCTGCACTGCTGTTGGTGCTTAAATGCTAGCTGTGCTGCTGTAATTGATGTGCTTACTGTGCTTGATGTACATTAAATTTCTGATGTTTTGCTCTTCTGGCTCCGCATTGCGCTACAGCGGCTGTTGCTTGCTCTGCCTTGCAGGGCTTGGCCCCGTATTGCTGCTTGCAGCTATATTTAGGGGCCAAGCCCCGAAGGGGCTATGGCACCTATTGTATCTGTTAGTTTTTAGGGGCCAAGCCCCGAAGGGGCTATGGCACCTATTGTATCTGTTAGTTTTCTTATTATTATTATTATTATTATTCTTCTTCCTCCTCTTGAAGTCTATGGCAGCCCTATGAACCATACATAGGAAAATGATGAAATTTGGCACACTTGTAGTGATGGTAATGAAAAGTAATTGTAGCAATTTTTGAGTCTCTAGGTCCAACTCTATAGCGCCACCAGCAGTTCAAAAATTCAACATTGAAATGGTTATAACTTTTGAACCCTTTGATCTAGAAAAATGAAACTTAGTACACCTGATTCATCTCATCATGCTGATTAGAACCAATATCTTACATTAAGACTCCGCCCATTACAGTAGTGGCCATTTTGAAAAGTACAGTATGCAGTTTTTTTGCTACTCCTCCTTCAAAATTGGTCTAATTTTGTCCAAACATGTACTCAAATGATCTTCGGACTGAGCCGCATAAAAGTACTGTCCCCGATTTTTTTTATTCTTCTCTGATCAAAAGTTATGACGTCGCAAACTTAACGAGGTCGACCCAAAATTGGTTCAGAAGCTATAGCTCGGCCAAACTTTGATCAATCGAAACGAAAATTGGTACACTTCATCGGAAGCATGATCTGAGGTTCCATGCCAAAGTTGGGAACAGCGCCACCTACGGGTCATGAGATATGGAAAATGCATATTTTGGCCAATAACTTATGAACAGTTTGTCAGAAAATTATAAACTTGGTGTCTATCGATTCCTTGGGTCATGACAAATCCGTGGATATCGATTTTGCCATGATGGGATGTACCACGTGTCCGCCATTTTGAATGATGTCATAATTTGCAATATCTTTTAAACTATTTGAAATTTCTTCACCAAATTTGGTATGGATCATCATTAGCATGGCCCGAAGGTACCTGAGAAATTTGATCACAGCGCCACCTAGTGTTCCAGAGATATCATTGTTTTTTGAAAAAACGCTTATAACTTTTGCTAACATTGCTTGAAATTTGATTTCTTTATGTCAATATATTCCTTGGCTTATGCCGATTTCAACGATATCTCATATGTTATTTATCAACAATGTGACTGGCCGCCATATTGGAGTGAATGTAAAACAGTTTTTTCGCTACTCCTCCTTCAAAATTGGTCTAATTTTGTCCAAACATGTACTCAAATGATCTTCGGACTGAGCCGCATAAAAGTACTGTCCCCGATTTTTTTGCTATACTGGAAAAAAAAAGTTATGATGTCGCAAACTTAATGAGGTCAACCCATAATTGGTTCAGAGGCTGTAACTTGTGAACAGTTTGTCACAAAATCATAAAATTGGTGTCTATCGATTCCTTGCGTCATGTCGAATCTGAGGATATCTATTTTGCCAGCATTGGATGTACCACATCATAAGCTATATTAGCATTAAGTTAGCTTAGCATGCTAATCTCGTTAACATGATTTTGTGTGCTCATTCACACACTGAAGCCTCTCCTCTGCAGCTTTGTAAAACATGTCCTCTGGGTGGCGCAAGTGGTTCAACCATGCGTCATGAATCCCGAACCATTGTGGTCGTGGGTTCGAGACCAGTGTGGGGCGACTTTGAAATTGTGTATAAAATAATAATTTAAATTCCTTCCGGCTCTGCACTGCTGTTGGTGCTTAAATGCTAGCTGTGCTGCTGTAATTGATGTGCTTACTGTGCTTGATGTACATTAAATTTCTGATGTTTTGCTCTTCTGGCTCCGCATTGCGCTACAGCGGCTGTTGCTTGCTCTGCCTTGCAGGGCTTGGCCCCGTATTGCTGCTTGCAGCTATATTTAGGGGCCAAGCCCCGAAGGGGCAAGGCACCTATTGTATCTGTTAGTTTTCTTATTATTATTATTCTTCTTCTTCTTCTTCTTCTTCTTCTTCCGCCAATGGAAGTCTATGGCAGCCCTATGAACCGTACATAGGAAAATGATGAAATTTGGCACAGTTGTAGAGATAGCCATGAATAGTAATTGGACCAAATTTGGTGTCTCTAGGACCAACTCTATAGCGCCACCACCAGTTCAAAAATTCAACATTGAAATGGTTATAACTTTTGAACCCTTTGATCTAGAGAAATAAAACTTAGTACACTTGATTCATCTCATCATGGTGATCAAAATCAATAGCTTACATTAAGACTCCGCCCATTACAGTAGTAGCCATTTTGTAAAGTACAGTATTCCGTTTTTTCGCTACTCCTCCTTCAAAATTTGTCCAATTTTGTCCAAAATTTGCTCAAATGATCTTTGGACTGAGCCGCATAGAAATGACTGAACAGATTTTTTTTATTCATCTTTGTTCAAAAGTTATGATGTCGCAAACTTAATGAGGTTGACCCAAAATTGGTGTAGAGGCTGTATCTCGGCCAAAGTTTGATCAATCGAAACAAAAATTGATACACTTGATTGGAAGCATTGTTTGAGGGTCCGTGCCAAAGTTGGGAACAGCGCCACCTACGGGTCATGAGATATGGAAAATAGCTATTTTGGTCAATAACTTTTGAACAGTTTGTCAGAAAATCATAAATGTGGTATCTATGGATTCCTTGGGTCATGCCAAATCCATGCATACCGATTTTGCCAGGATGGGATGTACCACGTGTCCGCCATTTTGAATTTTGTCATAATTTGCAATAACTTTTAAACTATTTGACATATCTTCACAAAATTTAGTATGGATCATCGACACAATGTCCTGAAAGTACATGAGAAGATTGAGCACAGCGCCACCTAGTGTTCCAGAGATATAAGGTCTTTTGTAAAAACGCTTATAACTTTTGTAAATATTGTTCAAATTTTGATTTCTTTATGTCATTACATTCTTTGGCTTATGCCGATTCCGTCGATATCTCATTTGTCATTTTCCAACAATGTGACTATCCGCCATATTGGAACAAATGAAAAACAGTTTTTTCGCTACTCCTCCTTCAAATCTTACTCAATTTTGTCCAAAATTTGATCAGATGTTCTTTGGACTGAGCTGCACAGAAATGACTGAACAGATTTTTGATATTCGCTACCGTTCCTGAGATATTCATCTCCGAATTTGACCTAGCCTGTGTATGTTGCCTTATGCCAGTTACCTTAGCATAATAATTGGTTAGCATGCTAACCAGATGCCATTCTTTCTAATGTGGCTCTAGAGCTATCAGGATAACCATAAGCTACATTAGCATTAAGCTAGCTTAGCATGCTAATCTCGTTAACATGTTTTTGTGTGCTTATTCTTACACTGAAGCCTCTCCTCTGCAGCTTTGAAATTTACGTCCTCTGAGTGGCGCAAGTTGTTAAACCATGTGTCATGAATCCCGAACCATTACGGTCGTGGGTTCGATTCCTGTGTGGCACATGTCCAGACTGAAGAGGTACTGTGGCCTTAAGTGGTGGAAAAGTTGTTTTAGTTCCACACATGATGTGTATCTGAGAAAGGATCTCCATAAATATAACATGCAGCAAATTTATATAAAACATCTTCATATTGAGTTCATTTTCACTTGTACTACTAAAACAGCTGTTTTTTTTTTTTTTCAAATTTAGCACACTTGTAGTGATTGTAATGAATAGCAATTGGACCAATTTTAGAGTCTCTAGGACCACCTCTATAGCGCCACCACCAGTTCAAAAATTCAAGGAAGGGCAGGAGAGGGGCAGAGGGGGCAGGAGAGGGGCAGGGGTCAGGAGAGGGGCAGGGATCAGGAGAGGGGCAGGGAGGGGAGTGATGGGGAGAGTTGCTGCTGCTTCAGGGCTTGGCCCCTGTATTGCTGCTTGCAGCTATATTAGCAATTGTTATTGTCAGAATAACAATTCTTCTTCCGCAAATGGGAGTCTATGGCAGCCCTATGAACCGTACATAGGAAAATGATGAAATTTGGCACACTTGTAGTGATGGCCATGAATAGTAAATGTAGCAATTTTTGAGTCTCTAGGACCAACTCTATAGCGCCACCAGCAGTTAAAAAAATCAACATTGAAATGGTTATAACTTTTGAACCCTTTGATCTAGAAAAATGAAACTAAGTACACCTGATTCATCTCATCATGTTGATCAGAACCAATATCTTACATTAAGACTCCGCCCATTACAGTAGTGGCCATTTTGAAAAGTACAGTATTCAGTTTTTTTCGCTACTCCTCCTTCAAAATTTCTCCAATTTTGTCCAAAATTTGCCCAAATGATCTTTGGACTGAGCCGCACAGAAATGACTGAACAGATTTTTTTAATTCATCCTTGTTCAAAAGCTATGATGTCACAAACTTGACGAGGTCCACCCAAAATTGGCTAAGAGGCTGTATCTCGGCCAAAGTTTGATCAATCGAAACAAAAATTGGTACACTTCATCAGAAGCTTGATCTGAGGTTCCATGCCAAAGTTGGGAACAGCGCCACCTACGGGTCATGAGATATGGAAAATGGCTATTTTGGCCAATAACTTTTAAACAGTTTGTCATAAAATCATAAATGTGGTATCTATGGATTCCTTGCGTCAAGCCAAATCCGGGGATACCGATTTTGCCAGGATGGGATGTACCACGTGTCCGCCATTTTGAATTTTGTCATAATTTGCAATAACTTTTAAACTATTTGACATATCTTCACAAAATTTAGTATGGATGATCGACACAATGCCTTGAAGGTACACGAGAAGACTAAACACAGCGCCACCTAGTGTTCCAGAGATATAAGGTATTTTGCAAAAACACTTATAACTTTTGACAACATTGTTCAAATTTTTATTTCTTTACGTCATTATGTTCCTTGGATGCTGCCGATTTCGTCGATATCTCATTTGTCATTTTCCAACAATGTGACTATCCGCCATATTGGAACAAATGAAAAACAGTTTTTTCGCTACTCCTCCTTCAAATCTTGATCAATTTTGTCCAAAATTTGATCACATGATCTTTGGACTGAGCCGCACAGAAATGACTGAACAGATTTCTGATATTTGCTACCGTTCCCGAGATATTCATCTTCAAAGTTGACCTAGCCTGGTGTTTTTTTGCCTTATGCTAGTTAACTTAGCATAACCATAAGCTACATTAGCATTAAGCTAGCTTAGCATGCTAATCTCGTTAACATGATTTTGTGTGCTTATTTTTACACTGAAGCCTCTGCTCTGAAGCTTTGTAAAACAAGTCCTCTGGGTGGCGCAATCTGTACAACCATGCGTCATGAATCCCAAACCGTTCTGGTCGTGGGTTTGAGACCAGTGTGGGGTGACTTTGAAATTGTGTGTAAAATTGTCATTTGAACTCTTTTATCATCTGGGTAAGAGCTGTACTAATGTTTCTAACACTGGGATTAGAAATAAGTGTTTTTTTCTACATTCTGTGTTCGTTCTCATCAGAACTTTTGTTCATTTTGATTTCATCCTATCTGTACCTCTGAACCCATCTGTTCTTCATGTACATTCTATTTCTGCTGTTTTTGCTCTTCTGGCTCCGCATTGCGCTACAGCCCTACTGTGCTACAGCGGCTTGGCCCCTGTATTGCTGCTTGCAGCTATATTTAGGGGCCAAGCCCCGAAGGGGCAAGGCACCTATTGTATCTGTTAGTTTTCTTATTATTATTATTCTTCTTCTTCTTCTTCTTCTTCTTCTTCCGCCAATGGAAGTCTATGGCAGCCCTATGAACCGTACATAGGAAAATGATGAAATTTGGCACAGTTGTAGAGATAGCCATGAATAGTAATTGGACCAAATTTGGTGTCTCTAGGACCAACTCTATAGCGCCACCACCAGTTCAAAAATTCAACATTGAAATGGTTATAACTTTTGAACCCTTTGATCTAGAGAAATAAAACTTAGTACACTTGATTCATCTCATCATGGTGATCAAAATCAATAGCTTACATTAAGACTCCGCCCATTACAGTAGTAGCCATTTTGTAAAGTACAGTATTCCGTTTTTTCGCTACTCCTCCTTCAAAATTTGTCCAATTTTGTCCAAAATTTGCTCAAATGATCTTTGGACTGAGCCGCATAGAAATGACTGAACAGATTTTTTTTATTCATCTTTGTTCAAAAGTTATGATGTCGCAAACTTAATGAGGTTGACCCAAAATTGGTGTAGAGGCTGTATCTCGGCCAAAGTTTGATCAATCGAAACAAAAATTGATACACTTGATTGGAAGCATTGTTTGAGGGTCCGTGCCAAAGTTGGGAACAGCGCCACCTACGGGTCATGAGATATGGAAAATAGCTATTTTGGTCAATAACTTTTGAACAGTTTGTCAGAAAATCATAAATGTGGTATCTATGGATTCCTTGGGTCATGCCAAATCCATGCATACCGATTTTGCCAGGATGGGATGTACCACGTGTCCGCCATTTTGAATTTTGTCATAATTTGCAATAACTTTTAAACTATTTGACATATCTTCACAAAATTTAGTATGGATCATCGACACAATGTCCTGAAAGTACATGAGAAGATTGAGCACAGCGCCACCTAGTGTTCCAGAGATATAAGGTCTTTTGTAAAAACGCTTATAACTTTTGTAAATATTGTTCAAATTTTGATTTCTTTATGTCATTACATTCTTTGGCTTATGCCGATTCCGTCGATATCTCATTTGTCATTTTCCAACAATGTGACTATCCGCCATATTGGAACAAATGAAAAACAGTTTTTTCGCTACTCCTCCTTCAAATCTTACTCAATTTTGTCCAAAATTTGATCAGATGTTCTTTGGACTGAGCTGCACAGAAATGACTGAACAGATTTTTGATATTCGCTACCGTTCCTGAGATATTCATCTCCGAATTTGACCTAGCCTGTGTATGTTGCCTTATGCCAGTTACCTTAGCATAATAATTGGTTAGCATGCTAACCAGATGCCATTCTTTCTAATGTGGCTCTAGAGCTATCAGGATAACCATAAGCTACATTAGCATTAAGCTAGCTTAGCATGCTAATCTCGTTAACATGTTTTTGTGTGCTTATTCTTACACTGAAGCCTCTCCTCTGCAGCTTTGAAATTTACGTCCTCTGAGTGGCGCAAGTTGTTAAACCATGTGTCATGAATCCCGAACCATTACGGTCGTGGGTTCGATTCCTGTGTGGCACATGTCCAGACTGAAGAGGTACTGTGGCCTTAAGTGGTGGAAAAGTTGTTTTAGTTCCACACATGATGTGTATCTGAGAAAGGATCTCCATAAATATAACATGCAGCAAATTTATATAAAACATCTTCATATTGAGTTCATTTTCACTTGTACTACTAAAACAGCTGTTTTTTTTTTTTTTCAAATTTAGCACACTTGTAGTGATTGTAATGAATAGCAATTGGACCAATTTTAGAGTCTCTAGGACCACCTCTATAGCGCCACCACCAGTTCAAAAATTCAAGGAAGGGCAGGAGAGGGGCAGAGGGGGCAGGAGAGGGGCAGGGGTCAGGAGAGGGGCAGGGATCAGGAGAGGGGCAGGGAGGGGAGTGATGGGGAGAGTTGCTGCTGCTTCAGGGCTTGGCCCCTGTATTGCTGCTTGCAGCTATATTAGCAATTGTTATTGTCAGAATAACAATTTTCTTCTTCTTCCGCCAATGGAAGTCTATGGCAGCCCTATGAACCGTACATAGGAAAATGATGAAATTTCGCACACTTGTAGTGATGCTAATGAAAAGTAATTGTAGCAATTTTTGAGTGTCTAGGACCAACGCTATAGCGCCACCAGCAGTTCAAAAATTCAACATTGAAATGGTTATAACTTTTGAACCCTTTGATCTAGAAAAATGAAACTTAGTACACCTGATTCATCTCATCATGCTGATCAGAACCAATATCTTACATTAAGACTCCACCCATTACAGTAGAGGCAATTTCGAAAAGTACAGTATTCAGTTTTTTCGCTACTCCTCCTTCAAAATTGGTCTAATTTTGTCCAAACATATGCTCAAATGATCTTTGAACTGAGCCGGACAGAAATGACTAAACAGAATTTTTTGCTATTCTGGAAAAAAAAAAGTTATGATGTCGCAAAGTTAACGAGGTCGACCCAAAATTGGTTCAGAGGCTGTATCTCAGCCAAAAATTCATCAATCGAAACGAAAATTGGTACAGTTCATCAGAAGCATGACCTGAGGTTCCATGCCAAAGTTGGAAACAGCGCCACCTACGGGTAATGAGATATGAAAAATTGCTATTTTGGCCAATAACCTTTGAACAGTTTGTCAGAAAATCATGAATGTGGTATCTATGGATTCCTTGCATCATGCCGAATCCGTGGATACCGAATTATCCAAGATCGGATGAACCACATGTCCGCCATTTTTAATTTTGTCATAATTTGCAATAATTTTTAAACTATTTGATATATCTTCGCAAAATTTAGTATGGATGATCGACACAATGCCCTGAAGGTACATGAGAAGACTGAACACAGCGCCACCTAGTGTTCCAGAGATATTAGCTCTTTTGCAAAAACACTTATAACTTTTGAAAACATTGTTCAAATTTTGATTTATTTACATCATTATGTTCCTTGGCTTATGCTGATTCCGTTGGTATCTCATTTGTCATTTTCCAACAATGTGCCTATCCGCCATATTGGAACAAATGAAAAACAGTTTTTTCGCTACTCCTCCTTCAAATCTTGCTCAATTTTGTCCAATATTTGATCAGTTGTTCTTTGGACTGTGCCGCACAGAAATGACTGAACAGATTTTTGATATTTGCTACCGTTCCCGAGATATTCATCTCTGAAGTTGACCTAGCCTGTGTTTGTTGCCTTATGCTAGTTAGCTTAGCATAATAATTGGTTAGCATGCAAACCAGATGCCATTCTTTCTAATGTTCAGCTTCAGCTATCAGGTTAATCATAAGCTACATTAGCATTAAGCTAGCTTAGCATGCTAATCTGGTTAACATGCTTTTTGTCCTTAATCTTACTCTGAAGCCTCTCCTCTGCCGGTTTTGTCCTCTGAGTGGCGCAAGTTGCTAAACCACATGTCATGATTCCCGAACCATTCCGGTCGTGGGTTCGAGTCCTGTGTGGAACAACATAAAAATTTTGTATAAAGTTGTCATTTCAATTCCTTCCGGCTTTGCACTGCTTTTGGTGCTTAAATGCTTGCTGCGCTGCTGTGCTTGATGTACATTTACATGTATATTCAATTTCTGCTCTTTTTGTTCTTCTGGCTCCGCACTGCTGTTGGTGCTTAAATATATGCTGCGCTGCAGTGCTTACAGTACTTGTTGTGCTTCATGTACATGATGTGCTGGCTGTGCTTGCTGTGCGCCATACTTGTTCTGCTTGCGGTGCGTTTAAGGGCTTGGCCCCTGTATTGCTGCTTGCAGCTATATTAGTAATTGGAATTGTCAGAATAACAATATTCTTCTTCTTCCGCCAATGGAAGTCTATGGCAGCCCTATGAACCGTACATAGTAAAATGATGAAATTTGGTACACTTCTAGTGATGGTAATGAATAGTAATTGGACCAATTTTTGAGTCTCCAGCACCAACTCCATAGCGCCACCACCAGTTCAAAAATTCAACATTGAAATGGTTATAACTTTTGAACCCTTTGATCTAGAGACATGAAACTTAGTACACCTGATTCCACTCATCATGCTGATCACAACCAATACCTTACATTAAGACTCCGCCCATTACAGTAGTGGCCATTTTGAAAAGTACAGTATCCAGTTTTTTCGCTACTCCTCCTTCAAAATATGTCCAATTTTCTCCAAAATTTGCTCAAATGATCTTTGGACTGAGCCGCATAGAAATGACTGAACAGAATTTTTTGCTATACTGGAAAAAAAAAAGTTATGATGTCGCAAACTTACCGAGGTCCACCCAAAATTGGCTAAGAGGCTGTATCTCAGCCAAACTTTGATCAATCGAAATGACAATTGGTACACTTCATCGGAAGCATGATCTGAGGTTCCATGCCAAAGTTGGGAACAGCGCCACCTACGGGTCATGAGATATGAAAAATAGATATTTTGGACAATAACTTTTGAACAGTTTGTCAGAAAATCATAAATGTGGTATCTATGGATTCCTTGCATCATGTCGAATCCGTGGATACCGAATAATCCAAAATCGGATGAACCACGTGTCCGCCATTTTGAATTTTGTCATAGTTTGCAATAACTTTTAAACTCTTTGACATATCTTCACAAAATTTAGTATGGATCATCGACACAATGTCCTGAAGGTCCATGAGAAGATTGAACACAGCGCCACCTAGTGTTCCAGAGATATAAGGTCTTATGCAAAAACGCTTATAACTTTTGAAAACATTGTTCAAATTTTGATTTCTTTATGTCATTATGTTCCGTGGCTTATGCAGATTCTGACGATATCTCATTTGTCATTTTCCAACAATGTGACTGTCCGTCAAATTGGAGCAAATAAAAAACAGTTTTTTCGCTACTCCTCCTTTAAATTTTGCTCAATTTTGCCCAAAATTTGATCAGATGTTCTTTGGACTGAGCCACACAGAAGTGAGTGAACAGATTTGTGATATTCTCTACCGTTCTCAAGATATTTGTCTCCAAAGTTGACCTAGCTTGTGTTTGTTGCATTATGCTAGTTAGCTTAGCATAATCATTGGTTAAAATGCTAACCAAATGCCATTCTTTCTAATGTGGCTCTTCAGATATCAGGTTAACCATAATCTACATTAGCATTAAGCTATTTTAGCATGCTAATCTGGTTAACATGATTTTTTTGTGCTTAATCTTACTCTGAAGCCTCTCCTCTGCAACTTCTGTCCTCTGAGTGGCGCAAGTTGCTAAACCACGTGTCATGAATCCCGAACAATTCAGGTCGTGGGTTTGAATCCTGTGTGGGGCAACTTTAAAATTGGGTATAAGGTTTTCATTTCAATTCATTCTGGCTCTGCACTGCTGTTGGTGCTTAAATGCTTGCTGTGTTTGATGTACATTTACATGGATATTCAATTTCTGCTCTTTTTGTTCTTCTGGCTCCACACTGCTGTTGGTGCTTAAATGTTTGCTGTGCTGCTGTGCTTACAGTACTTGCTGTGCTTGATGTACATTTACATGTACATTTAATTTCTGATGTTTTTGCTCTTCTGGCTCCGCATTGCACTACAGCCCCTTCAGGGGCTTGGCCCCGTATTGCTGCTTGCAGCTATATTAGTAATTGGAATTGTCAGAATAACAATATTCTTCTTCTTCCGCCAATGGAAGTCTATGGCAGCCCTATGAACCATACATAGTAAAATGATGAAATTTGGTACACTTCTAGTGATGGTAATGAATAGTAATTGGACCAATTTTTGAGTCTCCAGCACCAACTCCATAGCGCCACCACCAGTTCAAAAATTCAACATTGAAATGGTTATAACTTTTGAACCCTTTGATCTAGAGACATGAAACTTAGTACACCTGATTCCACTCATCATGCTGATCACAACCAATACCTTACATTAAGACTCCGCCCATTACAGTAGTGGCCATTTTGAAAAGTACAGTATCCAGTTTTTTCGCTACTCCTCCTTCAAAATTTGTCCAATTTTCTCCAAAATTTGCTCAAATGATCTTTGGACTGAGCCGCATAGAAATGACTGAACAGAATTTTTTGCTATACTGGAAAAAAAAAAGTTATGATGTCGCAAACTTACCGAGGTCCACCCAAAATTGGCTAAGAGGCTGTATCTCAGCCAAACTTTGATCAATCGAAATGACAATTGGTACACTTCATCGGAAGCATGATCTGAGGTTCCATGCCAAAGTTGGGAACAGCGCCACCTACGGGTCATGAGATATGAAAAATAGATATTTTGGACAATAACTTTTGAACAGTTTGTCAGAAAATCATAAATGTGGTATCTATGGATTCCTTGCATCATGTCGAATCCGTGGATACCGAATAATCCAAAATCGGATGAACCACGTGTCCGCCATTTTGAATTTTGTCATAGTTTGCAATAACTTTTAAACTCTTTGACATATCTTCACAAAATTTAGTATGGATCATCGACACAATGTCCTGAAGGTCCATGAGAAGATTGAACACAGCGCCACCTAGTGTTCCAGAGATATAAGGTCTTATGCAAAAACGCTTATAACTTTTGAAAACATTGTTCAAATTTTGATTTCTTTATGTCATTATGTTCCGTGGCTTATGCAGATTCTGACGATATCTCATTTGTCATTTTCCAACAATGTGACTGTCCGCCAAATTGGAGCAAATAAAAAACAGTTTTTTCGCTACTCCTCCTTTAAATTTTGCTCAATTTTGCCCAAAATTTGATCAGATGTTCTTTGGACTGAGCCACACAGAAGTGAGTGAACAGATTTGTGATATTCTCTACCGTTCTCAAGATATTTGTCTCCAAAGTTGACCTAGCTTGTGTTTGTTGCATTATGCTAGTTAGCTTAGCATAATCATTGGTTAAAATGCTAACCAAATGCCATTCTTTCTAATGTGGCTCTTCAGATATCAGGTTAACCATAATCTACATTAGCATTAAGCTATTTTAGCATGCTAATCTGGTTAACATGATTTTTTTGTGCTTAATCTTACTCTGAAGCCTCTCCTCTGCAACTTCTGTCCTCTGAGTGGCGCAAGTTGCTAAACCACGTGTCATGAATCCCGAACAATTCAGGTCGTGGGTTTGAATCCTGTGTGGGGCAACTTTAAAATTGGGTATAAGGTTTTCATTTCAATTCATTCTGGCTCTGCACTGCTGTTGGTGCTTAAATGCTTGCTGTGTTTGATGTACATTTACATGGATATTCAATTTCTGCTCTTTTTGTTCTTCTGGCTCCACACTGCTGTTGGTGCTTAAATGTTTGCTGTGCTGCTGTGCTTACAGTACTTGCTGTGCTTGATGTACATTTACATGTACATTTAATTTCTGATGTTTTTGCTCTTCTGGCTCCGCATTGCACTACAGCCCCTTCAGGGGCTTGGCCCCGTATTGCTGCTTGCAGCTATATTTAGGGGCCAAGCCCCGAAGGGGCTATGGCACCTATTGTATCTGTTAGTTTTCTTATTATTAGGGGCCAAGCCCCGAAGGGGCTATGGCACCTATTGTATCTGTTAGTTTTCTTATTATTAGGGGCCAAGCCCCGAAGGGGCTATGGCACCTATTGTATCTGTTAGTTTTCTTATTATTATTATTATTATTATTCTTCTTCCTCCTCTTGAAGTCTATGGCAGCCCTATGAACCATACATAGGAAAATGATGAAATTTGGCACACTTGTAGTGATGGTAATGAAAAGTAATTGTAGCAATTTTTGAGTCTCTAGGTCCAACTCTATAGCGCCACCAGCAGTTCAAAAATTCAACATTGAAATGGTTATAACTTTTGAACCCTTTGATCTAGAAAAATGAAACTTAGTACACCTGATTCATCTCATCATGCTGATTAGAACCAATATCTTACATTAAGACTCCGCCCATTACAGTAGTGGCCATTTTGAAAAGTACAGTATGCAGTTTTTTTGCTACTCCTCCTTCAAAATTGGTCTAATTTTGTCCAAACATGTACTCAAATGATCTTCGGACTGAGCCGCATAAAAGTACTGTCCCCGATTTTTTTTATTCTTCTCTGATCAAAAGTTATGACGTCGCAAACTTAACGAGGTCGACCCAAAATTGGTTCAGAAGCTATAGCTCGGCCAAACTTTGATCAATCGAAACGAAAATTGGTACACTTCATCGGAAGCATGATCTGAGGTTCCATGCCAAAGTTGGGAACAGCGCCACCTACGGGTCATGAGATATGGAAAATGCATATTTTGGCCAATAACTTATGAACAGTTTGTCAGAAAATTATAAACTTGGTGTCTATCGATTCCTTGGGTCATGACAAATCCGTGGATATCGATTTTGCCATGATGGGATGTACCACGTGTCCGCCATTTTGAATGATGTCATAATTTGCAATATCTTTTAAACTATTTGAAATTTCTTCACCAAATTTGGTATGGATCATCATTAGCATGGCCCGAAGGTACCTGAGAAATTTGATCACAGCGCCACCTAGTGTTCCAGAGATATCATTGTTTTTTGAAAAAACGCTTATAACTTTTGCTAACATTGCTTGAAATTTGATTTCTTTATGTCAATATATTCCTTGGCTTATGCCGATTTCAACGATATCTCATATGTTATTTATCAACAATGTGACTGGCCGCCATATTGGAGTGAATGTAAAACAGTTTTTTCGCTACTCCTCCTTCAAAATTGGTCTAATTTTGTCCAAACATGTACTCAAATGATCTTCGGACTGAGCCGCATAAAAGTACTGTCCCCGATTTTTTTGCTATACTGGAAAAAAAAAGTTATGATGTCGCAAACTTAATGAGGTCAACCCATAATTGGTTCAGAGGCTGTAACTTGTGAACAGTTTGTCACAAAATCATAAAATTGGTGTCTATCGATTCCTTGCGTCATGTCGAATCTGAGGATATCTATTTTGCCAGCATTGGATGTACCACATCATAAGCTATATTAGCATTAAGTTAGCTTAGCATGCTAATCTCGTTAACATGATTTTGTGTGCTCATTCACACACTGAAGCCTCTCCTCTGCAGCTTTGTAAAACATGTCCTCTGGGTGGCGCAAGTGGTTCAACCATGCGTCATGAATCCCGAACCATTGTGGTCGTGGGTTCGAGACCAGTGTGGGGCGACTTTGAAATTGTGTATAAAATAATAATTTAAATTCCTTCCGGCTCTGCACTGCTGTTGGTGCTTAAATGCTAGCTGTGCTGCTGTAATTGATGTGCTTACTGTGCTTGATGTACATTAAATTTCTGATGTTTTGCTCTTCTGGCTCCGCATTGCGCTACAGCGGCTGTTGCTTGCTCTGCCTTGCAGGGCTTGGCCCCGTATTGCTGCTTGCAGCTATATTTATTATTATTATTATTCTTCTTCCTCCTCTTGAAGTCTATGGCAGCCCTATGAACCATACATAGGAAAATGATGAAATTTGGCACACTTGTAGTGATGGTAATGAAAAGTAATTGTAGCAATTTTTGAGTCTCTAGGTCCAACTCTATAGCGCCACCAGCAGTTCAAAAATTCAACATTGAAATGGTTATAACTTTTGAACCCTTTGATCTAGAAAAATGAAACTTAGTACACCTGATTCATCTCATCATGCTGATTAGAACCAATATCTTACATTAAGACTCCGCCCATTACAGTAGTGGCCATTTTGAAAAGTACAGTATGCAGTTTTTTTGCTACTCCTCCTTCAAAATTGGTCTAATTTTGTCCAAACATGTACTCAAATGATCTTCGGACTGAGCCGCATAAAAGTACTGTCCCCGATTTTTTTTATTCTTCTCTGATCAAAAGTTATGACGTCGCAAACTTAACGAGGTCGACCCAAAATTGGTTCAGAAGCTATAGCTCGGCCAAACTTTGATCAATCGAAACGAAAATTGGTACACTTCATCGGAAGCATGATCTGAGGTTCCATGCCAAAGTTGGGAACAGCGCCACCTACGGGTCATGAGATATGGAAAATGCATATTTTGGCCAATAACTTATGAACAGTTTGTCAGAAAATTATAAACTTGGTGTCTATCGATTCCTTGGGTCATGACAAATCCGTGGATATCGATTTTGCCATGATGGGATGTACCACGTGTCCGCCATTTTGAATGATGTCATAATTTGCAATATCTTTTAAACTATTTGAAATTTCTTCACCAAATTTGGTATGGATCATCATTAGCATGGCCCGAAGGTACCTGAGAAATTTGATCACAGCGCCACCTAGTGTTCCAGAGATATCATTGTTTTTTGAAAAAACGCTTATAACTTTTGCTAACATTGCTTGAAATTTGATTTCTTTATGTCAATATATTCCTTGGCTTATGCCGATTTCAACGATATCTCATATGTTATTTATCAACAATGTGACTGGCCGCCATATTGGAGTGAATGTAAAACAGTTTTTTCGCTACTCCTCCTTCAAAATTGGTCTAATTTTGTCCAAACATGTACTCAAATGATCTTCGGACTGAGCCGCATAAAAGTACTGTCCCCGATTTTTTTGCTATACTGGAAAAAAAAAGTTATGATGTCGCAAACTTAATGAGGTCAACCCATAATTGGTTCAGAGGCTGTAACTTGTGAACAGTTTGTCACAAAATCATAAAATTGGTGTCTATCGATTCCTTGCGTCATGTCGAATCTGAGGATATCTATTTTGCCAGCATTGGATGTACCACATCATAAGCTATATTAGCATTAAGTTAGCTTAGCATGCTAATCTCGTTAACATGATTTTGTGTGCTCATTCACACACTGAAGCCTCTCCTCTGCAGCTTAGTAAAACATGTCCTCTGGGTGGCGCAAGTGGTTCAACCATGCGTCATGAATCCCGAACCATTGTGGTCGTGGGTTCGAGACCAGTGTGGGGCGACTTTGAAATTGTGTATAAAATAATAATTTAAATTCCTTCCGGCTCTGCACTGCTGTTGGTGCTTAAATGCTAGCTGTGCTGCTGTAATTGATGTGCTTACTGTGCTTGATGTACATTAAATTTCTGATGTTTTGCTCTTCTGGCTCCGCATTGCGCTACAGCGGCTGTTGCTTGCTCTGCCTTGCAGGGCTTGGCCCCGTATTGCTGCTTGCAGCTATATTTATTATTATTATTATTCTTCTTCCTCCTCTTGAAGTCTATGGCAGCCCTATGAACCATACATAGGAAAATGATGAAATTTGGCACACTTGTAGTGATGGTAATGAAAAGTAATTGTAGCAATTTTTGAGTCTCTAGGTCCAACTCTATAGCGCCACCAGCAGTTCAAAAATTCAACATTGAAATGGTTATAACTTTTGAACCCTTTGATCTAGAAAAATGAAACTTAGTACACCTGATTCATCTCATCATGCTGATTAGAACCAATATCTTACATTAAGACTCCGCCCATTACAGTAGTGGCCATTTTGAAAAGTACAGTATGCAGTTTTTTTGCTACTCCTCCTTCAAAATTGGTCTAATTTTGTCCAAACATGTACTCAAATGATCTTCGGACTGAGCCGCATAAAAGTACTGTCCCCGATTTTTTTTATTCTTCTCTGATCAAAAGTTATGACGTCGCAAACTTAACGAGGTCGACCCAAAATTGGTTCAGAAGCTATAGCTCGGCCAAACTTTGATCAATCGAAACGAAAATTGGTACACTTCATCGGAAGCATGATCTGAGGTTCCATGCCAAAGTTGGGAACAGCGCCACCTACGGGTCATGAGATATGGAAAATGCATATTTTGGCCAATAACTTATGAACAGTTTGTCAGAAAATTATAAACTTGGTGTCTATCGATTCCTTGGGTCATGACAAATCCGTGGATATCGATTTTGCCATAATGGGATGTACCACGTGTCCGCCATTTTGAATGATGTCATAATTTGCAATATCTTTTAAACTATTTGAAATTTCTTCACCAAATTTGGTATGGATCATCATTAGCATGGCCCGAAGGTACATGAGAAGTTTGATCACAGCGCCACCTAGTGTTCCAGAGATATCATTGTTTTTTGAAAAAACACTTATAACTTTTGCCAACATTGCTTGAAATTTGATTTCTTTATGTCAATATATTCCTTGGCTTATGCCGATTTCAACGATATCTCATATGTTATTTTTCAACAATGTGACTGGCCGCCATATTGGAGCGAATGTAAAACAGTTTTTTCGCTACTCCTCCTTCAAAATTGGTCTAATTTTGTCCAAATATGTACTCAAATGATCTTCGGACTGAGCCGCATAAAAGTACTGTCCCCGATTTTTTTGCTCTACTGGAAAAAAAAAGTTATGATGTCGCAAACTTAATGAGGTCAACCCATAATTGGTTCAGAGGCTGTAACTTGTGAACAGTTTGTCACAAAATCATAAAATTGGTGTCTATCGATTCCTTGCGTCATGTCGAATCTGAGGATATCTATTTTGCCAGCATTGGATGTACCACATCATAAGCTATATTAGCATTAAGTTAGCTTAGCATGCTAATCTCGTTAACATGATTTTGTGTGCTCATTCACACACTGAAGCCTCTCCTCTGCAGCTTTGTAAAACATGTCCTCTGGGTGGCGCAAGTGGTTCAACCATGCGTCATGAATCCCGAACCATTGTGGTCGTGGGTTCGAGACCAGTGTGGGGCGACTTTGAAATTGTGTATAAAATAATAATTTAAATTCCTTCCGGCTCTGCACTGCTGTTGGTGCTTAAATGCTAGCTGTGCTGCTGTAATTGATGTGCTTACTGTGCTTGATGTACATTAAATTTCTGATGTTTTGCTCTTCTGGCTCCGCATTGCGCTACAGCGGCTGTTGCTTGCTCTGCCTTGCAGGGCTTGGCCCCGTATTGCTGCTTGCAGCTATTTAGGGGCCAAGCCCCGAAGGGGCTATGGCACCTATTGTATCTGTTAGTTTTCTTATTAGGGGCCAAGCCCCGAAGGGGCTATGGCACCTATTGTATCTGTTAGTTTTCTTATTATTATTAGGGGCCAAGCCCCGAAGGGGCTATGGCACCTATTGTATCTGTTAGTTTTCTTATTATTATTAGGGGCCAAGCCCCGAAGGGGCTATGGCACCTATTGTATCTGTTAGTTTTCTTATTATTATTAGGGGCCAAGCCCCGAAGGGGCTATGGCACCTATTGTATCTGTTAGTTTTCTTATTATTATTAGGGGCCAAGCCCCGAAGGGGCTATGGCACCTATTGTATCTGTTAGTTTTCTTATTATTAGGGGCCAAGCCCCGAAGGGGCTATGGCACCTATTGTATCTGTTAGTTTTCTTATTATTATTATTAGGGGCCAAGCCCCGAAGGGGCTATGGCACCTATTGTATCTGTTAGTTTTCTTATTATTATTATTATTATTATTCTTCTTCCTCCTCTTGAAGTCTATGGCAGCCCTATGAACCATACATAGGAAAATGATGAAATTTGGCACACTTGTAGTGATGGTAATGAAAAGTAATTGTAGCAATTTTTGAGTCTCTAGGTCCAACTCTATAGCGCCACCAGCAGTTCAAAAATTCAACATTGAAATGGTTATAACTTTTGAACCCTTTGATCTAGAAAAATGAAACTTAGTACACCTGATTCATCTCATCATGCTGATTAGAACCAATATCTTACATTAAGACTCCGCCCATTACAGTAGTGGCCATTTTGAAAAGTACAGTATGCAGTTTTTTTGCTACTCCTCCTTCAAAATTGGTCTAATTTTGTCCAAACATGTACTCAAATGATCTTCGGACTGAGCCGCATAAAAGTACTGTCCCCGATTTTTTTTATTCTTCTCTGATCAAAAGTTATGACGTCGCAAACTTAACGAGGTCGACCCAAAATTGGTTCAGAAGCTATAGCTCGGCCAAACTTTGATCAATCGAAACGAAAATTGGTACACTTCATCGGAAGCATGATCTGAGGTTCCATGCCAAAGTTGGGAACAGCGCCACCTACGGGTCATGAGATATGGAAAATGCATATTTTGGCCAATAACTTATGAACAGTTTGTCAGAAAATTATAAACTTGGTGTCTATCGATTCCTTGGGTCATGACAAATCCGTGGATATCGATTTTGCCATGATGGGATGTACCACGTGTCCGCCATTTTGAATGATGTCATAATTTGCAATATCTTTTAAACTATTTGAAATTTCTTCACCAAATTTGGTATGGATCATCATTAGCATGGCCCGAAGGTACCTGAGAAATTTGATCACAGCGCCACCTAGTGTTCCAGAGATATCATTGTTTTTTGAAAAAACGCTTATAACTTTTGCTAACATTGCTTGAAATTTGATTTCTTTATGTCAATATATTCCTTGGCTTATGCCGATTTCAACGATATCTCATATGTTATTTATCAACAATGTGACTGGCCGCCATATTGGAGTGAATGTAAAACAGTTTTTTCGCTACTCCTCCTTCAAAATTGGTCTAATTTTGTCCAAACATGTACTCAAATGATCTTCGGACTGAGCCGCATAAAAGTACTGTCCCCGATTTTTTTGCTATACTGGAAAAAAAAAGTTATGATGTCGCAAACTTAACGAGGTCAACCCATAATTGGTTCAGAGGCTGTAACTTGTGAACAGTTTGTCACAAAATCATAAAATTGGTGTCTATCGATTCCTTGCGTCATGTCGAATCTGAGGATATCTATTTTGCCAGCATTGGATGTACCACATCATAAGCTATATTAGCATTAAGTTAGCTTAGCATGCTAATCTCGTTAACATGATTTTGTGTGCTCATTCACACACTGAAGCCTCTCCTCTGCAGCTTTGTAAAACATGTCCTCTGGGTGGCGCAAGTGGTTCAACCATGCGTCATGAATCCCGAACCATTGTGGTCGTGGGTTCGAGACCAGTGTGGGGCGACTTTGAAATTGTGTATAAAATAATAATTTAAATTCCTTCCGGCTCTGCACTGCTGTTGGTGCTTAAATGCTAGCTGTGCTGCTGTAATTGATGTGCTTACTGTGCTTGATGTACATTAAATTTCTGATGTTTTGCTCTTCTGGCTCCGCATTGCGCTACAGCGGCTGTTGCTTGCTCTGCCTTGCAGGGCTTGGCCCCGTATTGCTGCTTGCAGCTATATTTAGGGGCCAAGCCCCGAAGGGGCTATGGCACCTATTGTATCTGTTAGTTTTCTTATTATTATTATTATTATTATTCTTCTTCCTCCTCTTGAAGTCTATGGCAGCCCTATGAACCATACATAGGAAAATGATGAAATTTGGCACACTTGTAGTGATGGTAATGAAAAGTAATTGTAGCAATTTTTGAGTCTCTAGGTCCAACTCTATAGCGCCACCAGCAGTTCAAATATTCAACATTGAAATGGTTATAACTTTTGAACCCTTTGATCTAGAAAAATGAAACTTAGTACACCTGATTCATCTCATCATGCTGATTAGAACCAATATCTTACATTAAGACTCCGCCCATTACAGTAGTGGCCATTTTGAAAAGTACAGTATGCAGTTTTTTTGCTACTCCTCCTTCAAAATTGGTCTAATTTTGTCCAAACATGTACTCAAATGATCTTCGGACTGAGCCGCATAAAAGTACTGTCCCCGATTTTTTTTATTCTTCTCTGATCAAAAGTTATGACGTCGCAAACTTAACGAGGTCGACCCAAAATTGGTTCAGAAGCTATAGCTCGGCCAAACTTTGATCAATCGAAACGAAAATTGGTACACTTCATCGGAAGCATGATCTGAGGTTCCATGCCAAAGTTGGGAACAGCGCCACCTACGGGTCATGAGATATGGAAAATGCATATTTTGGCCAATAACTTATGAACAGTTTGTCAGAAAATTATAAACTTGGTGTCTATCGATTCCTTGGGTCATGACAAATCCGTGGATATCGATTTTGCCATGATGGGATGTACCACGTGTCCGCCATTTTGAATGATGTCATAATTTGCAATATCTTTTAAACTATTTGAAATTTCTTCACCAAATTTGGTATGGATCATCATTAGCATGGCCCGAAGGTACCTGAGAAATTTGATCACAGCGCCACCTAGTGTTCCAGAGATATCATTGTTTTTTGAAAAAACGCTTATAACTTTTGCTAACATTGCTTGAAATTTGATTTCTTTATGTCAATATATTCCTTGGCTTATGCCGATTTCAACGATATCTCATATGTTATTTATCAACAATGTGACTGGCCGCCATATTGGAGTGAATGTAAAACAGTTTTTTCGCTACTCCTCCTTCAAAATTGGTCTAATTTTGTCCAAACATGTACTCAAATGATCTTCGGACTGAGCCGCATAAAAGTACTGTCCCCGATTTTTTTGCTATACTGGAAAAAAAAAGTTATGATGTCGCAAACTTAATGAGGTCGACCCATAATTGGTTCAGAGGCTGTAACTTGTGAACAGTTTGTCACAAAATCATAAAATTGGTGTCTATCGATTCCTTGCGTCATGTCGAATCTGAGGATATCTATTTTGCCAGCATTGGATGTACCACATCATAAGCTATATTAGCATTAAGTTAGCTTAGCATGCTAATCTCGTTAACATGATTTTGTGTGCTCATTCACACACTGAAGCCTCTCCTCTGCAGCTTTGTAAAACATGTCCTCTGGGTGGCGCAAGTGGTTCAACCATGCGTCATGAATCCCGAACCATTGTGGTCGTGGGTTCGAGACCAGTGTGGGGCGACTTTGAAATTGTGTATAAAATAATAATTTAAATTCCTTCCGGCTCTGCACTGCTGTTGGTGCTTAAATGCTAGCTGTGCTGCTGTAATTGATGTGCTTACTGTGCTTGATGTACATTAAATTTCTGATGTTTTGCTCTTCTGGCTCCGCATTGCGCTACAGCGGCTGTTGCTTGCTCTGCCTTGCAGGGCTTGGCCCCGTATTGCTGCTTGCAGCTATATTAGCAATTGTTATTGTCAGAATAACAATTCTTCTTCTTCCCAGTGGAAGTCTATGGCAGCCCTATGAACCGTACATAGGAAAATGATGAAATTTGGCACTCTTGTAGTGATGGCCATGAATAGTAAATGTAGCAATTTTTGAGTCTTTAGGACCAACTCTATAGCGCCACCAGCAGTTAAAAAATTCAACATTGAAATGGTTATAACTTTTGAACCCTTTGATCTAGAAAAATGAAACTTAGTACACCTGATTTATCTCATCATGCTGATCAGAACCAATATCTTACATTAAGACTCCGCCCATTACAGTAGTGGCCATTTTGAAAAGTACAGTATGCAGTTTTTTTGCTACTCCTCCTTCAAAATTGGTCTAATTTTGTCCAAACATGTGCTCAAATGATCTTCGGACTGAGCCGCATAAAAGTACTGTCCCCGATTTTTTTTATTCTTCTCTGATCAAAAGTTATGACGTCGCAAAGTTAACAAGGTCGACCTAAAATTGGTTCAGCGGCTGTATCTCGGCCAAACTTTGATCAATCGAAACGAAAATTGGTACACTTCATCGGAAGCATGATCTGAGGTTCCATGCCAAAGTTGGGAACAGCGCCACCTACGGGTCATGAGATATGGAAAATGCATATTTTGGCCAATAACTTGTGAACGGTTTGTCAGAAAATTATAAACTTGGTGTCTATCGATTCCTTGGGTCATGATGAATCCGTGGATATTGATTTTGCCATGATGGGATGTACCACGTGTCCGCCATTTTGAATTTTGTCATAATTTGCAATATCTTTTAAACTATTTGAAATTTCTTCACCAAATTTGGTATGGATCGTCATTAGCATGGCCCGAAGGTACCTGAGAAGTTTGATCACAGCTCCACCTAGTGTTCCAGAGATATCATTGTTTTTTGAAAAAACGCTTATAACTTTTGCTAACATTGCTTGAAATTTGATTTCTTTATGTCAATATATTCCTTGGCTTATGCCGATTTCAACGATATCTCATATGTTATTTTTCAACAATGTGACTGGCCGCCATATTGGAGTGAATGTAAAACAGTTTTTTCGCTACTCCTCCTTCAAAATTGGTCTAATTTTGTCCAAACATGTGCTCAAATGATCTTCGGACTGAGCCGCATAAAAGTACTGTCCCCGATTTTTTTGCTATACTGGAAAAAAAAAGTTATGATGTCGCAAACTTAATGAGGTCGACCCATAATTGGTTCAGAGGCTGTAACTTGTGAACAGTTTGTCAAAAAATCATAAAATTGGTGTCTATCGATTCATTGCGTCATGTCGAATCCGAGGATATCTATTTTGCCAGGATTGGATGTACCATGTTATAAGCTACATTAGCATTAAGATAGCTTAGCATGCTAATCTGGTTAACTTGCTTTTGTGTGCTCATTCTTACACTGAAGCCTCTCCTCTGAAGGTTGTGATTGTACGTCCTCTGAGTGGTGCAATCTGCTAAACCATGAATCTAAAATCCTGAGCCATTCTGGTCGTGGGTTCGAGTCCCATGTGGGATGACTTTAAAGTTGTCATTTAAATTCCTTCCGGCTCTGCACTGCTGTTGGTGCTTAAATGCTCGCTGTGCTTCATTTACATTTATATTTAATTTCTGCTGTTTTTGTTCTTGCGGCTCTGCACTGCTGTTGGAGCTTAAATGCTTGCTGCGCTGCTGTGCTTGATGTACATTTACATGTATATTCAATTTCTGCTCTTTTTGTTCTTCTGGCTCCGCACTGCTGTTGGTGCTTAAATGCTTGCTGTGTTGCTGTAATTGATGTGCTTACAGAACTTGCTGTGCTTGATGTACATTAAATTTCTGATGTTTTGCTCTTCTGGCTCCGCATTGCGCTACAGCGGCTTTTGCTTGCTGTGCCTTGCAGGGCTTGGCCCCGTATTGCTGCTTGCAGCTATTTATTAGGGGCCAAGCCCCGAAGGGGCTATGGCACCTATTGTATCTGTTAGTTTTCTTATTATTATTATTAGGGGCCAAGCCCCGAAGGGGCTATGGCACCTATTGTATCTGTTAGTTTTCTTATTATTAGGGGCCAAGCCCCGAAGGGGCTATGGCACCTATTGTATCTGTTAGTTTTCTTATTAGGGGCCAAGCCCCGAAGGGGCTATGGCACCTATTGTATCTGTTAGTTTTCTTATTATTATTATTATTATTATTCTTCTTCCTCCTCTTGAAGTCTATGGCAGCCCTATGAACCATACATAGGAAAATGATGAAATTTGGCACACTTGTAGTGATGGTAATGAAAAGTAATTGTAGCAATTTTTGAGTCTCTAGGTCCAACTCTATAGCGCCACCAGCAGTTCAAAAATTCAACATTGAAATGGTTATAACTTTTGAACCCTTTGATCTAGAAAAATGAAACTTAGTACACCTGATTCATCTCATCATGCTGATTAGAACCAATATCTTACATTAAGACTCCGCCCATTACAGTAGTGGCCATTTTGAAAAGTACAGTATGCAGTTTTTTTGCTACTCCTCCTTCAAAATTGGTCTAATTTTGTCCAAACATGTACTCAAATGATCTTCGGACTGAGCCGCATAAAAGTACTGTCCCCGATTTTTTTTATTCTTCTCTGATCAAAAGTTATGACGTCGCAAACTTAACGAGGTCGACCCAAAATTGGTTCAGAAGCTATAGCTCGGCCAAACTTTGATCAATCGAAACGAAAATTGGTACACTTCATCGGAAGCATGATCTGAGGTTCCATGCCAAAGTTGGGAACAGCGCCACCTACGGGTCATGAGATATGGAAAATGCATATTTTGGCCAATAACTTATGAACAGTTTGTCAGAAAATTATAAACTTGGTGTCTATCGATTCCTTGGGTCATGACAAATCCGTGGATATCGATTTTGCCATGATGGGATGTACCACGTGTCCGCCATTTTGAATGATGTCATAATTTGCAATATCTTTTAAACTATTTGAAATTTCTTCACCAAATTTGGTATGGATCATCATTAGCATGGCCCGAAGGTACCTGAGAAATTTGATCACAGCGCCACCTAGTGTTCCAGAGATATCATTGTTTTTTGAAAAAACGCTTATAACTTTTGCTAACATTGCTTGAAATTTGATTTCTTTATGTCAATATATTCCTTGGCTTATGCCGATTTCAACGATATCTCATATGTTATTTATCAACAATGTGACTGGCCGCCATATTGGAGTGAATGTAAAACAGTTTTTTCGCTACTCCTCCTTCAAAATTGGTCTAATTTTGTCCAAACATGTACTCAAATGATCTTCGGACTGAGCCGCATAAAAGTACTGTCCCCGATTTTTTTGCTATACTGGAAAAAAAAAGTTATGATGTCGCAAACTTAATGAGGTCAACCCATAATTGGTTCAGAGGCTGTAACTTGTGAACAGTTTGTCACAAAATCATAAAATTGGTGTCTATCGATTCCTTGCGTCATGTCGAATCTGAGGATATCTATTTTGCCAGCATTGGATGTACCACATCATAAGCTATATTAGCATTAAGTTAGCTTAGCATGCTAATCTCGTTAACATGATTTTGTGTGCTCATTCACACACTGAAGCCTCTCCTCTGCAGCTTTGTAAAACATGTCCTCTGGGTGGCGCAAGTGGTTCAACCATGCGTCATGAATCCCGAACCATTGTGGTCGTGGGTTCGAGACCAGTGTGGGGCGACTTTGAAATTGTGTATAAAATAATAATTTAAATTCCTTCCGGCTCTGCACTGCTGTTGGTGCTTAAATGCTAGCTGTGCTGCTGTAATTGATGTGCTTACTGTGCTTGATGTACATTAAATTTCTGATGTTTTGCTCTTCTGGCTCCGCATTGCGCTACAGCGGCTGTTGCTTGCTCTGCCTTACAGGGCTTGGCCCCGTATTGCTGCTTGCAGCTATATTCTTATTATTATTATTATTATTATTCTTCTTCCTCCTCTTGAAGTCTATGGCAGCCCTATGAACCATACATAGGAAAATGATGAAATTTGGCACACTTGTAGTGATGGTAATGAAAAGTAATTGTAGCAATTTTTGAGTCTCTAGGTCCAACTCTATAGCGCCACCAGCAGTTCAAAAATTCAACATTGAAATGGTTATAACTTTTGAACCCTTTGATCTAGAAAAATGAAACTTAGTACACCTGATTCATCTCATCATGCTGATTAGAACCAATATCTTACATTAAGACTCCGCCCATTACAGTAGTGGCCATTTTGAAAAGTACAGTATGCAGTTTTTTTGCTACTCCTCCTTCAAAATTGGTCTAATTTTGTCCAAACATGTACTCAAATGATCTTCGGACTGAGCCGCATAAAAGTACTGTCCCCGATTTTTTTTATTCTTCTCTGATCAAAAGTTATGACGTCGCAAACTTAACGAGGTCGACCCAAAATTGGTTCAGAAGCTATAGCTCGGCCAAACTTTGATCAATCGAAACGAAAATTGGTACACTTCATCGGAAGCATGATCTGAGGTTCCATGCCAAAGTTGGGAACAGCGCCACCTACGGGTCATGAGATATGGAAAATGCATATTTTGGCCAATAACTTATGAACAGTTTGTCAGAAAATTATAAACTTGGTGTCTATCGATTCCTTGGGTCATGACAAATCCGTGGATATCGATTTTGCCATGATGGGATGTACCACGTGTCCGCCATTTTGAATGATGTCATAATTTGCAATATCTTTTAAACTATTTGAAATTTCTTCACCAAATTTGGTATGGATCATCATTAGCATGGCCCGAAGGTACCTGAGAAATTTGATCACAGCGCCACCTAGTGTTCCAGAGATATCATTGTTTTTTGAAAAAACGCTTATAACTTTTGCTAACATTGCTTGAAATTTGATTTCTTTATGTCAATATATTCCTTGGCTTATGCCGATTTCAACGATATCTCATATGTTATTTATCAACAATGTGACTGGCCGCCATATTGGAGTGAATGTAAAACAGTTTTTTCGCTACTCCTCCTTCAAAATTGGTCTAATTTTGTCCAAACATGTACTCAAATGATCTTCGGACTGAGCCGCATAAAAGTACTGTCCCCGATTTTTTTGCTATACTGGAAAAAAAAAGTTATGATGTCGCAAACTTAATGAGGTCAACCCATAATTGGTTCAGAGGCTGTAACTTGTGAACAGTTTGTCACAAAATCATAAAATTGGTGTCTATCGATTCCTTGCGTCATGTCGAATCTGAGGATATCTATTTTGCCAGCATTGGATGTACCACATCATAAGCTATATTAGCATTAAGTTAGCTTAGCATGCTAATCTCGTTAACATGATTTTGTGTGCTCATTCACACACTGAAGCCTCTCCTCTGCAGCTTTGTAAAACATGTCCTCTGGGTGGCGCAAGTGGTTCAACCATGCGTCATGAATCCCGAACCATTGTGGTCGTGGGTTCGAGACCAGTGTGGGGCGACTTTGAAATTGTGTATAAAATAATAATTTAAATTCCTTCCGGCTCTGCACTGCTGTTGGTGCTTAAATGCTAGCTGTGCTGCTGTAATTGATGTGCTTACTGTGCTTGATGTACATTAAATTTCTGATGTTTTGCTCTTCTGGCTCCGCATTGCGCTACAGCGGCTGTTGCTTGCTCTGCCTTGCAGGGCTTGGCCCCGTATTGCTGCTTGCAGCTATATTTAATTTTGTTTTTGTTTTCACTCTGTCTGCTTTGTTCCTATTTGCCTGTGTTTTCATTTGTCTCCTAGGTTACTAATTACCCTCTTGTTTGTTACCATAGTTACTCATTAGTTCCCTTGTTTGCTTCACCTGTGTTAATCTTATATGCTTGTGTCTCAGTTCTCATTTGTTGGTTGCCGTTAACGTCTACACTGAGTTTGGCTATGGTTAATCCTTTGTTAATAAAGTCTTTTGCATTTGTCTTCTTCATCTTGCTGTCTACATTCAACATGACTGCTAAAACATGACCCTACAACAGTGGTTCAATATATATGTTTATATACGAATACTAACTGTATGTTCTTCAATGAAAACCACTGCTTTACAGTTTGTTGAATTAAAATGTCAGAAATGTCAAGATAGAAAATGTTCAGAAAGTTGAACTGAACATGATATTCATATTTATGGCTCTATTAATAATGTAAAAGTTGAGTCTTAGGGCCAAGAAGTTACTCAGGAAGTTGCTATGGCTCAACGGATAATCAAACAAACCTCCACTGAGTGACTTCTGGCATGTAATGTGAGGTCATGACTTTAAGTTACTTTATTTACTAGTTTTGGCAGGCCATCAGATGACCTTTGCCCTTTTGCAAGTTGCAACATTAGAAAAGTATCTAAGAAGATGCCAACTATGCTTTTCTTTATACTACACCCAGAATTGCTTGTGAGTCATAGCAATTCAAAAAGCAGTATTCACATTTTGTGATTATAAAAAAAAAAAAAAAACTCAAAGCTTACAGGCAGCTTATGCTAGCAAATATCAATATATTTACTGTTATTATTTTGCTAGATATAAACTATTTACTTACAGATCTATAGTAGAAATGTCAAAACAAAGAGGTAAGAAGAAAAAAAAAATCCCTAGTTAGCTTGTATTGCTAACAACATTTGTTTCCATATTATTTGAATGCAGTTTACTTGGTGGCAAAAGAAATTGAACTGAATGATTATTGATCTTTTGGTTATTTTTTTATTTTATTTTTCTCAAAACTGTTATACAAAAAGTGCAGAATATTTTGGGATGTGTGTTATAGGATACTCCACTGAAAAAAAGAAATTATCTCATTATTTCTCACCCTCATGCTATCCCAGATGTATATAACCTTATTTCTATAAAGATGAACACAAATTTGCATAAATCCATCTCTGTGAGTATATAAAAAGTGGATAGACCCCTCAAAGTTGACGCTTCAAATACCACACAAAATGCTTCACAATGAGCTGAATAGCGACCGCTTTATGGAGGATGATCAGATGTTTATTTTAATTTCAATATTAACTTGTTTACATCGTTCAAATAGCACACTTGGCCAGCTATAGAGAATCTGGCAGTCAGGCTGTTGGCAACAGACCAATCCTGAGTGGCGACATCACTACATGCACTCTACCACGGCTGCGAATTCTGGTCTGAGAGCGGTTTGTAATAGTGCCGTGCCGTAGCAAGCTCAAGTGGAAATAAAACTGGAATCGTTCCTTACTGTGCATAGAATCGTTCGGCCAGACGGTGGAAAAGCAGCTGATGATTCATCAACTAGGGTGTATGGATTACAATCGTGTTCATTTTGTGTGGTTTTTGAATCGTCAACTTTGAGGGCCCATGCACTTGACTTGCATTATATGGACTCACGGAGATAGATTATTTTTCAAAAATCATCTGAAGAAAGTAAGTCATATCTGGGAAAGCATGAAGGTGAGTAAATGATGAGAAAACTATAGCCTAATTTCTGAGTGGAGTATCCCTTTAACATTACTCGGCTCAGAGTCGTGCTTTCAAACAAATCACCATTTTACTTGAGATAACACCCAAAAATAGCACAAAGTCCAATGGGATTTGTCTGGTATGGGGCATTTTGGTACAGGCTAGTCATCACAGACCAGTGCAGCATTATATAATTGAAAATGTTGAATCAGCCTACCAATGTCTCCTTCTTGACTGACACATGAGGTCAGTATGAAGCCCTTAGGTGGGGTTAGATTTAATTAGCATCCATCTCTGCTCTCTGTCTCTTATCCTCTGGAGTCAGAGCACTCATACTCGCTCATTCAAAGCAATGACCAGCCCTTTTGTTTCTGGACTGTGAACCATCTCGCAGTCTGCCTTTGCCTGAAGAGAGAGGCCTGTGTTCTTATTGCCTATTCACTTCAGCTCAAACCAGCAACGGCCACCAAATCATTGAGTACATCTTACATCCTACTGGATATATCAATACAGAACATCCATTGTATTCAGTGTCAAATGTGAAATAGAACACATTATAGAACAAGCAATTTCATATCTTTATCTTAAGATTTTAAGATTTTAAGCATTTAACCTTTACTACTGCATCAAGTACTGCACTAGGTGGTTTTCCTTTTATTCTCATTCTGAAGGTTAACACAAAACATATACTAAATATGTCAAGTGTAACAGTTGTGTTTAGTTTCACTGTGTTTTGGTTCTGTTTTGTTCCTGTTTCCAGTCAATGGGCCTCATTCATGGAACTTTTGTAAATATTTTTTGTGAATTCTGAGTAATTTGCGCATAAAACGGACCTTCCCGAAAACTCTCCTCCAGATTCGCAAATGCTTCGTAAACACTAGATTTAATAGAATCGCATCTTAAAATAGATTTTTACAAAGCTAAATAATTCATAAATATAAAATAATGCATACATAATTCATAAATATTTGTTTTTAAGAGATTGCACCCAAAGTGTTTGTGGTTAAGAGTTTTTCAAATATTAAGAAGCAGTGAAGTAGGTTTCTTTTTTTCTTCTTTTTTTTTTTTTTTTTTTGGAAGAAATAATAATAGATTATTCCAAAATAATGAGACTATTTTCTTCATTGTGATATCACGGCAGTTTTTGAGTATGTACCTTAATTTTTTTTTTTATTAATATAGAAATGAAAAATTTACTAATTAAATTAGAGATATCAAATTCACTGTTTGTATGAAGCAGAATTATTATTATTAAAATTGCATTTTTAATTATAAAGAAAAAATAGGACAATAAATGAGCATCATGACACAAATGCTCCCAGGAGCCTAATATATGTTAATTTTCCAATGTTTCACTGATGTCACTGCACAGTCTGTCCCAGTGTCTGTTTCATGGCTGTCTGATTTTGGGGGACAGATTGCATAACAAGTACAGCATGATGCGCCTTCCGGGTTTTCAGTCAAGGAGCTTTTAATCATCTCAAAAGCTCAGTCAATTAAACTAAGTCATTCTAGCCCCCAGACTATCCAAACTGGCCTTATACTTTACCCACCTAACACACACACACACACACACATACATGCACAGCTTTTTCTCACCCAGTACCCGCACTGCTGTCTCCTCATGGCTTCTGCCTCAAGGGCAGAGAGGAACTAATGGCAAACAGAAAGATATTGAGAGAGGGGAAAGGTTGGTTCAATCAAGCAAGATTCTTCAGAATCATGCACCAGAAAAGTCATTCTTCATTAAGACAAAGCTTAGAGCTTGCAGCATAAAAACAGAATGATTAATACCATCCAAAAAGTGATTATAACTCCAATTAGAAAAGCTCAAGAGATTAATTGTACTAACAATAAGCATAAAGTTAAACTACTGTGTAACTCACACTTACCAACAATTATTCAGACAGATAAAGAGACAGAGCAGAAGGCAAAACAGTAGGTATAGACGAGCTTAATGTTTCAATAATTTCCACCATAAATACAGATGTTATCCTCCCTCTGAATAACTTCATTGTACACTTTCACCATGTTTTACTTGAAATCATTGAATCCATCCATGTAAAGGCGTTCTGTGCCTTGCAGCTGTGCCATAACGTCTCAGTAAATAATGGTACTGATGGATCATTCACGTTACAATGTCGCCCTCTAGTGGCTATTTAAACCACTATTGCCATTATCATTACAATATTGTGTAGCGCAGGTGCAAGTAAATGCAAACTGCAGCCAGACCCTTTGGAATCTTTGAGTGGAATTGCATCTGTTTCACTAACAAAATCTAAACTGTTAATAATTTTAAGGGGAAAAATCCTTAAGGTTAGGTCAGGTCAGGTGGCTAACGCAGTCCTCTGAACACTGTTCTCTGTGAATTAAGGAAATTTGAACTTAATGCAAGCAGCTACTGCAGTATCCATGGATGCCCTTAGATGTGGGTGCCTGCCATGCTCTGGATCATTCCAGAAGTTGAAGTAGCCTACTGTAGCCTACATTCAGTTATGTGCAATACTTTAGGCACAAATATGATGTCTGGCCAAGCGGCAACATTCTGATCTGAAAAATGAAGCCTACCCGGAAGTGCGAAAAACTGCAATACATCGAAAATCCGCTAGGGGAAGGTCCCAAAAGGGAGCAAATGTCCATAGCCCCCATGTTAAAATGTCCGTTTTCACAGCATAAATTCATGTTTTTACAGGTTGGTCCCATGGACTTTTATTGTATTTTTCAATAGGATCCGAGTGCCTGACAACCATGAGGGCTGTGAATTTTTTTCTAACTCGTTAGTTTAGATCGTATTTAGATATAAAATGTATGACAATAAGGGCGTGGTTAACTTTGACTGACAGCTTGATTGATAGCTGACAAGGCAGCGCCACGGAGAATGACAACATAAGAAGCGCCATTTTTTAATACAGTTGACATATAATACTACTGTTTCTGTATCATGAAATGTAGTTTTAAGAGTTTTTCAGGCGAGAATGTAGTTGTTTAAAGCTCAAATCTGTGGTTTATTTATAAAGATTTATGAAAATTGTATCCAGTTGTGAGATCCCGTGATGACCGGGCGCTCGGCGTTCATGTACCCCGCCTGGAACAGCCTTTCCTCGGCTAGTCGTTCTGAGGTTTGCCGCTGTCTCTGGCGTCGCGTCTCTGTAGTGGTTAAACATGAGATATAATTCGTCTTGTGTATATCTAACGGGCGATTTTTGGTTTCGTGAATCTATAATTTGTTCCCTCACCAATCGTTTTGGCTGAGGGGAAGTTTCATAACTTTATAAGCTATTTAACTTTACCGTTGTATGGTTAGACTAGAGCGATGACTTTGTATGTTTGACTGAATTGTTTGCTTTATTTGTATAGCTTTTTGTAACTTTACCTTTTACTTTTATAATGGCTAATATTGATAAAAGTGAAATTTAACAAAAAGAGACTGGGTTGAGTTTTGTCATTTTAAATTTTAATACAACGAATATGATCTGTAATGTTGTTTACTGCAACATCTGTTGTTTAGTACAAATGCATATATTGCCTGGACCATATTAAAATGTTTACTATTTTTATATTATATTTAAAACGAAAAGAGGCAGGTTTGTGTTTTATATTTTGTTTTTTTTTATAAATAGGCAAACGTTATGTGCAGTGAATATAATCAATACGCGTTGCCTGAACCACATTTGTGTGGCTATAATGTTTAAGATTTCTTTAAATGAAAACGAAGAGTTAGTGTGGTGTTTTATAACATATTTCATTGCCTAAAATATACACAGAGATAACCGGAGTAGCAGAGCAAGCTGAGTGACGCGTGCTGCGTCAAAAGGTGGGCGGGGTTAGGATTTCCCAAGATTTTCCAAGATGGCGCCGCCCATACCCCCCATAAACGGCTTCAAACCCGTTCTTCAGAAAGTCTATGGGTGACGTCACAGACGCTTTGTCCATATTTTTTACAGTCTATGTGTCTGGCACAGAAAAACGATATAGTTGGAAACACTTTCAGAACGATTTTATCCAACTGATGATGAACGATAGAAACATTGGCAGCCAATCAGAATCCATCCTGTTGTAACGAGCTCGAGCATTTAAAGTCTGCGTGAACCGGAAGTTGCAAAGGACTTTTCTCCAGTGTTATGACAGAGGGCAGGGTTTTACTTAGCGCTCCTCCTCTCCATCTCTGCTCATAGCAGACTAACGGTTTGAGGGGAGTGGTTAAGCGTTTTCAACCCAAGCCGTCAAACCTACGTCATCAGAAAAAGACGCCATTCCAGTCTGGAAGTAACTTTTCAGATTTTGATTAAAGATTACCATGGTAAAAAAATAAAATAAAAAAAAATAATTATATTTACTTGCACCGATTAATTGTTCACCACAAGACTAGTAATATGCGCTAACAAAGTAAATAGGGTCAATTTTGATTTCACGCGGACTTTAAAGAGGCAAACAAGCACGCGCTTAGAATAGATAGAACGATATTGTCTGGTGTGCTGTGGACGCTAATATAGTTATCTTTATAGTTATCGTTCTTGGTGTGAACGGGCCTTTAATGTGAATATGAATAAACCCTCAATTTTCTTTTGGGCCTCCATGAAGTTAATTTGTTTTTTCTCCAGTGAGTAGATGAATTTCTATACCTATTGAGCTGTCTATGCACAAATAAGCCTAGGAGCAATATCACACGAGTAGCCGTGTAAAATAAATATGAAACAACAACGCAGTGTCTTTAAAAAAAACAAAAAAACAAAACTTATTTTGTGCGGAACTACTTCCTTCCACCGCGGATTTAAAGGGCACTATTTATTTTGGTTTTAAGTGTTTAGTACAAATGCATATACTCTGTGTGAATGAAGTCAAGACATTGAGGATGAATTCTTGCGAACAGATTTTTGATATCTCGAACGGTTTGGCCGTGGCGAGGAAACGAATTTATGGCGAATAATGGGACACAGGAAGTGTGTTATAACTTCTGCATACATTATCTGATCTTGCTGAAACTTCAGCAATGTGTTCGTTGTAAGAGGCCGATCACATGGATGTGACATTTGTGAGTCAAAGTTATAGCGCCACCAACTGGTATCTCGAACGGTTTGGCCGTGGCGAGGAAACGAATTTATGGCGAATAATGGGACACAGGAAGTGTGTTATAACTTCTGCATACATTATCTGATCTTGCTGAAACTTCAGCAGTGTGTTCGTTGTAAGAGGCCGATCACATGGATGTGACATTTGTGAGTCAAAGTTATAGCGCCACCAACTGGCAACAGGAAGTGTGTCACTTTCAAAATGCTTTGAAATCACCCTCTTATTTTTACCCGATTTGCTTAAAACTTTATGTGTATAATGTAGACACACGGCAGATGTAGACCTGTGAAAGGATTATTGATATCTTAGATACTGTTGCCGTGGCAACGCATCAAACTTTAATATTCTTTTTGGATGCTTTTGAGACTCTTCACATGCTTGAAAATGCATGAAACTCGACAGACACATCACATTTATTATCCAGTAGACATGTGCAAAGTTTCAGAAACGGACGTGGTGGAATGGCTCAGTAGCGCCACCTTTAGTCAAAAATGGGGGCTTAGTTTTTCCTAGAATCACAAAACTTGGTAGATGTATTGTTCTCATCAAGCCAGACAACTTTCTAATTTACAGTCATTACCTCAGATCAACAGGAAGTCAGATATTTTGGTTTGAATGTGGATTTTCTGGAGAATTTTCTCTCTCTCTGTGTGTGTCTGTGTTGGGGGGGGGGGGATTTGTCTATTCCATTTAATCTTTGTTTTTCAAGGTTTCAGGGGCTTTTGGGGCCCTTAGCGTGCTCAAAAACTCTTGAAACTTTTCACACAGGTCAGAACCCACGGTCATCAGAGCCGGGCTGAAGCTGGTACCCGGGCCTGGCAGTGGGGCTCAACAGCGCCCCCTTGGACACGGTCTGAAAACTTGGTCCATATATCAAACACGCTTGCATGAATTAATATGAAACTCGGTACACATGTAGATCTCATCGGGCCGAACAACTTCCGCACTCTAAGTTATTAGCTCCGCCCAACAGGAAGTCGGCTATTATGGGTTGTTTGAAAAACGCATGCTGTGGAATTTGATGTACTCATCCTAGAGAATTTATCCAATCGCCTCCAAACTCGGTCAGCATGAAGTCAATACACTGAGAATGCTAAATTGCGGACGGATTTTTGATATCTCGAACGGTTTGTCCGTGGCGAGGAAATGAATTTATGGCGAGAAAAGAGAAACACAAAGTAATATAACTTCTGCATACGTTAACTGATCTTGATGAAACTTCAGCAGTGTGTTTGTGCTTCAGCAGGCTGATCAGATGGATGTAGCTATTGTGAGTCAAAGTTATAGCGCCACCAACTGGCAGCAGGAAGTGTGTCACTTTCAAAATGCTTTTGACCGCACTGACATATGACATATATGATATGACAGGATAATGGTGCAGAGCGAGCATTTTCAATGAATTCCTATGGAAGTAGGAATGAACTAAAAAACGTTCGCTCTTCTCTGCCCGTTCCTCGCCGTGGACGCACACCATATATATATATTTTTTTTTTTGGTTACATATAATGTATATATATATATATATATATATATTTTTTTATATATATATATATATATATAAAAATATAGCTGCGAGCAGCGATGGAGGGCCCAAGCCGGTGACACCGCCACCCCGGTGGCTTTAGTGTAACTAAAGGCACCAGGGTGGCAGTGCCACCGGCTTGGGCCCGCAATCGCTGCTCGCAGCTATATTTTTTATTATATTCAGTTCTGTACAGCACTTTGGTCAGCCTGGGTTGTTTTTAAATGTGCTTTATAAATAAATATTGTATTGTATTGTTGGTGAATTGTATATGTTCCTCTATTGCAAGTTGCTTTTGATAAAATCACCTGCTAAATGTATAAATGTACACTTAGACAAGTTTGCTGTTCTAAAGTCTTTGACACTCTATTCATAACTGGTAGGTCTTGGCCCTTAAAATAGGTTGTAGTTCAATATCATGTTAAAAACTGTGTTGAATCCAGAATTTAGTCAAAAATTAGAGTCAAAAGCAGACCACTCTTTTATCTGGCCTTCTGCAAATCAAGCTCACAGACATTACAGAGATTAAAGAGTTGATTCAAAAAATAAAATCACATCATTTACTCACCCTCACATCATTCCAAACCTATATGACTTTATTTCTTCTGATGAACACAAAAGAAGATATTTTAAAGAATGTTTCAACCGTGTGTTCAAATGCTTCAAAACAAAATTGAGACCACAGTGCACATAATATGGACGGGAAAAAAAACAAGATCTTGCCTTTTGTCTTGAAGCATATCTTAAAATACAGTCAGACATTAGAAATGAAACCCAAAATAACTTGAATAAAATGTATATTTTTATTATTTTCTCACCTATGCAACAACATACTGAATGATTATATTTTTGAGCTTCTGATGCTGTTTTTTCACGTTGCGATTGTTTTAGTTAACTTTCAGTTTAGTGTTTTATATTTTATTTTTCATTACATTTTGTTTTTATTTTAGTTTTAACAAGGATTTGTTTTGATTATTAATGCACAAGTTCATTACTGAGGATCTGCTTTATGAAGTTTAGATTACTGAACCTGTTTGTAATTGTATTTAAATCATTTTCACTGTTCTACTCAATATATACATGATCATGTGGGTAAATTTAGAAACTATTTCAGAAGTTATTTACCACACACACAAGCATTTAAGCTTACTTAAGTTAATTTTAGAAGGCAACGCTATTACAAGTGTGCTGATAATTCTGGTGTTGTCACAAGACTGATCTTCTGCCGGGAACATCAGGCCAATCTGCTACTGTCCAGGTGGTTTGTCTTTGTCTGGCATCACAGCTGAGATCCACTGGGGTAACCCTACCAGTAGTTCTGAACAGGGCCGTTTCAAGATATTTGGGGGCCCTAGGCAAAAGAGTGAAGTGAGTTCCCAAGTCCTCCTTCAGGAAAATTTGTAAAATTCAGATGGGGTTTCTTGTATTCTGGTGCATTTTAAGAGTCATGAATTATCAATTGGCACAGACAGAAATTTAAGCAAAGCACCTAATAAAGAAAAAAAAAAAAAAAAAAAAAAATTGGTGAATAGCCATACGTTTATTGTTATTCTCATAGCATATCATGAAAGTGAAGTGTGGAGGATTCGATATTTACTTTACAGGAAAAGAACTTGAATAGAAGGACAAACGCGAAGGAAAAAGGGCATTTTTCTCCAGATGGAATAGAAACACCACCAACGGAAATTGATAGCCTGCGTAACGTTACATCTAAAATGTAACCGGACTTGATGGATTATTTTGTTTGGACCTAACTGCACGGGAGTCATAGGACCAGCTCTATTTGTTTGGAATTGACAAAGTTTTTACCGTGACCGCAGCCGCGGGCAGACACAGCCGCCAAGAGAACACTTCTCTAGCTTTTGCCTTTATAAGTTACATGGCAAAAAATCTCATGCGATCGTAATCTGGGCTCGTGCATCAAGAGGATTTAGCTCAAAGGAAGTTTTCGAACGCTGTAACGTTAGCTACCACAGTGAAGTGATGAGAAGTTGTCTAGTGTGTATTTTATGCTTAAATTCTGCAAACAGAACAAAGTTGTGTATGACTATTAGTTGAACTTTTTCACCCTCTAACAACGCTCACATCTACCGTTGTGTTTGGTCACTGATGTCAAGGTTATGTTCGCAGAGATGTGAAAACACGTCAGACAGCTGTATTTGGAGATAATAATGGTTTACTTGCCGCTGTGTCTTTGGCGTTTTTCCTCTTCTTCTTTCTTTCTCTGTGTTTTGGAAAATCGTGAAGGGTATGAACGCTTCATGATGACATTTTTAAATTTAAATGCCCGCGTAGCGCTGAGTGTTTCTCTTCCACTGACAGCTAGTGGGGGACCTGATGGGGGGTGCGCGACGATGGATGTCACTTCAACATTACAGTGATTAGGGCACTCATAGTGTTTGTCGTTGCATAGGGGGAATCCCTCTAGTTTGGGGGGCCCCTCTCACGGAGCAGTACTGGAAAGTGATAGCGCTGTCTCACTGTGGTTGTTTGTTTACAATGGTTGATACTGTTTGACGAGGGCAGATACACAACCTAAACGACCGTGCGGCCATCGGGGGCCCCCTTCAGCTGGGGGCCCTAGGCAGCTGCCTACCTTGCCTACCCCATTGCGACGGCTCTGGTTCTGAAGTACCAGTGGCATAGCTCTCAGCATCATTGATGCACACAAGCCCTTACAGCACGTCAAGCTGCAAACCATGTGAGGTACCCTAACCTAACTGTTTAAAAGCAACCACATATCAACCAACCACTCAAAATGTCCTTACAACCACTTAGCAATGCATGAAAAACCACAACGAAAAGTCCAGCAATCGCACAGCAAAACACTAACAACTGCTCAGGAAACCTAGGCAAAAGCATGTCAATAGACAGGAACCACCCAAAACATCCTGGCAACCACATAGCAATGCATTAAAACAGCTTAAAACAACCCACTGTAGGAGGAACTAACACCACAATCACAAAAAGCATCCTAACAATCTCACTGCAGTGTGCTAAAAATGCACAATGGCTAAGTTAAAAGAAAAGAAGATACCTTCACAAACAAGGAACAGAATACAAAAAGATAGCGAAGGCACTACATGTTCCTAAAGACACCATTGGAAGCATAGTTCACAAGTTCAAAGTTAAAGGAACAGTGGTTACACTACCTGGACGGGTCAGAAAAAAGAAGCCATCAACAGCTGGAACCAGATTTCTGAGAAGGCAGGTTCAGAAAAACTGTAAAAGACCTGCTGCAAGACTTGGTGGCAACAGGCACTGAGATTTCAGCTTGCACAGTAAGGCGAGTACTTAACGCATGCGGTTTCCATGCCAGAACTCCAAGATGTACATCACTACTGACCCAAAAGCACAAGAAAAGCGTTCAAAATCATATAAATAACCCACAGAAGTTTTGGGATTCTGTTCTGGGGAGCAATGAAACAAATCTGGATTTTTTTAGGCCCTATGGATCAGTGGTATGTCTGGAGGAAGAAGAATGAAGCATATGATGAAAAGAACACGGTCTACAATTAAGTAAAATGGTGATGCTCTGGGTCTGCTTTGCATCCACTGGCACTGGAATCTGCGTGTGGAAGGTAAGATGGATTCATTGAAGTATCAGAAAATCCTAGGAGAAAACATGGCGTGAGTGAGGAAGCACAAGCTTGGGCACCATTGGAACTTCCAACAGGACAATGATCCCAAGCATACCTCAAATTCCACCAAGGATTGGTTGCAGAAGTTCTGGAAGATTCTACAGTGGCCATCAGTCACCTGACTTAAAATCGAAGACTCATAAAAAAAAAAAATCTCTGGTGGGATTTGAAGGCGGCGGTTGCAGCATGTAAACCCAAGAATGTTACTGAACCGGAAGCCATTGCTCATGAGGAATGGGTTAAGATTCCTCAGAAACGCTGCCAGAAGCTGGTGTCAGGTTACACATCTCTTTTGCAGCAGATGATAACAGCAAAAGGGAGTTCCTCTAAGTACTAAAAATGCTTGCCATGAAGGGGTTGAATAATTTTGAGACTGCAGAAGTCATTTTCAGTTGAATTTGGGGAAACCACTTGAAACATTTGTTAAACCATTTCAATTAGTTGGTTCATTGCAAACAGCTGAAAGTCAGTACATTTTGCCAATAAACCTGATTTGCAATGGGGGATGAATAATTTAAATTACAACTGAAGCCTATATACACAAACATCTCAAAAACAAACTACATACACCACTCAATATTCAGCAACTACATATGGTATTGTCTAAATGCAAAGTTAAACTGTTAGTGATGTCAGATAGTTCCAGCATGTAATGACAATACTACACACAGAAGCAGAATACCCTTCTCCATCTTCTATTTATTTTGCACATATACCTCAAAGCTTAAGTGAACATCACATTTCTGCTAAATTTTGCCCCTCCAAAAAGTGCCCAAAAAATTTGAACTAAGGTACATCAACAAAAGCTAATTAACACTGATGTTTACAGAGAGCATAGTAGTTGTAGATTGATTCAAGAGACAAAACTAAATTAGAATAAATAGGAAATTACATTAATTCACAGTCAGACAGACAGGCAGTTTGTGTAGCATGTATGAAGGGATGGTACAGGTTTGGTTTCTGTGCTCTGTATAGTAAAGTGGTTGAAGGGTTTTGCTCATGGTTCAAGCTAAGTGGTCGGTTTCCTCTCAGGCCTTGCAGAGAGCCACTGCAGAGAAACGCACCTCCCCTTTCTCCCGCTCAGTAAACTCACGGCACACCCTTGCTGCATCCTAGAGAGATGAAATGGGAAAATGACTCATTGTTTTAGATGCTCTAAATCTACAGTTTTGACCATAATTACGGTTCATAAGAGAAAATATGACTACAGTTGTCATTAAGTACAAAAGGCCATTCCCAGGAAAATGTGTCCTTACCATGACAAAGCTTTCTGGTTTTGTAGGTCCATGACTCACAGGTCCATCAATTCTGCCATCTGATGTGACAAAACACCCACTTTTTCATCTCAGATATTTTAAAAGGAGTTTATACTTAAATGAAAGTCATTGGCCAATGAAACAGACACTACAACAATACATGTCACCCACTTACCCAGCTCATAAAGCTGACCATTTACATTGACAAATGTAATGAAATGGAAGTTGACTTCATCTGCCTCTGGCTGTTATGATAAGAGATGAAAAAAAATAAAATTAATCATTACTTAGTACTTGTATTTGTAACTAGTATATGTGCTATATTGTCAGTTGTTTTGTCTTACCCGACACTCTCCTTCGTTAGCAACTGCATCATGAGTTTCCTGGATGTCCTGAATAAAATTGTAACTACATTAACTTCATTTTAAAAACACAAATCAAGCCTGAATGCATTTTAATAAAGTCAGTATGAAACGGAAGATGCAATAGACTTTTCTTCTCTATTGTGGCGTATATCCGAGTGAAACTCGGTTGTGGTTTGTTATTGCGGTGATCTCATGCGAGTGACAGATTGTCTGACACTCACGCCAGAACACACATTATCAGAGAGAGAAGAGATGTTGCAAGAGGGAATGGAAGTTATTTTGATTAAATTACAAGGGCACATGAATTAAAAAAAAATAAAAAAATAAAAATGCACATGTAAATTCTTTATAATAGATACTGCAATATTCCATAAATAAGAATGATCAATTTTGATTTCATGGTGACTTTAAACAAAAAAAACATGGAATAATACAATAGTACCATCTACTGGTGGTATTGAATACTGCACAAAAATGAAAATGGTCACATGAACTTTGTGATATTTCTGACTTAATCTTGGTTTTTGGCAAATCACGTTTTGTGTGGCTCAACTTTTAATGAATGCTTACAATACCTTGTTTTGCTCAAGTTCTTTGGCTCTTTCTGCAGCAGACATCCCTGAGGTGGCTTTGAGAAACTTCTTCAGTGTAGAGTTATTGTCTATAGATGGTAGGGAGAAAAAAATAAAAAATACAAAAAATACAAAAATGTTAAGTCCTGAATCTGCCTCTCTCCCTAACAACCTAAACTGTGCCATATGACTGATTTATAATATTTGTATAAACTGTTTTTGCTTTAATGATGCATATGAAATTTCTTGCACTTTGGATTAACCTGGTTAAGGAATCTAAATATTTTTGGTTTGATTTATTTAGCCAGTCAAATCTTCAAAAGATAAATTAAATGTAATATTTTTAAAATCAACAAGGCCATCAGCTCTATTCTGCATCAATAAGCATATTGTGTATGAGCAGATGTTCATGGCACCACTGACCAAAATCAATACTGTCCTGGTTGTTGGCCACAGCATGTACCAATCCCACAGTTCCACAGGAGTTGACCACAGTTTGTTTCAGAAAATAAACACATTTAGTGTCATCAACAGACTGTTTGGAACGAAAGTCCTCATGCTAAAAGAAAGAAGAGGATGTGGGTTAAAAAGTTATAAGTATATGATTCATTCTGTGAGTTTAAATGTTAAACTAAAGTGACAACTTTCATTTCTTTCCTATAATAAAACTATTAAGATTGAGCAACACAAATACTCTTAAGAATTACACGTGAGAAATGACCACGCCCGCGTTTAATGTAATGCATTGTGTGCGCGCTCATCATGTGCGTGCGTCCGTACGTATACGTACCTGTTGCGTTAATGGGAAGAGCAGCATCATGGCACAGCAGGGTGATGGCACCCCTGACAAAGACTCATCCTCCAGACCCAAAACATCCACAAAACGCCAACTCGAGCCCACACCCAACTTACTCAATACCTAGATACAGAAAAAAAGGTTTACAAAAATCACAACACGAGACCCGTTATTTCCATATAAAATAAAGCGGTCTAAAATGGTCTCATTGTCGATTGTTTATAAACGGCAAACTGAATTGTGGTATTATGCAAAATTACAAATCATTGGTTAAAGCATGCATTTAGAAATTCTTCATGTTATTGTTTTCGTGCATAGGTGATGTGTGTAAGCCCACGCCCTTTCATTTCAGATTCGGGTCCATGACAGTTCAGCCCCAGACGCCACAGACAGTCTCATCATCATCATCATCTCATCTTATGACTCAGCAAACGTACCTTATTCAGCATCTGAAACCAATACAAACGCACAAATATGTCGGCCACAATCATACCAGAGAAAGCGAAAGCATGCACGACAAACAGATTGGCTAGCGTGGCTAAATCATGACATAGCGTTAAACCTCCGGGTTTATTTCCATCGGTTTCCACTCCATGATCGCAGACGTTCGTGGGTGTCACTCCTCAAGAGTTCTGAAAGGCGTCGCCCGAGAAAACACAAACCCTGCTGAGGGAGCACGAGGATCATATATGCGACCGGTCATATTCCATTTACACCGACCGGAGGGGTGTTCGCTCAGATACTCGTGCTATTTATGTACTACTGGCACACATATTTACACCGGCAGTGAAACTTTTCTGAATATTTAGTGTGTCTAAAAAAAGCCAACGCCACACGAAAGAGAGAAAAACGGAAAAAGTTGGTTCAGATTCTCCAGCAATAGGTCGGTCCGCCATCGACCGCCATTCTGGAAGCTACCAGTGTTTTCCAGCTCTGATGAAACATTTGATTAAAAACAGAAACAATTACATTTTACTGTAGAGTATTTTAAAAAGTGGAAAAATGTATTAGGTGCACTTAATGACTCAAGCTGCGTAAATCAGAACCAAAAGACTATAATTTTAACTCTGCTCTATTCACAAACACTCCTTACTTTGACCTGAGTGGATCAGCTGAAATAACAACTGATGACTTGCACTTTCTGGTATGTTTTAAATATGTCAATTTGAAGTGGGTTTATAGCCCTATACTGTCAAGCATGTTTTTGTCTATGAAATTCAGTTTACACACTCAAAGTAGGCCTATGAGTTACATAATTAATAAAGGCTATAGCCCTGTACACTGGCATCATCATGTTGCCCCTTTTAATTACAGTATTTCATCCAAAAATGTAATTTCTGGCTATTTGCTCACCCTCATATTGTTCCAAACCCATACAATTTTCTTTCTTTAGTGGACAAGAAAAGATTACTTTTTTCAACACCTATTCAACGCTGCTGTTTTTAAGTCACTTAGTTATTATATGGTATGGTACAAAATTGTGTTAAAACGCAATGAAGCCTTTGGAAATTCTATAACAAAACTGAATTTGCTTGATTGAATGTTTGATTTAACTGAATTGTGCTGTTTCAACATAACATTTAGCACATGCATGAGCTAGCAAATATGGCCAAGTCAAAAGAGCTCTCACAAAAGTTAACAAATTGTTTTATTCCATTAGAAAGTCTATGGCTACAAGAAGATTTCCAAAAGACTAAGGGGCGGTTTCCCGGACAGGGTTTAAATTAAGCCAGGAGTAGGCATTAATCTAGAATAGTTAATCGTGTCTTAAAAAATGGCTTTCTGTAACACAGATTAAGTACAGATTAGTTACACCTGGACTATGGAGTCCTGAACTAAAATAAGATTAATTTAAAACCAACTGTGCTAATCTGAATTAGCATGACAGAGGTTGCCTATAAAACATGGAATGAACCAAGAAAATCTTAAAATTGCATGGAACTACAAATCCAAGGAAAACAATGGCATCAGAAAAAGACTGCAATCAAAAAAAAAAAAAAAAAATACTAAGCAAGTTAAATAAACTGCACACATCAGCTGTGGAATAAAAGAAAAGCCTGGAAATCTGTTTGTAATTATATATATATATATATATATATATATATATATATATATATATATATATATATATATATATATATACAGTGAGGAAAATAAGTATTTGAACACACAAAATCATGGAGGGGTCTGAAATTGTCATCGTAGGTGCATGTCCACTGTGAGAGACATAATCTAAAAAAAAAAATCCAGAAATCAATAAATGATTTTTTAACTATTTATTTGTATGATACAGCTGCAAAAAAGTATTTGAACACCTGTCTATCAGCTAGAATTCTGACCCTCAAAGACCTGTTAGTCTGCCTTTAAAATGTCCACCTCCACTCCATTTATTATCCTAAATTAGATGCACCTGTTTGAGGTCGTTAGCTGCATAAAGAGACTTGTCCACCCCATACAATCAGTAAGAATCTAACATGGCCAAGACCAAAGAGCTGTCCAAAGACACTAGAGACAAAATTGTACACCTCCACAAGGCTGGAAAGGGCTACGGGGAAATTGCCAAGCAGCTTGGTGAAAAAGGTCCACTGTTGGAGCAATCATTAGAAAATGGAAGAAGCTAAACATGACTGTCAATCTCCCTCGGACTGGGGCTCCATGCAAGATCTCACCTCGTGGGGTCTCAATGATCCTAAGAAAGGTGAGAAATCAGCCCAGAACTACACGGGAGGAGCTGGTCAATGACCTGAAAAGAGCTGGGACCACCGTTTCCAAGGTTACTGTTGGTAATACACTAAGACGTCATGGTTTGAAATCATGCATGGCACGGAAGGTTCCCCTGCTTAAACCAGCACATGTCAAGGCCCGTCTTAAGTTTGCCAATGACCATTTGGATGATCCAGAGGAGTCATGGGAGAAAGTCATGTGGTCAGATGAGACCAAAATAGAACTTTTTGGTCATAATTCCACTAAACGTGTTTGGAGGAAGAAGAATGCTGAGTACCATCCCAAGAACACCATCCCTACTGTGAAGCATGGGGGTGGTAGCATCATGCTTTGGGGGTGTTTTTCTGCACATGGGACAGGGCGACTGCACTGTATTAAGAAGAGGATGACCGGGGCCATGTATTGCGAGATTTTGGGGAACAACCTCCTTCCCTCAGTTAGAGCATTGAAGATGGGTCGAGACTGGGTCTTCCAACATGACAATGACCCGAAGCACACAGCCAGGATAACCAAGGAGTGGCTCTGTAAGAAGCATATCAAGGTTCTGGCGTGGCCTAGCCAGTCTCCAGACCTAAACCCAATAGAGAATCTTTGGAGGGAGCTCAAACTCCGTGTTTCTCAGCGACAGCCCAGAAACCTGACTGATCTAGAGAAGATCTGTGTGGAGGAGTGGGCCAAAATCCCTCCTGCAGTGTGTGCAAACCTGGTGAAAAACTACAGGAAACGTTTGACCTCTGTAATTGCAAACAAAGGCTACTGTACCAAATATTAACATTGATTTTCTCAGGTGTTCAAATACTTATTTGCAGCTGTATCATACAAATAAATAGTTAAAAAAATCATACATTGTGATTTCTGGATTTTGTTTTTTTAGATTATGTCTCTCACAGTGGACATGCACCTACGATGACAATTTCAGACCCCTCCATGATTTCTAAGTGGGAGAACTTGCAAAATAGCAGGGTGTTCAAATACTTATTTTCCTCACTGTATATATATATATCTGTATATATATATATATATATAATCTATCCAAGTAATACATGTGTCTTCTTTGAAACACAATGCTAATCTGAAGTTAAACCTGCCTCCTGAATTTAATTTAAGCCTCAATTTAAGCCTAGCTCTAGTCTTCCTCCATGTAAATCAGTTTATTAAACTCTGTCTGGACTAAAGCAGATTTCTGTTAGTCTTGTTTAAAGGGCCATTTTAGTCTAGGATTAGGCTTAATCTCTGTCCGGGAAACCGCCTCTAAAAGTAGAGACACAGCTGGCAGCCTTAGGGTGTACTCACACTAGCCAGTTTGAACCGTGCCCGAGTGCGTTTGACCACCAAAGCGCGGTTCGTTTGACTAGTGTGAGTGCTCCGAACCATGCCCGGGCGCGGCTCGATTAGCCGGCCCTGGCCCGCTTGGAAGAGGTGGGCCAGAGCACGGTTCAGTTGGACTCGGGCGCGGTTCGCATGCAGTGTGAGCGCTAACCGTGCTGGAGCACAGAACAGGACGCGTGACGTCACGGTTTTGCGACGCTCCAAAACCAACATGGCGGGGAAAGGGTCGCTTTGGTCTACGGCAGAGGTGCAATGCTTGTTGGAAATTTGAGAGCATACAAGAACAGCTGGACAAAACGCATAAAAACTCAGATATATTTAGAAAAATCTGTGACTATCTTCTATCTGACTATCACCGTGGACCAAACAACTCAAAATTATCCACAAAGTAAACAGAGCGATGGACTCCATTGTGTTCAGTGAGAGCGCCGCTCTTCCCGTTTATCCCGAAACCGTCGCACCATAATGACGTAAGCGTGCTCCGGCACGAATGCTGAAACCCTATGTGAGTGCAGGCCAGAGGGGGAGTGGGGAGGGGGGACAATCGTACTCGGGCCCGGTTCATGGCAACCGTGCCTAGTGTGAGTACACCCTTATTCATAAGTTTAAATTTTGTTGTACCAGAAAACCTTTGAGGGTGTTGAAGAAAAAGCACAACATCATTAAGGGGAATAAAATGTTTGACCAGAGCAACTGAGAAAAACCCTCAATTTACTGCTAAAGACTTACAAGAGGACTTACTTTTGCGGGTTGAATAATTTTGTGCATGAATGTTTAGAGCCAATTTGATTTGGTGTTTTTTTTTTTTTAATCAACTTTACATTTTTAGAATCACTCAAATGTGTATAAATAAACATTCTATAATAGTTTACTGATCCCTTTGTCAAATTGTTTTCATAAAATGTTGTTCTCTGCAGTAAAATGTCTTGCAGGTCAAGGGGGTTTTGAATCATTTTGATTGCAACTGTATATTCCAAGCTTTCAGAAGTGATGTATTCACTGAAAATCTCAACAACTGCCCAGGGCAGTAGCTGGTGAAAGGTGGGGGCCCACAACAATTTTTTAAATGTACAGGGCCCAAAGCAATGATCTATTCGCAATGATTAACAGTTTCATCACATAATAGACAAGTTTTATAGGCTACTTTTATGATGCTTTTTTGTGTCCTTTTTCAAGCTTGAAAGCTCCAATCCTCAATTTACTGTAATTGCATGTAATTGTCTATCAAATTATTGATTTGGCACAGTAGGCCTAACCTAAAACATTTTTTTTTTTTTTTACTCAACAATAATAATAATAAAACCAGAACAATAATGTCATTCAAGCAATAAAATATTTCAGGTGAATTAACAGTACACGTGCACACTGTACTGTGATTACAGACAATTTCATCTAAAGTGATGGTAAAAACAGGAGGAAGTTTTTTTTTTAACTGCTACATAAAGGCTGTACGTTTTAATTCCTTGCCAAGGCCCTCTAGAACACAGTGCAGTTCTGCTTGGAATTGAAATTTGATAAGCAATTAAGTCTTGCATGCATCCAGGTGGAAATCAACAATGAGTTACTTTCCAAATAAAATGTTAGATAGTGTAATATGACACCCATCTTTGTGTGTTTGATTAGTCTTAATATGCTGCTTGGCAAATAGTTTTTCTCTGTTTGTTTATACAATGAGAGCACCTGGACGTTTGTTGAACAACAGGGTGGGGGACCATCATCACATCAGATTTCACAAACCATATAGCCTCCTGGATGGCAAAAGTTGATGTTTATAAGTGTTTAATAAATGCTTACATTCTATGTTCTTATGTAATGCCTGCTCCAGAAGTGATTCGTTGCTTTCGTGTGCACAGATATGTTAAAGCCTATAAGGCGAAAGCAAAAACACCACTACCCATAAGTCCCAGCGATTGTCTTTTACGCCAAGGTGTGGCTCAACACATCGTAGTCTAGTCAAGTTTAATCCTCCTACTTCTTCATTCCTGCTGCTGCTTCGGTCTGTACTGCAGTCATCTGGTTTTAAACTGAAACTCTTCTCACGGTAAGTGAGTTCACAGGCAGCTGTCTGCAAACATTCCAACATGTTTCTTAAACACTGCTTTTAATTATTTCATAATCACTTTATGTATTTGATAATATTCACGTTAATGTTTGTTACTGAACTATTTTGTCGTTTATTTCTTTAGCTTCGAGCACTTTGAAGTAGGCTACGCAAATCTCAAACATGGTAAGTTATCTGTTTAGGCTATGGTTGTAATAAAAGTCTGTAACATTTGTATGACATACGCTATTAAGTTGCAACGCCTTTATTTCTGAAGATATTCAATATTCTGTTGAGAATAGTATAAACTTACGACAGTTCATATGTCGACGCCCATCCATTAAAGTCCATTTACTCGTGTTGTATTACTTACAGAGTAGCCTAAAACGATGCTTCCTCATTATCCAACAATATAGGCGACACATTTTGGGAGTAGCTTAAGTTTTTTTTTTTTTTTTTTTTTTGGAAACCGTATCTAACTATCTACTACAACTTTTTTTTCCACAAACAAGTGATGTTAGAAAGAAACAAAATTGTTGTAAACGAGAGCTACTATGACTCATTCGCGTGGGCTCAACGACCCAATGGGCGTTCCTGTCTGTCTCTCTCTCAGCTTCTCCTCTCTTCTATCCTCTCTCCTCTGTTTCCTAATTCACCCTTGTTCAGCTGAGTTAAAGTAAACTGATAGATTGTTTCCTACAACGTGGAGCATAATAATAATATTTAATAAACTCGGTAATGTAATGTTTAGGTACTATGTTATTATCTTGGTTTTTGAACGTCATACTTTACCTTACTTACAATATGAACATAACCAGAATATAATTAAAGGGATAGTTCACCCAAAAATGAAAATGTTGTCATTACTTACATGTTATTCCAATGGTGTATGAGTTTCTTTCTTTTGTTGAACACAAAATAAGATATTTTAAAAAATGTTGGTAACATGACAGTTGACAGCACCTATTGAATTCCACAGTAGGAAAAAAAAATACTATGGAAGTCAGTGGGTGCAGTGAACTGTTTGTTTACCAACATTTTTTTAAATGTTGGTATTTTATGTTCAACAGAAGAAAGAAACTCATACACCTTTGGAACAACACAATGACAACATTTTCATTTTTGAGTGAACTATCCCTTTAATACCAGGTATGCACACAGTGAGAGCTGCAGTTGCTTTGTAAATGAGTTATTTCCAGCTGTTAAAAGGGGACTAGAAAACACTCGGGCTGTAGATGCTGTTGGTAAATTAATATTGCTTTCGTTTCCATATATTTGGATGTCAAATTTGTTCACTCTATTGTATGGAGAGAGGCCGAGTAACATGACACTAAATGACAGCACACTGAGTCTTGAGTACTGGGACAAAAAAAGGCCACAGAACTGAAAAAAAGAAGAAACATTTATGTTTAAGGAATTGGAATAATCCGTTTAACAATTTAAGAGCTATTTACACCTATATTTTGGTGCAATGCCCATCTTATATTTTGTAAAAGGTTTAAAATAAATTAGCATTCACTTCAATGAATGGAAACTACAGAATGGTTTCCACCTGACTTTCAGCTCCATCTTGAATTGTCACCACAGTCATATGGAATCTCGTTTACAAAAAAAAACAAACATATTTTGCACATCACTTACGTATTAAAGTACCCATTGGTTTGAAATTTTAAACTAAATAAAGTAAAATGATCTTAAGTTATATTCTCGTGGTTGTGAAATGGAAAACATCAGCAACATAACTAAAATGTAAAAAACAGCAATAAAACAAATCAGACAATTTTGATATTTCACCTGAAAATAATTTCAGGTGAAATATCAAAAAGGGAATCTTCAGGGTGAAGGCAGATTGACAAATGTTGTGGTGAATATCTGAGCGTTGACAAAAGTATGGACACAGGTGTGAAATTTGATTTAAAAAAGGTACATTTGATGTCAGGAAAGATTGCTATCCCGTGTCTCAAGAATCTGCAAGTTCTTCCTTAAATGCTTGTTTTGCACAGAATAAATCTGTAACACATGATGTTGCTATCACACATCGGTAGCTGGCGCTCCACATTCTTAGATAACCACAGAAAGCATTCAAACCTGCGTTATTCAGCACATTCCTTTATTCCATTAACAATATGGCTCGAGACGAACAATACATATCCTCTCCGAAACAACGAAATGTAATTTTGTTTATCTAATAAAAAAAGCTGTGAGTAGTAATTGGCAAGACTTATAAAAACAGCTGTGTGATAGACAGCAGCTGATTTAGACTTGCCAGTTTATACACAATAAGCATGTTCACATTGATTATCGGACAATGTCTGAGAACTTAACTGCTTTTGACCTCATATCATAGCCTTGGCGCATACAGTCTATGGCTATGCATCCAAAATTACATACTTTTGAATAACGAATTACTTTATGACCACTAAAAAGTATGTTTTATATAATATGAATATGAAGTATAAATATAGTCTGGATGTAATACAATCGTCATGTGACCTACCAGTGGCAGTTGCATTGCTTCACTGCCATTAATAAATCCACTCGTGTGGCCTCATGGGATAGTAAAGTGTCCATTGTATGCGCTCTTCAGAATCTCACCGGAAGTAGCAAGTCATACGGGTACTTTTCAACTACTGTTTTATGAATACTGTGAATTCGGACATGCTACTCTTTTCACATACTGATTTTGCCTATATATTAGGGAAGTATGAGATTTCAGGATGCAGTCTTGTAGGATTAAATGGGAGTAAAACAATAACTATACATAGAAGAAAAGCCATAATAAATGGATTTGCAGTATGCTCTGAGCTTCCACTGATACAGTGAGGTTTAGAAAAAGGCTTTGGAGTGTTTGTGTGCCTTGTTTTGTCAGTATGGTTGTCACCCTGGGGGCTTAACTGACATATGAACAAACCAGTGTGCCTGTGTCTGTGCTTGTATCTTTTCCTGTGACTTCTTTGACCCACAAACATACTCGGTTGGAGCGTTGTCTTCTTTCAAGTTTATTATGTAAACGATTTAAAAAGTATGTGATTTACCCAAAAGATCATGTGATAAGCAAGATCTTTGGTTACATCAGTTGATGTTTAAAGACAGTTTCTGGAGTCTTGCATAACTTCCTCAATTTGAGTGGGCAATAACATCTGTCTTGGGTCACAAACATAATACAGATCTTAACTTTACTTTTTGAATGTATATAACAATGTCAAATTAATTTATATACTGTGGTAGGCTATTGTATGAATAATTTGTATGTCCACATCCAGTATTCTGGTGTCATTCCCTTGCCTCCCCCCACACACATACTTTTTGTGGTAGACGCTCAAAGTTTCCATGTGGAAAACCACTGCATGTAAAAGTTAAATGCACAGCTTCTTAAAGAGACAGACCTTCGGCTGCAGAGGAAATAAGGGTGTGGTCATGATTCATAGATCATGTTCCTGAAGTGAAATAAATACATACTACAGAAAAGAGAACATGCAACTAAAATGTTGTGTTTCTAATTGTTTTAGGCTGGCAGAGGAACAGTGAAGCCCCACAGTGGATTCAATGCCAATAACGATGCTGAGGTTCTCTACAAGGCCATGAAAGGAATTGGTGAGTTTGACTAACACATTAAATGCCAATTTGACACATTAAAGATCAGTACACCTTCAAATGAATGACTAATGTAATAACATTTTATATATATATATATATATATATATATATATATATATATATATATATATATATATATATATATATATATTAGAATCTGTAATGCTGTAAAGGAGGATAGATTTTACACATTTAGTGTAATTTATTATTATTTGGCTAATCAAGGCTGTGTATGGATGCATTTGTATTTAGACAAGTATAATTAATAAGTTTTACTTGTTTAATCAGTTTATTTGTTTCTCATAAATGAATACTCTTAATGGGTTTAAGAGATGGGTATCAGTCTTCTCATTATGTCGAAGAATAAAGTAATGGTAATCAACATTATTATTATTATTATTATTATTATTATTATTTTTACTCAGGCACCGATGAGGATGCTATTCTCAAGCTGGTGACAGCACGCAGTAATGCACAGCGCCAAGAAATCAAAGCTGCATTCAAAACTCTGCATGGAACGGTAACAGCATTAGCATAAATTATGTTTCAAAATTAAAATAGCACTGGACACCTTACAGTGTTTTATTTGAATATATGCTGGTTAGATTTAAAAAAAAAATATATATATATATATATATATATATATATATATATATAAAATCTTAAAAATATACATTTCTTTTTTCTGTCCATCTCTGTTCAGGATTTGGTGGATAATTTGAAGTCCGAGCTCACTGGGAAGTTTGAGTCTCTGATAGTAGCTCTGATGACTCCTCCCATCATGTTTGATGTCACATCTCTGCGGAATGCTATGAAGGTACATATCAATAATTATTGGGAGGTCAATCATTTTAAGAATTCTAATGTTCATGATTGTTGACATTAACACTTGCAAAATACACTGTCATACAATTTCATTATATTTTATAGAGAGATGTATATCTGTACCTTGCATTTTTTTAGGGAGCAGGCACAGATGAGAAAGTGTTGATTGAGATCTTGGCATCTAGAACAGCCAATGAAATCAACGAGATCAAAAGTTTATACAAGCAAGGTAACTGTGTTTGACGTCTTTGACTTTTTAGTATTCTTGTTCTTAGTTATTTATACTTTTATTATACATATTATTTTATTATTAATTTTTAATAATTGCCAGTTGTGCAATATGTGCTGCTGAATGCCGCTGTCTTTAGTCTTGATGATGTCTGTATGTGCATTATAGAGCATAAAGATGAACTGGAGAAAGATGTGACTGGTGACACTGCAGGTCATTTCGAGAGGATGCTGGTTGTTTTGCTACAAGTACGCAGTCTATTAAAAATCTTTTTAAAAATGAAAATACAAGATGTCAATTAACAATAATTTATCTGTATATGAAAATAATCATTTTAAAGTAAGACTGGAAATTCAACCCACTGTAAAAAGCCATAGACTTAAAGGGATAGTTCACCCAAAAATGAAAATTGTCATCATTTACTCACCCTCAAGTCGTTTCAAATCTGTATGAATTTCTTTCCTCTGCTGGACACAAAAAAAAAAAGAAATTTTGAAGAATGTTGGTAACCAAACGGTTGATGGAACCCATTGACTTCCATGGTGAAAAAAATAAATAAAAATTGTTTCCTGATATTCTTCACACTATAATATTTTGTGTTCAGCAAAAGAAAGAAATTCATACAGGTTTTGTACAAATTAAAGGTGAGTAAACGATGACAGAATTTTTAATTTTTGGGTGAATTATCCCGTTGTTTTGTCTTAGTATTACCATCAATTTATTTGCTATTAAATGATTTATCCATAGGCCAGCAGACAGCAGGGTATACAAGAGAACCTCATCCAAAGTGATGCTCAGGTAAGTTTGTTTATGTAAGTTTTGTTGCTATTAAGTCCAGTGCAACTGCGTGTGTTTACACGACAATGATGTACTAAAAACGGAAAAGATTTTCCTTTGCTTTTTTTGCGTGCAGACAACAACATTGCAAAAACGATCCCCGTTCAGGCCGCCAAAACACTGTTGTCGTGTTAATGAACGGCCAAAACGCATAAAAAGTTTTTCCGTTTTTAGTCGAAAAAAGTGTCATGTATACAACACCTAAATATTTGCAAACAACAAATTTCAAAATTGTCTTTCTCTAATGAGCATCTTTTGACTTGATGTAAAACGAGGTGAAATGCTGCCATCGAATGCTTGTGGTGTGTATTATCAGTTTGTCATTGTGAAGTTTAAAAACTGTTTGTGCGTAGGCTCTGTTTGCCGCAGGAGAAAAGAAGTGTGGAACTGATGAAGGCCAGTTCATCACTATCCTGGGAAACCGTAGTAGTGCTCACCTTAGGAAAGGTCAGTTCAACACATGCACAGAGTTAATGAAATTGTTATGTTTGTTTTTGTATATTCATTAGTTTTCTGTTAATCTGCAGTGTTCGAGGAGTATAGAAAGCTCTCAGGGTATGAGATAGAGGAGAGCATCCAGAGAGAGACCTCAGGAACCCTCCAAGAAGTATTCCTGGCTGTTGGTAAGACACATACACACAGAGATATGGATCTCAATTAAGTTCCTATTAGAAAGTGCAAAATAACATTTAATAACAGAGGGGAAGTTAAAAAGTCTGGGGAGAGGCCATGCCTTACAGTTTGTCTATACAATCATATATTAGGGGACAGGACTGTTTTGTCTCTTAACACTCTCTTCTGTGTCTCATCAGTGAAGTGTGCCCGCAGTTTACCGGGGTATTTTGCGGAGAGCCTTTACAAAGCCATGAAGGTGAGTAGGTGTTTCAATATTTGTGAATAATAAGAATGATTCTGTTCTGCAACACAACTTGTCTCTGGGTTGATATTTATCTCTTTGATTAAAAAAGTACTAAAAAATGTTTTTGTAATTTTGTTGTGTGTTTGTCATTTGATTTTTAATTTTTATTATTTTTTTATTGCAGGTTTAGTTTTAGTACATCAAGTTAAACTAAATGAAAAATGTAGCGTTGACAACAAGCTGAAAAGAAATGTTTAATTTTTTAATATTATATTATTTTGCTTTCTTTTTTATTTTTAAGGTAACAAAATGATTTTAGTTACTATATTAACCTTCAAAGAACGTACCTGTTGCTGTAATTCTCGTTTCATCCTGTAGGGGGCAGGCACCGACGACCAGACATTGATCAGGATCATGGTTTGCCGCAGTGAGGTGGACATGCTGGACATACGTGTTGAATTCCGCAAGAAGTTTGCAACCTCCCTGCACAAAATGATTAATGTATGCTCATGCATGCAGGTGTACACCTTCTAACATTTTCTTGTTCACCCAGATCAGTGAAATGTAAACTTTCTCATCTTTTTCTGTTACTGCAGAGTGATACCGCAGGTGACTACCGTAAAGCCCTTCTGCTGCTGTGTGGCGGTGATGATGCATAAGCCCTTCTCCCCCCTCTGCCTGGGTCAGATCCCATGACTCCCATCTCAGGGGCAGCTCTGTGGGACGAGGGCTCAGTCAGTCCCCTTCTGAACCCAATTCAGGACCAATTACAAAAGCATGACATTCCAAATCAATAGAAGGATCTCTTGTCCAACTGTGAAGATGCTCTGCATAGCACAGAATTACCTAATTCAAATGAGCGAATTTTTGCATTCATATTTCTTGAAATGTGTAAAAGATTTATAGTAAGAAATAATTTTAGTAGAAGCTAAAAAAAAATACCATAATTATCTTTACCATAATCAAAGAAAAATGTATAAACTTTTCTCTGATTGATTTGGCCTTAAAACTTGAAATCTGTTACAGAAAAAGAAAGTCCTACTCCTTTCTTTTTAAAGATGAAGATGCAAGCTTTTTAAAGTTTATTATGAAAATGTCTATTAACCCAGCACTATTATAAAGAAGACCAAATATTCAGGTGTACTCAATGAAGCAATATTTTCTATGTATTCAACCATTTTTCATTTATTTATTGTTTGTATGCTCACTAACTACCTTAACATGTCAGTTTATAGTAATATAGTAACCATTAGTCTCATAATTGGCATTATTAGCAAGTTTAAGCTTTTTTGTCTGTTTTAAACTAGATTTGTGGTAGTGAGAGGAGAGGTTAACTGAGAGGTTTATTTCATCAATGTAACACTTTTAGATTAAGCATACTGACAGTGATTAGCACAGTGATGTAGAATTACCCTCAGCAAATGAAGATTAGCAAAAAGTTTGTCCTCTTTAAAGTTAACGATCTGAAGAAAATGGTGCTACTACTAAAATGTTTTAATATTCATTGCCATAATGTTCACAATAAACTCATGAAATAAAAGCAAACAGACAATCTCCTGTGTGACTGACCTGAGCTGTTTTGTCTATAGTCAGAATCTGCATGATATGACCTACTTTTTTTTATGCATTAAACTCTCTGAAAAAAAGTACAAAGTTGTCGCTGGGGCAGTGCCTTTTCAAAAGATTCACTTCTGTACATTAGTTGTCCCTAAAGGGTCAATATTAGTAGGCCTATACCATAAAGGTACACATAAGTACCTAAAGTGTACATTATTAGTAGGCCTACCTAAAAGGTGCGTTTTAGTAATATTTGAAAGGGGCACCACCCCTGTGACCGCTCTTTAAACCTTTTTTTTCTGAGAGTGTATAATTCTGGTACAACAATCCTTTTTGAACTAGAAAGAATATCCTAAATTAAGTTAAGATTAAAACGTGCTGTTCAGGTGCACGTAATAGAGATTTAAAATGGATGTTAAATTCAAATAGGCTAAAACTTTATTATTTGATGCTGTAGGCTGCGTTGTAGCAGTGAAAATTGAACGTTTGTGGATGATTAAAGCATGAAAAAAAAACTAATTTCATTGCTTATACCATAAATTAGTGTGCTTCAGTATTGTCCACAAGGAGGCGATATAGTCAAAAAAAGAGCTGACAGAATGCAGCCTACTGAGTGAAATAATTAAGGAATTAGATGATTAATGCTTACCAGTTTGCGGCTACATACATGTAATTATTTAAATTAACTGGTTTTATGATTACTGTTTTTCTCGTTAGAAAACAAAATATGCTCTAATAATGATTTTGTTGTTGCGCAAGTTTATACTGGTGAAGTAATCATATAATGCCATATATTTACCCCCTGGCTAGGTAGATACATTTCCATTAAAATTGACATTTGGCTTGTAATTCTTCTCAGCATATTGGAGAATGTCCTGCAAGTGTAGACAAGCTTTATTCACACCTGTCTTCAAAGAAACTGGTGTGATACACGTAATTATTTAGTTCTTCTGGTTATATGTTTGCTTCAGAATTTGTCCACAGAATAAGTTTCATGGTTTTGATCCTCTTTATGTGTCAGTGCACCCTCAGACAATATTAGAGAGGAGCCAATGTGACTTCAGAGCAGGATATCGGCCAATAGGACTGTTTGAATTCAGGGGTGGGACTGTCAGACCACCTCAAGCAACACAAAGGAACAATGAATATTAAACCAAGCCCACCAAACAATATGTGTATGAGTGAGTGAATGAAAGAGAGAAGTCGCATGATAAATTAAGATTAAGATTAAAATATGCCTGAAAATATGAAAAATCTAGACACAGAAAGTCCTACTCATTTCTTTTTAAAGGTGAAAGTGCAATCCTTATAAAGTTTATCATAAAAATATCTAACCCAGCACTGTTATAAAGAAGCCCAAAGATTCAGGTTTAAGCAATATTTTATATATTCAACAATTTTACACAAAAACAACAAAATGTTTTCATGCTCACTAACTACCTTAACATTTCAGTTTACACTTTCTGAAAAAAAGGTTTAAAGGCTTCTTTCGGGATATACCTTTTAGGGATTCCCATCATTTTATGGATTTAGTTTTATTTTAATTACGTATCATGAATTAAGTGGCACGTAAACATACTTTATTACTGGAAAAAATAAATAAATGACCCATTAATCATGAAAGTATATGCAATCATTTAAGACATTTCTTCTTATATAAAACCTTTTTGCCATATAGGGTTCTTTAAAATTAAATTGTCAAGAACCCATAAGGCTCTATGTAGAATTTTTTTTTTAAGAAGAGTGTACAGCAATAGTAACCAGTCTCATAAAACATTTAGCCTTTATATTTGTGGAAACCTTAGTTGTGCCCTCATGCGTGTGTTTGTTTGTACAAGGATAAACCCCTCCCTTTACGGAAATTGTACGACTTTGATCTCTCAGCTCTTCCGGAGTCCAGGTGCAACAGTAGTCATGTTAGAACATGATCTTTGAATGGAAGAGATATTCTACCAGTGAACACACACACACACACACACACACACACACACACACACACACTCTCTCACTCTCTCACACACACACACACACACACACACACACACACACACACACACACACACACACACACACCTATTTGCAAAAAAATGTGTGTGCAAAGAGTCTTTTCCATTCCAGTGAATGCCTGGGTCTGTTTGAGCTGCAACTTGAATAGACTTGAACATTCCCTTCACACACACGCACAGTCGCACACACACACCTACTGAACTGCATTTGATACTGTGAGAGGTGCGCTGTGTTCCTGTCTGACTGTTTGTTCATTTGGTTTGAAGAGATTATAGAATTTATCCAAATGTTATAAGAGTCTATACCTGTATTATGTACAGCTTTAAGATTCACCTGAATATTTAATTCATGGCCTCCGACTTCTTGCAATGTAAAACTAATTCCTTGTCCTTCCTTATAAATGGCAAACCCATTTTATTATTATTATATATAATATTATTATTATTATTGAAACAAATAAAATGTAACTCCAACGTCTGTATTTTAAAATTAAAACAATTGATAATATTCCGTAATAGTTTCAGTTTGATTAATTGTTTTTCAAAAATTCTTAAAAGTTTAAAACATTATCCACCAGATTTAATGATCTAACTGCACTAAATGTTTGTCTAAATTATGAATAAAATGATGAAATAAATGCACCCTTGATGAGAGACTTCTTTCAAAAATATTGAAATCTTATCGCCCCATGAACTTTTGAACTATGAACTGTCACTGGCAGACGGATAATTCAAAAACCTCTGGTCTTGACTGTATGATGACATTGATGTAATCTTTGACCAATTAACCGTGTAAACATTACGTATGTGTGTGTTGGAGTGGAATGTGGTGTGATCACACAAACTGTAAAGTATGCACAATATAAATATTGTTTTGGGTGTGTGTGAGAAAGATAGAGGAAGACGACAATAACTCTTATCAGATTTTAGGTATTTCTTATTGGTTGTGGACATGATATGATCCATAATATCAGCCAATCAAAAACATGCTCACGTGTTCTTGTGTTAAGCTATGTGTGGGCCAATAGTCACAAAATGTTTGTTCTTGGGTCATTCTAATTAATGTATTCATATTAGACTTTTGTTAAATTTATATTAGTGTAGCCTACATTTATTAATTATAAAGCCTGGGTTACTTTATCTATCTTGGACAGACTGTTTATCTTTATCTGTTTACCAAATATTAAACATTTGTAGATCAAATGTTCTTTCTAAACAAAATATTAAAAATTCTAAATATGCCAAAATCAAGTCCAGACCCACATTTTATCATTCTACAATGGTCTGGTCCTTCACTGCCGTCGCTCCTCCTTTTATGCTTCCAAAGAAGCTCCTCCGTGAGAGATACGAGACCGGTGCAGCGCGCAGGTGACACTCCTTATCAATCGTTCTCTCACGGCTTTCGGCCTCGCCCTGCTTGCCACACCGACATTAAGATATATTTTATATCATTTTATATAAAAGTCAAGTCATAATATAAAAGTCCTTTAATATAAGTCAATAGGAAGTAAATGTGTACAAGATTATGTGCTTTCCACAGATCCTCTTTCAATCCAGTGTTGTAAACCTGTGCTGCCTGCTCATCATGAGCACATCTACTGTCTTACTTGTTCACACATGCACCACGGCACACATGCTTGACCACCCGGATTTGAGGATTTATGTTCAGTTTTTGTGTGTGTCTGTCTGAGTAGCCATGGGAAAATATAATAAAAGAAATAAACAGAGCAATTCCAAGAGGGTCCTCACACCATCAGTGCTCGGGCCCTAAAAAGTGTTGCTGATAGAGGAAATGTCATGGACGATCATGTGACAGAGCAATAATTTGGCCTTTAGGTGAGAAGAATGAGTTTCATTATGGGTTTAGTTATATAATTTTAAGTGTTTCGTACTTCATGAGATCTTTTGTAGGACAGGAAAGTGTGTGTGTGTGTGTGTGTGTGTGTGTGTGTGCGTGTGTGTGTGTGTGCGTGTGTGTGTGTGTGTAATCCTAGTAAACCCTAGATTATGATAGGTTATGGTAGGTTATATTACAGATAGTAATACCTGAAATGCTTGTCCTTATGGAGACATTTTTGGTCACCATAAGGAAAACAGCTTATAAATCATACTAAGTGATGTTTTTTTTTTTTGTGAGGGTTGTGTTTAGGGGTAGGACTAGGGTTAGGAGATAGAGTTTGTTCAGTATATAAGTTGCCCCTGGGCGCTTCAACGAGCAACTGAATGAGTTTGACGTTGTATTGCATGATGCAGCTGACTTCTCATTTGGGGTTCCAGATGAGGGTGAATTATTGATCATAACATCGGGGGATGGGCTAATGCCTTCCGACTGTGAGGGCTCAGCTGGACTCCCAAACTTTGGGTGAGATGGCCCATCCCGAGTTCGATGCTGAGTTGGCGGTCATGCTTGCCCGGTCCTCCGCGAGCATCATGCTGAAGTGGAATTCCCACCCTGTCCTGAGTGTTCGTGGTTGGTTGATTTGTTTCCAAGCTTGGAGCGCCACACACAGCCGTGCTATGTCCTAGCTCCTTTCTCCTTGGAAGATCATGAAGGGCTCACAAGACGTGGAGGGCACTTCTTACTGACCGTTCCCACCTGGTAGGCTCTTCCATCCTCACTAACCTCGATGGTGGAGCAGCCAGGGGGTACATGGAGATTCCTCAGGTGGGTGTGCAATTGCGGTGCATTTATGCCTGTAAAACACCGCCACCTGGCTCAATCATCCTGGACTTCCATCCAGGGCCTGTAAGTTAACGAAGGAATTCGAGTCACAATCTGGCACCCGCTTCTGGAACCTCTGTGTCACCCACGAAGTTGCACAGTCGGGTCAGTGCCTAGAGAAGCGGCTGTCCACTTCTACCCTCAAAGTGTACATGGCTGAAATAGAAGCAAACCATGACACGGTGTGTGTCAGGTCCATAGGGACCCAATGGGTGCCCAAAGTTCCCAATTCTCCGTTCAGGGACCAAGTGGTGAACCTGCAAGTACTCCCTCGTAATGAGGGAAACCCAGCCCTGTCTCTGCAGTGCCCAGTGCGCACTTTGTGCATATACTGTACCTGGACTGCACGCAGAGCTTAAGAAGATCTGATCAGCTATTTTTCTACTTCAGGGGTCAGTAGAAGGGGAAGATTGTCTCCAAACAAAGAATGCTCACGAGGTGGAAAAGTGTTCCTTTTCATCTCAGAGAATTTCCCCAAGTTTGGTGAACCCAGAACACCTATACCCCCTAGCACTCAGCAAATTCAGCAGAGGAATTGCCTACCAGGCCCATTACTCCTGATATGCCCCTTTAAGGTGAGCCGTTGTAATCTGGCTAGTACTCCGTATGTAGTGGTTCCCTAACGGTGACCCCATTTGATGTATTCTTCCACTGTTTGGTTTCCCTATCTGTCTCCCTCGTCAGGTGGAGCCCACCACACTTCCCTATGTAGTACTCCCCATCAGGTGAGTCTTTAGGATGTCTTTTCCACATACTAACCTCCTCCTTCAGGTAGGATGGGATCTCCTCGGTGTTCCTTTCTCAGCAGAGAAAAGAGGACACTTCCCAAACTTAAACAACCAGGGCTGCATTTCCCAAAAGCATCATAAGCCTAAGTTGATCGTAGAGGCTTTAAGGTGAGCCTTTGTAATCTGGCTAGAACTCCATATGTAGCGGTTCCCTAACAGTGACCCCATTTGATGTATTCTTCCACTGTTTGGTTTCCCTATCTGTCTTCCTCATCAGGTGGAGCCCACCACAGGGACACTTCCCTATGTAGTACTCCCCATCAGGTGAGTCTTTAGGATGTCTTTTCCACATACTAACCTCCTCCTTCAGGTAGGATGGGGTGATACATTTCAGGATTCTAATTTAAAAAAAAAATAGAAATCTTTAGTAAAAATGTAAAAATCTTTAATGTCAATTCTGATCATTTTAATTAATTCTTTCTGAATAAAAATAGTTATTATTATTTTTAATCTTACAGACCCCAAACATTTGAACAGTAGTGTATATTTTAGTTTTCACATCTGTGAGTAGTTTATGAAGTATATCGTTGCAAACCCCCTTTTCCTGTCAAGAGGAACCTTGACAATAATCATGTGACCATGATTTGTGAGATAAATATAATACATTCAAGTCAAGTCAAGTCAAGTCAAGTGTATTTATATAGCGCTTTTCACAATACAGATTGCATCAAAGCAGCTTCACAGCATTAAACCAAAATAACACAACAAGGTTGTTTCTAGTGTAAATTTATTGATTGATAAAATTAAATTAATATCCCCAAAATATCCCCAACTGAGCAAGCCAAAGGCAACAGTGGCAAGGAACCGAAAACTCCATCAAGTGACCTAATGGTGTCCTAAAACTCCATCAGGTGACCCAATGGAGAAAAAAAACCTTGGGAGAACCCAGGCTCAGTCGGGGGCCAGTTCTCCTCTGGCATTTATGAACTAGAGGCCAGATTGTAGTTTGAACAGTAAGATTTAAAATGTTATATGAATGCCTGGCTGAAGAGATGCGTCTTTAATCTAGTTTTAAACTGGGAGAGCGAGTCTGAGCAACGAACAGTATCAGAAAGACTATTCCAGAGTTTCGGAGCTAAATGTGAAAATGCTCTCCCTCCTTTGGTGGATCTGGATATCCTAGGTATGACCAAAAGCCTCGAATTTAGTGATCTTAAAGAGCGCGATGGATTATAGGGCGATAGAAGATCCGTTAAATAGACTGGAGCTAAGCCGTTTAGGGCTTTATAAGTCAGTAGCAATACCTTGTAATTGATACGGAACTTTATAGGTAACCAATGCAGTGATGATAAAATCGGTGTTATATGATCATATTTTCTTGATCTAGTAAGAACTCTAGCGGCTGCATTTTGGACTAACTGTAGCTTGTTTATTGAGGATGCAGGACAACCAGCTAATAAAGCATTACAGTAATCTAGTCTCGAGGTCATGAATGCATGAACTAACTTTTCTGCATCGGAAACTGATAGCATATTACGTAGCTTAGCAATGTTTCTAAGGTGGAAAAAGGCTGTTCTTGTAACATATGAAATATGATTTTCAAAAGACAGGTTGCAATCGAGTATAACACCCAGGTCTTTTACTGTAGAGGATAAAGTAACAGGACATCCTACGATGTTAAAATTGTATTGTGAGAGGTTTTGTGGGCGGTTTTTTGAACCGATAAGTATTACCTCTGTCTTGTCTGGATTTAATAAAAGAAAATTACGCGTCATCCAATCTTTGATATCTTTAACACATTCTGTCAATTTGGATAATTTAGCATTTTCATCCGGCCGTGATGAAATATATATTTGAGTGTCATCAGCATAACAATGGAAACTAATTCCATGTTTCCTTATAATATTTCCAAGTGGCAGCATATATATTGAGAATAACAGAGGGCCTAACACAGATCCCTGCGGCACTCCATAGTTTACTGGAGTTATGATCGATTTTTCTCCATTTAAAGAGACAAAATGGTAGCGGTCAGATAGGTATGATTTGAACCAGCTTAATGCTTGTCCTTGAACACCAGTATAATTTTGTAGTCGATCTAAGAGTATTGTGTGATCTATAGTATCGAACGCAGCACTTAGATCAAGTAAAACTAGTATTGAGAAACAGCCTTGGTCAGAAGCTAAAAGTAAATCATTTGTGATTTTAACGAGCGCAGTTTCAGTGCTGTGATGTGGTCTGAATTCAGACTGAAACTTTTCATAGATATCATATAACATTCCAATTATATGACAGCATATCAACACATGTGACAAATCATCATTTGGGGTCAAAAAGGCAAGGGTTTAAAGGTGCAATGTGTAATATTTCTGAGGATCTATATTGACAGTAATGCAATATATGATCCATAACTATGTTTTCAGTGGTGTATAAAGACCTTACTTAATGAACTGTTATGTTTTTATTACCTTAGAATGAGTCATTTATATCTACATAACCGCGGGCACCCCCCTTCTATGAAGGTCGACATATTGTGACGTCATGTTTCTACCATAGCCGACAGCGAACAAACAGCGCTACAGAGCGCGTTTCGTCACTAACTTGAATGAGAAGCAGCAGAAAAAGACGCAGCAGAATAAGTTGTCCCTGACTCTGCAAATGTGGAGAAAAACATGCTGTCTGAACGACGCCTCGGACATCGTAACGTTTGCTATTTCCCCTTACCTAGTTGCTTTGATGCTCTTATCCAGCTCTTATCTTATACTAACTAGCATGGAAACAAGCTATGGTAAAGTCAGTGAATAAAAGACTAACACAATGATGAACAAGTAAAAATAACAATCGCAATAACGTGGTTTTACTGAATAATTAAGTAAATATAATTTAATATAAAATATAATATAAAGAAAGCTCATTGCTTGACTTGCTACTCTCTGCTGACTCAGACTCAGACGACGACATCTTCCGATCCTACGTCGGCCACCGTAGCTTCTCCTTCGAGTTTGCAATTTGAGGGATAGGCAGTGAGTGACTGGCTGTTTGTAATTCGCAAACATCACCACTAGATGCCGTTAAAAATGACACACTGCACCTTTAAGTCTATAATGTGTGAACATTTGTTTTAGAGACAAAGTAACACGGTCATATTTGTGCATTCATAATTTGATTCCCTGCCTATGGTTAATATGTAATCTTTAGCGTTCCTTACAGAGGAGATTGCCATAAGATGTCATATCACCACAGAAAACTATAAAAACTAAATATTGAAATCAATAAACAATATATTACAATATATAAGAACAAAATATTGTCAATCAATCACAATCACACACTTATTACTCATAACTGCAGTGGATTAGTGTAAAAATGTGTTTCCCCCCTTTTTTTTTTATCTAACTTGCTGATTAATTCTGATTTTAAAAAGATGCTTTTGGAACACTAAAGGAACATTGTTACATAAATACTAAACAGAATCTGACCACCCTATCAATAGCCAAGCCTTTAAAGGGGTGGTATAATGCCCCCTTTTTTAAGTTTTAGCTCAAAATACCCCACAGATATTTGTATATAGCATGTTAAAGTTTTCACTTTTTGAGGGTGAGCAAAAACGCACTGTTTTGTGTCTGTTCCTTTATATGCAAATGAGCTGCTGCTCGCGGCACAGAGGGCGGAGCTTCAACAGCTTGTGTCATTTACCTCACACAGACATGCACTGAAAATTTCAAAAACTTTTAGCCTTTTACGTTCAAACCAGAGTCAGATGATGTCAACGGAGTCAATGATGGAGAGACTCAAGAAGAAGTGACAACATGTAGAATGCAACAGGACATTTCTGAATGGTTAGTTGATGAATTTAGGTAGCTTGTGTAACGTTAGTTATCTTCTAGTCATTGATTAGCATGTCTTGATAATCTATAAATCATGTTCAGGGGGCGGGGTTTATGTAATTCCCGGGAGGAATGTCGTGTAGTTCCTACCAGCCGTTTGTTGTAGTCCTTAAAAAGCAATTTCTTTAAAAGCAAATATCTCCCTTTGCTTTGAACTTTGAGCATTGTAACTTTGCAGATGTTGTTTATGCTCAAACAGCAACATTACACTCTAACTAAAGTTAGAAAAGTGAAATCATAATCAACCACCCCTTTAAAACACATAAACACATTTCCAATTACTTAATAAAAGACGTCTTTGCAGAAGTGTGTGAAACATGAAAGAGGATTGGAGGTGAAACTGATGAAGGGAACAGAACACACATGTTGGATTTTCATGTTATGGGGACTTTCCATCTAGACATAATGTTTTTTATACTGTACAAACTGTATGTTATTTCCCCTAATCTTATAACCCTACCCCTAAACTTACCCATCACAGAAAACTTTCTGAATTTTTACATTTTCAAAAAACATCACTTAGTATGATGTATAAGCTCTTTTCCTCATGGGGACCAAAAAACGGTCAGATTTCAGATATTGCCATATTTGTGGGGACTTTTTCTCCTCATAACATAGGGTAAAACCACACACACACACACACAAACACACACACTTTGTGAAGTGCAATAGATGTCACACCTGTTTGGAATCTTATCTCTTATCTCTCCATGGTCAATCAAAGTTTATAAGTATATGAGGGTTTTTGGAGAGCCTGAGAAAAAGATCTGACAATATCCTCATATTAGGAAGATACTTAAGGTTAAAATTATGATAAGGTTTGTCTCCTATTTAGTCTCATCACATGCTACATGTTTGTGTGAAACTTTCCAAATAAAAAATCCCTTGTAATATTTGTTAATCACTTCTGCCTCAAAGCTGTATTTCAAGTTTGTATCGTCATTAAACATCTTGTGGCCATATCATATCTCTCAACACAGATAAATATAAAATATTTATTTTGCATGTCATAAATACAGTTATAATGCAATACATTGGGTGGCATGAAGTAGAATGAAGAAAATAATGTACATTTGCTGAAAGAGTGTACCATATTTGGATATAAGTACAAGGTGGTGATGAAGCATGATCCAAATTATTATTATTAAAGCACAAAATCATGTTAGGGTCCTTGCCCCTTGTTAAAATGTAAATTCATGGAACAATATAAAATAACTGATTTATGATAATCATGAAATTAATTCCAGAAACAAAATTCCACTAGGGGCCTTTACTGAAGTGGTCTTTGTGCTCCAAGAGTCTATTTAAACATTTCACTTCTAAACAAAAACAAAGTTTTCTTCGCACAAATTTACTTTGCCTAAATTCCCCCTTTAATTCCCTTTAAATAAATAGGCCTATAAATAAAAACTTTTAATATCTAACATAATATAAATAGCCTACACACATCACTATTGAGCCGTTTAGATTAAATGTCAACATTAAAAACGGCAACGACATTTCAGATATTACACAATATATGGTCAAGGCAAAAACTAAAAGTGATGGAACCGTCTTAGCTTACACCAGGGGGCAACTTGACCCACATGCCCAATTGTCGCGGTCATTGCACCGTATAATGCATTTATCTGTTTACAATAAAAATGAAATGTTTTACATCTTTAAAAAACTTGAATATCAGTAGTAGCCTATAACAAAAGTTCCAACAAACGTATACATACACACATACAATGTCAATAAAAGCGCGCGCTCTCAACAGTCTCCGCTCTGGATCATAGTAAAGAGAAACGCACAGAGACTTCCCCAGGAATCTCCGCACTTCTCTTTGGCGATCACACTGTGGTCAATGCGCTCCGTGCATTGGCGATTATTGTCCGGAAGCGTTGTGTTCGTGGTTATCGGTGTCTTCTCTGTCTTAGGGGGTTTTGCTTGTGACGTTTCGGTGAGTTTGAAATGCGCATCCAGTGGCGCGCGCTTACACATGCCCGCCCGGATCAATGCTCGAAAATCCGCGCAAAGTTTCTTCTGCTTTTTAAGTGATCTGGCGATCTGTTTCCAGTAGCCCTTGGGATTAGATCCATATTCGGTGCATGTAGCAGGCTTGGCAGTGTATTTACAGGTGAATCCATCCCCGTTTCCAGGTTTACATGTAACAGTCATGGTGTAGCTGTCCTCTCCGCGCGCCAACCACGAACACCGCGCCTTGTCCTTAGTTGTAAACTTTCCTTTGAATACTGCAGTGTTATCATCACCTCGACTCTCCTGTCTCCTACGTTTCTCTTTCGCTCCCCTAATGCTATCAGCAGTGAAGATGAGCTGTGAAAGACACGCGAGGAACAGCAGGAGCGTGAGAGTCCCACGAAGAGATATTTCCTTCATTTCCAACGACCTAAGAAATATTACTTATGAGATTAAATACATTTTATATTTAGATCTTCATAAATTTACATCAAAAAGTTCATTGATCTTACCAATAACCGTTAAGAGGACAGACGGGTGATGAGGATCCCTGACTAGTTTACATCAAAATGAACTTACGCGTGGTATTTATATGTTGAGTGACACACCCACTTACTACTGGACAATCCGATTCTCTCACGCACGAGACAAGCCCTGGCTCCATTGCTTGCGTCATTCATATTTTTGCATTTATAGAGGGGGCTGAACTAGAAGATAGGATAACTGTTATGTCCTCGGGCCTGCGGGTTTTTTTTTTTTTGTTTTTTTGTTTTTTGTTGTTTGTTTGTTTGTTTTTAATATGAAAGTATGCACTGGTTCATGTAAAACTTAGAGCATCCAAGACGCTAGCCTGTTCCTGAATTGCATGTAACAGTGGTTAGACATGCTATATTGGGCTGATGAATATACTTGTGCTATTTCAGTTGTAAAATTAGGCCAAAGACACAATCACAGAGACCCCTCACCCCCAACACATGAGTGCACACTCACAATGACCCACTAACAAAGCATGTTTACATACCAGAACATATGACCATACCACCATGCTTCTGCCTCTCTATATCAAATGAAAGTGCTTTACAGTGATTAACTGTATATTCATATTGCATTTTCATCTTGTTTGCACACAGTGTAAAATGAGTAGTGCAACAACAGCAATGCAAAGACTCTCTTTGTCTTCCTGGGGTGTTGTGCATCTGTAGGAGCTCGTGGAATGTTGACTGGAGTTTAAGGAATGGAGGCCACTTTTGAGGGACAGAGGAATAGAAATAGGGTACAGAGAGACAAAAAGCAGGACCAAAAGTATTTGTATTGTATTGTATTTTCATGCCCTTGAGTCTTTACATTAAGTCTTCTTTACACTTGTTTACTCCAGGTTATTATAATTAACTAAAAATAAAATCATTAATTAAAATATTTTAGTTACATGAAAAAGAGGAAAAAAAAGAAAGAATAATTTTTTTTTAACAGATATAGCCTACAATTTTTTTTCAGTTAGTTTACAAGTCAACATTTCTATTTTCATTAAGTTGAAGAACTAAAAAAACAAAAAATTAACACTGTAATAAAATAAATAATTGTATATAAACATTTAAAATGAAAATATAAAATAAAAACTAACAGTAGCCTATATTTATGATAATAAAAGAACACGTCATTACAATGAGTCATCCATGAAAGTCCAGTTTCCTTGTGGATCTTCATTACTTATTTACCAAATGATCAAAATAAGAAATTTTACAACCAAGGAATATTTCTTTGTTGTTATAGATCAGTGTTGGTTATCAGTAAATGTAATGTTGATCACACACACACACACACATTTATAAAGCTAAGTGTGTGTCAGTGAACTTGAGTGTGATGGTTTTTACTGATACTGTGTCTGGTGGACAATCGAGCTCATGAGCTCATCTTCACATGACATCACAAAATCTGTTTATTGATTCTGTGCCCATTATTCTACTATGATCCATTTGACAGGAAGGGAATGGGCTGTGTTAAAGAGAGAAAGATATAGAGAGACCCAAGGTGTATGTGTACCCAAGGGGTACATAGCCTAGATATTTTTTTGCAAGCAACAGTTAAATAAATTGCTAATATTTTATTATAGTACAGTAGATGTTTTCCCAGACTGCTACCTTTGATAACACAGTTCAGGATAGTCAATAATAAAAGGTTTGTGACCTTGAGTGTGATTGTTCTTGTGATGCAATTGGCCGGTCAGCGTTCTCATGATCTTCAATATTCTGTTTGATCGAGCAACTGACAGTCAGGTGAATGGCAATGCAAACAGATTGCTTTACTTCCATGAAACAACCATTATTCACATGGGTTTCGTAAACAGTGTTTTTAAGTCTTTTTAAATGACATGTAACATTGCCCCCTAGTGTTGTTGATGTGCTCTGACATGACGTGTGAAACAAAATTGCTTTGAAACTTTCCCACCTCCTGTTTTTGTGTTCTAGAAAATCTTTTTTAATGACATTTGATTTTTGTTTGATAATATGCTATTTATTTATTATACTTTTTTTCTGAATATAATTTAGTTGGAAATTGTCTAACTATTTGTTGCATGAGATTACTGAGGCTATTTCAACATTTTTAGATTCAGATTTACATGTTACTCTCGAGACCATATTGTGAAAAATGTATCCTAACACAATTATTGTTCTCATGAGCATCACTGCATGTCTACTGTTAAAAATAAAGGAAGTAAACAGTACTTAAAAGAACCATTTATTTCTAAGGGAAGAGCATTTTAATAATCTAAAGAACCTTTTTCCACTATAAACTTTTGTGCAATGAAAAGGTTCCATGAATGTAAACGGTTCTTCATTTAACCATACTGTAGATGTCAATAAAGAACCTTTAGTTTTAAGAGTGTATTGCACACTGTGTCCAGATAAGCAAGCAAATAAAATAAAAAGTAACATTGATTTTGTTCAGACGCACCACACACAGAGAATTAAGAAATATGTTTTTATTAAACATACATTGTACTAATTCATTTTCTTCATTCTTGTTCGCAATTAGCATGCACATTGACTCACATAGAAAAACAAACATAAGCACACAAGTGCAGTCATAATTACATTATTTCATACACACACACACACACACACACACACACACAGGTCCCTGCGAAAAACTTGGCCGGTGGTCACGCAATCTGAAAGTCTCTGACACTGTTAACCTACAGAGAGCAGAAAATGAGGGATTAAAAGATGAAAATATGAACAAAAATGAATAAAAATAAACAAGTCTCCAACAAATTTCATTAGGGTTATTTAACATAAATATATTGTTCAAATTTGGTTAGAAAGGCACCAGGTACAATACTCAAAGCCAAAGTTAACGATACAGGACTTTGTTTTATGTAAAATACCAGCAGTTTGTGCATCACTGATATACTAGTTGCTTCAAGCTAGTTTATTTACAGTTACATCATACAGTTAGTATAACTCTATTTAGAGTTTCTGCATACAATCCTACAAGCATCGACTAGTTATGCATGATAAAACGATGTGCTTACCAAAGGTGGTGATGAATTAATTCTGAAACCAGCTAATGAAGTATGTGCAGACACCCTGGAGACTTTTCCAGCAGTATTCCTCTGCCATCTTGGATGCTTGACTGTCCTCTGCCACAGTGGGTCTCGCTGTGATGGTCTTTGCAGGTTTACGTGGATGAACAGGCTTGGAAACGACGGGCTTGACTGGTTTGGAGGCTGGTTTGGCTGGTTGCTGTGGTTTAGGCTGCTGCTTGTGGCCGGGAGGTTTGGTAGGGGTGATGCTGGTCTTGACCTGCTGCTGTTGCTTTTGCTGGTTCTTAGAAGCCTGGGTAGGTTTTGGAACGGAGATTTTGGGCCATGAGACACTGAACACCATTTGGACCTCATCAGAAGCAGAGCGGCACATCTGCGGCTTGTAGACCCGTGGACCCTGGCAGGCGTTGTGGAGCTTCTTCATGTCCCACATGATCTGAGTGAAAAAGTGCCGAGGGTTGTTGTTGTATGATCTGCAGAGGTTAGGCTTGCCCAAGAAATCGCACCAGTATGATTTGCCCTTGCTCTTGCAGGAGACACGCAGCTTGGTTGAGTTGGTCTGGCCAGAGATCACCATGGTGCAGGTATCTTTAGCTTTGGTGCTGAAACGAATTGGCTCATCCCAGATGCTTCCTTTCGGCTGCGGCTGTTGCTGCTGTCGGCTGTGTTGGGTGTTTTCCACGTGGTTAATGCTGTTCCCCTGGTTACTGCTGTTCTGAGCCTGAGCGTTGATGGCCCAAATGAAGGAGACCAGAAGGAGAGCAGCGCTGCATATGGCTCTCATGATGGAAGTGTAGAGGGACTGAGCAGAAGGTGCAATGCTGGCTTTATAAACACAAGTCCTACAAAGGGGTCTTTGAGCAGGGCAGAGTGCACACATCCATCAAGACTGGGGGGCCTCTAGTCTCCAGTCTGGTGCTGCCTGAAAGAACTACTTGTAGGAATCTTTAGAGGAGTGTGTGTATATGAGCAATTTACTCTATATGGGATCAGTGTGTAAGTGGTTTCAAGAGTGTAATATATCCCCTGTAATATAATAAATGCGTGATCTAGTTACTTGTAAATCTTGTACAGTATTTGCAACCTGATCTCACTACAAACGTAACTATTTTACAAGGTGACAGTTTCATTTGAATTTTTACATTCTGAATCATATGAAAGTAACATTATTAGAAAAAAAAAAAAGAGTTAGCCTGAAGGTCCAAGGTTACACATAACCCTCAGTCGGGTGTAAGCAGACCGTATGAAAACGTGCGAATGAGATCATACGATTTAGCCAATTTGACAAAACATGAAATAGTTATGAATTGCCATGAGACTGTGTAGGTATTTGTGTGTTTTGTGTAGAAGGTTTTGTGGTTCGGTTTCTTCTCTGAGTGTGTGTTGATGGTTTGAGGGAGGGACATGGGTGTGGTTAGACTCATGGAACCTTCAGGGTCTTCATTATAAAATCATTCATGCTAACATAAGTGGGCTATTGACTATTGATGTGAAAGACATTTTAGTTTCACAAGAAGAGACAAGGAGAGTAATTCACCTGGAACCCATTTATGTTTTGTCGACTTCACCTTCAATGCGGTTAGTGTCTGGTTTACGTGACGTACATGTAGCTATACTATACTAGTGTGCTTTATGAGGAGTCATGTGAAATTTTTATTTTTAAACAAAGACAGTCAATGAAAATGGCTGTGTACTTTTAGCTACCGCAGAGATCAGCTATACACATTTGACATTACAAGGAAAGGGAAAAAGAAAGAAAAAGTGAGTGTCGAAGGAAAGGTTTTGTGTGCACATCTTGTTTGCATCATGACACACACATCATATTTCAATACACACATGCTGCAAATCATAACTTTTAAATGCATGTGTGTAGTTTTCTACACTTCAAATCAACTTTTTAAACAAACCAAGCAAGCCAGATGTCTTTTCTGTCTACCAGAGTGATCATTTTGTAGGAATGACTTTATATCTAAACAAAAGAATATTTGACAAAATGCAAGTCATGAAGTAAATGATGCTCACCTCGTTAAATATTAATTCTTTGTATAATAGGAAATCATGCATATTTCAGCATCTGAGAGAAAAAATGAAAATGCTGATCAGTGATGGTTAATGTAGTAATTGAATTGGAGTAAAGAGGAGACCACATCATTCAATTCAATTATATTACATTGAAACATGGACCCTTTTATAAAGAGCTCTTTTTTTCAGGCCTAATAAAACTAGCAGTTGGGTCTATGAATAACAAACTAACAATAAAGAAAACGTATTTGTATAATTCCTAAATGTTTGTATTGAAATAGTCTACAATTTTCATAATCTTCTTTTGAATTCTGACATTCAAATAACCATCCATCATCTGTGTCATTAAAACTCCGTCACTTCCGCACTCAGTGTGTACCTGTAACCATAGCGACGAAACGGAAGGTGTTATCCGCGCTGATTGTTGTAGTAGAATACAGAGGTTAGTCGAAAAGTTTAAACCTGGTTGTTCATATTCGACAGTGGAGGACATTCAAAAGCGATGGTTTCAGTACTTCTATACGGAGAAGCTGAAGGATATATTCAAAGTCTGGAGAAGATGTCACTGCGTGATATCGGAAGCCCAAGGTAAGTGAATATCTAATATTAAAGTAACAACTAAGACAAACACGTTCATGTAACGTTAGAGTAACGTTACCCATGCCATCTAACGTTAGCCTATTACGTTTGTGTGTGTGTGTGTGTGTCCTGGTAAACCCTACATTATTGGGACAAAATGTCTCCACACAAATATGGCAATATCCGAAATCCTTGTCCTGGTGGGGAAATGTTTTGGTCCCCATGAGGAAAACAGCTTATAAATTATATAAGTTATGTTTTTTTGAAAATGTAAAACTGCAGAAAGTTTTCTGTGTAGAAGTGGATAGAATATACAGTTTATACAGTATACAAATCATTATGACTATAGAGAGTCCCCATAAAACATGAAAACACACGTGTGTGTGTGTGTGTGTGTGTGTGTACAGGTGGTTCCGCCAACATGAGTTCATTGAGAAGCTGAATATGCAAGCTATTCTGAATGCCAGTGCCAATCAGGAGGAATTCGTAAAAGACCTCTTTGTTTCTCTTGGAAAGGTAATTGTTTATCGGTATAATTTGTTGGGGAAAGTGGGTTAATGTGCCACTTTTTATGTAACGTTAAACATTTAACGTTACTGAGCACAATTACAAATAAACGATAAAAATGGACTAGCCTACCCTTACGAAAAAGAAGACACTTCAAGTTAATTTTATGAAGTATACTTAAGTAATGTTCAAGTATATTTTTAAGAATACTTTATGTAGTAAGTATACTAATATCAATGTGTACTTGTAGTAAACTTGTAAGTGTACTATTTCAATACTGCTTGGGACTAAATTGGCCCACTTTTAGTATATAAAAGTATACGTTTAAGTGTACTATAAGTGTAAGAGTAGTAAACTAAGTACACAACTAGGTTTCTCAGTTGTAATGCATCTATACAACAAGTGAACGTATACTAGTAGTTTACTATTTTAATACAAGTAGTACATTTTTTAGTTCATGAAGTGCACACTGAAGTGTACTCTCAGTAAACTACTAGTTTAGTAGTTTATACTGCAAGTATAGCCTACTTGTAAGTTTTCTTTAAGTGAACATAACATTATACTTATAGTAAGTTTACTATTTATATATTATTTTTGCACTTGCAGTATACTACTATGTTCAAATGTAGATATTATTTTTTTATCATTTTCAACAATGATAATAATACAACACGTTTCTTGAACACCAGTTCACCACATGGATCATGTGAAACTGAATACTGGAGTAATGGCTGCTGAAAATGCAGCTTTTTATATTAAAATGGTAATAATATTTTAAATATTACTGTTTTTACTGTATTTTTTATCAAATAAGTGCAGCCCAGGTAAACAAGAGACTTCTTTTGATAATATCAATCTTACTGCCCCCATTTAAAATTATGAATGGTAATAAATTTGTGTGTGTGTGTGCTCAATCATCACTTCATCATTGATCAACTTTCCCACTGGCACATCTTATCATACTCCCACATAAATATTTTGAAAAAGCGGATTTTTTTGAATACACCGATGAAAACATGTAAATTACTTTTTCCAGATACCCACACTGATACATGCAATGATACTTACAGAAGTCTGGAAACATAAAGTGTTTCCCATAATTTGCAAACTCCAGGACTTTAATCCAAAGAGTACGTTTCTGCTGTATATGGTGGTAAGTAGACTCAGCTTCAAATGACCTAGTTTTCAAAACCATGCCAGGCTCTTATTTAAATACATTTTCTTTTATTCTATGTGGGTCATTGCATTTTCTACTAATTTCAGATTCACCATGAAGCTACCACTATAAACCTGCTGGAGACAATTATGTACCACAAGGTAAGCACATATTCACTGAGAAAACAGGTTTTTATATATCTAGATTTGTAATTTTGTAAAAAAAAAAAAAAAATTATATATATATATACAGTGAGGAAAATAAGTATTTGAACATCCTGCTATTTTAAGTTCTCCCACTTGGAAATCATGGAGGGGTCTGAAATTGTCATCGTAGGTGCATGTCCACTGTGAGAGACATAATCTAAAAAAAAAAATCCAGAAATCACAATATATGATTTTTTAACTATTTATTTGTTTGCACCTAAAGTAGATGGCCTAGAAACTTAAGACCACATTATGACATGGTGGTAATATGAGAATGCATAAATGTTGATGTGTGTTACACGTGCAGGAGTCCAGTGAAGCTGCTGATGATAGTGTACTTGATTTAGTCGATTACTGTCATCGCAAACTCACACTTCTGGCAGGACGTTCTGTCTCTGGAGAGATCCCAACTGAGGACCGAATTACACACACACAGCTGTTAGACACAGGATCTGTGCAGGTAAAGAACACTTAAGGCCCATTCACACCAAGGACAATAACTATAAAGATAAAGATATTGTTTTAAATATAAAAGAATAGCAGAGTTCATACCACGATAATGGCACTGAGAAACGATGATTGCTGGAATCACTTGCAGAACCATTTATTTTCCAGCTGATGAATGATAAAAACAATGACAGCCAATCAGAATCCATCCTGCTTAGCTTGAACATTTAAAGTGGCGGATGACTAAATTGGAGCACGCACTTAGAATAAACAGAACATTGTCGTCCGCTGGTGTGATAGCTAATATAGTTATCGTTATAGGCCTAGTTATTGTTCTTGGTGTGAACAGGCCTTTACTCTTGAAAGTTAAATGTAGCTGTTATGTTTTTACCAAAACATGCATCTAATGTTCTGAGCATTACAGCAAATTTTAATTTAACTCATTATCAAAAGCCTAATTCACATTAGATTTACCAGAACTTGTACAATGGTTTGTTGCAGGATCTGCAAAGACAAAGTGACATGTTAGAGTTTGAAATCTCTATTAAGGCTCTGTCAGTACTGTGCTACATCACCGATCACATTGAGAGGTATTACAACTACTGGTTATTTAAAGAGACGTTATTAAACATTTTACATAAAACAAATGATAAAAAATATACATTTTAAAAATAAAATATATTTACATATGTTTAAATACATATGTTTACTAATGGATGCTGAAATTTCCCCTTCTAATGTAGTTTGAGTTTGAGTGTGCTGTCGAGGATGCTGTGCACTCATAATATGCCTTGTGTGCTGGTTCAGTTGGTGGAAAATTGCCCCTGGAACAGAGGTTAGTGTGTTTTAAACATATGTATGATCATATATTTATTTTCTTTTTCATTCAAGAACCTCACACAATCAGAATACATAGGAATCAAATTACAGAACACCAGCAATTGACCCAATACTAAGCTCTGTCCCCTTTGTGGTCAGTCAGGGAAGCTTTACACATTGTCACATAGGAATGGATCAAATAGTTTCATGAGCTGCACATTTTTCAGGAAAAGTGCTCATAAAGTGGGACAAAATTGAATTGAGAAAAATCCTATGCACAGTTATAGGCTGGAAATACTGTCTGCTTAAATCTATCCAAACACTTCTATAGATTTACATTAGAAAAGAGCAAAGGCTTGTCTATATGGAAGCTTATTGTTTATGAATAAAAAATAAAAAGGTTATTGTGACTCGCAATTCTGAATTTCTTGCAATTCCAGGTTTATAACTTGAAATTCTAACTTTTTTCTTGCAATTGCAAGTTTATATCTAGCAAATCTGACTTTATTATATTTAATATCTTGCAATTGAGAGTAAAAAAAGTCAGAATTGTGAGACGAAAGTTACCTTTTTTATTTTTTATTCCATTGTGGAAACAAGCTTCCACACTTGTCTGATAATATGACGGACAGCAACATTTATTAAAGGAATAGTTCACCCAAAAAGGAAAATTATCCCATAATTTACTCACCCTCAAGCCATACACAATTGGTGTTTTATTAAATAAAATCCTGCATTGAATGGCATTAAATAGATACGCTTTTTAGAGCTTCAAAAACTCGGGCACTATTCAATTGCATTACAAAGCTGGGAAGGATATTACTTAATATAACTCCGTTTGTGTTCGGCTGAAAGAAGAAAGTCATATACACCTAGGAAGGAATGAGGGTGAAATAATTTTCATTTTTGGGTGAACTATTTTTTTAAGGTAGAATTGGTAGGTACATTTTTTTCTCCCATCTAGGTACTCTGGAGAAATACACAGAGGGGAAGTGGAGGCCCGTCCTGCCTGAAGATCAGCTAAAGTTAAATAAACATGATGGCCAGGTGTGGATGGCTTTACTGAACTTGATACTCAAACCAGACTGCCAAAGAAAATATAATTTCAATAGCTTTAACAAAGCACAACTTTTAAAGGTAAGACTTTACATAGTTGGGGAAATATCATTGCAGGCAGAGCCATTATAGTGTTCCTGTTGTGTTTTGAATAGATGAATACAAACATACCTGCATACTGAGACAATACCAGTTTAATAATATATTTATTATGAAACAAAATATCGAAAGAGGCAGTTATCCCACTTTATTCCATCTATCTTTATGCCTCTTTATATGCCTCTGTGTGCAGCTTTGTGGGTTTTTGACAGATGTTGTGATAGATCAGTTACCAAACCTACTTGATCTCAAGCAATTCCTCAGTCAACTTGCTGTCACAGATCCAGTGGCCCCCAAACATGATCTAATCCTGGAACAGGTACTCCAGCAAATGCACACACATACAGATTAAAAGTTTGGGGTCAGTAATATTTTTTAAAATAAATTAATACTTTTATTCAGCATAGATTCATTAAATTGTTCACAAGTGACAGATTTTTACATTGTTAAGATGTAAATTCTATTTCAAATAAATGCTGTTCTTTTGAACTTTCTATTCTATTTCATAGAATCCTGAAAAAGATGCAGGGCTGTTTTCAACATTGATAATAATAAGAAATGTTTCTTGACCATCAAATCAGCATATTAGAATAATTTCTGAAGGCTGAAGTTATGGCTGCTAATATTCAGCTTTGCCATCAAAGGAATAAAATACATTTTAAATATATAATGGTAACCAGCTATTTTAAATAGTAATTATATGTCACAATATTACTGTTTTTACTTTATTTTGATCAAAGAAATGCAGCCTGGGTGAGCATAGCAGACTTCTTTCAAAAACATACAAAAATATCACTGACCCTAACTTTTGAACAGTAGATGATAACATGCCCATTTGGTCACATAAGACAAAATTAACAAAAACAAAACACCTTTCTCATTCATTTAGGTGCCAGAGATATGGAATAATATTGTAATGGAGAACAGCAACAAGTGGAAAGCCATAGCTAAATTCCAAGTGACGCATGTTTTTAACCCCTCTGAAAGTGAATTAAGAGAACAAGCTAGCAGGTGAGAATTGATGTGTATCTGGAAATTTCTATTGTAAGGGATGAGAAGATGAGGTGCAGTTATAAAATGTTAGTCTAACAGTATGCATATATCTATCTATAAATTACAGAAACGTCTGTCTGTCTGTGTGTCTGTCTGTGTGTGTGTGTGTGTGTGTGTGTATGTCTGTTACTCACATATCTCTCGAACCGTTAGTCCGATGGATTTCAAACTCGACAGGTGTCTTGCCACGGGCACGAGTAAGTGCAGTGCCAAGTTTGACGTTGTTTGGATGAGAAATGCTAAAGATATCGTTAAATATATCATTTTTAAAAGGTTGTGGTTTAAAAGTAAACATTCTGACATTAGAGGGTTGTATCGGTCAAAGAAGCCCCAAGAAGGTTGTGGTTTAAAAATAAACATTCTGACATAAACACTCAGTCAGCTACACTGTTTACTTCTGAATATTATAGTTTGGTTCCAGAACGTGATAAATCCATCTATCTATAAATTACAGGAACGTCTGTCTGTCTGTCTGTGTGTCTGTTACCCGCATATCTCTCGAACCGCTAGTCCGATGGATTTCAAACTTGACAGGTGTCTCGCTACGGGCACGAGTAAGTGCAGTGCCAAGTTTGACGTTGTTTGGATGAGAAATGCTAAAGATATCGTTAAAAATATATCATTTTTAAAAGGTTGTGGTTTAAAAATAAACATTCTGACATTAGAGGGTTGTATCAGTCAAAGAAGCCCCAAGAAGGTTGTGGTTTAAAAATAAACATTCTGACATAAACACTCAGTCAGCTACACTGTTTACTTCTGAATATTATAGTTTGGTTCCTTCTGAATATTATAGTTTTCTTTACCAAGAAACCAACGATTACTAAAAACACACACAAAAACTGATTTTGTTTCTTTACCAAGAAACCAACAATTACTAAAAACACACAAAAACTGATTTTGCACGGGTACTTTGCACTGCTCCCTGGATCGACGGATGTGGATGTAATTCATATTCATTTGTGGATGTAAACTGAATCTATAAGTCAGCTATGCTGTTTACTTCTAAATATTATATTTCATTCTGATGCGCTTAACGTTATCGCTATTGTGTAATAGTAGCCTATGCTATTCACCAACTAAACATATCCTATTCAATGCGATCACAGTCTCTTTCAAGGGCATCATTTGTAGTTGCCTATTCACAAACTGTTTGCTCAAGCATAGCGTTTTCTTAAATATATCGGTAAAAGAAGCACTTAGAAGGTTGTGGTTTAAAAATAAACATTCTGACATAAACACTCTGTCAGCTACACTGTTTACTTCTGAATATTATATTTTATTCACGGCCATCATTTGTAGTAACCTAGCCTGCTCCCTGAATTCAATGCGTTCACAGTCTCTTTCACCAGCACCAAACCAACAATTACTAAAAACACATACAAAAACTGATTTTGCACGGGCATTTTGCACTATTTTGATTAATTTTAGTAAAAATGTGTTTTCTTTACCAAGAAAGTGGCAAGATGAAAACCACTATTTTCTGTTTCAAACTTTCACATAGCATCTTTAGGTTATAATATCATAAAAAATTCAAATCCAGATTTGGATTTTCAAAGATTTATTATAAAAACGGATTATTTTTCCCCAAAAATGCAATAAATTCATGACACTTTTTTTTCAAAATGCTATCATATTGAAACTGTTGAAATCAGCCATCGCTAAGAAATATCTCCTGAACTTTTTTGACGGCGATCAGCTCACAAAAACTGATTTTGCACGGGCACTTTGCACTCCCTGAATCAACGCGCTTATTCATTTGTGGATGTAAACTGAATCTATAAGTCAGCTATGCTGTTTACTTCTGAATATTATATTTCATTCCTATTCAATGCGTTCACAGTCTCTTTCACGGGCATCATTTGTAGTAGCCTTTTCACAAACTGTTTGCTCAAGCATAGCGTTTTCTCGGAGTTCACTGTGTGCTTTCTACCATGCACAAATAAAAATGTCACTGAACTTTTGCTGTGTAATTGTAACAATCATGTGCACTCAAACACACCAAACCAACAATTACTAAAAACACACTTAAAAACTTATTTTGCACGGGCATTTTGCACTAGTTCTGTATAAATACCAAGTTCTGTCATGAAACTGATGGGTCCTTAATGCAACCTGATGACATTTACATAGTTTATTACACTTATGTGTGTTTGCACATTCTGATTGTTTTCTGTTGCATCTGCAGCCAATGAGCTTGGTGTTCAACATTTCAATAGCTGGTTAGCGTTTACTATAGCAGTTTGCAGCATGATTCAGAGTTTCCATTCAGTCAGTCACTATGCATTACGTCAGTGAATGACGAATTGGGATCGTGCCTGAGAGTCCTATCACCTTCGGGTGTTAACATCTATGGCTTAACCTGGCTGAGATGAGGAAAGCCGCCAAATTTCGCTTTCTTGACTCCCTCATCTCCCAGGCTGGCCTCTTCGGCGACGCCGTCGAGAACTTTGCCCAGCAGTTCTTAGTGGTACAGAAGCAGATGAAGGCAATAGCCCACATCCTGCCCAGGCGGGCCGCTGCTGCTTCCACCCACCCACCAGCGGCAGTCCCTCCGCTTGCTCGCCGCCGAGGGCTGGTTAGTCTCAACAGATGCCTCCACCACTGGCTGGGGTGCTGTGTGCAACGGGCATGCTGCCTCGGGCTCCTGGACAGGACCTCGACTGCAGTGGCATATCAATTGCCTCGAGTTGCTAGCAGTACACCTTGGTCTCTGCTGTTTTTTTCCATTGTTGCGGGGCAAGTATGTACTGGTCTGGATGGACAACACATCGACCATTGCATACATCAACCGTTAAGGTGGTCTACGCTCCCGTCGCATGTCGCAACTCGCAACTGGAGCTTCCGGGTGAACCTGGTTCCTTTCGGGGACCCAGTGTTTCATTCGGGGCTCTGGCAGATGACGCCATGTCGCTCACAGCGTCACAAGGCAGGCTTGATTCCTCTGGAGATGAGGGTTCGGCTGCGTTGCCTTCCTCGGGAGTGCCAGCGTTGCCCGAGTCGGATCCAGAGCTGACGGCCATGCTTGCCCGGGCAGCTGAGAGCATCGGGTTGGAATGGCGCACGCTGCCCTTCCTCCGAGCGCTCAAGGCTGGACGATTGGTTCTTGGGGGCGGCGCGTGCTGGCACCTGCCAGAAGTGCATCAGGAGGTCACCAGGTCGTGGAAGTCCCCGTTGACTTCTCGCGGCCCCGACGGCATCCTCCGCCTTCTCTTCCCTCGACGGCACGGCGGCCAACGGGTACACTGGGGTCCCCCCGGTGGAGTGCGCTGTGGTGATGCAATTGTGTCCCCAGAGCACCTCCACCTGGCGTGGTGATCCAAAGCACCACTCTAAGGCCAAAACCTATAGAGCTGCGGGGCAGGCTGCCTCCGCTCTGCATGCCATGGCCATCCTTCAAGTCCATCGGGCGAAGGTGCTCAGGGACATGCACGAGGGAAGGGCTGAACCGGGGCTCATGCAAGAGCTGCGCACTGCCACCGACCTCGCTATATGGGTGACGAAGGTCACTGCGCGATCCCTGGGTCAGGTGATGTCCACCTGTGTGGTCCAGGAACGACATCTATGGCTCAACCTGGCTGATATGCGGGAGGCTGAGAGAACTTGTTTTCTCAGCTCCCCCATATCCCAGGTTGGGCTCTTCGGCGGTGCATTCGAGGACTTTGCCCAACAGTTCTCTGGCCACCCAGAAGCAGACTGAGACGATAAAGCATATCCTGCCCTGACGGCCAGCTGCTGCCTCCACCCAGCCATCGGTGCAGCCCCCTCAGTCTGCTTCCCGCCGACGCCGCCCTCCTGCGGCTCCCGCCCCTCACCCAAGCAGCAGCCTTCACCCAGGCCGAAGCAAGGAGGTGGTCGCAGGAAGGCCGCACAGCCCGGGAGACGGGCAGCTCGGAGCTAGGGCACAGCTCTTTAGCAGGATCACTCCTTCCCGAGAATCTTTTGTTTTCCTTCCCCCGCCGCTGGCCTCACGGTTGGTGACACCTTAAAACTGTTAAAGAAAGAGCTCTTTAAAACTGTTAAAGAAAGTCTCCCCTTCCTCCGAACCCCAAGAGGCCATGGATGGCAGTGTGCGACGCTATGCCTCGCCACTCTCGTTCCCTTCTGTCGCCAGACCCCTGTCAGAGCATGCCGCCGCGGAACGCTCGTTCTTCCCTGGCCTCCTCTGTCAGGAACTTGACCACGCCCCCACAACGGGACGCTACGCCTCCCATGTCTGGGCCGGTCGTTCTGCTTCACTGCCTCATCGTGGGTACACCTGTAGTTCCAATGTCCATTGGCTATTTCTGTTTACATTCAAAGATGATAGGGCTCTCAGGCGCAATCCCAATTCGTTAGTCACTGACTTTAACATTGTCATATCCATTACCATGCTAAAAATCTTTTGAGAGTTGTCATGGTAAATTTGTTTATCTGCACCCTTCTGATTAGATTGTCTCAAACATATAATCTGGATGTGATGGAGAATCTAATCCCAGACAAACCCAAGTGTGGAGCCTGTGGAAGAATGGGTGCAAAACGCTGCTCCCGCTGTCAGAGAGAGTGGTATTGCAACAGGTAAAGCAACACATGTTGGTTTTCTGACAAAATTGATTGTTTTTTTGTTTGTTTTTTTTACCCCTTTATGTTACTAATCAATTCTTTACTATACTAATGTCCTTTATTTATAAACTAGATGAATAGCAGACAGCAGAGTAATAAATTATAATTACCCTTTCATGTTTTGGATTTGTCTGTATTTGTTCAGGATTATATGATTGTTAATAATTCTATTTGTCTGGTATTTCTCTGTAGAGAGTGTCAGGTGAAACACTGGCCCAAACACAAGCCTGCATGCAAACTCATGGCAGAGGCCATACAAAGACTGCAGGAGGAACTGAACATCAGCAGCTGAATTATAGCACCGCTAAATGAAAGGGATGGTGAGATGGTGAGAGTGATGCTGTGGGATTCAGAAGTGCGTAAGAACACATCCACTATGAACTGTCATATTTAATGGACACTAATGGAAAAGGACAAAAAGATGCAAGAAACTGTTCCTGAGTCTTCTTTCATTAGCTATTCTATGTTTGTATATTGGGTTGAAAAAGAGTAAATAGATCATTCCTGATGAAAGCTTTCATATGTAAACATTCTTTGTAAATGCATGCTCATAAAACTATTATTTGCACACACTGTTAAATTGATTGATTGATAACTGTTACAATATAACCATTATTCTCGCACGTTGTTATTAAATGAACTGAATTAACTGCTAAAATATATTTGAGATCCAATCAGTTTGATTTTTATTGACACAACATTATTGCATTTGTTGTAAAGGACTTTATTTTGTGGAACACAAAAAGAAGAAACTTTGAACAATTTCCTTGCCACTATTTTCCATGCAGTTACAATGAATTTTGTCTGGAGCTTTTTACCATACATTAGTCCTTAAAATGGATGCAAAAGCACAATACATTCAGGATCAATTTTTATATGTGTACCTTTTACAAAGCACACCACAAACCATTTTAAGCTTTAAGTTTTATTGTAACTTTCACACAGCCTCCATGTTGCAGTGGGATCCCACGTTACCCTGTCATGTCACACACTGTAAAACACAAAACACTTGGTACAAGTGCATGTGAGTCTCAAAAAATGGGTGACAACAAGACCTTGGAAATCTGTACTTTACCACTTCCAAAGAACAAAGGCCATGAGAGACGTTAGGGTTTGTGAAAATCAGTAATAGATGTAACAGATTTGGAACTTAACAGTTTGAATTTCATTCACAAACCCTTTTGGAATAAAAGAAAAAATATTTGGTTTGTACAATAGTGCACTATGTAGAATTGTATGACCACTGTATGCTGTACTGAGACATGCATTTTTAGAAATTACACACACTGGATATTTAAAACTATTTTCATTATTTTGATGTGGACTCACAAAAATATGCAAGACACTCAAAAGAAGAAAACAGAAATACAACAGAAACACAAAATCTTTACTCAAGATTAACTGATCTATAATAGTCATTTGTTTTGGTTATACTATTTTAAGGTGTCCATGTTACAGTGTAATTTAGTACTGTATTTAAATATTTTATTTAAGTACTAAGTAATAATAATTAACAACATGTACTTACTATAGGGTTAATGTTCAGAGTAGGATTGGGTTTATGGTTAGCTGTATGTAATTATGCATAATTTACTGTTGTTATTACTACAATAAATACATCCAACGTGTAGGACACAAAGATAAAGATTTTTAGTTGTGTAGTTGTCTTGTATCAAAAGTACTGACATTTAAACAAACAGGATCAATCAGTCTTTTAGGACATTGGCTTCCGATAATTTATCTTTATAGACATTGAGTCTTTTCCAGTGCATTTAACATTCTTTTAGCAAATAGTTTTTCTCCTATTAAGAAACAATTCTGAAACTAATACTTGATTCATTCATTGAACAATAAAATGTAGAAAAAAAGTAACTTTCACAAAAGAACAGAAAAGATAACTTGATAAATGAAGTACTTCACTTTTCTACTGTAAATACTTCAGAATCTGCTTTGATCATCAAACTTGGGATGTTTGGTTCAGAAACACCATTTCATGGTTTCATAATCAAGAACCATCGATGCAATATCACAGTGCACAGACTGATATCACAGACCTTTTTTTGCCCCTTTATATCGCCTTAAAATGTTAAAAAGACCTGTACAAAATCTAGATGTACTCACATTTATGTCTAAAGGATGTTTTATAAAATAAGATATTAACAAAATACATACAAAACTTTCAAAACCATATTGAAAGTGTAAAAAAATAACACGTTGTTGTTTACCATGTATGATGAATTGTATGTAGAATAGCTTGAGATTCTTCAGTTAAGGTCTGAGTATGTTTTATTGTTAGAAACTGGAATAAACATTTTCCCTTTTTTCCTGTCTTCATTGTCTTCCTCAGAATCTGACTTAAAGACAATCCCTGACAACAAAAAAACAAAACAAATATAAATTTAGACTTGGAAAAATACATTCAAGCCTTAAAAGCTTGAGCTAATGTAACATGCAACAGAATGTGATTGTCTTACCTGGCTAAACTCTATTTAGCTCCAGTTCTCAGCACCACTGCAAAAAAAAGAAGAAGAAGAATTCACTAAGACTCCACAAAAATGACAGTACTTCCAGTTACTTCATTTATACAAAGATGAAGAGTCAGGTAAAAACGTATCAAAGGTGGAGGAGTGACGGGAAGTCATGCAATGCTACATAAACAGAGTGACCTGTTACTGGAAGAACATGTGAAAGATCAGTGACAACAAAAATGATTTCGGTGAAACAGGAGAGTCCGTAAGTAACTATGAATCATGCACACGACTGTAGAACATGGAATAATCGTGAATTCTTGATGGGTACAAATATGTGTGACAGAGAAAAATGGAAAGATGGAAAGAAGGAATGAATTCTCACAAAGTGAGAAAAATTCCAGTTCAGACATCAGCAGTAAAAGAAGCAGATCAACAAGAGGAACACTGACATGAACGAATGTGTTTGTTTGATAGAGGATATGTATGGATATAATGCAAAGGTTGAAAAATTAATGTATGAACAGATAAACTGTTGAAAGGTTTTGTACCTGTAGGCTGCATGTACGGTTGCATACCCCCGGTGAAAGTGTTTATGTGTGTGTGAATTTGTGTCACCAGTCAGGCTGTCTCGGGGGGGCAGAGGCCCGAGGATACCACCTCATTGTGTCATAGGATGGATAGCTGAAAAAAAATACAGGTTCGTTTTGAATAAACCTTTTGAGTTTTGAAAGTTTGGAATGGCAGTATAGATTGGTCAGATCGGAAAAAAAAAAGTGGTCTTTAGTTTAGCTTCATAAAAGCACAGAAAACTGTCATGCAGAGTATGGCTGCGTCCGAAACCTAAAAATGCTGCCTTCGGAGGATGCATTGCAAGGAAGGAAGGCATCAAAGCATGTCCGAATCCAATGTTAGCTGAGAAACCTTCATCTGATCGATTTTTGAAGGCAACAAAGATGTATAGTTCGCTTTCTTTGATATCCCACAATCCTGTGTGTTGGCGTCTGAAAGTTGCGGTTGGTCATCAGTTTGTGTTTTTGACCAATGGTTTTTGACCAACGGTTTTCACCAAAGCTCGCTCTATTTTGCAGTAGTTCCTTAAACGGTAATGTTGCCTCAGAAGTCTGTCCGAAATCAAACAAAGTTATTGCCTGATAGGGCAGTGAGGCAAAGTCATGAAAGCTGAATACGTTTTCGGACGCAGCCGACATATATGGATAGAGATGCATGCTGAGAAACGAATGTCATGCTATTACACTGTTCAATATTTGTATGGCATAAATCATTTTTAAAAATGTATGAATTTTGTATGTATGAAATGTTTTTTAATTGATTTAGTTAGATTTCATAATGAATTATAACAGATCAATCAAAACAAGTAGGGATCCACCGACATAAAAACTATGCTGATAGTTGCTTTTGCCAATGAAACAATACGATTATACACATCTATGCTATTTTGTGTTTTTTTGTAATTTAACACAAATGTTAATGCCAAGTATGGTGTTATAAATGTACATTCAATTTAAAACGGAACATTTTAAATATAAAAAAACTGTGCAAGATTTACAATGTTAATAGTCAGTGAAAAGGGTCCATATAGTACATACTCATAAAAATGTTCATGCACACAACTATAGACATTTAGCTACGACTGATGATTTCAGCATGCATAGAGATGAAGAGGTGGAACAAACTCTACCTGCTCATCACGGGGTTGTTTATGCCATATATAGGCTCGCTATGATAACCACTGACAACAACATCCACACTACTGTAAAACAGTGAATGTAAAAGTAAACATCAACTGGTTGTACAATTAACATGTGATGTATGAATGAAAGTGAACAGTTCACAGAGTGAAAAAAATATATATAAAGATAGTATTGAAGGTTTCAAAGGTGCAATGATAAGATGAAAAGTGAAAAAAAATTTAAAGATGAGAAAATGGAAAGAAGAAGTGGTTGGTTATCAGAATGTGAACAAAAGGAGAATATGGAAATGAAGAGTGGAAGTTGAGTAAGAGACATGAGATGACTCCTAAAGAAGGAAACAAGGTTGTTTCAAACACCTGTGGAGTGAAAGTCATTCTTGAATCTTGGTAAAAGATTTTCAGTTTAGTTGCAGTTTCTTTTAGAAAAAGCTTGATCAGTTTCATAAGGCCATATTTCACTTCACTTATGACAGGTAGATGGACCTAAATTCAGCAATTATAAACTCACTCATCATAGACGTCCTCAGTGTCCATCCTGCGGTAGAATTTGGCAAGTTTTACCGACATGATAATGCTGGGAATGAGTAACATACAGCATCCTCCCAGACCAAACCAGAATGTGTTCTAAAACACACAAATGCACAAGAGAACACATTAGCATAAATGTCCATAAACAGCTCATATAAATGCTTGTTTAAACACATATAAAAAGTGTCCTAATAGGTTTTAATTTAAAATATGAAAAAGGAATATGTGACTTTTTTTCAGATTTTTTTAAAGAAATATTGATCAGAAGTGACAGTAGAGACATTACAAAAGATTTCTATTTTAAATTGATGCTGTTCTTTTGAACTTTCTATTCATTAAATAATGACGAAAAATCACAGTGTCACAGTTTCGACAAAGATATCGAGCACCAAATAAGCATATTAGGATGAGAATTCAGCTTTGTCATCACACAAATAAGTTACATTTTACAGTTTTTCTCGATTGCTTAAACACATTTCTTGAAACTATGCCTCGTATTCTCAAAACTATAAACACAAATCCATAACGTCTCACCCAATTCCCCAAACATCCTATTTTCAGGTCAAAATGAAGCTCTACACTCAAAACCATTCACTCTTGCTGAAAAACCAAACTTTGCCCTCAGACAGGACACACAAGCCCTCAAAATCACACACACTACAACATAGTCTAAGACACTGGTGCAATAAATTCAAAACAACATTTCCAAAACTGTTAAGTTATGTTAGTTGTGGTTCCCCCCCATCACAAACCTTTTCACATGATGAACACAAAAGACACAACCAGTGGATACATTGGCACATTTTTATTCATACACAGAAAACACACACACACACAATTTTTTTTTTCCTGTTTTACTCTTCTTCTTTTTTTACTCTCTCCTCTAATTTTTTTTATTATATTTACTTACAGTAAGATGTGTGTGACCAACATATGACAGTAAAAGAGCACACACAAACCATATTCTAATATGGAATTCGAATTGTATTGGAATGGTAAAGAGTGTTGGGACGTGACAGGAGGGTCTCCACTCAAGGATACAATATGATGGATAAGTCTAAGAATGTTCCACATATGGTTGAAATACCATCATTTGCATAGAAAGATAACATTCTGGGAGTCAAGACTATAAAGGAGAAAGGATGCCCTCCCTTCACCGTCACACTCTGCAGCCGCTCTGTGTGACTGTACGACTGCTGGCCTTTTCTTGCAAGAAAATAAACCTCATCAAAGACTATTGGAAATGTTTGTCTCTTATTCAGTGATAGAATTTTGTTTGCCACCACACCTCCATGAAGGTTCTCGAGGCGACGGTAAAGCGACTCAAATTTGGCCTTACTCGTAGCCCAGCCTCCCTCATAGTCAAACCACTGATAAAGACATGGGCAACTAGAGTGGCTTGAATTTCATCTGAGACTGCTTGTCTTCTTGTCCTTGCCCTTCGTCCTCCTCCTCCTCATTCTTATCCCTCTTCCTTCGTGTCTTTCTGGATCCATTGTTCCAAAACGCAATAAACTGATTTGGGCCCTTTTATATATCTATTGAAGGTTCTGATTGATGGGTGTTACATTTTGACTCTTAGTGTTTCCACTTGGGTAATTGTGTGCTAACTGAGCTGAAGCTGTGCTGACTTGAGTGAACAATTTTGAATGCTAGTGCTTTCTAAATGACAACATGGTCTAAGCAATGAGAAATGAAGGGATTTATGTGTAGAGTTTTGCAGTGACAGTTCAACAAATCTGACTCATGTGTCAAAACAGGGAATAGTGTTTATAGTTTAGTGAAATGGGTGTGCTTTTTGATAAATGGCGTTATGGTTTTGAAATTTTAGTTCAAAAGCCTGGTTATAGTGTTTAAGCAATCGAGAAAAACTGTAAAATGTATTAAAATAGAAAACAGTAATTTTAAATTGTAATAATATTTCACAATATTACTGTTTTTACTGTATGCTTAATCAAATAAAGCAGCCTTGGTGAGAATAAGGAACGTCTTTCAAAACTATTAAAATGACTGTTTACATAATCAGTGCTTTTTCTATCCTCATCTAACGCTCATCTTGTTGTCGAGGTGTGATAAATCTCTCTGTTAAATGGATTGACCCAGTCTGCAGGGATATTCTGTGTATAGTAGTAAACAACAACAACATTGTACAACATAAATGCCAACACCTTACCATAAGATTTTACAGATACACCTTTTGATTGTAATAATCCATTAGTAAATTTTGAAATTAACATTAACTAAGATTAATAAGTGCTTTACAAGTATTTTTAGTTCATGTAACTAATGTAGTTAACCAATGCTAACAAATGGAACCTTATTGTAAAGTGTTACCGCATAAATGTCAATACTGTACATAATAGGCCAATTCACACCGCACAGGCAAATGGCAACAAACACCAACAAACAAGTTGTCCGTTGGATTTAGAATTTTACGAAAAATAACTGTCATGTTCATACTGCCCAACAGTCACCGACAAAAGCTGATTGAACATGTTCAGTCGGGTGAAAACAAACCCCGACCAAAGGCAACAGACGGCGACGGGGTAACACTAATCTGACAAAACACAACAAACCTGTTTGTTGGCGTTTGTCTGTGTGGTGAGAACTGGCCTTTAGAATTCTGATATCGCAGACAGTGTCTGTCAAGTTCCAAACGTGACATAAAGCACCATTGAAGCAGTCCATATGACTAATGTGATATATTCCAAGTATCAAAAAGAGAATTGTGTTTTTGATTTTTTTTTTTTTTAAAGAAAAGAAAATGGGTTTGGAACTAATTGAGAGAGAGTAAATGACAATTCAAATTTTTAACAATCCCTTTCATTAAACAGCAGAAATCAGAGCCTGGGAAGTACTCAATTACATGGCTCTATTAATGTGAGTGTGTGTATTTGCCTTTGGATTGTATATTTCTGTAAGTTCATAGATTTGCTCACACACACACACCAGCACACACACTGCAATAACATCTCCCTTCCGCTGCACCTGGGGGCTCAGAGTGTGAACAGTGACAATCTTGTTCTGCTCTGTGTGTGTGTGTGTGTTGGGGGACATTGATGCATATGCTGCATATATTCAAGGGTATATTCAGTATGGATCTCTTGGGTTCTTGCATGTGCTATATGTTTTAAAGCGGTTTTGTATATCTTACCACTGAGTCAACAATGAAGCTGCAGGCTACGATCTCTAGCGAGTCCACAATGTTGCTGATGGGCTTGCACTGGGCAACCTCCATTTCCAGCTGCACATACACACATTAGTATATAACTGATTAGTTGCAGTGTACATGACAAAGTGCTGCTCTTAAAGGAAAATGCTGGACTTTGTCTTATCTTAGCATACTCACTGAGTGCTTGACCCACACCGTATATTGTGAAAAGTATCCCACAATGTTCTTAATGAATTTGTCAGTCTCCTGTGACATTTTTAACAATACAAAAAATTGTTTAAAAAAAACAAACATAACAGAGCATTTGAAAACTGAGCTATTACAAAATATATACTTTTTTCTTTATTAGTATTTCGTCCAGTAAAAAATCGAAACGCCTTTAAAACAAAATAAATGTACTTGTTTTCAGAGAATATATCTTCAATTAATATATATTTTTCCCCACATTACACCCTTTGTTTAAATTTTTTGTGTTTTAGGCTTAAATCTAATAAAATAATTAATGTGTTTTTTTCTTAAAATAAGAAAAATAACCAAATTCAAGATATGGTCTCTAAAAACAAGTCTCAATGTCTTATGCAATTGGCTTCTCAAGTAAAAGTATATTGTTTTAATGATGTTTAGATTTTTATTTATTTATTTTACTGGAAAACATGTAATAATTAAGATCTACTGTATGCGGTATGTATCTATGGATCAAGATTTACAATTAGTAAATTAATAAATGAAAAAAAAATGAAACACGTATTTGTACCTGTTTGACCACATGAGAGACATTGTTGGAGATGAGATACTCTGCTGCCTCGATGGCATTCAGGACATTTGTCACTTTAATCTAGAGGGGAAAAAAAGTGAGAAATATTACATAATTCTTCACATAATAATTATACAGAGTCTCTAAAATCTACTTGGACACATTATCCACTCCTAACCATGTATAAATGTAATTTCATTATCTATATTAAAATCAAGAGGCATTTATTTTATAGAAAGATGTACATAAAATTGTGTGTTTTTACTGGACTTACAGGTAGTTCTCTGGATGTTTTCTGAAGCAGTTTGATGCTTTGACTTAGAGTGCCCTACAAGAAAAAAACACATACATTCTACTTAAGTAAATATATAAATAAATACTATTTGAATCTCTTACAATCTGGTCAACCCCTCCATGAGTTACTGGTTTCTCCTATGATTCTTATTCTATTAAATCTTTTTAGTAAGTCATGCTCCAGCGTGTTCTTTTGAATTAAATTCTTTAGTCATTGCAATACAATTTCACAGCAAACATTGCTGACAAATCACACAGTACAAACACAATGATTAAAAAAGAAGACACTTAAACAGACTTGCAAACACAAACATTTACAAAACACTTCTGAACTACTAAAGTTGCTCACATTACTGAAACACATTTTTGTTTAGTCACGTCACATGATACCAGCTGTTGGCTTACCCTTGCTTTCACATATTTCTTTGGTTCCATTTGAAAAAATAGAATAAAGAATAAAACTTAGAATAAAACTTTCTGTGTCCTCATAAACCAAATGGCTTCAAACATTTTTTATTCTAATTCAAAAAAATGACAAAAGTTTAAACAGAATAAGTCTAAGTAAATGGTTTGTGGTGTGGTGTGTGTGTGTGTGGTTCAGGTATTCCCTACATCATGGGGACAAACTGTTCTTATTCGTACTTACAATACCAGAAAACAGCTTATAAATCATATAAAATTATGCTTTTTGAAAATTTAGTTTGTGTGTGTGTGTGTGTGTGTGTTTTACCATAGCCTGCTCCATTGGCACCACTTGATCTTTGTGGATCTGTCTGATACTGCTGGCATGACCCTTGAGCGCATTCTCAAGAGCCCCACGTCGCTAAGAAAGAAAGTGGGAAAGAGATACATTGAAAATGCATAGAATTGTCCCACCCCAAAACACTTTAAAAAACACCAACAACAAAAAACACTTTCACTAGTTTATACTAAACAAACATTTTCACCACATCTTTAACATCATAATAAGTACAAATAATTTTCATTCAATAAATATGGTCTATGCTTATTTCACTCTTTGTTTAGATCATAGATTTAAAAATTTTATATTTTATTTTAAGATTTAGAGACTTTGACTTATTTGTTAACTATAAACAATGTCTACTAACGAATAAGCTCACTTCTCAGACTAACATTTTATGCCCAAGTGCTGTAAAAGGCCCTCAGTCATATTCCCATAAGCACACGCACACACTGCAGCTCCACACATCCTGTAGCTGTGTGTTTTCACCTCATGAATGCAGTGCCTGTGTCCCTCTACACTGGAGGGGAGATCGCCATATAAAGTTTCAAAATGTTCCAGAGACTGACCACTCAGTGTTAACTGACATGACTCACTTTGATACATAGAGTAAATAATATCTGACCAACTGAACTGCTAATATCTGAACATGTTATAAAATAAGACACTAACTGGCTGGCATTTCTACCAGTTGAAACTGATTCATTTCTATTTGACTCACCAGTTGGTCTGCTTGAGCTTCAAGTTCATTTGCGTATGACAAAAGATCCACAACCGTCACTCCTTTGTTCACCTGTCAATGAAATCATCCTTTTAGTGTGTTCAACCGTTGCGCCTGTAAGTGTCTATGAGAGTGTGAGGGTTACCTCAGTTAGATAAGCCTGATAGTCGATTTCTCCAATGCCTGTGTTGGCGAAGTCGATGAGGTTATCTTTGCCCTCCTGTTCCAGAAGAAGCATACCCTGGAGATCCACATTCACACTATTAAATAGCTTGGCCATTTCCAGGTTATACTGTTAAGGAATCACAAACACGTGGTTAGAGAACTGATGTCATGCTCAGTATTTAGATATACACAAAAACATGTGAAATGCTTTTTGTCTTTTCACGCACCACTGTGGCATTGAGAAACCTGTTGAAGTTGAACTTGGTCTCCAGTTGTAGTGCTGAATATAAACCATGATTCTCATAACAATCTCTATGAGCAAGATAAAAAGTAAAAAAGAGAAGTAAATCAACACAGTAAATCAATTTTCTCAAAGAGCAAACAGCCTCTAGTGTCAAATAAATAATTTATTACAGAGATAGTTCACCCAAAAACTCGTTCCAAAGTCATCTTCGAAACACAAATGAAGATATTGTTTTAATAAAACCTGAGCGATTTTGATCCCTCATCATATAAAGTGATTTTATCTCTTTAAAAGACTTAAACTGCTCGATTCTTTACTTTTACAATGTTTTATGAAGACTTTCACTAGAGATACAGAAATCTCTCAGGTTTCATTAAAAATATCTTTGAAAATATATATAATATATTCCAAAGATGAACGAAAGTCTTATGGGTTTGGAACGACACGAGGTTAATTATGACAGCATCTTCAGTTTTGGGTGAGCTAAAGATTTAAAACAACTACTTCTCACTGATCTTTAGCATTGATCTTTGCTCACTTACCTGTACATACTGCCGAAAGTAAGGTCGATGTTTGGATCTTGAAACAGCATGCCAGGAAGGACATTCTTTTTGGTAGGATGGACCATGTATGGTGTGTCAATAATCTGCACAGCAATAAAAAATCCAAATTAAATTCAAGAGTCAATTTTCCATATGCTAATCAGTACATTTAAGATGATAATTATATCTTCAGTTTCATTTTAGCTTTGTGTTGTTGCAAACTTGTATGACTTTCCTTATTCTGTAGACCACCAAAGAAAAACTTTTCATTTAATATTAAAGGCGTACAAACTGTATATTTTGGCACCACTTTACCGTGTTGGTAACACTTTATTATTTATATCTTATATGTACTTACTTACTATAGTAATAACAGTAAAGTATGCACTACTATAAGCAACTAACCCTAAACCAAACCCTAACCCTAGTAAGTACATGTTGTTAATTAATATTACTCAGTACTTATTTGTATAATTACACTGTAACACGTGTAATAAAGTGTAACCACAGTTTCCTTGGTAAACCTGTTACATGTACTTACTATAGTAAAATGATTAAATTATGTACATGCAACTAAACCTAACCCTATAGTAAGTACATGTTGTCAATTAACATTACACAGTACTTCAATGTATAATTACACTGTAATAAAAAGTGAATCTTTTTTTTTTTTGTAAAGATTTATTTTTGCCTTTTCTTAAATAGTATATAGTGAAGAGTGGACAGGAGGAGAAGTGAGAGAGAGAGGGGGGGGGACAGGATCGGAAAGAACCACAAGCTGAGATCTGAACTGGTGCAACTGTGTTGCGTGTTGGAGACATTTGCCACAGGTAGGTTTTTCTACATCTACATTATAAGCTATTATCTATTATTAAACTGGAAATCAAATTGGCTCACACTTTTTAATTGGTGTCTTTTTACTACTATGTACTTACATTAAAAAAACGTTAGGTACAATGTACTTATGTTTTTATGTATATGTATATATATGTATATGCCAATTGTGAGGTGAGATATGGGTAAGGTAAGGGACAATGTAAAAATGTATGTACATAATAAACCATCAATTTAAATGTTATTACATAGTAGTTAAAGACACATTTAATATAAAAATGTTGTTAACCATAGAGTATTGTGCCAGTACCTTAAAAATCTGTCTGTTAGCCAGCGGCTCACACACAAGCTTCTCTATGTTTCCTCCAACAACAAATGTGGTGACTACAACTCCCATGAGCACCCAAGAGAAGATGAAGCTGAAGCCTACAGAACTGCTCAACAACAGAACCAAAAAAAATTAAAAGAGAAGTTAGTATCTAACTTTTAACTATAATCAAATATAATTAGATATGCACTTTGTGGGAAGGTGTTGTGTAGATAAATTATTATGGTATATGTTGTTTTGGTGTTTCCATGGTAACTCACGCCATCAGCAGGTTTCCTCCAGTGTTGGACAGACATCCACGTGTGGTGGGTGTGGCATTTTTATCATAACCACATGATCCACACAGCAAACCCAGGAAATTAAAGGCCAGAACCAGCACGACCATACAGCAGATTACTACACACCCTATCCATCTAGAGACACAAAGACAGAGATAAAGAGATATTGAGTGAAAGTGAGAATACACTGTGACTGCAAGATTTGTATTAATTTAAAAAAAAAAAATCAGGCCTAATACATAATACATTCAGCAAGAATGCAATTGCTATGACACATTTCTCAATACTTAGGTCACCTTTTCAAAACTCTTCACACAGTTCTCCTAATCAAATTTCATCTTGGCACAGCAGTTTATTTCACATTCAAAATGCACTAAAACTACCAAAACACTTCATTCATGTCTCAAATAATGTCATTCTCAGTTACGTATTTCTTTTGCAAATACACAGAAAATAAAGATCTTGATCTAATTGCTGGCAGTAGTAGATTTAATAACTATAAGCACAAAACAAAATACTCAAGAAACTTTGACAAGAAAAACATGAACAGAACAACTGTTAGATGCAATGAGATTTTTTTTTTTCTTTTTTTTTTTTACAAATACTAGGAAACATTTCTCAATACTTGGTCACTTTTTTAAAACTCTTCACACAGTGATCATAAAAGCAGTCTATGTGGGCTAAATTGTGGATCATTTATCATTGTTTTGGCACAAAATGCATTCAATGACTACATCTTTTAAATTACATGAATACATTTCTCACTTAGACACAACACCGCCAAAACTCTTACACAGGCCAATTTGTACATGCTTACATACTCTTTTCAAACTGTTAAACTTAAGTTCAAAACCTAACATAATACAAAACTGAATAAGACAGCAATTTGCTACATTTCTATAGTAATTTTGAAATATATATATATATATATATATATATATAAAGAAATACTATCAAAACAATTAGATGTAGCTGAACACCTACACAGGTGTTACTGTAATCTTTCAATTTCATTACCATCTATACAAAAGGGGAATAATTTTATACTGTTATGTAAACATGGACTATTGAACATATACTGCAATGAATTATAAGCAGTAGAGAGTGTCAATATTGTTTTGTAAAGAAACTATACAAAGTAAATCATAGTATAATGCTGACTGTTGTTCGTGTTTTTTATGTCATTGTGTCAAAGTGTGTTTGTTGGGTGAAAAACTAACTAACTTTGTTAGTGTTATGGAAGAATGACTTGATTTGAGACAAGAATGAAGTGTTTTGGTAGTTTTAGTGCATTTTGAATGTGAAATAAACTGCTGTGCCAAGCTGAAAGTTGGTTAAGAGAACTGTGAAGAGTTTTGAAAAAGTGACCTTAGTATTGAGAAATGTGTAATAGCGACTGTAAAAAAACAAACTGTAAATACACAAGTGGACTCACAGGTGATCCAACTAAGGCAATCAAGTGAATAACTACAGTATGGCAACTGACTCAACCATGTGAAAAACCCATCCAAAAACAGACACAGATAACCCGTTACAGTTACATAGTCCATGTTTACATTAGTGTACAAAGTTATTCCAATGCTGTCCCCTTTAGATAGTAATGAAATTGAAAGAATCAGAGTGTGAAGAGTTCTGAAAAAGTAGCGATTGTAAAAAAATAAAATAATAATAATTATCAAAACTGACATTTATATTATATTTATATTTATAAATTGCAATAATATTCCACACTATGTTTTTTATTTTTACTTTTTTTACTGTTTCTGGTGAAATAAATGCAGCCTGGGTGAGCATAAGAGATTTCTTTCAAAAACTCAACTGAGTGGTAGTGCATAAATTAAATATTTTTTAAATATGTCATTAATAACTAGTTCAGTTTGGTTCAGCACACACTATTTGCATTTAATGTAAATGCAGTTGTCTCTACTTGAATTTTCTATGACTGAATTCGGTTGCATCATGTGGTTGTCACTCCCTAAATAACATCTCAGAAAAGGAGTGACAACTTAATATATCTGTAATGTACGGTGACCGGGAGGGGACATGTTCGGTTCACTTATTTTTGTCGTGGCCACAACATATAAACTCGTGGGAACGTGATATTAACTCGTGGGAACGTCATAATATCTTGTGGGAACGTCATATTAAGTCGTGGCCACGAGATCATTTTGTTGAGGTAACGACATCATTATGTCGTGGCCACGGGATGCAAAGTCGTAGCCTCGAGATCATATGTTGAGGGAACGATATATTTTTCTTGTGGCCACGACTTCATATTTTGAGAGAACGACATCTATTTGTCGTGGCCACGAGTTGAGGGAGCCACAGCGGCCAATACTGTAACCGTACCATAGCATAGACTGGGCTACAGCAGAGATGGAGATGACAGAAGAAATAACATTTTACTTTAAATTAGGAATGTCATATAAAGATATAGTGCGGTCTTTGGCATTCTTAAATTGGATGGGCTTTTTGTCGCACTTTTGCACTGGCATGAAGTTGGTTTGACGTTGGACGTTCGATATTCGCATATTTAGGGACCGTCTCAAAATTACATGCGAAGTTGGCATAAACGTTTCTAACTTCAATAGCATTTGAAGACAATGATTTACAGTCATAAAACCAACTGTACATTGTTCACCCAGGTCTCATGTATGATGCACACCTTTTAGATTTTTTATATTTATGACAATAAACTGCTAAATCATATGCAAATATTGCTAAGTATTTCACTCCTGTCACATACCTGACACCTAGATGAACAATGTACAGTTGGTTTTATCACTCTAAGTCACTGTCTTCAAATGCTATTGAGCTTTAAATATTGTCATATTTTGTATATGATCCCACACAGCAGTGAAATACATAGCATTATTTGCATATGATTTAGCAGTTTACTGTCATAAATATCAAAAATATTAAAGGTGTGTGCATCATACATGAGACCTATATGAACAATGTACAGTTGGTTTTATGACTGTAAGTCATTGTCTTCAAATGCTATTGAGCTTTAAAGGAGTAGTTCACTTTAAAATGAAAATTCTGTCATCATATACTCACCCTCATGTTGTTTCAAACCTGTATGAATTTCTTTCTTCTGCTGAACACAAAGGAAGATATTTAGAAGAATGTCAGTAACCAGACAGTTTTTGGGTCCCATTGACTTCCATAGTATATTTTTTTCCTACTATGGAAGTCAATGGGACCCAAAAACTGCCTGGTTACTGATATTCTTCTAAATATCTTCCTTTGTGTTCAGCAGAAGAAAGAAATTCATACAGGTTTGAAACAACATGAGGGTGAGTATATGATGACAGAATTTTCATTTTAAAGTGAACTACTCCTTTAAATATTGTCATATTCTGTATATGATCCCATACAGTAGTGAAATACATAGCAATATTTGAATATGATTTGCATATCAAAAATATTAAAGGTGTGCATCATACATGAGACCTATATGAACAATATACAGTTGGTTTTATGACTGTAAGTCATTGGCTTCAAATGATATTGAGCTTTAAATATTGTCATATTTTGTGTATGATCCCATACAGTAGTGAAATAGGCCTACATTGCAATATTTGCATATGATTTAGCAGTTTATTGTCATAAATATCAAAAATCTAAAAGGTGTGCATCATACATGAGACCTGGGTGAACAATGTACAGTTGGTTTTATGACCTCTCTAAATATTAAGTCGTGGCCACGAGAAAAATATATCGTTCCCTCAACATATGATCTCGAGGCTACGACTTTGCATCGCGTGGCCACGACATAATGATGTCGTTACCTCAACAAAATGATCTCGTGGCCACGACTTAATATGACGTTCCCACGAGATATTATGACGTTCCCACGACTTAATATCACGTTCCCACGAGTTTATATGTTGTGGCCACGACAAAAATAAGTGAACCGAACATGTCCCCTCCCGGTCACCGTAGTAATGTGTGTAGCATCAGTTTCATATTAGAAGTACCTGTAGAAGTCCAGCTGGTCGATCTGGGGGTAGTACGCCTCAATGTTCTTCTGGCTCTCCGTCAGGAACTTTGTGAAGTTCTCAAGTGCTGGTTCTACTGGGAACATCTTTGTGAAACCAATTATCTCTCCACATGACTTATCCAGCAGCCCTTTCACTTCTTTAACAGAGAGAGAGAGACACAGAAAGATTAAGTGAATATGGAGATGTGATAAATATGTGAAACAAGGCAGAAACATATTTTTTCCCAGTATTTCCATGAAATGACTAACATCTCTAGCACTAAAACATCTCTGTGTGGATTAATGTTGAAGGTACACAGTACTTGAGGCACACTTACTGGGTAGAGCTTCATTTTTTAAAAGACAGACCGGTTTCCGAATGCATAGGAACAGAGACAAGAACAAAATAAAATGTAGTTTTTTTGTGATTTCTTTAGTTTCAGAGAACAAATGAAGTTAACATGTTGAGTACAGAGAGATGCTCTGTTGAAAAACCTAATGAGTATTTCCTATATGAAGGCACCGCATTAAGGCATCATAGGCAATATATCATATCATAGGCTCTATATGTACAGACAGCGAGTCAACAGACCAGGTTTTGGTACAAAGCTAGACAAATGAATAAAGAGAATGCCCTCACCCGACACAATTCCTTTCGTCTGTTCCCTGACCATCCTTGGTGTGTCGTTAAAGGAAGAGTAGCCCTGAAAGAGATCAACAAAAAGAAAAGGTTGTGAGAAAACTGTCGCAATACATTACGGGGGAATTAGTGGGTGCATGATAGAGGTAGACCCATCTGACCTTCTGGACAATATTGCTGAGGTCTGTTTCAAGCACAGCGTTCAGATTGGCCAAAGGCGCCTCAACCTCAGGCAACTGTCGAATGTCAACACAGGAGTCACAAATAAACCACACAGACCAACATATTGTACGATGTTCCTAAAGACCCCATTTAGCTCCATACAAACATATAAAGCAGATTATTAGTACTTTAGTGAAATGAAATAATAACGTTTTATCAGTTAATGAAAAACAAGGATGTTGGTTTTTTAGTCCCACTGATGATTTTTTGGCCGTAAATTTAAGTCCCATAAAAACTAAAAGGTTGCTACCATATGTTTTACAGTAAAATACTAACAAACCACAGCTACTGTAAATTTCACAGGTTTTTTTTTTCTTTTTTTACAGTGTAGTTTTAAACCATCTATATTATATGCTAACAAAATAAACCTTTATTTACAGTCTGTCTCTTCCAGGAAGAAAATACTGATGACTCATCCTGCACTACACAGATTTTTTTTCCAATCAAATACAATGCCCCTCCCATTAATACCACCTGTAAATTACTAGCAAATAGCTAATCATGGATCATGGCTGTGAAGTAACTACATTTTACTGGCTTTTAAAAACAGCATGAACCAGAAATTGCAACCATTTTTTCTTTTCTATTATGATGTATATCTATAATAAATACTGCAATTTTCCATAAAATATTAGAATTGTCTATTTTGATTTCATGGTGAATGGATGAGCCCTCAATATGTCCTGCCTAAACTAAGCAAATTGAAACACTGACACAGTCTTTACCAAGTCTCATGGGAAAAACATGATTATATATTCATTTTATAAATTACTAAATGCAAAGTTCAATTCTAGAGTTAGAAGCCTCATCTGTACAGAACTAAATAAAACTTGCTTTTAGTGCCACTCAGAGGACATTTCACCTAAAGACTCATTGATTTCCTACAAATGGTTTACTTTTTGTTGTCTGTGCACATAAACTGGGATAAAAGAACAGTATTTTAAGACAGAAAACTATTATGCATAATGATTGACAGATTCCTATGCTAATGACACCCTGATACACATACATGTATATGTGGGCTGTGTGTGTGAGTGTTACCCCATTAAAGTTTGCGCTGAGAGCGAGCTGGCTGAGTGTTCCGCGGATGGTGCTGCAGGTGTGTGCTACGTCTCCGTTAGAGCAGGCCTGGTCGTTGAGTGTGTTTGAGAGAGACGCACGTTCAGATTGAAGAGAGTTCTGGAGTCTGCCCGTCCCTTCCTGTAGGGTCTCCAGTGATGTGGTCACGCTCTCTAATGACTCTTTGGCCTCCCGCATGACTGTACACACACAGAACACCTTCATTATAATACGCTCATATGAAGAAAAAGAAATACATGAACCATTGGGAGGGATTACACTATTGCAAATACACAACTAATCACAGAACAACCAAAACACTTTTACGTATATGCCATTTTCTCATATAAATTTGTGTCTCTATTCAGATTTTTCTGCAGCTATTTAGGTTCTCATTTCATAAATTTGATGAAACAATAAATATTGCAGCATTACATAAAGATACACAAGACTGCTTATATCAACAATACTTAAAACAACAACAGAACGAACAACAACAACAACCACAATCTGAAACCTCTGACTTTTACCTTTAATAGCACCTTCCACTTTAACTTTTATCCAAAATCACAAGCAACAGAAACAGAAAGGAAAAAATTAATAAGAACAGTATCAGTGTGAGTGTGTTTTGTGGTGTTCCTGTAGCTTAAACCTAAGAGCAAGGTACTAGCAACATCAAAACGTCTTGAAATTTGTCTTCTGTTTGTCATTTGCTGTCCTCTGGACAAGGTCACTCTTGCAAAAGAGATTTTAATCCTGAATCTCAAGTCTTGGTCATCTTGTTTAAATACACAGAACTTCTACAATGTGCAAATGTGTGAGCAGGAAATAATTTAGGGTATATAGGGTTTACATTTAGGGTATCGCATTTAGGGTTTGTCAGTTCAGTTCGATTTTTTTTTATCGGACTAAACTATAAAACCCCAAGGAAGAGTAAGCACTGATTAAGCTTAGTTACAATTTATAATTACAAATCAATTCTTGTAAGTAATGAATTATTTCAAATTATTTTTTAAATATATGGAAATACATTCCTGCCTTAACTTTGAATTAAGTTAGACTTTTTTTCTAGTAACTCTGACTTTATATCTGATGACTGAGGCTTTACTTGAAAAGCCGCAATTTACTTTACTTAATTACGACTTTAAATCTTACAATGTGACCTTATATCTCACAATATGACAATCTTACAATTATCCTTTTTTTTATTCAGCCTTGAATTGAAAATTCTTGTAACTGATCTTGAATTCACAAGAGAAGAGAGTAAAAGAGAATGTGAATTGCGCCTGTCATTTATTTGCACACACTACTTTCCGACAGACACTTCAATGTATTTAACACTTGATAGTGAATGGTTAGTGAATAAGACTCATGGTTTTGCATTGAAATGCCACATTAAAATGTCAGTCCAGTTTAGTGAATTCGGCCCCTCGGTGTATGTACTGTATGTTTGTTTTTGCACCTGCTGTCATGCGAAGAGCGTTGTCTAAAGCAGGTACTACTTCTCTCTCCAGCTGATTATGAATCTGTCCACCCAGCAGAGTCCCAATATCTGATAAACCACATTGATAATACATTTAAAAATGATTAAACGCAGCTCCAGCATAAAGTACGCTACAGTTAAAAAGTTTGGGGTCAGTAAGATTAGAAAATACATTTTTTATTCAGCAAGGGCATAACTGGAGTAATGGCTGCTTCACAGGAGGAAATTACATTTTAAATATATTAAAATAGAGAACAGTTATTTTGAATTGTAATAAAATGTCACAATATTACTCTTTTTACTGTATTGTTGATCAAATAAATGCAGCCTGGGTGAGCATAAGAGACTTCTTTGAAAAAATGTAAAAAAATAAAATAATAACTCCAAAATTTTGATCGTTAGTGTATGTTCACATTGAGACACCACAGAGGAAGAAAGAGAGAATACTTACTGTCTAAGTCTGATAATACTCTGTTCTTGGCTGTTGTGTACTGTGCAGCCAGGTAATCTATTTGCTACAAAAGAAAAAAGGGACAAAATAAAGACAAACAGACTTAGACTTGGTGCTTGGTGTCTGTGTTTGTCTCTGTGCTTCTGATCAGGCCCACACAGAATCTGCACCAACAGAATCAGCAGATTTCTATTTTTTAGCTAAACTGATTAGCTTTCCACCTGACAACAACTCTTGTAATACTCTTAGCTTTGTTCACAAATTTGACCCCTTTGACCATTCCATCAGTTAATGACTTACCGCTGGTGTGTAGTTGGCAAAAGATTTCAGGTCTCTTATGTTAGTATTGATGAGACGTCTGGTGCTCTTGATCTGAGATGTGATGTTCTGGTTTGCTGCGTAGGTGATCGTCACTCCCACTCTGTAAACAAAGCAACACATTTGGGAAATAATTAGCTTACAGATTTTGCTATGACACACGTTATGTTGGTGAAACATATGACAAACTGCAGATTTATTAGGAATGAGTAAATTTGAAATAAAATAGTAAATAGTAAAGTTGACCGTCTGGTCTAATGTATGACTCTGAGGGAGGGAGTTTGTGAATAATTGATATATATATATATTTAATATATATATATATATATATATATTATTATTATTTTTTTTTTTGTACAAATATTTATAATTCAAATATCCCTGCTCTATATATTGCCATCTGTGACATGCAGTAATATCCAACGTCCTCAGTGTGGTGCTGTTGTCATGCTAAGAACAGCCACACTGGGGTGTGTTTACCAAAAGCATCATTAGCCAACTACAGTTGCAAGTTCCGTTGAATACTTGTATTGATAACAACATGAACTTGCAACCATAGTTGGCTTTGGGAAATGCACCCTTGTTTAAGTAATGTGATTCAAGGGGTTTAATTAAGTGACTTACAGGGGTTACAGCTATTTCCCAATCAGCATTACGTTTGAAAAGATCCTACAAATCTGATGGCTTCTTAACCCCCACGACCCTAATTGAAAAGCAAAGTATCTAATGATGGCACACTTCCAAATCTCAGCAGAGAATTATTTGACTACTGTATCGTGACTACTGAGATATCAGATACTCATTTGACATATGACATTTTGTTTACTTAGTAGCTAAAAGGTATTTAAAAGCAGGGTTAGTCAAGACGCATTTACAGCTCAGGTGATTGGTAAAAAAATAAAATAAAATAAAAACAAAGAACAAAGGAACAAAGATGGCAGATTTCTGTACACAGTGTCCTACACTAGCCAAACAACAGCATTGCTATGAATAGGAATGCTAACAGATAGTCTTCTCCAGGTATTATAGAACTCCTTGGAGACAGTAGAGCAAGATACTGTTCCCAGACTATCTCACTCAAATTAAAATGTTTACAAATTTAATACAAATATTTATAAAATTATAAAATCAGGGTCAGATTATAATTTTTTTTTAATTCAGAATATTGCATTAAATTGATTAAAATTGATTGTAAAGATTGTTCCAAAAAATATTTCAAATAAATGCGGTTCATCAAAGAATCCTGAAAACAAATTATCATGGTTTCCATGAAAAAATAAAATGATACTGTTTCAACATTGATAATAAGAAGAAATGTTTCTTGAGCAGCAAACCATCATGTTAGAATGATTTCTGAAGGATCATGAGACACTGAAGCTATATTAAAATAGAAAACAGTTATTTTAAACTGTAATTATATTTTACAATATTACTGTTTTACTGTATTTTTGATCAAATAAACAGCCTTGGTAAGCATAAGAGACTTCTTTCAAAAATAAAAGACTTCTTTATGAATAAATAAATAAATAACAATAATAATTAATTGTTAAAATACATTGTTTAAATATATATTTTAAAATGCACATGCACACATTCACTGGTGCTCATACGTATCCACATACTATAGATAACACTTTACTAATTGAGTGGTGCAGATACATATTAAATCGTGGCATCTGATTACAGATTATTGCCAGACAAACCTCCTTCCCTGTTCCCCCAATCTCTCGTTTCCTCTTTCACTGTCTCTCTGTCTCACTCCTGTCTCAGTAAAAAAAAAAGATTTAATAAAGGGGAAATGTGATTCAACAAAGGAAGCCATAGAGAGAGAAAAAGAAAAGAGTGAAGAAAGAAACAGAGCAGATTTGCACAATCATGATCTCTGCTCCCAGGCCTCGTCCAGCACAATTACTGCAAACCTCTCAGTAAGTCATTGAAAGTCCATCAAGACACACACACACCCTCATAGTACAGTCTATGCCTTACAAACGCCCATTGTGACCCAAGCAACTGCTGTCAGCACTGTCACAAAAAAAAAAGAAAAACAGAAAAGAAAAAAAGAGGCAAAAAGAAAGAGGGGGATGGGGTACAGAAATAAAGAGGGGACTTTCTCTCTGGACAGACTCAGGACTATCAATGTCACATGTGTGAATGTGTCTGTGTCATTCTAGACCGCTGCAGGTGTGTTCACTATACTCTCTGGCAATGGTGCAAATCAAATGGTTAGAACAAACCTCTAAATTGCCAATTTTCCCAATTTTCTGTAATTTCCTAAAATTTCAGTGTCAGTTTAACAATCATTAAGGATCCAAATCTGACAGAAAAAAACACATTACAAAACACAAGTGCACAAGCACAAACACTAACTATCCTTGACTAGATTAGTGTGGAGCAGCACAGCTTGTGTTCATTAGAGAGCAGTGATAGGATGATGGTGGTTCAATGTACTGTACCTGTGACCTCTGTTCTTTTTCTAGACATGAATAAGTCTAATGTACTTTACCAGAATCACTCTTCACATATGCACGCAAACTGGCCAAAGGACACAGTAACACACTATTTACCAATCTGCATATGTTCTGAAACATTTCTTAAATATTCTGTACACTGAATATATATAGCCTATATATATATATATATATATATATATATTAGGGCTGCCCCTTAATAGTCGACTAGCCGTTAGCCGACTAGAAGAGGCTTAGTCGACTAAAATATTATTAGTCGTTTAGTCGCAGAAAAAAAACTACACGCAGGCTGTGACAAACGTAAACGTTCTTGTTAACGGCAGGAAATCCAAACATCCGCCTGTCATTTAACAACCTCAAATATGGCTTATCACTTGAAACATGTAAGTAGTAGCACTTTACAAGTCTGCTCGCTCTAATGTTCGGCTAACCTAGACAAATGTGCGCTATTATTAGGCGCATATCTAAGTATTTGTGTGGAGAACGCACTTACTGCATGACATACTGTACAGGTGCCAGTACATCACTTCTCACTTGCATTTAACTTAAAATACTCCATCATTTTTGATCATACAGATATACCAGCTGAGCCTCAAGAACGATCTCAACCAAGCCTGAACCATGGCACTTATGGTTAGTGATCATGCCGAGGTAGTTCATGGCAGTAGGGAACTGCCCTGGGAGGACTAGGTGGTGCTTGTATTTCTCCCTCTACTTCCAGACAAGTGGCAGAGCCTTCATGCACACGCCCAGATCGAAGGTGTTGATGGTGTACTTCTGACCGACCTCAGCTGCAGCCGCCTCCTGTCCTAATGTCCTGTAGTCCTCAAAAGCCCTGTTTGCTAGCATTAGTCAAAGGAGCCAACCAGTCTCTACGATGTTCAGTTGCTAGGGTACTATTTGGTTGCTAGGGAGTGGCTTGATAGCTGCCAATGATGATACTCCAAAGGCTGCTTGTCAGTTTGAATGATATAAACCAACTGCAATCCCTCTATGACATTTGGATTTGAAGATATCCCTCTTTGGGTTTGGGTTGCTAGGGTCCTCAACAATGGTTGCTAGGGTATGTCTAGGAAGTGTTGAAGGTGATTTGTGATTGGCTGTTTACTGCCCCGAGACAAATGAGCCCACCCTCATGTTTCTATGACACTTCTATCCAAAGATATCCCTTTGACCTCTTTCAGTGGAAGTCTATGGAACTTGTTGCTAGGGTACTCTAAATGGTTGCTAGGGCGTGGCTTGATAGCTTCATGGTGATCCTGAGAGACCACCCCTGTCTCTATAACACTGTGATCCAGAGTTATGTTCGATACAAAATTCCTATGCAAGTTACATAGTAGGATAAACACGTATGCGCAATCCCTGTTTCATGGGCCGTCCCTTCACCATAGAATGTCTATGGGGCAACTTTGGGCAGCTCTTGCCCCCCAGGAGTAGAACTTACACCCCATTGTGAGATATGTTCTCACAGAGCCTGCCAGCCTCTTCAAATGTGGTAACCCATATGTTTCTACAAAATCCTCGCTCAGAGCTATAACTCGCCAAAATCCGTTGCAATGTTAAGTCTATGGGATTTTTTTCCCACTGGGTGAACATCGTATGCCCGATCGCTTATCAAAGATATATCATACCTCTCCTCAATAATCCGCACGATTCATGGGTCTATGACAAACAGGACTAATGCAGGAAACTATTGCAAAAACAAAATAGCAAAAGTTGCATCGTTATGAGCCTAAAATGTGTTATTTGCCTGTTTTTCACCAATAAAGAGTGGTTGTACCATGTCAAGGACATTTCCATTTGACTCCTGGTGTCAGAATTATATGAAAAAGTGGGTTAATTTGTCTTTGTATGTTGTGTGGTATTTTTCGCCCCTTGCGCTGACATCACTTCAAGATGGCCGCCAAACGAACCCCATGGGACATTAGTTGACCTCGGCAACATCAAAAATTCTTAACTAGACACCATTAGGGTCCTAAAAAAACAGGTTACAAAAAAATGCCAAACGGGTACATGGGAACCTATTTCTCCTGCTAGACTAATAAGAGTAATGCAAACTGTAAAGGGTCTACTTTTATTTTTGTAAACTCACAAAACTTTGTGTTTTTGTAAAATAATGGCGTTTTCTGTCAATTCGGTCTTGACCTTGAGTGCATCACATAAAAAACAAAGAGTAAATTTGCCTCACAGACATGAGAAATATACTGTATCTATCTAAAGCTTGAGAGTTTTACATTTGAATGAACATAAATATTCTCTGATTATGTAATCCGTATGAAACGTGCATATATAGATAGTATCTCCACTACTGCAGAGATGATGAGTCAGCATCGTTGACTTAATCTCTGCAGCCAAAAACACAGAAAACATTACCAATAAATTATTAAAATGTTTAGACAGTCTCATTCTGTTTTTTTTCACGACACATTCATAATCATTACGTTTGCCGGTGCGCTGTGGCAAGCTTTATGTTTGAATTTGTGCACAGATTAGGCTATACGTATTTTATATAGGCAATCAGGCTCATAATTATGATTAATGGCTTATTAATATAAACGCGCGATTAGTCTACTAATGGCTTAAATGAACGACTACTAGTCGACTAGAGAAATCTTTAGTCGAGGGCAGCCCTAATATATATATATATATATATATTATTGGGACTAACCCTGCATTTAAATATGTGTACTTTTCTGTTACAAAGCATGCAAAAAGTCATGTCAAATTAATAAGATGTCTCGGAATTTGATGTATACATAATATCAAAAACTTTAGATATGCAAAGACACTCGTATTTTCTATATTTTCATATATTTTCTATAGAAATACTCAGTATTCTGAGACGTCTGTTTATGACTGCATATGCTCATTTGCTAGTCCAGCCAGAAAAAAATCAGTTTTTTGTCATTATTTGAGCATTTAGAAACAAAATTTGAGACAGCTGTTGTCAGATTTGTACACAGCTTTGTAGAATTTGTTGTTTCCCCATTCAAAGAGATAGAAGCTGCACTTGCATGACTGAAATAGCTACCTGAGAGGCGTTTCAAAGATGAAATGACTTGCCTTAAAGGAACTTTGATAATATTTATTACAGTTTTTCTGAATTGCTAAAACACTAAACCCCATTCTCTGAAGCAAATTCTCAATAGTCTAAACCAATTTGTCGAATAAATCACTCTTTCTCTAAAACATTAAACAAGTTCAGGTAGTTAAAACACTGTTTGCAAATCTCATGCACTCTTTTTTTCAAAACTCTAAACACATTCTCACTCACTAAAACACATTTTGCACTGTGATGCACTTATGTTTCAAAATGCTAAACACAGGTAGGCGAAAGTTAAACACAACTGCAACACAGTTGTCATCGTTTACCCTCAACGACTTAAAATTGTTCACACTTATTTCTAATGATGTGACCAAACCAACTGTACATAATACAAGTCAGTTCAGAGTACCAACATTTACTCAAAATGTTGCACTGAATGTTGATACCAACAATGGATGGAAACAATATAAGAGGGAGAGAAGGAAGAGGATGAGTAAGAGGAGGTGAACAAGCAGGAAGAGGATGAGGATGAGGAAGAGGAAGAGCAGGTGTGGAGAATGTTGTCAAGGCTGGATCTGGCTTTAGGGTTTTTCCCTTTGCCTGCAGAGATGACACTGTCTGAGATATGAAGAAACTCCTCCGGCCGGACCCAACATGAAGACATGATGCTGAAGCAGAATAAAATCTCTCTCACTGACCTTGATTTTGAAGTTGCACAACTCTTCAGAGTGTACTTTACTGTAACATGCTTTTCATTTAGAGTTTTTTACTGTAACCTTTTTGGCTTTTGCAGTTGGGTCACTATTTTCACAGTATGCAAGTGGTAAATATACAGACATTCGATAGGCCTACTATTCAATATTCAGTACAATACTATACCTGAAGTGGATACAGTATACAATTTATTCACCTCACTACTGTAAGTTGTCATTACTATATTTTTTTACGTAATTGCAAAATTTGTTTACTTTTTTACAATACTTTTTTTTTGTAACTGCATGCTTTGGATTCTGTGTTCTCCATTTTTTGATGTAGTGTCTAACAAATGATCTGTAGTGTTTATAATTTTGACTCGCTGTGTGTACGCTCTTGAGAGCATTGTTTAATTTTGAGCACAGATAAAATGTTTTTTAGGCAATTGTTTGATTTTCCCAGAAGAGTCAGAGGTTCTGTGAATGTAGTTGAAAATTTGGTTTTGTGTATAAGGTTTTGAGAAAGTGAGCGATGGTTTCAAGAAATGTGTTTTAGCAATTCAGAAAAACTGTAATTCAATTAGAACATTTGTTTTATATATTTTACATAATTCACCAAAAAAAAATCTATTATCCATAATTATCCACTGACAATGCTGTCCAACTGACACAAGGGGAAGTACCACTACTGTTAACTGGCACTGATTATTGGACCGTGCTAATTATCTCAAAAAGACAAAAATATAATTTGTACAAATTCAAAACTAGACACTTTCATTATAACATTATGCATAACAAGTCACAGTTACACTTTATTATATGGTTTATTATGTAGCCCATGTTAGACCTGTGTCCCTCATTTGCTGTCAATTTGTTTTATTTAGTTCTTTAACTGATGTGTTTACTTTATTGATCAGTTTTGACTGTGTGTTCTCGTGCTCATTGACGAAGAGCAAGCCAGAATGTCACGTGACAAACATCGTGCCACACGTAGCATATGTTATGTATTAGTTCATTAATTTAGGGAGTGTTGCCTTGAGCTGTAATTTTTGTTTGTTAGATAGCGGAGGTAAGTTAAAGGGTGCGTTAGCACGCCGAAGATGTTTCTTTTTGATTTTTCTTTGATTTAGCTAGGTTAGATTTCATGGTTATAGTTAGAGGTGTTTTGTTTTATTTAGTTCTTTGATTTGGGCAACACTCGTGCTCTTCATTTTTATTTGGTGAATTTCATTGTATTTTTCTTTATCTTTGTTTGACTACTTATATTTGGAATCATTTAAAGTTTATGTGCTGGGAATATGAATAAATCAATATTAGTACTCTGAATTCCTCTGCTTTATTATTATTACCACTGTTTGCATTGTACTTTCTAAAGATATTCAGTGACAAAATAAATATTACTCCCTTAATGTCCTTAGACAAAATTCAATAATCTTGGGACGTAACAGTGTCTTTGTTACACTGCAATTATACATTTAAGTACTGAGCAATATTAACATGTACTTACTATAGCATTTGGATTTGGTTTGGTTTAGGGTTAGTTGCATGTTTATACTATAGTTATTACTATAGTAACTACATGCAACATATGTAACAATGGCACTGTAAAATAAAGTGTTAACAAGTCACTTTTAGAAGCATGTGGAATAGTTATAAAGAGTCACAAACACTCTTTGAAGGTGAGGAAGACTCACGCGAGGAAGACAGAGGTAGCGATGAGCGTGGCCATGTAGAAGCCTCGTAAGCAGTCGCCGTTCTTCTTCTGTCTCTGATGCATCTCACCCCCACAGTTCTCACAGCATCGGCACATGCAGAAACACAGTCCCACTATCGGCATGAACAGCACAAACAACACTCCCAGTACTGTCAGGACTATGAAGCCGAGCTCATAGTAGATAGCCTGGAGAGGAGAGGAGAGGAGAGGAGAGGAGAGGAGAGGAGAGGAGAGGAGAGGAGAGGAGAGGAGAGGAGAGGAGAGGAGAGGAGAGCATTTAATTGCAATCAATCTTAATATTCGCTGAGTAAATCCCCCAAATGAAGATAACAAAGCTTGAACTGCTACAATGGTATTTTATATGTGGGTCAGGAACAAATTATTTGTTAACTGATTAATGCAATATTTTATCACATTATATATTTCATTATAAATATCAGTAACTTGACATGAACAAGTCACTAGAATTGTAATTTTTAAACAGTACCTGTAGTAGGAATACAACATTCTCTGGCTGCATTGCCGTAGAGTTGAAGAGACATCATCAGTGTGCATGGCGAAGAGAAAGAAAAAAGGAACTGATATTGGAACATGTGCTTCCATATAATCTATTATACAATATGTTATGTTTTTTTATTGTATTATAGGCCTATACAGTGTGTCCATTATATAAGCACATAAATAATTAGCGGAACCAAACACACACCTTCTTGTAATCATCCCCTTTGATTCCTCCCATGTTCTGCTGGACCACCGTAACAATGAGATCTGTAACAACAAATTTAGCAGAACAAAATAAAATGTGATGGTTACTAATTGGAAATTCGAGAAACCTTTAAAACCTCAAATTTTCAAGGCACAAGGAAGTTCTGCTGCCCTGTGCATATTACTTTAGGTTACGTCGGTTAGGAATCTGGGTGTGCTATTTGATACCAATCTTTCATTTGAAAGTCACGTGTCTAGTATCTGTAAAACCGCATTCTTTCATCTTAAAAATATATCTAAATTACGCCATATGCTCTCAATGACAAATGCGGAACAATTAGTTCATGCGTTCATGACCTCAAGGCTAGATTATTGTAATGCTCTACTGGGTGGTTGCCCTGCACGCTTAATAAACAAATTACAGAACAACCAGGAAGTGTGACCATATTAGCCCTGTTCTGTCAACACTGCATTGGCTCCCTATTAAACATCGCAGAAATTTTAAAATATTGCTGATTACTTACAAAGCACTAAATGGTTTAGCTCCCCAGTAATTGAGCGAGCTCTTAACGCATTATAGTCCTTCACGTCTATTGCGATCTCAAAATTCCGGCCAGTTAATAATACCTAGAATATCAAAATCGACTGCTGGCGGTAGATCCTTTTCCTATTTAGCACCAAAACTTTGGAACAGTCTTCCTAACATTGTCTGGGAAGCAGACACACTCTGTCAGTTCAAAGCTAGATTAAAGACACATCTCTTTGACCTAGCATTCACATAATACATTATAGACTTCTATAATTCAATGTTAGGCTGCATAGATTAGGTCAGCTGGAACCGGGAACACTTCCCATAAATCCTGATGTACTCGTTACATCATAAGAAGAATGGCATCTACGCTAATTTTAGTGTCTTTTTTTATCCCGAGGTTTTCCCGCAGCCTGCCGGATCCAGGCCGTATCCAGATCTGACGAAGGACCTTCACCTGGACCCGATGTCAACGCAGTGCTGAAGTGCCAACTAGTCTCTCCCTATGGAGGATCCCTTTACCACTCTACAGATAAAGCGTTGCCGGGAAATTCGTTTTGCGTAACTACCCCGAAGTGACAAAATAAAATAAAAGTCTGTATCAAATTTATAAGGAAAGACCAGTACTTTGTTTAGGCTTGGTTTGTAGGGAATTCCAAACCTGCGCACATTCAAACGCACATAACTATAGAACCAATTCTTAATGCGCATGTGAACGCCATCAGCGTTTCTCACAGGTTCGCGTTTAAAGTCTATGTAGAGAGAATGGTGGTAGAGAGAATGGTGTCGTCTTAGCGGCCCCTAATTTAATAACAAATGATCGTTGCGACGGAAGCGAATCAATCAAAACTAACTTTAGCTGGAAAATAACTTTATTAAAGAACCGCTATAAAGCCAAAACAATCTCTGTTACCCTAAATTATATGTTTGTCTCTGTAAAGCTGCTGTGAAACAATCTACATTGTTAAAAGCGCTATATAAATGAGGATGACTTGACTTTCACAGGTGTAACATTTGTGAGAAAGCAAGTAAGATTTAGTAAAATATTTGCTGTTGAAAGTTGAATTCTGAGAAACAAGTAGATATTTGTTGTTTACAGTTATTTCCAATTGCTAAGACACAATTTTGCAAACTAGGCTGGTTTTATCAAAATACTTGACACAATTCACAAAACCACATACCCAAACTGCAAAATACCTAATATATCCTGCAAAATGAAGCACTGCAACCAAAACTACATATAGCATTATAAAAATCAAACTGAAATGGCACATACTTCATTTAGTGCCACATGTATTGGCCAATTAGCTCATGTAGTGTAATTTTGAATGGCAGTGTTTTATAATGGCAAACGTGATTTTATGTCAGATTGTTGTGTCTTATGCAGAGAACAGTGTTCAGTGCATTTAAAAAGTGCCATTTTGAATTGCAAAATGTGTGTAAAGCAGAAAATGTGTTAGACTTTTGGAGACTTGAGAAGAGATTTTGCTCTCTGAGTGCCAGTTTAAATAATTGTGCTGTGCATGTCATTTTAGTGTGTTAGCAATTGGAAAAAAAACTGTAATTGATCTGCTGCTATTAGTTCAAGCTACTGACCTCAGTGAGTGTTGCTAGACCTCCTCTCCTTATGAAAGTCATCATAATGAGGCCTCCACTCTGCAGAGCTTCACGGGCCAGCCAGATTGAGTTTAGCTCCTTTCTGAGCTTTTTTCTGTACTGCCCTGGAGTTACTGTCATAGGCCTCTTATTGAGGCCTCCACTCCTCAGGGCTGCCTATAGAGGATCTGTGTGTTAGGCTCTCTTGAGCCTCCTTGGATGCTGGCTTGAATATGAACGTAGTTAGGCTTCCGGTTTAAGCCTCCGTTCTTGAGAAGCTCCAGTCTATGACTGCTGGTGTTGACCATAGGGATGAGGACTCCTTTGAGTCCTTTGACTCAGCTCAGCCAATAGGGAACTCATCCCTTCAGCATAGCGGCGTGGGTATTCCGTTCCCCATAGCGACCCCAAGGGGATGCAGTGCGAGTTCCCTTTCGAAAGGGAACGTCTCAGGTTATGCATGTAACTATGGTTCCCTGAGAATAGGGAACGAGACTCTGCGTCCCCTTGCCATGCTTCCGGCATTGCTCCACACGTCTCCTTCAGACAAAAAGTGGATGACGTATTACACAGGTGCCCTTTTATACTCTTGGTCTCACCTGTTGTGATGTCATGGGCTCCCGCCTGCTAATGTCGTCAAGTTCATTGTCGTGTTTAGATTTCACGCCGAAGGCATTCCCTCATAGCGACCCCAAGGGGACACAGCGTCTCATTCCATATTCTCAGGGAACCATGATTACATGCGTAACCTGAGACATTTTCCCAGGAGGTCTCCCATCTAGGTTATACTCTACTGTACATGATTGCTATTATTAGTCTTCTACACACACACACACACACACACTTACAGTTTTTTTCCAACTGCTTACACACAAAATCTTTTCATGTCACATGATTTTTTAAACCTCTCACTCAAAGTGCAAAACTACATACCAAATCTCCAAAACCATAAGCTATTTCTCAGCCTTTGACTCAGTTTTCAATTGCATTAAACACTTTTTTCAAAACACTACACACAATTCTCTACCTAAAACACAAAAATCTAACAGGAAGTGACTTGCTTTCCTTTTCCAAACACAACCAATCAAAATGCTACACTTATTCACCAGGTCACACACACACTCCTCATATGTGCAAACACGAATTGCTTAACTGATCACTAACCAATCACTGCTTTACTGTAGTATAGGCCTAAATAGCTCAAAGGTCAGATGATCTGGTTTGAACAATGGATTCCTGGGACCCCCCGGGACCCCCCACACACACACACACACATACACAATTGTGTTCTTTACTGTATTCTAAAGAATATACTTTTGGTTTACAGTACATATGTTTATGGTTTTGTTGTATGCTACTGTAAACAACAATAATGTTAGGCTTATAAATATTTTCTGTTTCTACATTGCATTGGTGTTTACAGTGTACTTGTTACATCAGATTACTTTCACTGTAGAACATTGTATTGAAATGTAGATATAAGCCTATGAAAGACCAAAGAGCTTTAGATTTAGAACAACAGTGTTTACATGGTATATCCAAAAATGTACTATTATGAAAGAAGTGTTTGCCATTTGATGCAAATGCTTCATTCTGACTTGTGTTTATGGCATTTTGAATGCAGTGTTACATTTTGAAGGAGATTTTACATTTTGCGTGTGCAGTTTGGGGAATTGTGTGTAGAGTTTTGAAAAAAGGAGACATAGTTTTGAAAACGTGTGTAAGCAGTTGGAAAAAACTGTAAGTATTGTAAGTAGACCTTGGTGAAAAAAGCACTTTACTTAAAGTCACCACAAATTTTATTAAATTTAAAATTTAAAATGGTAGTTTTTTTAATGGAATATTTTTAAATTTAAACTTATTTCTTGAAACTACTTACAGCACAGTCTCATCTATCACGTTTTACCTGATCTGAACTAAACATAGCCTTTACCTCACCTCTTTCAGGTGAGGGTGATACTGATAGCAATAGTGGAGAACTCACACAAAATTAAATATACCTCTTTGAACCTTATACCTCACCAGAAAACTTTCTGGATTTGTATGTTTTCATTACGACATTAAGTATCTTTATAAAAATCATTTTAAATAAATAATAAATAAAAAATAATAATAAAATAAACAGCCAATTGAATGAATGAATAAATGAATGAATGAATTGATTGAGGATAATGATCTGATCATTATAAACGTAAATAATATCTTAATGAAAATATATAAATGCAGAAAGTTTTCTGTAATAAAGTTTAGGTTCAGAGAGTTTAGCAAACATCATGACCATAGAATACAGTATATAGAATACCATACTGTAGTATACACTAATATAATGAGTAATACACAATATTTCCAATACTCTTTCTAGCATGTATATGCACACACACACACAAAAATAACCTATATTCATGTATCTAATGATATAATGAGTGAATGTAAATGTTAAAAAATCTTTTATTAAATATCTCTTCCCATAGTGGCAATTCTGCAAAGTACTGCAGAAGTGAACTGCCCACTGTAATGCTCATGCACAAACATAAACAAACACTTAACCCTAAAATACCTTTGCATAAAAGCATAAGCTTCTTTACAGTTGTACTAAATTTAGCAGGTATTTTTTTTCTGGCATGACACCTTGCAGGGAGATCAACAGAACATGACCCCAAATATAACGCCATGGCCAAGACTGCGCTTTAAAACACTAACAGCACTGCTTTACTACAGGTCACAGCCAAAACAATATAACATCATTACAAAACAGAATTCACTCCACTATTTAATGAACTGACCCAATAGGTCTATCCTGATAGTTTAAGTTATGCATGTAAGCACATGTATGATTACAAACAAGCAATATATTTGTTAAAGTTGGCTGAACTTATAGGCTATTTGAGCCTCACTAACTAGTTTATTGTAGTGAAGAACTGTCCACTTAGAAAGAAGAAGTCTGACCAACTACAGTTTTTTCTTAATGTTACATTTTATTGTTTAAGGGAGGGTAAGACTAAACTGAAAGACCCAACAGTCTCTGTAAAAGACTGTAGATACAATATTACCATTAAAAAGTTTGGAGGTCAGTAAGACTTAAATCAATACTTTTATTCAGCAAGGATTCATTAAATTGATCAAAAGTGACAGTACAGATCTTAATAATACAATGATTTATATTTAAATAAATGCTGTTCTTTTGCCATTTCTATTAATAAAAAAATCTGTAAAAAATGTTCCACACAAATATTAAGCTGCACAATTGTTTTCAACATTGATTATAATAATAAATGTTTATTGAGTAGCAAATCAGCATATTAGAATGATTTTTGAGCGATAACATGACACTGAATGTGAACACTGGAGTAATGATGCTGAAAATCCAGCTTTGCCATCACAGGAATAAATTATTATTAACAAAACAAATATATTTACATCCAAAAACAGTAAGAGTTGAATATTTCAGGCATAACTCTGTGAACAAATCAGTTTTTGTATATTTAGTATATTACAAATTATTTTTTTTAAATGTGTTTAATTTGTTCTCTGTAGCTTTTTAAATATATAACCTCTTTGAAGGTACACAAATACACAGTGTTACCATGAAAATCAAGCATTTGAATTTTAGGGGTCCATGTGTTGGTTGAGAATCGTATACTATAGAATTATAAGGCAGATATGTGTGTGAGATATAACAACTCTTTATCTCAAACTATATAAAAGAGAGTGAGAGAATGAGAGAAATCCTGGGGCGAACAAGAAAGGGTATCACTGGTTATAATGGCAGATGGTTAATCCTCTTACAGTGGTCTTGCAGTTTGGCAGTTAAGTGGTCCCTCTCCCTCTCTAATGCTTTCTTTCCCGTTTTCTCCCTTATTCTACCAAACCCTTATACCCCAACCCCATTACGCACTCTCACTTCCTACCCTCCTTTTCTCACAGATACAACAAGCTACTCAAAAACATTAAACAAACAAAGTTAGTTAATGGTGCTTCACACATGCAGACAATGCCAGTATAAGTGGGTCATATCTGGGTGTTTATCTCCCTGTCCTTCAATTACAGTGCAGATTTTTAAATCCAGTGATCAGTGATATTAAGCTTTATCTGGTCTGAGACAGAGGGAGTCCCCGGATTAAACCACAGACTCAGACTGTGTACAGTATATTCATATCCCTCATATCCTTCATCTGTCCATTCCTCAGATACAGTAGCATAAATGCGGTAGATTAAACTGTATTATGTTTATTAAGCATAAACCCACCTATTCTTTCACAGACAAAATGCTCCATCTGTGTTCAAACCTGTGAGCTGTGACTTATCAGGAAAATGAGTTGCAGACAGACGGAATGGAGAAATATAGTGCCCTATAACCTGAACCATGTGCTCAATGTTACTGCTGTTTAATCCAGTAATCCGGGCTCAATTCTACATCAGAAGTACCTTTCTATAAGATCAGGAGTTACAAATCTGCAAAGAATGCTTTAGCAAAGTATCTGTTAGTGGCTTGTTTTTGATCTATTTATGTCTGTAAATCCACATCCACGTTTACAAGTTAAAAATGGCATCACATTTCTTAAAATGTCCTATTTTTAAGAATGTGGTGGTTTAAAATTAGAAATGTTACAAAATTGTTATTTTGGGGTTGTTTGAGGGTTGTTCACTTGCATGTTTTGTCAGGAGCAGGCATATATATTGCATTATACCTTTTGAGCATATGGCACTCAGATTATCAGCTTACCTGATTGGGCAGGTGACTCATAGAGCAGATTGGCTAATTAGTTAGGCTGCAGGGACTTAACTGTGCAATCCTATTCTATTCAAGCGCTCCTCAGTGCTCAACATGCTGACCTCACAATGAAATCCACCTGCCAACAGCCTGACCTTAAACACACAGGGGCTATTTGTCACACTTTTTACTCCAGTAAATATATCTCAGGGTAGGTTATTTTTTAAATGTAGGTTATCTTCTAAATAAATAAAAAAAATATATATATATACTGATATATACTTACTGCCTAGGAAAAAAGACACTTCATTGAAGTCGCTAGGGGGGAAATGTTGTCACATGATATGGGGTAAGTTGTCACAGTGAAACCTGCCATTAAACAGTCTATAGGCTTTCAAAAACATGTCAGCTAACCCTGGTTCACAATACACTGTGTAACAGTTATACAATGGTACAGTGTGTTGCACACAGTTCCAATCTCTATGCACTCCTCATTAACTCACTGATAAAAATATCACTTTTTGAATTACACCTGGAAATCTGTACATTAATGAACTCTCGAGCTATTATAGTGGTCAGGCTCCCTTTCTCCAGCGTACTAACAGTACAGTAACAAACCAGATCACTGAGCGCATCCAGGCATAACAGGACAAATTATTTATTATTATTATCTCAAACAGGTTATTTCAATAAATATATTTATGGCAAGCTGTTTTAACATGTATTCCTTAAAACTCACTTCTATCGGTTTTTATGTTAGCAGTGCGGATCATCTAAAAATATGTGTCTGTGTAAATCAGACAATTTCACCTCCCTGTTATTGCATATTAATAGTTTTTATTGCCCTGGCAAAATCAAAACATAAGGCATCATGTTTTCTCACTGCATGTCTCTTTGCTCTTCCTACAGATTACTGTAATTATCTTAACTGGGACTGGCTTGACCGAATTCACCACCACCCATTGTTTATCAGGTTAAAAATAGTTAAAGACCCTGTCTAAAGACTCTGTGATCTGGCCCATTCAGGAAGAACGTGCTACATGTGTATGTGTGCAGCTCTTCAACGTGTTGAGAACTATTTCCCCTGACTAATCCTCATCATTTGCAGTGTATAAATGCTGTCTGATGAATAGGGCTCCAAGGTGCCACTCAGCATTACACTGTAACCAATCACAAAGTGAAAAAAAACAAAACATTGATACTGAATTTTGAATTAAATAATAATGTCATGCTTGATCATGAGTATTTGTGGCCATCTCTACAATTAATTCTAGTACGTATTCCAATAGCAATCAACATCTATTCAATTAGTCACTGTTACAGTGTGTTACAGGTAACAACTGGGGCAGATACTAATGTCTCATATCTAATCTACAAATATGCTATTATCAAATAAGAAATAATATTAGTCAGTTATTAGTCAGTTGTTACCAGGAACAATGGAATAATACTGTTGGTATAATGATTAGTAGCAAGGAATTAAGTAGGCTACTAGTGACTAATTGAATACATAATCACTGCTGGAATAAGTAGGCCTTCTTGGTATCTAATGAAAAGCAAGTGAAAATTAAAACATACTAGCCACTATTAGATTTAATTGGCAACACTATAACACTACTTTGCAGTGTCCTTGTTACACATATAGGATACAATGGCAGGATATAAGGAGCATTTGACTTTATTCTCTTTGAAACCACTAGACGGCACACAAATTCAGCTCAGCACTTTTCTTAAAGGGGTGGTTGATTATGATTTCACTTTTCTAACTTTAGTTAGTGTGTAATGTTGCTGTTTGAGCATAAACAACATCTGCAAAGTTACAACGCTCAAAGTTCAAAGAAAAGGGAGATATTTTCTTTTAAAGAAATTGCTTTTGAACGACTACAACAAATGGCTGGTAGGGACTACAGGACATTCCTCCCGGGTTAGTGACATCACTAACCCTAAAATTTACATAAACCCTGCCCCCGGGAATGCGATTTATAGATTATCATGACAGAATATTCTAATCAATGACTAAAAGATAACTACACATAAGCTACATAAATTCATCAATTAACCATTCAGAAATGTCCTGTTGCATTCTACATTCTAAATTTTCAGTGCGTGTCTGTGTGAGGTAAAAGGACACAAGCTGTTGAAGCTCCGCCCCCTGTGCTGGGAGCAGCAGCTCATTTGCATATAAAGGGACGACACAAAAACAGTGTGTTTTTGCTCACCCTCAAAAAGTGACAATTTTAACATGCTATATAAAAATATCTGTGGGGTATTTTGAGCTAAAACTTAATATATACACTCTGGGGACATCAGAGACTTATTTTACATCTTGTGAAAAGGGCATTATACCACCCCTTTAACAACCGCATTTGATGATCCACATGGAAATTTGGCTGATCTTTGACACGATCGTGGGCAGCAACGCAAAGTTGATTCTGAGGGGCCCCTGCTGTTGGGGCTAAAGGTACTAGGGATGTGCATCTCCATAACTGAGGCCAATGCGACACGCATCTCGATGCATAGCCAACGATACGATACATTAAAGATACATAAGAAGCAGCTACTAATGTGATGCCATACAATTCACCCCGTTAAGCCGCCTTTCCACTGCACAGGACATTCGCATACAATCGTTGCATTTCGTCCCCTAGCAGCAGTCGCAGGGAACTTTGAAATTGGTCGTGAAGCAACCGTTACCTTGGCTTATTCACCATGGTAAATTGAATCATTTTAATGAAAGAAATGCATGTATGAATATATCCACACAAAACAAATGACCCTCAATACATCTAAAATAAAAAACATAGTAGATTTTATAGAGCTAATCAACATAAATATTGATTTAATATAAAATAATTATTTCTGCCGTAATCATTAATAACCTCCATTTTATTAAAAAAAGTGTTTACAGAATAAAGTTAAAGTGTTAAAATATTGGTAATTCTAACTTAGGGCTTAGTATTATAGGGCTTAACTTAGTATAATACATCACATCCGGTCAGCTGGTTGCATACGGTCTAGCCGCAAAAGTTCAACGCATCCGAAGCTCAAATTGGATCCAAAATTTTCCGCATTCACATATGATTGGAACTCCACGCAGCTCCCGAACTACTCTCCGTTGGAAATAAATGACTTCCGGTCCAATGGCTGTCGTTTGTTGTGTGCAGTGGAAAGGCGGCATTACGATTACGATGCAACTACAAACCACTTTTATGATTTATCTTCACACAAAATATGTTGCTACATCAATATTAAATAAATCATATATCATCATATCTGCAATACAGAAAAGCGAAAAGCATAGCGAAAAGCATATTTTTCTTAAGGTGTGCCTTTAGCCCTGTTGTAGGCCTACCCTACTTACTGTAGTAGCCTAACTACAGTAAATTATGCATAATTACAAGCAACCAACCCTAAACCAAACTAACCCTATAGTAAGTAGCTACGTTGTTACTTAACATTACTCAGTACTTGCTTGTGTAATTACTGTAACAAGGACTTCAAATAAAATGTTACCAAATATACTTATTCCTTATTCCCTAGATACTTATTCCTTAAACCTACACTGTTAGAAAAATCTGTAGAAATTACAGTATTACTGGCAGCTACTTGCCAGTAACTTACTGTAGATTTAAATTGATGTTATTTACTGGCAACAATTTGTTCAAAATTAAATGAACATTAAACATTAACAAGTCTTTATCTTTACAGAATAAAACTAAAATAACAGCCTCATGCAAAGCATTCTGGGAACCAAAATCTGAAGGAAAAAAAAACAGAAAAAGGTTGATGAAGATTTCTGGTTCCCAGAATGCTTTGCATTAGATTGTTATTTTATAGATTTATTCTGTAAAGACAAAGACTTGTTAATGTTTAATGTTAATTTAACTTTGAACAAACTGTTGCCAGTAAATAACATAAATTTAAATCTACAGTAAGTTACTGGCAAACAGCTGCATAACTACAGCAAATTTTTTACAGTGTAACTATAGTATCTTTGGTAACATTTTACCAAATCGGCTTGCCATATGATGCCTAAGACTTCCACCTGATACTGACTAAGCAGGCATTTGCTATATTAATCTTTCTAAAATCTGTAACACTTTGTAAATATACAGTATGTGGAAGTTTGCCATGTGAATCTGATACACGCAAAAGAATGTAGAAAACTTTTGCGCGTTCTCAGAGCTGATGTGCATCTCACCTTTGGGGAAAGGGTTGGGTTGAACCACGTACAGAAACGCGTGGACCATGTGGAAAAGAACACCGATGGGACCCGGTTCATAATACGCGTGCGTTTCGTACACCACCGACGGCACGAAGCCAAAGTCCAACGGCGCTCTGAACATCGCGGTGCGCGGAGACGAATCAAGGTGCTCCTCCCGGGCTTCACTGCTCGTAAGACCCCAGCACATCACCAGCACGAGCCCTACTTTCCACCACATGTCCATCAGTCCTTTACGCGGGATGATTTTGATTAATAACGAGAGGGAAAGTGAAGGGTAGGACCGATTAAGTGTGAGAAAAGTATATTTGTTTGGAATGTTCTCTATTCCTCGACATTAAAAATTAAATTTTGAGAGAAAAAATAGCCTGGGACACATAAAAAAGAAAAAGAAAATCATATATTCCAACGTATGCGTTTATTCCCCGTTTCCTTCTGATGGCATCATGGTAAAAATCCCTGCGGTCTAGAGAGCTCAGGATGAGCTGAGTGTTTGTCTGACCTGCGCCTCCCGCTGCGCGTTCCACTTCTGTCTGATGGCCGGCAGAGTCTCTGTGCACGCGCACTGGAGATGGCTTTAGAGGGAAACCATATCTAGGTGAGTCAAGCCAAGTCAAAGTAGTTTGTAGCAACTACAGTGTCTTCTCTCAGATTGTGACACTTTAAACAGATACATAGGCTACTATATCACACAAGCACACATAGCCTATACATAGGCCAATACATAGCCTACTTTATATCGCAATAACATTGTACTGTAATTTGTTGACAGACCAGCAGTGTAACTGTGAATCATGTTCATGAGTCTCTTGTAATCAATATCCCATTTACAGTGTCAATTTGTTCTGTTAAAATTGATATATGCCATTTAAAAAGTGCAGTCTTGTGCATTTTCAATCATTTTCATCAAAATCATAGCCATGGTTTGCATCTGAAAATACTGTACACTGTTATTGAATGTGTGGCTTTTTTGTCATCTTGTTTGTGAACAATGACACAAGAACTTGTCATTTTGATGGCACTGATATGTTCATTGATATGAATATTACTTTTGAGAGATGAACTGCTGAGGATTTTGAGCAAGTCCATTGTGTGGTTTTCTGTTTGTATGAATTGTTTCAAGAAATGAACTTACTTGCAAATGTTAAGGATAATTCGAGAAATGTAACACTGTGGTTATCAGACTCTTTTTTATAGTCTGATTCTTCATGCTTTACAGTCAAAGCATTACGATGACTGTTTTAATAACAACCTCAGAGCCGTGAAAAGTTTAACTACCAACCATTTTCACATAAATATATGGTCCTACTCACGTTACATATAGTCAGAAAGTCAAATGAGTTGAAAAGCAGCAATTCCAGACTCTGCCAAAACACTAGCTTACGGTCCTCTTTCCTGAAATGTCCCACAGCTACATTTGGAACAGCTGAAAAGCTTCTGTGCGGTTGTGTGTGCATGGACATGAATACCAACAAACAGAACAGAGTGAGAGAAAGACAGACAGACACACACACGTTTTTGTGTTTTCATGTTTCATGTTTTATGGGGACATTTATTCAATAAACATAATGATTTTTATACTGTACAAACTGTATATTCTATCCCCTTACACTAAACCTACACAACACACACACACAGAGGAAAAGAGAGCTTTGATCAAGTGTAAATAGGACATATTCTTCATCCATAAATATAACTGTTTTATTGCCTTTAAAAAATATCTCTTTGCAAATGTTATACTTTTTAAAAAAAACGTTTTTAAATTATTATTTTAATATTTAATAGGCATATGCACCCTGAGACGAGTCTCTCAAAATTGTATTGTCCACAAGTCAAAATCTAATTTAAACCTGGGTACAAATATCATTTTATGATTAAAAATTAAAGAATAAAATATAAAAATGCATAGGTTGAGAAAGAAAAAAAATATTTACACATGCGACCTATGTGCAAGGGATAATGCAATGTGCTGAAGAGGTGTACAGGTGATATGAATAAATAAGAGTGATTTTAAATATCTGATGAAACATTGTTATGTAAGATATACAAAATGTAAAATATATTTAAAACAATACACTGTATTTTTTTACGATTTTGTACAGCCTAGGTATTGGAGATTTTGAATCCAGTTTTACAGTATATACCTCATAGTGGTATTCATTAATTCTGTGATCTAATTTTACACACATTCCAAGTCAAAATCTCAATCGGTTTAGTGTTCAGATCTCTATGGTTTTAGCACAGATCAGTTTAGAGTTACATAATCTTTAGGTGATTATTTTTGGCTTGGGGTCGGATAGGTTGGATTTAATCCAGTCCTTGACAACTACATCACCTCTCGCTTTTGCCGCCACTCAAGACAGAATGTCTGTGGGGATTTATAACTAAAGCTTTGATGAGAAAGCAGTCTGTTGGTATGATTGGCTGTGCAAATAGACACCATTAAAATAGGTGCAAAAAATGTCTTGAGCTGTATGTACCTTTGAGTTTGAGTGATTTAGCTTTTTGTGGAGCATGCAAGGGATTCAAATTCCACATAAAAAAAGAAATATATACATACAATATATTGTCAAAAGTTTTGGGACGTCTGCCTTTACATGCACATGAACTTTAATGACATCCCATTCTCAATCCGTAGGGTTTAATATGGAGTTGACCCACCCTTTGCAGCTGTAACAGCTTCAACTCTTCTGGGAAGAGTCCTGTTGAGGTCAGGACTCTGCGCAGGCCAGTCAAGTTCCTCCACACCAAACTCGCTCATCCATGTCTTTATGGACCTTGCTGTGTGCACTGGTGCGCAGTCATGTTGGAACAGGAAGGGACCATCCCAAAACTGTTCCCACAAAGCGTTAAGAGATCCTTTCACTGGAACTGAGGGGCCCAAGCCCAACCGCTGAAAAACAACCCTCCACCATAATCCCCCCTCCACCAAACTTTACACTTGGCACAAAGCAGTCAGGCAAGTACCGTTCTCCTGGCAACCGCCAAACCCAGATTCGTCCATCAGATTACCAGACAGAGAAGCGTGATTCGTCACTCCAGAGAACACGTCTCCACTGCTCTAGAGTCCAGTGGTGGCGTGCTTTACACCACTGCATCCGACGCTTTGCATTGCACTTGGTGATGTAAGGCTTGGATGCAACTGCCTCGGCCATGGAAACTCATTCCATGAAGCTCTACGCACTGTTCTTGAGCTAATCTGAAGGCCACACAAAGTTTGGAGGTCTGTAGCTATTGACTCTGCAGAAAGTTGGCGACTTCTGCGCACCTCAGCATGCGCTGACCCCCCTCTGTGATTTTACGTGGCCTACCACTTCGTGGCTGAGTTGCTGTTGTTCCCAATTGCTTCTACTTTGTTATAATACCTCTAACAGTTGTCCGTGGAATATTTAGTAGTGAGGAAATTTATTAGCCCAATACTTTTGGCTAATATAGTGTATATTATATAAATGTATACAGTATATGTAAACATTATGAGATATATAAGCATTGTAACCTTATCAGTGTTACAGTGTCTAGTGTTATTTCAGTGTCTTATGAAAGTGTCCATTAGGGCTCAATGCTAAACAAACACTTTTAAAAACGACTAACAACCACAAAGGTAGAAAACAACAAAACTTTAATTAACACAACGCCCTGATTTCTCCCCCCGATTCAGTCTCTGAAACATCCCATTCAAGGGATGTGACATCGTCGTTCCTCTTCAGTTTCTACAGGAAACACAAGTTTGCAAGAAACTTATGCTGAAGCCAAAATGGGTACATAAACACACCGAAAACAACAAACTGATATTGATCAGCGAGAAAACAGTAGTGAAGTCCAGCAGTGTGGAAATAACTTGGATGGTTGTCTTTTTCAGTATTTCCAAATAAATGGATATGAGTATGTAGTACAAAGGTTCAGTCAAGCAAAGCCATCCTTTTGATTACTGATCCAGTCAAACTTCAATCTCATTTCAAAAGGTGATTTAACCCATGGGAATGCATAGGTAATTACATTGAAAAGCACAACAAAACCAAACGTTGCTTATAGTGGTCTCTCTTTTAAAAAAATAAGAAAAAGTATTTCTAACATCAGTGTTTCAAATGTTTAAAAAAATTAGAAATGCTCTTTGATTTAATTTTGGCAGTTTAAGTCAAGTGAATGCTTCTGAAAATGATATGAAAAGTGTTTGCGTTAGTTTGATAACGGAGAGTAAATGATTCCTTGGCATATTTGATATTTTCAGCTTAATACATTTCCTAAATGAAACGGAGCACCTTACATAATATGACAGACTTACATGATGACTGTCGACATGCTGACTTGAGTGTGAATTGTCAGACTGAATGCCACCATATTACAAAGCAAAGCAATTATAGCCACACATTTGTAATACAAGTAATACAAAAAAAAAGTCAACTTAAATTCTGACCTCCAGTACTACTGATTATGAAAGAGAATATGAAAACTATTTTTTTAAGACAGTGTGGTCTGTTATGCAAAGTAAATGTTTAACAAAAATTATTCTCTGTGATGATAATGCACTCCAATAAGTTCTTTAAGCACTATACATGCATTATTTCTGATCATGGGCACTCATCACTGGATTAGAAATTGAAACTTTGACTCATTGTTATTCGCTAACATTACTGGCTTCTGAAGCTCATAGATCTGTAAATACATTAGGGGCCAACAGAGGCATTTTTTTCTTCAAAATACTCTCAAGATATTAGCAAAAGGTTCAATATTCAACTTTACTTTGGTCAAGATTCTGACTTTTGGAATGTTGTTAACTGACTATGTAACATCTGCTCCCAACATCAGCACCAATGTATGATGTTCATTAAATCTGCTGCTCTTGGTACAATAAGATACAGACTTTCCATCCCTAAATGGAAAATATTTAATTTCCTCATTTTAGCTGGCAAATCGCATTATGCTAGTCCAGCTACTCAGTTTTGTTTCCATGCGACTCTCTTGCATTAATCCAGTGGTTCTCAATTCCAGTCCTCGTGACCCACTGCTCTGCACATTTTGTATGCCTCTCTTATCTGACACACTCAGTTCAGTTCATGGAGTCTCTCCTAATGAGCTGATGATCTGGTTCAGGTGTGTTAAATAAGGGAGACATACAAAATGTGCAGAGCAGTGGGTCACGAGGACTGGAATTGAGAACCACTGCATTAATCTATGATCCTTTCATTCAGATGCAAACTTATTCTACGATGTAAATCAATCGGCATATCACAAACATGCATTTTAGCACAGTATCACATCCTCGTAATGGCCTTTTAAATGGTCCTTACTTTAAACGATGTAAAACTTTTTTTTGTCTTTGGAAACCCTGTCTTCAAACTCAAAGAACGGTCTTAAAAATATAAATAAATAAAAATGTGAAAAGGTGTTTTAGACTGCTTCCTGCTTTCACTCGAAGACACAAAGAAAACCTGCATAACACATCTGCAATTACAAAACTACACTTCGGTATTGACTGCCAATGAACATGGGGATTTGTCAAACTAAAAAGTCTTTAGATGGAAATTAAGATTGTAGATTTGAGGGGACACTTCCAAATACAGAAATCATGGATGAAGAAGAGAACTGAACAAGAAGTTTTATACCCAGTTTCGTCATTTGTTTTGGAGCACTGCAGATCAAATTTTCATGTTTTTTTAATCCTACCAAATGTAATCTAATTTTAGAATATAATCCATCCCTTTCCCTCTTTTTCTTCATGGGCATCCTCTATGAAAGAAGAGCACAGTGACCACCGGACCAAGATCTCCCCCGCTGTCCAAAGGTGATCTTGAACCTCTTGAAAGCTTTGAAACTTCACTGGGTGGATTCCAAATGGGTAAAACTATGTGTGTGTGTGTGTGTGTGTGTTGATATGATTGTCTGTGAATGAGTGTGTTTAAGTCTTAAATAAATTAGGTGCATCATTTATTAATAAATATCCTGCAGTTTCTCGCCATCCCATTCCAACGAGCTCAAGTTCAAATGTCAAACGAATCAAGCTGGCGGGCATTTCAGTGCATAACTGGCATCAAACTTGAGGGTGCGTGTTAATGTCAGTCGATACGGTTACCGCAGATAGTAAAGCGGTCAATCTCCAGCAAGTCTTTTTTGGGCGCCCTGTGTGTAAGCTCAGTATCGTCCTGAATAAGGCTTTTATCTTCTGACTCATCTGGTGTTGTGAGGAACTGATCTGATTCGCTGGTGGGGATCTGAGGGGCGGGGCATTCATCCCTTTGGGTGGGTTGAGCGGTGACTGATGCAGACATGCCCTCCTCCGCTGGTTCACCTTCAGAGGGGGACACAATTAGTCAGAGAAAAAAAAACTATTTTCTCTCTGTTTTCAAGGTTTCTTGTGTTACCTGGTGGTTCTCGTGTGTGTTTGGTCCGGTTTGCTCTGCTGGACACTCTGCTGGGAGTTGCAGAGGGGGGATTTTGAAACAGCTTCTCCTCCATATTTGCCTCTTTCACATACATACAGGATTTCCCCAATAACAATATACTGTTCAGCACCTTCAGGGTGATCATTCTGAATAAACGCACAGAAACACACAGAATGCAACATTTGGATTATATTCATTACTGTTCAAAAGTGTGCGATCGATCAGTACGTTTCTTGAAAAGAAACAAAATCCTTTCGGGTCCAATTTTCACTATTGCTATATCTAGCTGCTTATTAGCATGCATATTACTAGGATATTAGCTGTTTATTAGTACTTATAAAGCACATATTAATGCCTTATTCTGCATGATCGTATTCTACATCCCTTAATCCTACCCAATACCTACACTTAACTACCTTTCTAACTATTAGCATAATAAGCAATAATTAAGAGTTTATTGAGGCAAAAGTCATAGTTAATAGTTTTTTAATAGTGAGAATTGGACCCTAAACTAAAGTCTGACCCTGCCTTTATTTGATCAAAAATACAGTAATATTGTGAAATATTAGTTTACACTTTATTTAAAGGTGAGCTTGTTATAGTGTAATTATTAAACATTTAAATACTGAGCAATAATAATGTACTTACCATAGGGTTATAATTAGGGTTTAGTTTAGGGTTAGTTGCATGTAATTATGCATAATTTATAGTTATTACAACAGTAACTACATGTAACGTGTAACAAGGACACTGTAAAATAAAGTGTTATCAAATATTATTACAATTTAAAATATTTTTCTTGTATTTTCATATATGTAATTTATTCCTATGATGGAAAAGCTGAATTTTCAGCATCACTACTCCAGTTTTCAACGTCACATGATCCTCCAGAAATCTTTCTAATATACCGATTTGGTGCTCAAGAACCATTTATTATTACTATGACAGTTGGAAATGGTTGTGCTGCTTAATGAAGCATGGAAAGTATGAAGAACAGTATTTATTTGAAATAGAAATATTTTGTAACATTATAAATGTCTTTAGTGTTCTTTTTAATCAACGTAATGTATACCTTCTGAATAAAAGACATATTGATCCCAAAAATATATTCAATTAAAATGAATACATTTAGAAAATGTTAAAACAAGAAAATATTATTTATTAAAAATGAATGTATATATTTATTAAAATATAACTGATTAAAAAAACTACTTTTGAACTGAAATAATGTGAACTCATACCCCAGGTAGAAGAGCACGACACATACAATGGACAGAGAGCCCTGGATCTTCACAGAACTGGTCACCACCCGGATCAACTGTCAATCACATACTACATGAGTATAACTAATAACAGTTACTACACATCACAGTACCTTCACTGTTAATGGCTTTCAAAGAATTGAAAAATACAGCTTGTGTAAGTGAATGCAGTGCAGTCTACAAGAGTCGATAAAAACAACACAATAAGGTATATTAACAAGAGCTGTGCAACAAAATGAAAAACTGTAAATGAATGCAAACATTGTAAGGATTTATGTTCTTGCTTTTACATTGTACTGTGTGACAGATGTGGCATTGTGATTAAATGAAGACGAGGCAGGTTACCAGTAAAGCAAGAGGAAGAGGAATGAAGCCCATCCTCCTGGACACACTGTCACTGTAGTCTGTGTATGCCTGGAAAACACATATATTTCAGTATTTGATTAATAAAGCTGGACGAACGTCATTCCTTTCAATTAAAATAATCGATCATCTTTGATACATAATTTGATATACTTTGCTAAACATTCGGAAGATTACAGTCTTGCTTAAAAAGGGTCTCTGATATGATAAATGCACATGCACTTACATTTTTCTGTCTGCTGCTGACCAGATCAAAGGCCAAGCTCGCTCTGTATTCACTGTAGACCTGCACAAACACACGCACGCACACACAGTTACAAGGAATTATGACTTGCGATTCAGTAACAAAGTCAAATATAAAATCAGTAAACTAAAAAGGCACATTAGAATGATTCCATCAAATAACTCAGTTCAAGAGTCTTTTGAAGGATTTTTTAAAGGGTTAGTTCACCAATGTTAGTATAAACATTCATCAACGCTCAAGCATGCTTGCTTGACGTACGAGAACCAAAGGGTTCATTCACGTTTAATACGTTTTAAAATGTTATTTATTTCTATGACAACAAAGCTGAATTTTCAATCTAATGTGCTGATCTGGTGCTCAAGAAACATTTCTCATTATCAAAAATGTTGAAAACAGTTGTGCTGCTCAATATTTTTGTGGAAATTGTGAAACATTTTTGATTAGAAAGAACAGCATTTATTTAAAATAGAAATCTTTTGTAACGTTATAAATGTCACTTTTGATCAATTTAATGCGAACTTGCTGAATAAAAGTATTAACTTCTCCAAAAACTTTTGTGTAATTGGTAACAATTAGAGTTTGGCTGAAATGCTGGTTCTGATAAAAAAAAAAAATCAATTTGAGCCATTTAATAAAAAATACATGAACATTAAGATGTATACTGAATATATGTGACCCTGGATCACAAAACCAGTCACAAGTAGCACGGGTATATTTGTGGCAATAGCCAACAATATATTGTATGGGTCAAAATTATCGATTTTTCTTTTATGCCAAAAATCATTAGGATATTAAGTAAAGATCATGTTTCATGAAGATATATTGTAAATTTCCTACCGTAAATATATAAAACATTTATTTTTGTGAGTGAATGCACAATCGCAAACATAAATTATCGACAACTTTAAAGGCGATTTTCTCAATGTTTCGAATGTTTTGCACCCTCAGATTCCAGATTTTCAAATAGTTGTATCACGGCCAAATATTGTCCTATCCTAACAAACCATACATCAATGGAAAGCTTATGTATTCAGCTTTCAGATGATGTATACATCTCAATTTCATAAAATTGACCCATGTGACTGGTTTTGTGGTCCAGGGTCACATATGGTAAAATGACTGGAAATTATCCCAACTTGTTTATTTTGGCTAGTGTCCACCTCTAGGAAAAATACAGTACAGGAGAGAGAGAAAAGTGTGCACGTATGTGCTGTGACACTAATCTTCCTGCCTAAACTAAGCAGATCTGTCTCTAATCCCTGCCAGTAACTACACTCCTATTTCTGTTATTACATATCGCCCCCCCCCCCCCCCCCCCATCCACATTGTATTTTTCCTGCTTAACCCCTATTTTGTTCATCTGTTCCCTCTATTTTTCCTCTTTCAGACACTTGTTTAGAGACAGTTTAGTTTGTAGTATCACTGATCCTTCATTTGATGAGTATCTCAACAGCAGAGGGGCTCTACACTGGACAGACGCTGAGCTCTGTGTGTGCTGATAGATTTGGGTCAGTGGATCTGTCAGGGTTACCCAAGACACTGAGAGCGGTGCTGATTTTCAGACACACCCCCAAAGGAAACCTGTATCTCTTTGTAAAGGCTTCTTCTTGACTGAGACAGAGGTTTTTGTTTTTTAGACAAGAAGGAACAGTCTAGAATATGTGCATAAGGAAACCCTTTGACTTAATTAGGTCATGTCACAGTTCTCATGTTCTGTTTTTCTTTAGTTTATTCTAGATAAAAGTTAGATGGATACATGTATTAGTGCATTGTCATTTCAGTAGCGTTAAGTCACCCTCAAAAAAACCCTTCTCTTTGCACTAAGACCTACTTCCAAGTTACTGTAGTTCACTTGTAGGTGATCCAATGTTCATATAATCTACCTATAGTGTTTCATATTTAAACTACTGTCTTCTCAAAATCTTAATGGCAGAATTTACCCAAAATTGAAAATGATCCCTTTAATCACAACCACAACAACATGATACCAGCAGAAGTATCATGATATCAATTAGTATGATGATACAAGACCAACTCATGTTGTATGAATGCAAATCTTTTAGCTCTGACAGAAAGTGGTATGTATTGCTTTTAGGGTTTGTTATTAAATATTATATTATTTATTTGTATTTAACATTACACAATTCCATAATTATTATTATATTTGAATATTAACTATACTACAAAATGATTATAGATTTGTTATTTTGGTAAAAAAAATATTAAAATGTATATTTCACTAATGCCAAATTAATTAACCTTTTAATCTTTTGCCAGGATAACAAGCACATCAGCATATTTTATTAATATGTTTTTATGTTTATATATGTATTTGTAATATGTCTAACATGTAATATATTTTATGATGACCGTCTAAGGAATACTTTGGCGCTGCCAGTAATTTAAGCCTGATATAAAAAAAAAAAAATATTAAAAATGTATATTTCACTAATGCCAAATTAATTAACCTTTTAATCTTTTGCCAGGATAACAAGCACATCAGCATATTTTATTAATATATGTTTTTATGTTTATATATGTATTTGTAATATGTCTAACATGTAATATATTTTATGATGACCGTCTAAGGAATACTTTGGCGCTGCCAGTAATTTAAGCCTGATATACAGTGCAACAATAATTTGAACTCACATCTGCTGTGATGTCATTAAACTTGGTGATGAAGGCATGTTTGACAACGTCCACTGCAATCTCTGAGGCGATTACCATACAAACATCAGGAAACAACACCCATAGGTGATCTATGAACAATAATCAATGATTAATACACACATCAATATTGCATATACACAAATTCTGAGATGTGTCAGTTGTTAACTGGATACCTGGATTCCAGGAGAACTGCTCCATGTTTCTGAGACAGACGATTAGTAAGAGTGTGTAGTTTGTAAATCTTTCTTTAATGTCTGTAATGAGAAAGACAGATAGGAACACTGAGACAATTCATCAGTGACAGTTTGAGAAGACTTTATTTACATGGACCTACCACTATTGGACATCTGGAAGAGGTTGTTTTTCTCAAATTTCTTGAATACACTTCCTTTGATCTCAACAAACTACACAAAGAAAAACATACATTAATATAAACCCTACAAAAGAAGGTGCAAAAGTATGTGCTGCTGTATAATGTAATATACAGAGACAAATGTAGAGACTAAAGTCATATGTAGTGTATTTAATTTAACAAACTAACTGTGCACGCACTCACATTATTAGACATCATGATGGTGAGCAGTGACTTGTTATGCGAATTGAAAGCCACGTTCAGTGTGGTGGCCTGAACCATAATTAGAATGGCATGTAGGACTGCATTATTAATTAAGGAAAGTTATAACTTATGACAGATTGCAATATGACAACTGTGACACAAAACTTGATTTAAATTAAATCATAAAAATTCATAAAAATACAACTGAGCAGTTTCAGTGTAGTTAAAGACACCCTGTGGTGAAAATCAAGCTTTTAATGTTGTTTATGTTTATGTGGTGTTTTTAATGTGCTTTAAGACAAACCATGTGTAAATTCATAAGTCAACATCATTGCTGAGTATTTTCTCCTTAAAACTGCAGTGAACCAAAGACAGTCTCATAAACGCAGTTTGAAATCGCTGGTGTTTCTGACGTCACAAACTACCTTGTAACCAATCACACCAAGGTGTGATCATCAACGAGTGGATCTCTGAGCTGGTGTGAGTGAGTGGAGGCTAATTTGCATATTCATAGAATCACTTATACTAAATGAGGCAAGGGTGTAGTTACATTCAAGCTATATGAAGAATTTTTATAGGGGGACTTCAAATATATTTCGTACAGAACTTGAAACTGTAGCTGTAATTACTAACTTGTTAGTTCTGTATTTTTGTATTCATTTTTACAATTAATTTTACTATTACACACTATATATTAAATAGCAGAGTTTGAGAATTTATTCAAATCTACATAAAATTGTCATTATATCCAAATATGACTATGTGACATTTAAAACAAAGCTGGTGTGAAGGATACAGACGTAGAGAACAGCCATGAAGAAATGTGGGATGACTCCTATATGAGCTCTCTTTCTCTCTTTTGGTTCAGTGGCAGTCCAGTACAAAGCATCCAAAATATCCTGACCGAAAGACGAAAACAAGCGATCTGCCACCTAAAGGAGAAACACAGAGTGTGTCAATTCACCTACTACTGTTAATATAATTGTAACAAATGTGAGTGTTGTGATACTGTACCTCCAGCATGTTGTAGATGATGTAGAGTTTTATGACAGACTGACCCCGGATCAGGTGGTACATCATGGAATAATCCACATAATGCATCATGAAATAACACAGAACCATGATAAAACCCTTCAGAACATCACACACCTGAGCGGGCTGCAAGATACGAGATCCACTGCACACACACACGCATAGACAAGACAAAACATTTTCTGGTTAAATTGGTTCCATAGACATCTGGAATTACCTAATGGAAGAGTAGCTGATTATAATCACAAAGCAGTTCTTCTGTTGGTAAGATCTTCCACACACACACACAGCCACTGGGTTAGTGATCACGAGTCACACTCTCAGTGGTTCATGCGTCATGCTAAAGATTTTACAACACATGAATTGTGCTGGGGGAAGATCAGCAGTGTAAACGTACCCAAACATTATTAATATTATTCTAAAACACAGCATTAAAATATTTCGTATTTTAATCATATCCTAATAAAAGGCAAAAACGCCAAAAATAAATATTTACAAAAATAAAATAAAAATTAGTCATTTTTTTCATTAAATTATTTAATTTATTAATTTTCACTTTAAACTGAGCTAATTTAACTGTAATTTAAATATTAACAAAATGTAAATATTTGCTGTAACAAAAATTCCATTATGAGTTTTACTAAATGACCCGATGCATCATTAAAGGGATGGTTTCCCCAAAAATTCAAATTCTGTCATCATTTACTCATCCTCAAGTTGTTCCAAACCTGTATGAATTTCTCTCTTCTGCTGAAAACAAAAGAAAATATTTGAAGAACGTTGGGAACTAGCACTATTTTTATTTTCCTACTATGGAAGTCAATGGGGTACATCAACTGTTTGGCTACCGAAATTATTCAAAATACCTTCTTTTGTGTTCAGCAGAAGAAAGAAATTCATACTGGTATGGAACAAATTGAGGGTGAGTAAATAATGACTAGGGTGAACTAAAAGATTTTTGGGTGAACTATCCCATTAAATATGAAACTTGTCACAATTCATGACTGATTGTTTCAGTGTGACTCATAATTATTTATATAAATATGCTTAAATCATAAAATGTAATTAGAAAGTCTAATGGTAGGAAATAGGAATCCACTGTAGTGGATTTAATACTGACAAGAACAATATAACAAGTTTTACTTTCACATGCTCAAGAATTGTATTAGTTAAGTGACTATTTGCTGCAGATGTAAACGGCACCTGCACTGGCACATAGAACAGGATTATGCACATCAATAATACAAATTTGATGACGTCAAAGTACCAGGCAGTTACAGCATTTTTTGTGTAAATAACCCGAGCTTTTAAAAAATGCAAATGCTGTGTTACTATTACAGCATTATAATAGTACATACGACTACCGTTCAAATGTTTGGGGTTAGTAAGAGTTTTTGTTTTTGAACAAATTAATTATTTTATTCAACCAGGACACTTTAAACTGATCAAAAATGACAGTAAATGAATTAATAATGTTACAAAAGATTAAAAATGTTCTATTGTCATGGTTTCCACAAAAGTATGAATCAATAAAACACTGATAAATAATAAGAAATGTTTCTTGAGCACCAAATCAGCAAGATTTCTTAAGGATCACGTTAAGACTGGAGTAATGCCTACTGAAAATACAGCTTTGCCATCACAGGAAAAATTACATTTTAAAATATATTCAAATAGAAAACTGTTATTTCAAATAACTGTATTTTTGATCAAATAAATGCATCGTTGGTGAACATAAGAGACATCTTTCAAGGACATACAAAAAATCCCCAAAACCTCAAACGGCAATGCATATTGATATACTATTATAAAAGTTTGTTTCTAGATAAAATGCACATTGTTAGTATTTACACTGGGGTGCTAACATTATATACAACTATTTACATTTACTGTAAATAGAATCTTCATTCCTTTACACATAATAGGCTTTGCCCAATTATATTTTAAGAAATTAATTGTACGTAATACATGCACTGAATTTCCATCATCAGATGCATTTTACAACCCTAATAATAACATATTACATTAATTTATTGCATTAATCATTTGTTTCTCCTTTATCAGAGCTTTGCTTGTTTACTGTGATCACACTGCCATCCTATGACTGATCATGCAAGTACACCCTAAAGACAGAAAGAACAACATGGCGGTTCTGAGAATGATCCCAGCTGATTTTAGTATTCCAGTGTGAAATCAAAGCACAACAGTGCAAAATTAGACAGCTATGGTAACGGAAGCGAGTGAAAGAGAGTGTGTGTGTGTGTGTGTGTGTATGAATGTGTGTTTGAACACAGCCGCTACAATCATACCAGCACGGGTGTGTGTGCTTAAAGCAGCTGCAGTCATTTTTTCTGCATACCTGCTCTTTTTGCAGTAGGGACATATACTAGGTCTGCAGGCAGAAGAATATATGCACAATCATTTTGGGTTTAAGTGTGTGTAGTTGTATGTGTGTCTGTAATAACACTGTGAAAGAAAAAAGTAGAGAGCTCAGATGTTTCAACCTGTTGGTTTATCAGAATCGTATTACAGTCCTACTTATGGGAACATTGCTCTGAGCATATCCTGAGTACAGTGTGTGTATTACCTGAGGCCACAGCAGGGCAGTGTCAGCAGTCTGATCAGGGCCAGAAGCACTCTGAGGGGCAGCAGAGTGAACACGTACAGAAACACATCCAGACACAGGAAAAACCCAAAGATCATCAGCTACAGAGAGAGACAGAGAGAGAGAGAGAGAGAGAGAGATCAGTGATAGTCCTGAATGGTATAACTTACTTCAAAGGCTCAGTCTGTCAAACTCCAAAATGACAAAAAAGCACCATAAATTTCATTAAAGTAGTAGATAAAACTTGTGCGCTTATTGCAAATATTCTTGTAGCTATTTGATAGCTTTGTGCAATGAAAAGAACTTTAAATGCATCATGTCAGGTTTGACAAAAATGTCACATGACTGATCCGTTCCTTCAATTTGAAAAAACAATTTCTTGAATAATGTTTAAAATATTTATTTGGTAACACTTTAAACTAAGGTTTAATTTGTTAACTTTAACTAACCATGAGCAATACATTTGTTAAACTTTGTAAATGTTAGTTAATAAAAATACAGCTGTTGATTGTTTGTTCATGTTACTTCACAAATAGGCTACAACTTTGATTTTAATAATGTATTTGTAAATGCTGAAATTAACATTAGCAAAGATTAATAAATGCTGTAGAAGTGCAGTTCATTAATAGTTCATGTTAACTAATGTAGTTAACTTATGTTAATAACCAATAAAACCCTATTGTAAAGTATTACCATTTATTTGTATATTTATGTACAAATTTAGAAAATACATTATTTTTATAATAAAAATCTATTTACAAAATATAATACATTATTATGTTTTAATAAACAATTAAAAAACTACATTATATTTATAATGAACTATTTTTATAAATAAGACAAGAGTAAATAATGAATTGAATTAAATGTTTAATTTAATTAAGCCATTTATTTGTTTCTACACATAAAAAAAAACATAAATGTAAACACTGAGAAGCAATCAACATGACATAACAACCACCAAGGGAGTGAGTTTGGGACACATCTGTTTTCAGATGAGGGGAGTGTTAGGAACATATTCTAACATTAATAATATTATTTCATTCTAATATATCATTATGGTTTTAATTCTTTTGGTTGGCAGATAAATAAAACAACGCACAGTGTGATGAATGATATTGTACTGAATAGTTATTTCATTGAGTATGGATTGTGTGATTTTGTGCCGATTTGTTTGGTACCTTCTCCAGTTCTTTTGGAATACGCAGGCAGGTGTAAACCTTCTCTCTCCGCTCGGTGTATTTGGCCTCATTGTGTTCCAGAAAATATCCTCTAGTCAACTCAGCACTAATAAACCTCACCAGAGAGAGATCTGCACACAGACATACAAGTAAACACACACATGAATGTGTAGTCACAAGCATCCAGCACAATGAAACCATTTTCCTCATTATTTAGCACTATACTATACACAGAGAAGTGCAGAGGATGGAAGCTCAAAATGTTCCTGTGTGTGTGAAAGGAGGATGAATAAACAAGTGCACCAGCATCTCTCCATCTCTCTCAAATATGTACCATTACAAAAAAATAGTCCACTTGTGAAAATGCCGTTATGATTTTAGAATTTAGTTTTCCAGTATTGGATTTTGTTTTCCAATTTAGGATTTTAGATCATATTAGATCATTTACTAATTAAAATTAATGTCATCATTTATTTTACAATTTTATTTGCAAATACATTATTTCTTTAAAACTTTGTGGGTTGTGGATTGTGGGTCTTATATAGTAGTGATGTTGTTTGCATTGCAACAGCAAAATAATTCAGTGTATTTAATGACAATTGTTTTTAACAACCTGTAATAATGCTGAAAAGTTAAAACAACAAAACAAAACAAAACAAAAAGTTGGATGCAAAAAATGACCAATAAGCCCTTCGAGTATTTCATTTTTGTGCATAATGATTCTTTGTTTTACATTTTTAAAAACTCTTAAAATTTAAATCCTAGATTTTCCATATGTGGAGCTGCACGATTAAATCGTTAAAGGATTGTGAAAACACCCATGCAATCTTATCCGATAGTCCGGACCTAACTGATGTCTATGGTAGCGATAAAAAAACAAAAACTTGAATTTACAAGATTGTATCGATTACATTGTTACACCAGTAGGTGGTCAAGTCAAGTTTATTTATATAGCGCTTTTCACAATACAGATTGTATCAAAGCAGCTTCACAGTATTAAATTAAAATAATACATCAATGCTTGTTTCTAGTGGAAAACGTCCACGTTTGGTAATGCTGATCAATAGTATTGTTGATTGATTAATTAAATTAAATATCCCCAAATATCCCCAACTGAGCAAGCCAAAGGCAACAGTGGCAAGGAACCGAAAAACTCCATCAGGTGACCTAATGGAGAAAAAAAAAAAACCTTGGGAGAACCCAGGCTCAGTCGGGGGCCAGTTCTCCTCTGGCGTTTATGAACTAGAGGTCGGATTTAACTGTAAGATTAAAAGTATTATATGAATGCCTGGCTGAAGAGATGCGTCTTTAATCTAGTTTTAAACTGGGAGAGCGAGTCTGAGCAACAAACAGTATCAGGAAGACTATTCCAGAGTTTTGGAGCTAAATGTGAAAATGCTCTCCCTCCTTTGGTGGATCTGGATATCCTAGGTATGACCAAAAGCCTTGAATTTAGTGATCTTAAAGAGCGCGATGGATTATAGGGCGATAGAAGATCCGTTAAATAGACTGGAGCTAAGCCATTTAGGGCTTTATAAGTCAGTAGCAATACCTTGTAATTAATACGGAACTTTATAGGTAACCAATGTAGAGACGACAGAATTGGTGTTATATGATCATATTTTCTTGATCTAGTAAGAACTCTAGCGGCGGCATTTTGGACCAACTGTAGCTTGTTTAATGAGGACGCAGGACAACCGGCCAACAAAGCATTACAGTAATCTAGTCTCGAGGTCATGAATGCATGAACTAATTTTTCTGCATCAGAAACTGATAGCATGTTACGTAGCTTAGCAATGTTTCTAAGGTGGAAAAAGGCTGTTCTTGTAACATATGAAATATGATTTTCAAAAGACAGGTTGCAGTCTAGTATAACACCCAGGTCTTTTAATGTAGAGGATAAAGTAACAGGACATCCTACTATGTTAAAGTTGTAGTGTGAGAGGTTTTGTGGGCGGTTTTTTGAACCGATGATTAGTACCTCTGTCTTGTCTGGATTTAATAAAAGAAAATTGCGCGTCATCCAATCTTTTATATCTTTAACACACTCTGTCAGTTTGGATAATTTAGCGTTTTCATCTGGCCGTGATGAAATATAGATTTGAGTGTCATCAGCATAACAATGGAAACTAATTCCATGTTTCCTTATAATATTTCCAAGTGGCAGCATATATATTGAGAATAACAGAGGGCCTAACACAGATCCCTGCGGCACTCCATAGTTTACTGGAGTTATGATCGATTTTTCTCCATTTAAATAGACAAATTGGTAGCGGTCAGATAAGTATGATCTGAACCAACTTAATGCTTGTCCTTGAACACCAGTATAATTTTGTAGTCGATCTAAGAGTATTGTGTGATCTATAGTATCGAACGCAGCACTAAGATCAAGTAAAACTAGTATTGAGATACAGCCTTGGTCAGATGCTAAAAGTAAATCATTTGTCATTTTAACGAGCGCAGTTTCAGTGCTATGATGCGGTCTGAATCCAGACTGAAACTTTTCATAGATGTCATTTTCTTGCAAGAAAGAGCCCAGTTGAGCGGACACCACTTTTTCTAGTATTTTAGACATAAAAGGAAGATTTGAAATGGGTCTATAATTTGCTAGATCATGCGGGTCTAATTGTGGTTTCTTAATGAGAGGTTTTATAACTGCCAGTTTAAATGTTCTTGGAACATGACCTAAAGATAAAGATGAGTTAATAATATTGAGGAGAGGCTCTTCCACTATAGGTAACACTTCTTTCAGTAGTTTAGTTGGTATAGGATCTAATAAACATGTTGTTGTTTTAGATGAAGTGATAAGTTTATTTAACTCTTTTTGTTCTATAGTTGTAAAGCACTGTAATTGTTCTTGCGTCGTGATAATTGAGGCTGAATTATAAGGCGCGATTGAGGACTGAACGTTTACAATTGTGGTTCTGATGTTTTCTATTTTCTCAGTGAAGAACTTCATGAAATCATTACTACTAAACTGTAACGGAATATTTTGTTCAGGTGACATCTGTTTATTTGTTAGTCTAGCCACGGTGGTAAATAAAAACCTAGGATTGTTTTGGTTGTTTTCTATTAGTTTGCGGAGGTGCTCAGCCCTGGCCGCTTTTAGGGCCTTTTTATAACGTGACATACTGTCTTTCCAAGCGATTCTAAAGACATCTAAATTGGTTTGTTTCCATTTACGCTCTAAATGACGTGTTTCTCTCTTTAGAACATGCGTAGTATTGTTGTACCATGGTGCTTTACTTTTCTCTCTGACCTTTTTTAATCTAATGGGTGCAACAATATCCAATTTTCCAGAGAGAATGGTGCTCATAGTGCTAGTTAATTCCTCTAGTTCATCTGTTTGTTTGGGTTCACTGAGCAGCTGAGACAGATCAGATAAGCAATTTGAAAAATTATCTATAGTGGATGGAAGGATTGTTCCGCCTGATCGATAACGCGGCGCAGCATGATATATTACAGGAGTACGTAATATGCAAGTTACCATGTAATGGTCAGTGACATCATCACTTTGTGGAATGATATCTATATCGGTTGGATCGGTTCCATGTGATATAATTAAATCGAGTGTATGATTAAAACGATGAGTTGGTCCGGTAACGTTTTGCTTGACCCCAAAGGAGTTTAATAAATCTGTAAATCTGTATCTGTATCTACGTGTATGTTAAAATCTCCAACAATTAATGCTTTATCGGCATTGACTAATAGGTCTGAGAGAAAATCTGCAAACTCTTTTAGGAAATCAGCGTAAGGCCCAGGCGGTCTATATACGGTAGCCAAGGCTAGAGATAATAGGAAAGTTTTTCTAACATCTAAGAGCGTAACATTTAGTGCAAGTACTTCAAACGAAATAAACTTATAACCTGTTTTCTGAGTAACATTGAGAATATCTCTATAGATTGTTACAACACCGCCGCCACGACCAATCAGACGGGGTTCGTGCTTATAGGAGTATCCTGCTGGGGTAGACTCATTTAGACCGAAATAATCATTTGGTTTAAGCCAGGTTTCAGTAAGGCAAAGTACATCGAAGCTATTATCTGTGACTATTTCATTTACAATAACTGCCTTAGGTGTGAGTGATCTAATGTTTAGAAGACCTAGCTTTAGAAATTGTTTTTGTTTACTAATAGCAACATTTTCTGTTTTAATAACAATTAGATTTTCCTAGATCCTGCAGTAAATTTATTATTTGATCTCATTAAACGAGGAATAGACACAGTTTCTATGCAATGTTCTACACTAGTATTTATATCAGTTAAATTGGTGCAGCAGAGACTATAATTTGGACTTTTGGTTACTAGTCAAAAGGTATTTAACATTTTGGAGATGTTATCCGACAGAAGATCCGCTCCGAATCTGCTTGGGTGTAAGCCATCAGCACGGAAAAGCCTAGGACGCTCCCAAAACAGATTCCAATTATTTACAAAGAGCAGTTTCTGCTCATTGCACCATGACATTAACCATTAATTTAGCGCGAATAATCTACTAAACTTTTCTCGTCCTAGTCGGTACGTGGGAAGCGGTCCTGAAGCTGCGTACCGTATCGATCAGATTCCTGAAGTCTTTCTTCAGAACCTCCGTCTGGCGCAGCCTGATGTCGTTCACTCCCGCGTGCAGGACCACAGTACCGATGCGCTTGTCACCGTTCAGAATCTCGGGAACGCGTGCAGCGATTTCAGAAACACGAGCAGCAGGAAAGCAGTGACTGTGCACCTTACTTTTACCTAACGTAGCGTGTACGTGCCGAACGATGGAATCGCCGATGATCACAGCATCGCGTTCTGTTTCGCGAAGAGGGGAGAAGCGGTTTTGGGTGGATATCTCGAAAACCGGGAGGGTCGGAGAGAGTCTTCTTGGTCTAGACCTGACTCGCGTCTTCCGCTGCGGAACCATCCAGGCTTCGTGGTGGCGTGTTGGAGCCGGAGTGAACGAGACCATGGCTGATCGCGACCTCGGCGCACGGGACCGATGTTGAGAAACGCACGGAGTAGACGAGATCGGAGTTAGCGGGTTAGTAACGTTAATCACTGATTCGTGTGCATCGGCGCGTGATGTTTCAAGAGCTAAACGCCGGTCTATCAGCTCGGCTTGTCTCACTAAAAGGTCGTGGATCTGTTTCTCAACAGCTTCCAGCTCAGACTGCAGTGTGTGAAGCTCAAATGTGTCCAAACCTGCACCAAAAGGTAGACTACTTACATCTGATATATTCGCCATTTTAACAGATAGACGGTAAGTTAGCAACGACGCTACCAGTGATGCTATCAATATTAATACTAATTTATGACTTAAGTCTTGGATATAATCCGTCTTTTTAGTGGTACAGGTGTAGAGTAGACGCACGATAGGCGAAAAAATGTTTGTTTGTTTGTAAGTGAGTGTGGAGAAAACGCGTTCAGCCGTGATCCACAGGAGTAACCTATAAGAGTATCCGGCGTTGGATCACTAATAGAGTTGAGACGCGTCTGCTCAACAGTCCGCGTTGTAACTGAGGTTTGAGCAGCAGTGCTTCTCAGTGAGGAAAAGTAGAAAATGTTCGTTGTAAGTGAGTTTAAAGAGAAAAATCAAGAATTATAAATCAAATCGATGGAGCTCCAAAGACAACAACGCGTTCAGACGCGACGCATGCGCATTCGTCAACCGGAAATGTTGTTGGGAACGGACAACGTGACAAGTGACTTAACAATTCATTGAATTCTTCATTTAAAAGATTTGTTCAAAAACGCTGATTCATCCAGTAATAAAACAAGTGAAGTCTTAATAAGAGAGTCAGTGAATCATTCATTCAAACCGATTTTTTTTTTAACTGAATTTTGTTTTAAATAGAATGCTCCAATTCACATTTTGTCTGAATGTCTAGTAAATTACATAGTTTTTTGTTAAGCTGTCTATTCAGAATAATGGGAGAATCATGATCTCTACTTTAAACAAAAATAGAGAAAAAATGTGATTCTCAATTCATCCAGAATCGTACACAGACTTAAATAGTAAATTTAAGCAATATTCAAACAAAGCCACACTAAGCGACTTTTCTTTGTATTATGTTTTCATATCACAGCAGTAAAGGTTTCGTGATTTAATCAGGAACATTGTTGACACAGTTGCTGTGTGATGGTGGTTCTCACACTTACAGCAGAGCAGATCAGTGACATAAAAGTTCAATTTAAGTGGAACAGAAAGTCCTGGACTGTTTTTAGTGCATGTTTATGTTGACCTAAGGCCAAACGTGTTGTGATAAGGGCAAGAAAGCGTCCTGAGTTGAACGGCACACATTGCAAATGTGTTCTGTTGCCAACACACACAGTACTTTCTATTTTTAACGGTAATAGAGAAGGATAAACTTGAGGATGAACACAGTGAATGGGAAAACAAACAGAGTGGAGAGAAAGAATGAGAGAGAGCCAGATAGATACCAGATTCTCATCTGTGTGTAAGTGTCTTATAAGTTGCATGATAAAATAAGTACATTTATCATCCAACAAACACCTGTCATCCATTTATGACACAACCTCTAAAAGCTTTCTAAAACAAAAGCACTGAAAAGATGCCCTCGGTTTCATCCATTTAAAAGGTTGAGGAGTTTGTTTGGATTAACTTTGGCTTCATGTGTTCTGTTCCAACTCAGGGATTCCCAAAACTTTTTTGTAAGACAAACATTGCTGCAAAAATATTTACTTGAAGTAAGATTTTAAGTTAATTTTAGTCATTTAACAATGCATTCACAAGTTCAGTTTCTGTGTCTGATGTTTGCAGATAACAAATACAATTAGGAATGAAAAAAATTAGGCTAGTGTTATTTTGATCATTTTTATACTATTTATAATTAATTATTAGCATCAACTCACAAACGCCCACAAAAGCCTCTGCAATTCTAGTAGCATTATCCTTGCTTCTTACATAGCCTAAACAAACATCCACACTAAAATCCCAGCATTGATGATAACTATATAAAGACTGTTTTATTTTATGAACATGAAGCAATTAATTTCCTTATTCATTTCCATGAATTTTCCAGGCAGGGAGATAACAGTTCGGACCCACTTTAAATGGTCTATATACTACTATGTAGTATAATAGCACTTATTGTGTAGCCTAGATACATGTATTTTACATAGTTTAGGCTATATTTTTAAAAATATGTGCATGTATTTGTAATTAATTTCTGTAGTTACATCTATTACAATGTTGACCCTTCCCTTACACCTTAACCCACCTAAACCTTACCACACCACCAAACCTGTCCCAAACCTTACCCATATCCCATCGCAATAGGGCTGTGCAATTAATTGAATTTCGATTTCGATTTTTGCTCCCAACGATCACCAAAATAGTATAATCGAGTAAAAACGATTATTTTGCCATGTTCTGTTTTGAAAGAACGCTCTTATTTTGTCTTTTGTTCTGAATGACGCGCGCACGCGCACATCCGCCCCTCCCGATGCCATAAACTCTCTCAGCTTGAATGTTTAAACTGATAAAACTTAAAAAGAAGTGAAAATGATCAACTTTAGTTACGATGCAATGCTGGTCCGATTGTACAAGTGACAATTCCATCATGTCCCGACTCCTAAACGCGAATGTGTAGTTTCGACGCTTGCCTTGTCCAGCGCATGTTGAGAGAGAGAGAGAAGACGCAGCACCGCTGAACACTCACGCGGTTTGTGAAATTGCGTCTTGCGTCTAAGTGCAGTGCCAAGTTTGCCGTTGTTTGGATGAGAAATGCAAAAGATATCGTTAAATATATCATTTTTAGAAGGTTGTGGTTTAAAAATAAACATTCTGACATTAGAGGGTTGTATCGGTCAAAGAAGCCCCAAGAAGGTTGTGGTTTAAAAATAAACATTCTGACATAAACACTCAGTCAGCTACACTGTTTACTCCTGAATATTAGAGTTTGGTTTCAAATCCAGATTTTGATTTTCAAAGATCTATTATAAAAACGGATTATTTTTCCCCAAAAATGCAATAAATTCATGACACTTTTTTTTCCAAAATGCAATTAATCCATTGAATCAATATAAAAGTTATTTTGTATCATATTGAAACTGTTGAAATCAGCCATCGCTAAGAAATATCTCCTGAACTTTTTTGTTCAGCGATCAGCTCACAAAAACTGATTTTGCACGGGCACTTTGCACTCCCTGAATCAACGCGCTTATTCATTTGTGGATGTAAACTGAATCTGTAAGTCAACTATGCTGTTTACTTCTGAATATTATATTTAATTCTGGTGCGCTTAACGTTATCGCTACTGTGTAAATGCTATTCACCAACTAAACATATCCTATTCAATGTGTTCACAGTCTCTTTCACGGGCATCATTTGTAGTAGCCTATTCACAAACTGTTTGCTCAAGCATAGCGTTTTCTCGGAGTTCACTGTGTGCTTTCTACCATGCACAAATAAAAATGTCACTGAACTTTTGCTGTGTAATTGTAACAATGTGCACTCAAACACACCAAACCAACAATTACTAAAAACACACTTAAAAACTGATTTTGCACGGGCATTTTGCACTAGTAATGTTAATATTAAGAGTTACTGTTCCTAAGCAACCTCGTGTAAACAGATCTATACACATCTGATCAGCTGTCTTGATCCTTGTGCTTCTAAAGTTAAGTTAGTCTCATTATGCAAGAGGCTGAATGTGTCACATGAGCAACACTGGTAATTGCGGTACCTTAAATAAACAAATGGATGTCGAACTATCTGATCTTGTTAAAGGTAAACAAACTTTAGTAACTGATAATGCTGCAGACAGTAACGTTAGATAGATGCGATGCATTGTGGTTGTGGCTGTTGTGTGTAGCAGGTTCAAAATAGCTTCCCACATAGACAGTATTTTGCGCGTTGTAACGTTTAAATCAAACATTGCTTACCTAGATCTTTGTGACGTGCTTATGATGCTTGCTGATACATACAGTCTATGTAGACAGCTCACTAGGTTGAAAATAACGTGTGTTTAGCGCACAGAGCCGCTGTCTGTCACTCTTACCTGACACATTGCTCTTTCTCTCTTTGCATTTCGCCTTCCTCTCGTAAAACCCCAGAGTTTCTGTAACGTCTGACGCAGCGGCTTGCTTCTCCACCTTTTTGACGCCGCTGAAGAGTCGTTTTTCCTTCTCCTTATCCTCATTTTCAGTCTCATTTTCGTCTCCAAGCCCCGCCGCTACTGAGTCCGCCATCTTCCCCACAGACACAACATTCAGGCGTCACTGCCTACGTCACTACACATGACTACAATTCCCATAATGCAGCTGGACAAATTCATACACACACACACACACGCAAGCAAATCCTTTTAATTACTTTATTCTTCTTAAATCAGTTATAACAGTTCTTAATTCTACAGTCTATAATTTGGATTAGTATGTGTTCAGAGGTTCAATTTCATATGACTCGGATTATGTGAAAAACACAAAATGAACAGAATGCTCGTGCACACTCTTCCTTTTCCCTCGAGCTCAGCTGAACGAAATAGCAAGAGCAGAATCAATATATAAAAATATATTGTCAATATAATATAATGAAATATATCACAAATGTTAAAGGGATGTTAAAGCAATTTTGCATTGCTAGCTCATCAAGACAGCACATCGATGTTTATATGTGAATAAAAGCTTAAATTCAATCTGTTCATCATATAATCTCTTCAGAAAATGTGAACTACACCGCTCAATTCATATGGATTAGTTTTACGATCTCTTTATGAATTGTTTGAAGCGTAAACGTTTTGTAGCTGTCAATGGCTGAACAGAAAGCTCTGATTTAATCAAAAAGATGTGTTCCGAAAATGAACGAAAATCTTATGGGTTTGGAACGACATGAGGGTGAGTATTATTTTTGGGTAAACTAACCCTTTAAGTGCTGTGCATGTACCACATTTCTTTAACCACTAGAGGGGGCAATATATTTAGAGATTACTTCGTATTAGCATAATATAATTACTATTCTCTATTATTTAAGATTCATTTCTTTGTAACTTTTTGGATTATTACAATGAAAAAATATCTAATTTTTTTTTACATTAATATCAATAACCAAACACACAGAATCTGATATCATAACCAAACACATTTTATTAATGCAAATTATTGAAAACCATACATAAAATACACAACTACAGCACAAATATGAATGTTTTTTACAATATGCATTAAACTTTAGAGCAATAAAGATATCTGCGTTTAGGCTGAAAATGCTATAGCGTTCACAATGGGACTTTTTTCATCAAGTTGTGGAGAAACCAAACCATTGTGGTACAGAATGAAGCCAACACATCCACTGAGCTTTAAAAAAAGGGTTGAAAAATGTTGATATGAAATGAATTAATATCTGTATACTTACAAGGCTTGCAGTGTTTTGTTTTTGTTTTGAATACATAAACTAAATGGCTGAAGCTGTATGTCTCAAGTATGGAATACTGTAACATAAACGCAAGCATGCAAACACACACACGCACACGCACGCACACACACACACACACACACACACACACACACACACCTTCTCTCCAGCAATGTCTCCTTTACAGTTGAAAATACCCCCATCCCTTGACAGCACCGTTGCCATAGCTACCCACTGTCAGATCACATTACTCCAACTGCTGCGTTGCCATGGTATCAGGCTTACTGTCCTGGTTGCTAGGGTGCTGGCCATTCCAGGAGCTGCCGTTTCCAAGTGTCGGTGAGTTGGCGAAGTCATGGAGACCGTCATCATGGAGACCGTTGACAGGGTCGAATTGTTCATTCTCTAGGCGTGTGATCAAACGCTCGTCCACGTCACCCAACTCCCCTCCCATTAGAGAGGGCTCCCCTACCAACATCACATCCTGCAGCGAGAGAGAGAGAGAGAGAGAGAGAGAGAGAGAGAGAGTTGACGTAAACAGAGACGCAGGGGGTCGAGAGAGAGAGGGGGAGAGAGAGAATGGCGGGGGTGTAGAAAGAGAGAGAAGCAGAATCATTTATGGCTGTTATTCTTGCAATAGGGCTAATGCAAGCATATAGTAAAAATGTGCACAACTACAAAAAAAAGAAAAGAAATGTGTATGATAATGTATATGTACTTTATACATACATAGAAGAATGTGGCGTACACACGCTTTGTTAAATACGCAGTCATACACATACACACACATATATGCACACAAACTCGTCTCCAGACACTAGCTCTTTGGTCTTTAATTAGATTTTTTTTTTCAGATAGAGAACACCTAAATAACAACATATGTGCTAATTAAGCAAATTTGCATTGCTAAGTAGCTCGTTAAGACAGCACATGCTGCGTGATAACTGTCTGCATGTGTCACTCACCTACCTAAGCTCCGCCTCCAGCCACCCGCCACCCCTCGTTTCCCCGGCGACACGTTTAGGCTGGGGACCAGAGACGGACAATACTAATTATCATCAAATCAATTTCCGGCTAATTAGTCTCAATTACAAACAAATGAATCAGAATAGACAAATGACTATATATTCAAAAAATTACTCTAACATTACAAATTACAAGCACACTGGAAACTGATTGTTAAACTTATTTATAAACAATACAAACAATATAATTCAGGTCTTGATTTGTAATATAAATGTTGGAATAAATAATACATTGCATGAAATATTACAATATGGAAAAAAATAAGATGGGTTAAATTATTAAGCTGCTCTCTCTGTCCTTCCCTTTCTATACGGCTTATTCTATGATATGACTTTATACACTCACACACACACTCACTCACTCACTCACACACACACACACACACACACACAAATGTACAAACATCCAGACACTCTCCATATATTTTTAAATATATCCATATTATATATATATATATATATATATATATATATATATATACATTTTAGTAGATCTCTCCTATATGATCCATTCAGTGTGGACCACTGCTTCTCTGCAAGTGTGCATTTGACTGTTCAGAATAGAATACTTCCTTAATACGTACTGATACTGTTCATTATATACTTAATTTTAAAAACAGTAAGTGAAGCGAGAGGAGTCATAATGTTTCAAACAGACACTACAATTGTCACGTAACTCCTAATGTGTAATTGCTCCAAATATTGTGGCATTTAAAAATTAGAAATGAGTTTATTTCAATGTATTCATCTAACATAAACACATATACACACATATATTATATAAACACACTTTTAGTCGATTTACCATGTTCCATGTACCAATTAATCGATTTGACAGCACTATATATGTATATATATATATATATTAGTGCTGTCAAATTGATTACTTGCGCATCTAACATAAAAGTTTGTTTATATAATATGTGTGTATATATATATATATATTAGTGCTGTCAAATTGATTACTTGCGCATCTAACATAAAAGTTTGTTTATATAATATGTGTGTATATATATATATATATATATATATATATATATATAGTGTGTGTATATACTGTATACACATATACACATATATTCATACATATATACAGTATGTGTGTATATGTACATGTGACATGCACACACACACACACATATATAATTCTAATATATATATATATTTATATACACACACACATATATATTATATAAACACAAACTTTTGTTAGATTTCACAACACTAATATATATATATATATTTATATAAACACACACACAATTAATTGCATCTATATATATGAACATTTTATATATTTATAGAAAATTAGCATGCTGTCCACAATATAAATACTATATACTGCAACAACTGTAAGGGTAGTATGGTAGTATGCTACATACATTCCGAACCTAGGCTTCGAGTTAGCATATGTGTGTGTGTGATGTACCTGTGAGGGTAGGCTGAAGTTATTGGCTGGGCTGCGCTTCTTGCTGTTTCCTGTGCTGTTATTAGATGCGCTACCAGCTGAGTTCCTCCTCCTCCTTCTCTTTGCTGCTGGTTTGGCTGGCTCTGCTGTCAATCACAACATAAAAGCAGCATAATGCAAATGGAATCAACATTGCTTTCCATGAATTTTGTAAAAAGTTCTGAAAACAGAGTGAACCTGATTAAAAATGAGTGGTTAGTCAGGTGTGAATACACAGCATACTGTATCTCTGCTTTAAAATACTGATCAGTAATGCAAATGAAATCAACAAGAGTGGTGGTGAAGGAATAAGCAAAAGTCAAGATGATATTCTAATGATATTCTTTACGATTTATGGAGAACAGAAAAAAATATATTTGCATTCCCTGACGGATTCCCTGCAATGCCAGTGCTTGCAACAGCAACATAAGAATAGTGTTCATTTTATATTTTAGGCTTCAGTTTTTAATAAATTAAACTCAAGACACTGAGTACGCATCTCATAATTCAGTCAGCTGCACACAGTAATCAACACACAGGCTGAATTAGGAATAGCATACTAGCATATTATTTTTAATAATACTAAGTGTAGTATGGTATGTTATTGGAATTCAATCATAGTGCCGTGCATTGCGCAGTAAAAATATGGCTTTACAGTTAAATTTATGCAAGAACTGTAAGATCAATCACAATTCAGTACACAAACAGATGTAAGAACGAAGACCAATCACAATATACTGTAGTATGTAAATATTACATAATGTCTGTTGGCAACATTTTCAATGCAGAACATTCTAGCAGTATCGATAGGACATTTTTGAAGAGTAGTAAAAAAAAAAATGTTTATATATATTATATATATACACACAAAAAATAATATTTAATATTTAGAGTTATGAGTCTGGAACACACCCTAATTAGAATGTTTAAGGTGATAACAGACATACATACATTTTTTGGAATTAGTGGGAAATATTTCTGTCTTGAAGTTTGGTGAGGGTCCAACTGAAATGAAAGAAATTAATAACACTTAAAAGACACCACCATACCATTATTCAGAAACAAACATTACCATATAATTCAGTAAATAATAATGAGGATGCAAAACATTAAAGAAGAAAAATTGAGGAACATAGAAAGAGAGAGAGTTGCCTGAAAATAACATTAATATTATTGTTCAGGCAAAGTGAAGGAATTATTGTCAAAGAACAGCAGGAGGTAGTTATTTTTTTAAAAGAGCAGTAAAATAATACATAAATAACAACGCAAGGTCAAAGTCTTCATTAATTACTGCAGATCACAAAACCCTTAACAGCATGTGCTCAGTACTTTGAAATGTTAATAAGGAATATGAAATATGTTTACAATGTATGAAACAAACTACTGTAAATTTAATGACATTCTGTAGCTCTTAAAGAGGAGAACAACAAAAAGAAATTAAACGCTGGGGGGAAGAGTAGCTAAACAATGCTGGTGTTACTGTATTAATCTTTCATGACAGACTTTATTTAAAAGAGAAAGAAAGCTAAGAGGAGCCATGAAACGAGAACTAATGAAGAATGTTGGAGCCAGGGTTGATATAGTTAACTAAAACTAAATCCTAAAAACGATTTTTGTTACTTGAAATAAAATAAACGTTACTGAAAAGGGAACATTTCTCATTTTTCATTTAGTTTAACTTGATGTACTAAAATAATTAAAACTAAAACTTTAAAAAAAATTACACAAAATTACTCAAATGTTAACTAAAATTAAGATATACATATGGAAAATATAAAAATAAAAACAAATTCAAAATATTAATAAAAATTATAATAGTAAATTAGTAGTAATAGTAATATAACTAAAATAACACTGGAGAGACCGTGAGGCTTGTGTGTGTGTGTGTGTGTGTGTGTGTGTGTGTGTGTGTGTGTGTGTGTGTGTGTGTGTGTGAGACCTGGTGGTGTTGTCATCCTCTGCCACTGGTGAAAGAGGCAGGTCTTCAGACAGTCTCTGGGACTCAGTCCATATGTCTTATGCCTAGACATGAGCTCCTGCATCGGCTCTAGAATCACACACAACTGCACACAAACGAAATAATCTTTTCACTCAGTTGTTTAACGCAATTTAAAGACCATTCGTAAGAGAGTGAGTGCATTTAAATGTGTTTATATGTGATTGTAACATACTCTGAGGTAGTTCAGTGTGAGGTTGGTAAGTCCCACTCGACTGATGTTTTTGGACAGTTGTTCCAGAGCTCCAGGGTCTTGTGCCTGATAAAGACACACACGCACACATGGACACACAAGTCCATTTATTCTCTCTCTTATTTTGCGCTCCATCCAGATAGAGCTCTAATTCATTACATGATATGTTTCCATAGCAACATCCTGACAGCTTAGCTAAAAGGTTTGGATGCTTTCACCTTGATTGATAAAAAAGGGCTGAAATACATTTTGTTGTACCGTAAACTGCTACATGTGAACATTTGCTAACATGCCAGACAAATGCAGGGTGAACATAACATGAAAGGAAATTGGATTATCTAGAATACAACTAATTCGTTGTTTGATTATTCTTGATTGAAAGTGATGTAGTGTTGTGAATGTTATATATGTAAAATGTTATTTACATTTAAACATTTAGCTAAAAGCTAGCACAACAACACTGCATTCAAATAAGCTGTACTTGGCTCATGTAAAGAGAAACTGACTAGTGAGAATAATATTTAACACACAGTCTCAGAAATAGTATAGTATTCACTGTAAAAAAGTAAAAGTATCTGACTTTTACATTTAGCAAAGACACTTTTTTTGCACCATACATTGCACTCAAGATGTAAAATGAATTATTAACATATACCCTGGGAATCAAACCCATGACATTGTAGTTGCTAGCATCATGCTCTACTGTTTGAGCTACTGCTTCTCCACTATTTCTCCACTTAATATTCAGCACAATTGCTGATCTGAATGCACTGACACTATAGGATAAGAACTCAACTTAGCTGGATGAAGACATCACGGTTTTCTGCAGAGCTGCTTTATAGCTGAATTTTCATATTCAGCTAATTAGCTAATTATAGCTCATTTCATAATTGATGTACTTTACATAGATATTGAACTGAAATGAATCACTGAGCTGATTTCAACTGAATAATGACTGTTTACTATTTTCTTTACGGAAGAATTGAAATCTGTTTGCGTCAACTGTAAAGCTGCTTTGAAACAATCTGTATTGTATAAAGCTCTGTGTAAATAAAGGTGACTTGACTATTTGAGTTGCAGTTTGAGTTACTACCGTGAAAACTGTATACTGCATATTGTTTTTAAAAATAGGATGTGAAACAGTGTGCAGCATGCAACAATAAACATTTCAAATTGTTGTTTGCTGCCAAATGACCTCACATTTACATCACTGAGAGGAGGCCAGTTATCGCCGAAAACAAAAATAATAATTAAATTTACATTTTTAATCTAGCTTAATAAATATTTCCTTAAGTTTGGATGTCTAATCAAATCAAAAATCACAAGCATGGAACAAAATCAGCTTTGCCATCACAGGTATAAATTGCATTTTTAAATGTATTATAATAGAAAACAATTTTTATAAATTGTAATCATATTTTAAAATATTACTGTTTTCAATGTATCTGTGATCAAATAAATGTAGCCTTGGTGAGCATAAGAGACTTAAGAAAAAATCTTACCGACCCCAAACTTTTGAACAGTAGTGTATGTGACAGAATGCATTATGAAACGATAAATATTTTAAATATTAGTACGCTACATTGTAGTGCATGTGCATGTTTAATTCTTATAAACAATCAGAGTGGTGTCCCTTTATCATCTCGAAAACAAGTCTGGTGTAAAAATGTGTTTTTGGACTCTTGGCAGTCCATTTAAATTTTAAATGTAATTTTATTTCATTTTAATAATCAAGCTGTTAAAATTGTTGTTGCTATTACTTCTGCTTCATTTGCAGCAATGGAAATCAAAGGTCAGGTCTGGCACATCGCATTATAGGATAAAGTAGAATAGTGTGCTCTGTTAAAAGCTGCAAATTTTGGTCATCTTGTATGAGAAATATTTAGGACGATTAATTGATTCATTGAACTCACATTAACAGCCAAGACACTGCGGGGAATGAGCTCACTGTAGTGTGTGATAGTGAAGTGCCATGTTTTGATTCTCATGAGGTCATCAAAGGTGAACACAAGAATCAGACGACCTTCTGTACAGACCTGTGAAAAAAAGCAGGAAGAGAATCAGGTCTGTGTTGTGCGACTTACACCATTCGCTTTGCTTAACATTCAAATAACTTTTTTTTTTTTTTACTTTTAGGATGTAATAAGACAGATACCGCACAAAGAACATAGACATAATCTTCCAGTCTTTGTTACAATTAACGCGAATTCCGAAATCATAACACCGACTTGACCGGAGAAAAACATGCGAGAGAATTACATCTAATGACTTTTTGTTTTTCATTAATTTAAAGCAAATCAAATTACACGGTTCTCTCATTAAAGCAGTATTTTCAGCACAAGCAGAATTCTGTGTGGAACTCTGAACCCCAACATTCTGTTGCCGGGGGAACGGAGGGTAGCTGCGAGGTTGGCATAGCAACGGGAGGGATGTAATCCCAGCAGACACGCTCTGATCAATGCCTCCAGTACACACACACACACACACACACACACTTGGGAACTGTATCTGTATAACTTAGCTACAACATACAGTCTTCCAAATCAATATTTAATTCACAAATGTTCATTTACTAAAAAGCAAAGTTGGACAAAACTCTCTCTCTCTAATTGAAAACTGAGAGATTCTGCGTCCTATAGTGGCGTACCATATGAATATTGCATAGGACACTCAGGAAATCACACGTTGCACTGGTCTTATTAACATGACAGCTTTTGGGAACAAAGTATTTATGTCATCTGATACAAATTATAGAGGCAAGAGCATTTCATGAACATTATTGTAATATATAAGAGGTCTCAAAATAGTGTAACTAGCAGACTTTTCTATTAAGATCATATCATTTTAAAACATAAACCTATAGGATAGGGGAAAAAAGAGAAGCTTTTTTGAGAGAGGCAGAACGAGGGAGGGAGGGTGAGAGAGAGTGAGGAAGAAGCCGAGAAAGAGCAGGAGCGGGAGGGAGAGAGGGAAAGAGTGGGGGTTATATTTTCCTTTTTTGTTTTGTGCAGTTCCAGCCCAGAATTCACAATGAGGAATACATTAGTGCTGAAAATGAGGAAGCAAAGACTCACTGAGCCAGACTGGTGCGTGTGCGTGCAATACCTTAGTGAATGTAGGTTTGCCATGTTGTGTTGTCATTGTACAGTGATGAGAGTCAACAGTAATAGTTGAGTTGTTGAATGACTCCTTTGTTTGTTTCAGCTCAAAAAACAACTCATAGACTCCTCCTTCGAACAGAGAACTGAAGTAACGAGGGATCAGGGTGCGCCCGATGGCTGGGGAAGAAGGAATGAGAGTGAGAGAAACATGTGCAGAGGAAAATTTCAGTTGCATTCGCTGATTACAGAACGGAAGGAAAAGAATGGTATGGCATTTATTTATTTATGCCCATATGATGAAAGAGACACGAAGTTAGGTGGTCACACTGGTCGAACACCTGAACTGGAAACCATAAATGTGTGTGTGTCTCTGTGTGTGGTCCCATAAGAGTTAGAAACAAACAGGCTACTGAATGCCGCAGGCATTAAGTCCAGCAGGCTGTGCGAGCGCACAGAACAGTTAGTGCTCTGAAGCTGTCAATCACTGCAGTAGAAGTGTGTGAAGTCTGCAGGCCCATATTTATTATACACCCCAGACCTGTCAATCAAATCTCACCACATACACAGTGAATAAGGAATGAATGAGAATAAGTGAAATCCAGCACAACTGTGTCCTTGTCTAAATCTGAACAAGCTGAAATTAATCTAAATTCAAACTCTTCCCTGGAAAGAGAACGAGAGACAGGCAGATAAGAGTGAGCGAGAGATAAAAAGAAAGTGTAGCCTGTAGATTATTTTAATATATATATATATATATATATATATAAAACAGTTTTATGAGTAATACGCTCAAACACAAATATGCTCACAGATCTTATTCTCATTTATTTGATTATTAATAATTAGTATGTACACCATGAATTCATAATATTTTGATGCTTACAAAATTTACAGACAAAAACTCAAGGACATGACTGGCTCAATGTCCTTAAAAAGCTAGTTTAAAACGTATGGGTAACATAGCATCCTTGTTACACGTTACATGTAGTTTACTATATTAACTATAAATTATGCATAATTACATGCAACTAACCCTAAACCAAATTAAACCTAAACATAAACCTACACTGCAATAAGTAGATGTAATTAGTTAATATTACTAACAAGGAGTCCTTAAAATAAAGTGTAACCAAAATATGAGCCAAGTTCTTACTACTATTTATAGTGGTTTTGTCTTTTATACCGTTTTCAAGAAAAGTTTTAATTTAATTAATTTTAAATTAAAACATTTAAAAATGTCAACTAAAATGTAATAACACATGTACATATTTTAATCATTATTTTTTATACATTTTTAAATATATTTCACATGGTAAAGGTATTTTTGTTTAAATAGCATAATGGTGTTTTTTTTTACATTTTGCAATCTTGCATGTCATAAAAAATTCAAAATAGCTGACTTACTGACCTTGACACAAAATCATGAGGGTCTGCAGAGGTCTTATGATTTTGTTGTTTGCACCACAAATATTAATAAGCAGGTCAGCAGTTTTGTTCAAATATTTTCCCAATAAATAATAATACAAGAATATGCTAAAGAACAAAATTCAATTTTTTTTTTCTTTATTACGATATTAGGACAGTTGTATGTCATTTTTTTTTACTTCGTGCATCAAAATGAATTTTAAATCAAAAATGAAAAACATTAGTCATTAAATGCATTTTAATGTATTTTTAATAAATTAATAAATACAAAAGAGACAAAAAACAAGCATCAGCGACCCAACCAAATGTTAAATATTTAGGGGGTCCAAACGTAAAAGTTAAAGAATATACCATTGAAATGTACCATTTAAGATATGAATATTGAGGCGGTTATGGCTCTGCACACACTTACTGTATGTCTTGGGTCCCTCCTCCAGGCAAAATGAGAGAGTCAGCGTGGCATCTTCTTCAAAGAACTCCGTGCAGAACGCATCCCACCACAGAATATCACAGTCCTGTGGGATCACACATTAACACACATTTAACACTGAGTGAGATAGAGGAGAGGCACAGAAGTACTTGGCCCCTGAATGACCCAAAATGACCATAATTAAGCCTGGCACAGTGATTATCATTTCAAAGCTTACTGTTTATTATAAACACACACTCAAGTTGACTCGCCCCATTAAGGGCAGCAATTTACATCACAAATCCAGCCAACTACCGCTGGCCTGCTATTGAGATTCAATTGATTATATTGGACATGATTATACCAGCCCATAAAGCCACAATAAACTGTATTGTGACAGCTCTTGCACTTCAGTCTTTGTGTGTTACAAACGTGTGAAAGAGAATTATTAGACTGTGAGAAATGGGTGATTCTATGGGTCATTATTCCAATAGTTCAGTCTCTCCTAGCGTTAACCGTCAAATTATTATGCCCAGGTGTGTTGAACAGCATTTTACCTCTACTGATACATTTTATTTTCCCCCATTTATTCGCATTCCTTTTTCTGAGTAGAGGCAATATTCTAAAAGTACAATTTATTATGGATTATTTTTGTACATACACCGACGGCATCAGGAGAAGCAGCACAGTTTGCACTGCAGTTTAAATTGGGACCTAGTGAGGAGAAGAATTATGTTTTTTAAATACAGTGTGTCATACATGATTGGTACAGCAATACTGGTGACATTGTACTGTTTGTCCGTTCTCTGTCTTATAGCGAGTTCTATAATAAATCACACTGCTACATAAACATCACAGAACATCACCTTGCTGTTTGTGTTTCTGAAAAAAAAAAAACACCACATAATCCATAGTGCATTTGGTATTAAGTCCTTGAATAAGTTCAGTTTGTAACATAACAGAGGGCCGCAAAATGAATAAATTGATTTTTAGGAAATGTATTCAATTATGAGCTCATCTTGAAATATTAAAAAAATTAAACTTATTGAAATTATGTGTCATCTATTTTAAGACGTGCCTGTGTGGAACATGTCATAAATAAAGATCTGATCATGGCTTTGGCAACCTTTAAGTGCACTTTTGGTATGTGATATTTCAGTTTTTAGAGATAGTAGTAGTCAATTAATTTATCTATTCAAAAACAAAAAACAAACAAACAAAAAAAAAACATTAAAATTGATTAAAATTCTGATCTTCTGCTATCCTGGCAGAGATGTGCTTCACTGTTCACTTATTATTTTCTATCATAATCTACTAATCAATCTATCTATCTAAGTTAATAATCTATCATATTCAATTATTAACATATATTTTGAAAATTGTTCTCTAAAACGTTATGGAAACGACAGCAGTATTTTGGAACAGATTTTAAGTCCTTTTTGGGAAAACTGCCAATTAGAAATTCCGATTTGAACACTTTTTCATCATTTTATCACAAAAGTAATTTTGAAGGGAAATGTTTTTTCACCTTTAAAATCCTCTTAGTGGACAGAAAAGTTGTCCTTAGATTGCGCGATGAATCTATTGATCTATAATCTATTATCTTATCTACAATTAATGTTTAGAGGTTGTAAGATTTATACTTTATGAAGAACGTATATAAAATTTCTAAATGCAAAGTCCTGATCTATTGTTTTATGTTTGGTGATCACTCACCTCAGGCCGGGACTGGAGCCGTTTGTTGAGCTCGTGCATCCGGTACTCCGGCTGCACCGGGTAGGGCGCGTGTCTCCGGTAAAACGGACCGAACGGAGAGGAGTAGAAGGGGTCGCGCGGCGCGCCGGTCATGGTTTCTGTTACCGACAGCGCGCGAGGAGCGCATCCACACGCCGCACGTGGAGCACGACGATCGTAAACATACACACACACACGCGCGCGCTCGCGGACACAAGGAGAGATGCGACTGTCAAATCACACGCGTGCTCTGCTGTGAGAGGAGAGCAGGAGAGGGGGAGGGAGGACTTTACGAAGGGAAGGGGGGATACGAGGGAGGGGTGGAGGAAAGGACATACGCTTCTGTAATTGGAGGGTCTTTCCTTACTGTACAGTCTGACTAGTTGGCCAATTAGAGCAAAATCCAATGGAATGCAATCACTGTTTGCTTTTATTATGTTTGCTCGGATAAAATCCCCAATACATGTCATCAATATCTACTGTAGTTTGTGCTACTGTAGGTTATTGTAGGTAATAGTTTACTAATGTGCCAATAAACCGCGCACAGCATCACATATTTAATGCAGAACTGCAACTACAGTGTATGTGTGTGTGTGTGTGCGCGCGCGCTTTTCTAGCTACTTGTATTTTTCCATTTCGCTTTCTTTATGACTCACACAAGAGACTTGCTCTCCCACATACATACAGACACACACACATTCTCTCTCTGATTTTCCCTGTCTCTCACTCTCTCCCATTGTTTGGACATATAGGCTACACGTTTGTTTGTTTTTAAATTTAAAATAATTTACTTTCTAAAAAAATATATTTTCTTTAAATGTCCCACTCATTTTCAATAAATAATTATCTTATGCAATGATAGAGAGAGAGACAGATATGACAGACATGTAGAGAGAGAGTGAGTCCATATGGATTCTATTACTCTCTTGTTTTAGGGGGGAAGCAGGGCCCCAAAAGTTCACCTCCTTTACTTTACTTTCTTTTTTTCCTCTCGGTCTCTCTTTCTCATGCCCAAAATCAAGACACTCCCAGTGTAGAGTGTAGAGAAACACACATGCACACACATACACAGTGCCTGTTGCTTCATTTTGTGCATGTGTGATTGATAGTTCAATGCTTATGTGGCTTCACAATGCAAACCGTAGGTATACTAGTAAAGAGGATCAGAGGTTCACACACACACACACACACACACACACACACACACCCCTCCCCCTTCAGGTCAGTTAATAAGAGTGGTTGCTGGGCTCTTTGTGAGCGTTGTGTCTCATGGGGAAAGGCGGGGAGGGAGAAGGGGGTCTAAAGGAATGAAATTTACCCACTCCACTGCAGTATAAATGGAGAGAGAGAGAGAGTGAACAGGATAATGAGAGGGCTCTCTATCCATGTCTTTGTGTTTTTCAATTTTTCTCCCATCTCTATGACGACTTGATCAAAGATGACCACAAGATGTCACTCTCTGATTTCTCTTTAGTTAATAGTAAATGGCAGAAGGATTGAGAGTAGCAGAACTATTGGGAAGGCCAAGGATTGTTTCTTGAACAGGAGAGCACACAAATTATTATTTTTTTTATTTTTTTATTATTTTTTTTACAGTGGGATTCAAATGCCTGAGGCCACATTAAAGTGATAAACAGAAATTAATAAACAGAATGTTTTAAAATTTAAAAAGTTATGATGTAAAATTAATATTTAAGGGGCTCTGCACAATTTATCTATCACTTGCTTCATTTCCTTCCACACAAAACACTCTTTGAGAGATTCTATAATCATGCTGGACAACATGATCATTAGGATTTGTATGAATTCATGCAGCTTGAGTGCTGCTTGCTATGAGTGCTGTGAAACATATAAAAAAATTATTTTGTCTTGTTCCAATAGCAGATTTTTAAAATACAGAAACCAACCCCATACTAGATTTTTTATATATGAAATGCCAAGAAAACAAGGATTTTGAGTTAGTATTTCTATTCAATGTTTCAGTTCGATTTCATTATAATATAATGTGTAATAAAAAAGTAAAAAAAACACAAATATAAAAAGTGGTAAACACAGATGTTTGAAATTAAATATGACAATGTGGGGTCCTCATTGAAAAAAAAAAAGAAAAGAAAAAAACATAGTATAGGTAAATTCCAGTGAGATGAAGATCATAAAGAATGTCAAAAGATGTTGCTCATCATTTAGAGTAGACATGCGCTCTCTGACCCTGCACAAGCAATTCCACTAAGTAGCATGTGTGAGTGTGTTTTCTTGTGCAATTACTGCATGCCCCCCCCCCCCCCCCCCCCCCCCCCCCATCCCCCCCATCCATACAGTATGCATCTATACTGTCTGTATGCATAAATAAAGAGAAAGAAAAATGGGGAAAGACTGAGTCAGAAAGTGAGAGATCCTCATGGATTTTATTGTTGAATCCTTTGATTAAATATTAATGCAACCTCAGAGATTCTCTAAAAAAGAACCCACAGACACTACAATATATAGAAGGGAATTTACGCACACACAGGATCTAGTGAAGAAACTCATACTCATCACAGCCCCAACTGTTCTCCCCATCTTACACACCAAGACACTCCACACACTGAAAAAATGTTCAAACTAATACTGAAGCAGTCCACTCAACCCGCTGCAAAAATAGTATTCTTTATCAATTTATTTGTCTTGCTTTACAGTACAAATATACATTTTTAAAACATGGTTTTACCAGAGAAACAAACTGTACAACATATGAAGACTTTAGAGGACACATTTTAAAAATAAAAATGTATTTTGTTGTGTTCCATTGCATGGCAGTTTGTCTTTTATATGGAAATCAACCCCCACATTAGATTTCATTCGTTTTTTTTTTTTTTTTTGCAGATGCCAAACTATATAATGTCATGGTGCAGGCAAGGTAAGAGGAGCAGAGAATCTAAATTGCAGCAGGAAACATGGGAATCAAAGGAAACACAACATTAGATTCCACAAACTGAACATAACCAATACAGTACTCCCCCCCCATCCTGGAAGGCGCATCCTTGCACCAGAACTAGTCTAACAGCAGAGAGAGGATAGGGTTTTTGGAGGTGGGGCAGGAGTAATAGACAGCAATACCCTGGAGCACCTGGCAGACGGTGACACTAAGGTGGAGCCGATGAAGGGAGGAGCCAGGGTGAAGCCAGGAATCCGATCGACTGAAGTGGAGCCAGGAGAGGTGGAGACCCAGGTGGAGTCAAGGGGATGAAGACCCTGGGACACCGATAGAATGGAGGGCCAAGGTGGAAGTGCAGTCTTGCTGGACCGAGCAGATCAGGGCAGAGCCAGTGGGAGTGAGGACAATGGTGGAGCCTGAGGGAAGGAGGAGCCTGGTGGAGTCGAAGGGGTGGAGAGACGAAGCATAGCCAGAGGCCCGGAAGTCCGTGGAACCGGAGGGATGAGGGAGCAAGACAGAGCCTGAGGGATGACGGACCACGGTGGAGCCAAGGGAGCGTGGAGCCAAGCTGGAGATGATGGGTTGACATGCTGAGGTGGAGTCCAGGGCTTGTAGGCCCAAGGTGGAGCCAGGATAACCTTTCACCTTAGCCGAGCTGGTATCCGGAAAGCCAGAGGTGGAGTCAGGCTGAGAAGGAGGGCTTGATGGGACCAGCGAAGGTGGTGGAGGAAGGAGTGGGAGGCTGGGCAGGACCAGTGTTGATGAAGAAGACTTCAGGCTCGGTGGAACCAGCAGCAACGAAGGAGATTTGGGGACCAGTGGCAGAGACAGGGCTTGAAAGGGAATCAGGGGAATCCAGGTGTTTACACGGAAAGGAATAGATTTCAGGGTTAGGAGTAGGGTTGGGAACAGAGAATCAGTTCTTATCCAGAACCGATAGTGTTTTTTGAAAAATACCGGAACCATGCGAAATTCCTAAGTTTCGGTTCTGAAAACCGTTCTGGTGCGATGTGTGGGCGAAGTGCTGGGAGCTTATCTTTTAATACCGACGTCTCACCTCATGAATATTAAAATAGTAATGAATGCACTGAAAAGCCCTCGCGCTACTCATGTACGCTTTGCGTCAGATATCAATGCAGAGAGAGAGTATAAAACAGTAGAGCTGCACGATTAATCTTTAAAAGATCTCAATCTCGATTCAAACACCCACCCGATCTTATTCCTATATTACAAAACCTTTGACAAAAATCACACCTGAACATTCATTTCAAATCTGTTTGCATTGTCGCTGACCCAGAGAGAGCAGTTGTCAATATATAGGTATGAAACAGCTTCAGTTTCACAAGTCACTGTTTCATAAGTCTTTTTCAACCACACACAGTATCAATATTTATGTGTTACAAATATTCAAATGGTCACAGAAGTACGGAGCAACCAAAATAGAGTAAATCACATTTTGAAAGTCGCTTCAAATAACGAGTGTATCGATTACATCTGATGCTTCAAAAGGTTCATAAAGACAAGTGACTGTTAAAGCTGCAGTCCGTAACTTTTTTGTGTTCAGAATTTACTAAATTTAAATAATGCGCGAGTACATCATGAATGCATTTTCCAAACTGTGTTTTTGGCTTATCCTGAATCACTACGGTAAGCCTATAGTTAGTGTTTATATTCAGTCTACTTTGGACCTGTCGGGTCGGCAGTGCTGCGGAGTAGCCCAGTACCTGCATAACTCGTCATAGACATAAACAGAGAGAAGTAGCTCTGGCTACAATGTTCTTCTGCAAGACGCATGCAGTTCTGTTTATTAACAACTAGAGCTCTGATTCATCCAGTAATGAAACAAGTGAAGTCTTTATGAATCAATCATTCAAACCGATTTAAAAAATATTCTGTTTCACCTGTCTGGATCTGAAAATCTGCTTCACGATGTCTAACTCCACCAACAACCCCCCAAGGATGAACATAGATACCGGCTCACACACCTGAGCCGCTTTTCGACAGTCGTGCCAAACGTTTCTGCGAACAGTAAGGAATGGTTCCAGTTATATTTCCACTTGAGCCTGGTTCGGCACGGCACTATTACAAACTATTCTCGGACCAGAATTATCAGCACGGTTAGCCAACCATTCTGGTAGAATGTGTGTAGTGCCGTCACCACTCAGCATTGGTCACATGTCTGTTGCCTGGCTGCCAGTTTCTCTGTAGCGAAGTACACACAAGTTAATAATAGAATTAAAAGAAATATCTGATAATCCTCCATAATGCGGTCGCTAATTTACATCTCATACCGTCTGTAAACTCTTGCGTTACCAAGGCAACTACTGACACAACAGCAACAACTGACACCACAGCAACAACTGACACCTTCAGCACCACAGTGGAAAATTAAACTACATCCATAACGGCTGGGCCAGATCGGCAGGGAATGGAAAGGTTAAGCAATGAGAAGGCTTGACCCAATGGTGGAAAAGCATCAACAATTGATGGGTAAGTACATTCTAACCAAAGGAGAATGGCTTCTTGCCACGTAAGATTCCCTATGTCCGGTAAATCCAGTGGGCCATAATATTTAGCTCCCACCCCCAAAAATAGATTTTAATGTTGCATTATGTAGGAACACTGGGCCAACTCACAGAACCTGGCAGAGTATTCCAACAAAGGAAGACCTTCTCAGGTGAGTGCAATGAAGGCAGCTCCTAGATCAATGTTTGATCCTGTATTCTGTCACAGTGCAGGCAAGGGAACAATAGCAGAGAATCTATATTGCAGCAGTATTTTTTTTTTTAATTTACAAAACAAAGAAGGCAATCCAGTGGGGAAAGAATCAACATAACAGCATCACACATGTAAAGACAATACAGGACAAAGATAAGATCTAAACTGAGAACTTAAATACACAGCTAAATAAGGAACCAAACAACACACAGGTGAACATAATCAATTAACCATAATCATAGAAACAAACTAGCAACGCAATAACTAAACACAGGAAGGAAACACGGGAACCTTAGGAAACACAACATTTTATACGTATATCATTATATATATATATATATATATATATATATATATATTTTTTTTTTTATATTAATTTTATACTTTCTTATGATATCAGCATTAAGTTTGTGGCAAAGACTTTTCAAGTGCTTGCATTATCTTGTTCTGTCTGTTACTGCATATGATGAATCATACTCAGAAGTTAGAACTGAAGTGAAATTCATTACAAGATGACTATTTAAAACATGCATTATACACCTGCATTGTTTTGCATTTTGTGACTTAAGTTGAATAAAAGACTATTTTCCAGTCATATATTTCATCATTGAAATTTTCTTACAAATGTCTTAAAATATCGTCTTGTAAGCTCTCTATAAACATATACATATACATACACACATGTTGGGTTTCCATGTTTCAAACTGTATCCACTACCCCTAAACGCAACCCTAACAGACAATTTTATGCATTTTTACATTACAATTTAAAAATGGGGACATTTAAGAAATGGTACTCACATTGCAAGCGTACACAGACAGAAATGATTAATGAAATGATCATTAAGAGTTATTCACATCTAATTAGCAGCCACGATTCTAACTAACCAAAGTCAGGTTATTTAAGAGTAAACCGTGGTAAAGAAAGAACAAATAATAGCAGGATTTCATCAACTCAGGAGTAACACAAACACAACTTCAGCTTTGCTTGCTCCTACCATTCACTATTCTTTAGATGTGACGTTGCCATAGCAACCTCAACTCAGTGACCTCGTTCTTTCAGCTCTAAAATTATGGGCTGCCCGGCCTGATAACAGGCACAGAGAAAGAGAGAGACCATTTTCCCCTAGTTTATCTTGCCTTTGCTGCAATACGATGACATACTGTAATTTCTGAAATTATGAAATAATCATTTCATTATCAATCAAGATTCGGCTCAGGCTTGCGGTGAATGTTTTCTTGGACCTCAATCAACCCCTTAATACCAACTCCAGCATAATTTGAATACTGTTTCAGAACGTGTACAACCATGTATGGCCAAAGCCTGAGTGCACTCAGATGCACAGTCGCAATAGATCCAAAAGCAAACATCATCTGACATCACATGACATTCACTCCAGTGCAGTGTCCTCAGATCTTAATTCAGAAGGACTGAATGAGATAGAATGGGAGGTTTTTTGAAGGCCTGCAAGGTGCACAAAATCCAGCAGCAAACAAACCTGCTCATGAATGTTTCGAAAGGGTTCTTAGTTGTTGCATCATGCGGAATCTCATTATATTAATAAACCTCCAGAAACACTCACTGGTGCAATCGTGTAACATTTTACATTGTATCATTATGCACCACAGTCATTTAATTTACATTACAAAGATGAAAGTGAAAAACCGATCAACATTTATGTTGCAGAACACTTAAAAGAGATGGCAGAATGTCCATGCTGCTTTATTCCATTTAATGGTGATATGGGGCTGTCAAGCTCTAAAGATGACCATTATAAAACAAAATAAGCCACACAATTTCTTTGTGTTTATGTACATCTTCCCATATGATTTATATAATATAGGTCTAGACTTTTGACAAGTCTATAAATATAGTTCAGTTTATTGTATATAGATAGTTTTTAACAATAGCATGCACTGTACAAAGCTCATAGATTGCATTACATTTTCAAAACAACTTTCACAACTCATTTACAGTGTTTTTGTCTACTGAAATTGTTTTGGAAAGATGTTTCATCAGCCGAACATTTGACATGTTGTTCAACTACAGTACAATCCATTAAACACACTGTACTGCTATCCATATAGCCTCATTTTCATTTGTCAAATGTTAAATATGGTGCTACCGGACTAAAGACTATAGGTTTTTTGGGTATTCATTGGAAAAGAAAAAACAGGTGCAAAAACTATAAACCTCACATGGAATATTTCAGAATTATTTATCTATGATAATGTAATTTAATAAATATACTATAGATCAATGTGAATTCATACTCATTCATTATACATTAACCAATGTTAATTTATACAAATTAAAATGTTATACGTTTTATAATATATGCAGAAATAACATTAACCTAGATTAATACATGCTATAAAGGTATTATTCATTGTTACTTCTTTTACACACATTATTAATACATAATAAATGAATGTATTATGTTGCCATAATGTTAAAAATGTTTTAAAAATGCTGCTAGTTAAAAGATAAAAAAAGTTAGTTTTTTTTATGCAAAAAGTGTGTTAATTGCCATTCACTAGCATTCTTGTTCTGGTGTGTCTGGTTGTGACACTAAATATGAATATGTGCATATTCAAATCGCATGAATAAAATGAGGGCATTTCCAGTAAATACATTTGAGTTTTTCCTTCACATACCTATCATATGGCTTGAAGTATAGAGTAAGTCACATTCTCTAATATTATGAATTTTTGTATTTATGAATACATTTTTATTTTTTATTTTGTGTGGTAATTTTTCATTAGGCTATTATTTTTTTCATTTTCATGGTAATTTTGTGCTTTTTTGGGTCATTTTTAGGGCTTTGTCAGCCACAGATCACAAGTACATTTTTTATAGAAAAGAGCAGCATGAAAAAAATGTAAAGTTCCTTTTGTGTTTCACACAAGACAGTGGTTTGAGACAACATAAGAGTGAGTAAATTACAGACTTTTTTGATTTATGACAAAAATTAGGGTGTGTCTTGATTTTTCTGCACTCCAACACTCATCTGGATGTGTAGTATAGATTTAAAGAGAAAGGTACACAAAATTCAAAAACCAAAATATATTCTTTCCTGGAATAGCATTCTGAAGTGACATTTAGGCTATACATTATGCAAGGCAACAGGAAAATACATCTCTGTTCTCATTTGTCATGGTTTTATAGTGATTTTGTGAGTGTTATGTTAAAGACCCTCTGAAGTGCTTTGAAAAACACAGCACTATTTAATGTGTTAACATAATTTCCACTGAAAAAGGGCAGGGTCCTTAGACATAGATCAAACAGCTCCTCCCCTTTTTTAAAATAGCCAATGGCACTTTGTTTATACATCACAGCTCGGCCAAAGCCGTTGAGCTAGTTAAAGTCGCAGTTTCATCCTAATCTCCTCCATATCGCTTTAAAATAAATATAGCATTCTGTGTAGAATTCAAATGGGTCCGATGTTTTCTGGTATGCGCAGACTTGCGCATATGATCCGTTCTGTGCTATAGTGTCTCTGGACTGGAGCAGAATGTGTTCGCATGACACTAACTTCATTCGCCCCAATGTAAAGCATATTTACACTGTCTGAATCATTTCCCATCCCCTATAGTGCACTATGTGCCGTTCACCATGTTGAAAATAGTAAATGTGTGAAGAGTATGAAGGTAAAAGAGTAGCAAAACTCGAGAGCACGTAGATGTGAATTTGAGAACTTGTGCAATAAATATTCGTACTTGTACCCGAACATTTACACTCACAGCTCCAATGTGAAAACCTGTAAAATAAAAATCTGAAGTTGAATGTTAAAATTTGCACTCGCAGACAATAGTCACAAACCTGTATTTTGAATTTGAAGCTGCAGACAATTAGTCACAAATGTGTAAAATGCCATTCACAGAAATACAATGACAGACACAAACTTGTAATTATTATTTGCATTTAATCTTACATTCACATTCGCAGTACAGCCTCAATTAGGCACTTGCAACTTCTCAAATCTGTAACTGCAATTTCAAATTTCAAACCTTGACTTTTACTATTCTTTTCGCGATATATTAGGTGCAAAACTAATTTATGCACTTGAAACTCAGTGGCGGCGAGAGAGAAAGGGGGGCGGGAGCGGGGGTGTTCAAACAAGTCATTTTATTGGTTGGCGCCTAGCCAATGAAATGGGACTCCTATTTATCGCAATGATGTCAAGAAACACACGTCCTCAGGGACGCTCTGAAACGCTAACATGGCTTAATGCATTAGACTGATATTAAAATAAATAAATGATATTAATCAAACTCAGTAAACACCATGCAATAATGCATACCATGGGCGTCGGAAGAAAAAAAAAAGTGGGTGGGTCCTCCCCCAGAAAAATGTTACTGGAGTAAATACCATTTCATGTATTCTGGTGCCTTTTAATTAAAACAAGTAAACTAAACTCCACTTAACGTCGGGCGGTTCTTTGCCTCCACGTCGTGCATTAAATGCACATCTATCCGTGGATTATCCCACTAATACCATGGTAATTTGCCAGCAATGACAATTTAAAGCTGTTATTGATGTTTGCAACGCAATATTTGACTGGAAGTTTACAACGGGCGGTTACTTTCGTCAGTTGCGGCTCGTTTAGAAATAAAATGTAGCGATTCAGCGGAAATGGAGTTTAATTTAAATCAAATCAAATCAAGTATATTTGTATAGCGCTTTTCACAATACAGATTGTATCAAAGCAGCTTCACAGTATTAAAATAAAATAATACAACAAAGTTTGTTTCTAGTGCAATTTATTGATTGATAGAATAAAATTAAATATCCCCAAAATATCCCCAACTGAGCAAGCCAAAGGCAACAGTGGCAAGGAACCGAAAAAACTCCATCAAGCGGCCTAATGGTGTCCTAAAACTCCATCAGGTGACCTAATGGAGAAAAAAAAAACCTTGGGAGAACCCAGGCTCAGTCGGGGGCCAGTTCTCCTCTGGCATTTATGAACTAGAGGCCGGATTGTAGTTTGAAACTGTGAGATTAACAATATTATATGAATGCCTGGCTGAAAAGATGCGTCTTTAATCTAGTTTTAAACTGGGAGAGTGAGTCCGAGCAACGAGCAGTATCAGGAAGGCTATTCCAGAGTTTTGGAGCCAAATGTGAAAATGCTCTCCCTCCTTTGGTGGATCTGGATATCCTAGGTATGACCAAAAGCCTTGAATTTATTGATCTTAAAGAGCACGATGGATTATAGGGTGATAGAATTTATTAGGGAATTCCCTAATAATTGGATTTGGCTGACGGCACTCTGAAAAGCGAACAAACAAATGCGCTGAATCAGAGACGGTAAAAGTAAGTGGGTCCAATATCATTGATCTTAAAAAGTGGGTGGGTCTTGTCCCACCCATATACAATGGTTCCGACGCCCATGATGCATACTACAGAAAAGCAGATAAGCAGAATGATGTCATCAAAATCAAATCAAGAAGTGAGAGACTAAGTTTTGAATGCTTATATCTTCTAAATGTGAGTTTTGTTATTGTTTTGAAGCACACTAGCTTATAGATAACAGTAAGGCTAACATACTAAAAGCCAAAACACTGACATATGGGGTTCACTCTTGGGAGCCCCAATCACCTCTGGGAATATCAGATAAGGCCAATGAAATTGACATTCAGAATTTGCATGCCAGGCCACGCCCCGTACATACTGGTATATAAGCTGGCAGGCGTGCAAGTGTACTCCAGTTTTGTTCTGAGGAGCTGAGGTAGCATCTCGGCCACTTCAGCGGTCAGTACAGAGTTGTGGCATGAGGGACACGTCATTGTTCCCTCCATCAGGGAACGAGGGTTACCATACATAACCGAGACATTACCTTTCTGTCAGTCACTTCGACGTGTGTCGAAACCGGCATATGGGGTCCCTATACTAAACGCCACAACAACTGTACCGTATTACGAGATAATGCAGTGCAAATGTGGGCAGGTCTGTGCATGCCAACGACAACTGCAGCAACACTCACTTGTAACCTTCCAACACCCAGGGTAAATTAACTCAGGTATCCGACAAGGACTGCTACTCACCTTTCAAAGAGGCCACGCACCTGAGGCAATAAGCTTAAGCTTAGAAAAAGAACAGCTGTGTACACCTGGTTGTTAACGTTGGGAAGCGTTCTCTTCCCCAGAGGGACAGGAATGCTATGGAGACCACATCCTACCTGAAGAGGAGGTACCCATATGGAAAATACATCCTAAGGACCCCCCAACAGGGAGTACTACATGGAGAAGTTTCTGGGGTGGGCTCCACCATAGGGGAGGCTACCTATCCCACAGTGACCGGAGACAGAGCTAGCTCTGTCAAGGGGAAGACACTAGGTTCGTGTGGAAAATGCACTAGTGGAAAATGCATCGTATGTGGTGCCCATTAGGGAAACCACTACATACGGAGCACAAGCCAGATTACAAGGTCTCACCTGAAAAAGGGCAGCTCACCAGTAATGGGCCTGGAAGTGAGTTCCTCCGCTGAACTCAACTTCTGCAAGGGTGCTAGAATGATGGATAGAGGCAGCCTAGGGTTCACCATTCCTGGGGATCTGAACTAACTGACCTAAGAGCGCACCTTATCACCTCGGAGAGGGAAAATGTACTAATGCAAGCACTACACCCAGCCAATTCGTAGAGACTTACCTGGTATCACCAAAAACTCAAGACGAAACTGGATGCATTCGAAGATTATAGAATCTCACGAAGGTGTTGGGTGTAGCCCAGCCCGCAGCTCTGCATATGTCAGCTAGTGAAACACTGTGTGCCAAGGCCAAGGCCAAAGTGGCAGCGACACCTTGAGTGGAGTGAGCTCTCATTCCCAGCGGACACGGCCCACCTTGGGCCAGATACACCTGGAGAATGGCATCTACAATCCAGTGGGCCATTCTCTGTTTGGAGACAGCCTTACCCTTCAGCTGTCCTCCAAAGCAGACAAAGAGCTGTTAACTGTGTTTGGTTCAGATATATGCGCAAACGCACACTAGACACAACAGAGATGAGGCTTGGTTACCCTCATCAGAATGCTTGCAGGTTCAACACTTGGTCCCTAAAGGGAGTTGTGGGAACTTTGGTCACATATCCAGGCCGGGGCCTAAGGATAACGTGAGAGTAGTAGTATCCCAAACTATTCACTAACTGAAAGGGCCTGTAGGTCCCCCACCCTCTTGAGAGATGTGAGCACAATCAGGAGGGCCGTCTTTATAGAGAGGGCAGTAAGCTCCACTGATTGCAAGGGCTCAAACAGATCTTTCTGTAGGGGCTGCAAGAGCAGAGAAAGATCCCAAAAGGGGATGACGCACAGTCTCAGGGGATTCAACCTCTGATTGCCTCTCAGGAACCTAACTTTCAGGTTGTGCTTTCCTAAAGACCTGCCATCCACAGTATCGTGGTAAGCTGCTATTTCAGCCACATAGACTTTCAAAGTGGAGGCAGAAAGTGCCTCTCGAGGCCCTGCTGTAGGAAGGAAAGCACTGAACTGAGGCCTGTCTCTATGGGTCCTCACCTCAGGAGGAACACCACGTCGTGAAAATGCGCCACTTCAGGGCATATAGCTGCCTAATAGTGGGGGCTCTAGCCTGAGAGATAGTGTCTATCACGGCTGATGATAGTCCCCAGAGTTCCTCGCCCCATCCAGAGACCAGACGTGGAGGTTCCAGAGATCTGGGCATGGGTGCCAGATTGTGGCCTGCCCCTAAGAAAGAAGGTTCTTCCTCAGGGGGATTCGCCAGGTTCTGGTTGGGCCAATAAGGGGCAACTATTAGAACTTATTTCTCATCCTCCCTGACCTTGCACAGTGTCTGTGCAATGAGGCTCACTGGGGGAAACGCATACTTGCGCAGGCCCTGGGGCCAGCTGTGCACTAGTGCATCCGTGCCGAGGGGGCCTTGGTCAGGGAATACCACAGAGTGCAATGGGAGGATTTCTGTGAGGTAAACAGGTCCACCCGTGCCTCGCCGAATTGACTCCATGTCAGCTGGATCGTCTGGGGATAGAGTCTCCATTTTCCACAGTGTGTGACCTGTTGCGAGAGCACATCAGCTGTGAGAATGAGGTTGCCCGGAATATGAAATGGCACGCAGTGTTTTCAGTCATTGCTGACTCTAGAGGAGGAGATGGTGGCCGAGTTGTGACGTGCGACGAGAGTGTATCCCGCCCTGGCGATTTATATACGCCACTGTCGCTGTGTTGTCCATCCGGACCAACAGGTGCTTGCCCTGGATCAACGTCCGATGAATCCTCAGGGCCAATAACACAGTCAGCAACTCTAGGCAGTTGATGTGCCAATGCAGATGGGGTCCTGTCCAGGCGTCCGAAACTGCATGCCCGTTGCACACGCCACCCTAGCCTGTCTTGGAGGTGTCTGTTGTGACAACTACACGCCTGGACACTTGACCCAGTCGGGCTAGGTGCTGAAGGACCTGTTCCCCGTGTTCACAGACCAACTCCTGTGACTGAGATAAAATAAGCCAGTCGTCAAGACCTCCGCGACCTTTGTGAAGATGAGAGGAGATAGGGACAGCCCAAAAGGGAGGACCTTGTACTGGTATGCTCATCCTTCGAAGGCAAACCGAAGAAGCAGTTTGTGCCGAGAAAGGATCGAGACAAGAAAGTATGCGTCCTTCAGGTCTATCATCGTGAACCAACCCCGATGTCTGACACATGTGAGCATGTGTTTGACTGTGAGCATCTTGAATGGGAGCCTGTGCAGGGCCTAATTCAGTACTCATAGATCTAGGATTGGTCTCAAACCACCACTCTTCTTCGGTACACTGAAGTAAGGGCTGTAAAAACGCTCCTTCAACTTGGCCGGGGGGGTCTGGTGCTGTGTTTCGGTGTGCGACCGACGAGAGAACGAGAGCCACGAAAACCGTGAGTGGGTGTATGACCCAGGGAAAGAGGAAACTGCTCTTTTTAATCAATTTGTAAAATTGGTGGCACCACCTGCCTGCGGGAAGACCGCTGGGGTCTAGCTGCCAGCCCCAGCTGAGGCGGGGGCCGACCGAGACGATGACCAGACGGGTTCCTGAAGCCTCGGGGCCCTAGCTTCCCTGGGAGCGGAGTGATGGCGAGACAGGATGTGCTTAATAGCTTTTGTCTGTTTCTTCACAGCAGAACACTGTTGAGCAAAGCCCTCAACAGTGTCGCCGAAGGCCGCTTTGGGAGACTGGGGCGTCAAGAAAGTGAGCCTTCTCAACGTCCTTCACCTCCGCAAGGTTAAGCCACAGGTGGCGCTCCTGGACCACCAAGGTGGACATCGCCGGACCCAGGGCCTGCGGCATAACCTTCGTAGCTCAGAGAGCATAGTCGGCTGTAGGCATAGTCCGAACTCTGAGTCGGAACTACCCTTTATCCAGATCTTTCAATGCTTTGGCTTGATATACTTGCAAGAGAGCTATAGCATGGAGGGTGGAGGTAGCCTGGCCAGCAGCAGTGTAAGCCCGCCCCACGCCATCAGAGACGAGGTAAACTAGGCCAATGCACATGGCAGCCCGGGCAAGCATGGCACAACTCAGCGCCAGACTCAGACTGAGGCAACACACCCGAAAGAGGAAGCCCAACACTTTAGCGTCTGAAAGTATAAGCTGATGCTGCAAGTGACAACTCATCATCTCTGCAAGCCCCGAATGAGATGACGCATACAACTTGTGACGCAACATCATGTGACGCAACTTAGAGTAATGCAGCATCAAACTCATCAAGGAACTTTACCAGGTGAAAGCACTGCCATTTGGCATCCTGAAGTACCCGGATGAACACTTTCGCACTTATTCGTGCACAATGAGAGGACTGCTGAATGTGCAGTATTTCCAGCAGTGACGAGGTGATTGGAATGCTTCTCACTGTTCCCAGACGAGACGCACTGTTTCAGCTCCGAAGTACAATGCCGGCCAGCTTATATACCTGTATGTACGGGCGTGGTCTGGCATGAAAATTGAAAGAACATCTTTGCTGGGTCTAAAAATCAGGAATTGATTTCAAATTACCCTTCTCTTTGTTTGTTTTTTTATCATCAGGTGCATCTCTTTTCAAGTAGGTCAGGATCCCATTTTCATCAAAATTACCGAAAATTAAAGGCTCATTTCAGGATCCATTTATTGTTGTACTTGTTAAGTCCACTTTATTAAGATAAGGCACCTACTTCACTACCTCTAAATTAATATCTAAGTTCCATAACTTCAATGCACATTTTTTCAATGCTGACTCACTATTCTAGTCTGATCATAATACCTTTGTATGGACTCAAAGGGGAACCTGTAATTAAATTAATCATCAGCGCCACCCAATGGTGAGAAACAGACTGTGACTGTCAAATAATATTTGATAGAGACAAAAAAAAAAAAAGACAGAAACAAAATTCATCAGAATAAAAGAGTTTATTTTGCCATTACATTTAAAAAACAATATCTTTCACATTTTAGAAGACCTAGGATTTATTTACTGTAATTTGATGTTTACATGTAAACAAAAAGGCAGTAAGATACAAAGTATTACTAATGCAGAGACAGTGGTGAGTTATTGGCTTGGTTTGAAGGGTTTTGATTACCATAAATCATATTGATCATAACATTGGCGTAGTTTCGGTTTTTCCATCTGCAGTAACGAGCTGCATCAGAGTACCTGAAGGGGGTCTGTTCTCTCCTGTAGTCCACTTATAGAACAGCCTAGAATGTAGAAAATGCATCATGGCTTTATCCACACACACACACACACACACACACACACACACACACACACACACACACACACACACACAGATGTGCGCACACACGGGCACACACACAGACAACACGCGCACGCGCACACACACACACACACACACACACACACACACACACCTAAAAATACAGATGCTCCCAAGTATACAATACATACTTACTCCGTTATGTACTCTAGTGATGTCCAGGAACTGACATCACCATCTGGCATGAACTTTCTATTCATGGGTGTATCCAAAGTCACTCTAAAAGGAGTAATTAATAGTCGCCTTTAAAAACAGAAATTTGCATGGATGTAAATGAGTCACTTGGCATTTTGTTGTTCCTTACGGGAGAATTGCTACTGCAGAAGATCCTGGAGGAAGACCACTATTTGGCCCGCTCAGACTTTGGCACAACTGATGTACTGCTGCCTTAGCCATACCATAACCAATGCATCCTACAATGACAATGAGATAGAATTGTACTGATACTGCTATATACATGCAAAATCCAAATCCAAAAAAGTTGGGACATTTTGTAAAATGTAATAAAATCAAGATTCTGTGATCTGTAATTCTCTTTAGCTAACTTGCTTTGTGCTGTGAACTTTTTGTCATGCTGAGAGACAAGCATTTGTATGAATGTGAGGAAATATTATATATTATGTTAAAATTGTTATGATACTGGTCATGAGAACAGTATATATATAAAATTAAGCAAAACAATTGTTTTAAGCTAATCTAAAGGTCAGGGAGTAAATACAAGCATACATACCTGCTGTTGGACCCAGTGCTGCTTTAGCCCCTGCTAGTGTGAGCAACCCCCCCTCTCTCAGGTGTTTCGTTGCTAGGTGACTGCAAATTGTGGAGGTCCACACACTCTGCTTCCACATCAGATCAGCATTCTTATACAGAGCTGAGGCATATAGAACACATTCATATGAAGTATAAACTGATATAATTATATACCTGTTCACTTCTAAGACAGAATTAGACTTAAGAGATTAGCGCCCCCTTGTGCCAATACTGAGAATGCAATACATTTCAGAAAGCAATAACAAAAGATTAATTTTGCATAGCAGCTAAAATGTCTATGCAATTGTGAAGAGTGTTTTGGGCTTCTGTGACAAAGTTCTTGACTCGAGATTTACTGTGCAATAAATCAGGTGTTTTTAACCAGGAGGCAGGGGCACACTAGGGAGCCTCAGCAAACTTCCAAAGGGGCCGCAGAATGATTTAAAACGATAGATAGATATAGATAGATAGATAGATAGATAGATAGATAGATAGATAATAATATATAAATATATAACATTTATATAGCGCTTTTCTCTGCACTCAAAGTGCTTTACATGGAAGGAGAAATCTTCTCTACCACCACCAATGTGCAGCAGCAGCCATACTGCGCCAGAACACCCACCACACACCAGCTTATTGGTTGAGAGGAGAGAGTGATGAAGCCAATTAGTGTACATATGGGGATGATTAGGAGGTGATGATGATGGACAGAGACCAACAGGCAAATTTAGGCAGGATGCCGGGGTTACCCCTACACCTTTTTCATCCTGACATCCTGTTTTTTTCAATGACCACAGAGAGTAAAACATGTGACAGACGGATAGATGGACAGACGGAAAGATAGACAGACAGACGGACGGACAGACGGACAGGTGGACAGATAGATAGACAGACATAGATAGACAGATAGATGGACAGATAGATAGATAGTGTTTGAATCAAAAAGTCTGAAAACCTCTGCTATAGATTTTGTGTGGCCTCTGTGTGTACATGTACTAATAAGTATGTACTAACTTTTGGCCTTGGCGCTGCCCCCTGCCCAACCTCCGGCCACACACAAGATGGCATCAACTTTATCTTCACCTAACAGCTCACCGACATCAGCTGTAACCTAACAAAAATAAAAAATAAAGACGGAGATGTAACATGTTTGAATATAACACACAATATTACAAATCAAAAGTATGTTGATCTTTGAATACAGACAGGCAAATAATTCAGGCAGTATTTGGGAATCACATGAATATCAGCATCGGTCGATAATCAGGCCCATTAAGTCAGTTAAAAGAAATTGTAGTTACAAAATCTTACAGCCTTGTTAAGAGACAACTCTGTGAATGTCCTTGAGTGGCCCAGAGCCAAAAATCTCTGGAGAAACCTGAAAATGTCTGTCCATCGACAGTCCCTCCCTATCCAACTTGACAGAGCTTGAGAAGATCCGAGGAGAAGAACGGCAGAAAATCGCCAAATGTAGATGTGCAAAGCTTGTCACATCATACCCAAAAAAGACTTGAGGCTGTAAAGGTGCTTTAACTAAGTACTGAGTTAAGGATTTTAATACTTATGCAATGTACTTATTTCAGCTTTTCCTTTTTACAGATCTGCTTTTTGCTTTGTCATTATGGTGTATGGAGTGTAGATTGATGTGAAAAAAAAGTAATTTAAAGTAGCAACATAAAATGTGAAGGAAAAAATTGGTTTGAATACTTTCGCAAGGCACTAAAAATGTATTTTTCAAGTTATTTTATCTTGCTGTTGCTAGCGCCATGCTTCATAATCGTCACACATTAAATATCTTTTTGTACCTGGCTGGCTTGCTCAGTGAAGGATTCAGTCATCTTAACTGTAACATTGGCATTGGCTTCTTCATTGGCATTGAGATCTATAGAGGCAACCCACTGTAAATTACAAAACACAGAGCTGAAATTACATTATTAACATATCACAGGCAACAAGAAATGCAACTTATAGGTATATTTAATAAGAAATGCATGACACTGGTAGCTGTGACAAATTAATTAATAATTAACACCATTATCACTTAAACACATGTAGCATGTCTGATGGCACAATGAAAAAGCAATTAATTTTCAGCTAGGTGAGCTGTCTTTTGGGCTGAGACAACTTACCCAGTTTTTAGCTCTGAAGTATTGCACACATGCAGAGCCCAGAGCTCCTTTTCCTCCGTAAACAATCACTTTATGGGCTTCAGTAGCAGCCATGCTGTTTCTTTTTTAGAAGCACATAAGAGGCCGTGTTATGCAAAAAAAAAAAAAAAAAATCACACGCGCCCCCTACTGGAAAAGATGAAAGGAGCAAGCGGAATTGCACTAGAGTTGGTTGTTCAAACACTTTAAGATGTTTGAATGAATTTATCATACATTTTTTTCAACAATTTTTTTCCTCAATTGAATGCTTGGAAATATTTGACTAAGACTAATTATGTCAAATTCGAACAGCGCAACAGATGTAATATTCGGTTTGACCATCAGGTGGCAGACGACGTCTTTGCGAACAACAATTAAAAACAAAGAAGAAGAAGGTCGCCTTTTCCGCAGGAAATGCATGTACGTTAGTCGTGTAGCGTCGCTAGCATTCTTTGACAAGCTTCTCATTTAGCTTTATCACTACGTTGACAGCATATGGTCGCTTCAAAGAATAATTAATCTTTATCTGAACTGTTTCTCTCTTTGAGAGAAGGCAGTGAAACATTCAGGTAATTCTCCGAGTTACTTCTTCATTAATTTGTGGATGATTTGCTGCATGTTTTATGTGATGTAACGTTAAGGTGTTTCTGGTTAATTTATTAGTTGTGGTTATTATGGTATTTTGTTGTTATATTAAATATCTTGAACTATAGACTATTATCTATGAACTATGAAAGTTTAAACGTGTTAGATATTTACTGTCCCGCTGGCTTTAAATGAGTCATTTATCTCAGTATGTTAGATATTGCTAAACTTCAAATATTTCTACCAGAATAATGTACATTAGATTGTCTCTCATCTCTAGATCTCTAGATGAGAGATGAAATTATTTTTTTGTGTATTAACCACTATGTGTGTAGAATAAACAACTAGGCTAGTAAACAACACATTTCTTGACAAACCAAAGAAAGTGTTTGTTTTTGTTTTGTTTTGTTTGTTTGTTTTGACCAGATACTGAATGAAAAGCAGTCAAGGTATTTACTGCACTCATGCGAACCGTCTGATTGTGATTATATGATTATTCTTGCGTTCTTATTCTTAAGTGTAAATAATAATAATAATAAGGAATAAGAGCGTCCCAACGTTTGACTGGTAGGTATAACCACAACATCTACTGAGAAGATATATGTTCAGTTAATAGTTTATAGTTTAATAATGCACTGATTTATAGTTGTATTTTGTATTGTTTTCAGTTGTTGGTTTAAAGGGATAGTTCACTTTGAAATTAAATTTTGGTATGTTTTAGCTTACCTCAAGGGCATCCAAGATGTAGGTGTCTTTTTTTCCGCAGTAGTTTCAATTTTGATATTTTTAGGTCAAACCGTTCTTGTCTGTCAGTCATATAATGCAGGTCTATGGTCACCACCTCAAAGAGCAAGCACAGAGTCCAAATTAAAACAATTCCCCATCGTAAGTACACATTGATGGCCTAAGACACGAAACGAGCGGTTTGTGTGAGAAAACGAACAGTATTTATATCGTTGTTACCTCTTGAACACAGCCGCGTCCAAGTGATCTGAGGGCGCGGGCGGGTATAGATATATACACTAGATGTCGCCTTGGCTACTGCAGTTCATTGGAACGAAACCGTAGCCAAGGCGAAATCTAGTGTATATATCTATACCTGCCCGCGCCCTCAGATCACTTGGATGCGGCTGTGTTCAGATTCAGTGTGTTCAGTGCTCTGATTCATGGTTTTGACTTACACCATACCAGTCAAACAAGCCAAACCCGTTACAGAATTTGTGTAGTTATATAGAGCCTTAAAGGAACACTCCACCGTTTTTTGAAATAAGGCTTATTCACCTTCTTTCCTACATTTAGATAGGAGGGCAAATGCATTTTTGTCTCAGTGCATGCATTGTTTTAGTTTGACAGGGTCGGCGCTAGCTTAGCTTAGCATAATGAATGGAATCCTTTGTTGCCAGCTAGCATGTCCTGAGTAAAAGTGATATAAAAAAAAAAAAAAACCCCACCTAATTACTTGTTGTGGCCTGCGTATTCACAACAAGTACAAATAGTGATGCAGATTAACACTAGGCGATTTCCTAGGCAGATATTGACTTGGGACTATATTAGGGGGAAGCATAGGCGAAGCACTGCTACTTGGGCGCAGAGATATCACGCCCAAGTAGCAGTGCTTCGCCTGTGCTTCCCCCTAATATAGTCCTTAATATATAAGTCAAAATCTGCCTAGGAAGTCGCCTAGTGTTAATCTGCATCGCTATTTGTACTCGTTGTGAATACGCAGGCCATAAGAAGTAATTAGGTGTTTTTTATTTATTTTTTTGTCACTTTTACTCAGGACATGCTAGCTGGCAACAAAGGATTCCATTCATTATGCTAAGCTAAGCTAGCGCCGACCCTGTCAAACTAAAACAATGCATGCACGGAGACAAAAATGCATTTGCCCACCTATCTAAATGTAGGAAAGAAGGTGAATAAGCCCTATTTCAAAAAACGGTGGAGTGTTCCTTTAAATTTTTATTTATTTATTATTACATTTCCAGCCTCATTTATAATGTCATTGGTCAAAATAATGTATATACATTTCTAACCACTCAGTCAGTCGAATAATTAACTGTATTGTACGTGTTGTGATTTGTGTAGGATGGATCCAGCTCTGCTGAAAGAGCGAGAGCTCTTTAAAAAGAGAGCTCTATCTAATCCTACAGTTGAGAAGAGACCAGCAACCTCTGAGGCCTCCGGATCCTCCAAGAAGAAAAAGAGCAAACCAGACAAAGATACATCATCCTCCAAAAACAACACAGGTCAGAAAGTACATGTGTTTATGGTATCTATCTTTGCAATTGACTCACTCCTCCTCACTAAGTCGCAATAACTCTCTGGCTGTGTGGCATTAAATTGTTATCGTTCAAAAGTTTGGAAAAAAAAACATTATTATGGGTTCCACAAAAATATAAAACAACTGTTTTCAACTTTTATAAAGGTCATGTGACTGAAATGGCTGCTGAAAAATATATTAAAGGGTAACTCTCACCAAACTGAACGGACGCATACTATTTTTGATAATCTACCCGAGTCAAACATTCGTGTAAAAGCATAATTAGAATGGAAACGCCACTTTTAAGATTTACTGTATTTTCGTTTTCGGTCAAAATGCCTTTTGAATGGGAGTGGGCACTACAGTGGGGGCATATTTTACATTATGTAATGTAAATGTATGTACAATAATGTGGGGAATGGGCACTACAGAGATAGCATCAAAATCGCTATTTTTAAAACACTAAGGAGGCTCGACACAACGTAAAACTGTGCTTGAAGTAATACGGTCAATCTTAAAAGTGGCGTTTCCATTCTAATTATGCTTTTACACGAATGTTTGACTCGGGTAGATTAACAAAAATAGCCTAGGTTGCAATTTGGCCAGAGTTACCCTTTAAAATGGAAAAGAGTTATTTTTAATTGTAATAATATTTTGCAATATTACTCTTTTTACTGTAGTTTTAAACTTTTGATCAGATAAATGCAGCCTTGGTGAGCGTAAGAGACTTCTTTCAAAAACATTACCAACCCCTTACCCCAAGCTTTTGAACAGTAGTGTATGTTGACCTCTTTTATCAAATGAAGATATTCATTGTATTGACATTTTATCTGTATTCAAATGGCCTTGGCATATCTAAAGCATTATAAGCTTATGTTTTGGGAAATGCTCAAAACCAACATTAGCCTGATTCATTTTCAATCTGAATTTCTTAAATTATACAATATAGTTAGAATAGCACTGAGGATTCTCAATTTTAAGTCAGTGAGCCTAACATCATGAAGCAATTTTTGAGTTATAAAACCTTCATCACGGGCCTCTCGGCTGGTGTCTGGTCAACCTTGGTTTGTGAGAGTTACCCAAATTGGTAGTTATGAAAATTCCTACACAGTCCTTCAGCAAAATATGAAGATCCATAGACTAACATAGACTGACATGTACACTTTGATTGAATTTTTTATTTTATTTAAGTGTTCTTGCAATCTGAATATTTTGCAGTGTTTGTTCTGGACCTTGCATTCAGAGTTACATATAAGTTATTTTAAAAGTTGAGCAATTATCCAAACAATATATTTAATAAGTAATTATACTTGTGAATATAGTTTATTTAGAGACATACTAAAAGGTTCCATTTTTCGGTACTCCTGATATTAAAGAACCAATAATATACTACGTTGAAAATTGTGAAAATCAGTAAAAAAACAAAACAATCAAATCATCTCTAGCTCTCACGATGACTTGTTCTAGACATTTATTGAAGTCATTTAAATGTACTTTTAGCAGTAGATGATGATATCTTCTGTGACCCTAATGTGAACCACACATTTTTTGTGCTTATATGATTTTTATTATAGAATTTTAAATACACAATTTTAAGGCATTTGCAAAGATGCAATAATTGGCCTTTAGTGTGCTTTTTGATGTAGAACTATTATTATACATAACAATTATTCACATATTAATGTCACCTAACAGGGAATTTAAACATACACATAGATCATTCCCTTTACTCCAACTGTAGTGAATGTTTGCTTTAGGTAGTCAATTAATACTGTATTTAGCTTATGAATTGCATAATGCTGACATGTACATTTTGTCATCCCGCACAGGGAAAGATTCATGTAAACACATCTCAGAATATTAAACAGTTTATATAGTCGACTCATTAAACAATAGTACTGGAATACTGACTGTATGCAAAGGAAACAATGACGTGCACACACAAGCAAATTTTTCCTTTCTTTCTGGTGTAAATCTCATTTAATATTTTCAGCCATCGAGATGCCTGTGCTGTGTATTGCTGTTGGAGCAAGTGGGAGTGGAGTGCTTCTGTCTCTGTACATGTTTGACGTGTTTTTAAAGGACTCCATTGTGGCGTAGAGCTCTGTCCGAATTTGCAGCCTTTTCCACCAGTCTACTGTTGTGGTGACCGTGTCCGCTGTCACCATGGTTACAACTAAACCACCTCTTCGTGCTGGCGGCGCAAGTCACGAACGGTTTTGGTTTTGGTGAAGCATCCGCAGTCCAGCAGCTCGTAGAGGAACGCCACTGTGGCGAGGGAGAGGATGGTGAGAATGAAGAGGAGGAGAATGATGAAACAGGCAACGTTCCAGCCATCGTGGAAGGGATAGATTTGCTGGATCAGAGCAGAACTGCTGGACATATTCATACTGCAGAGAGACCTATAAAAACAGTCAGTTATTAAAGAGAAAGATGAGGAAGGGTAGAATAATTAGTGTGGGTACGAACAGTGATCAAAATCAGCTAGAGGCCGAGTGATTGACAGATTTGAATGGCAGTTTCTATATGCAAATTTATATGTACTGTATTTTTCGGTGTTGATGAGAAAAGGACATGTATTAGAGCATCATCAAAGGCACAGTGTTTTTTTCATACTGTACTTTAGCTGTCAGTCAGGCATCTTAAGTCGTTGCTTTGCATCTCATTGTTTTTGAGTATCTTGCAGCATGTGTAGGGTTTTCACTACACCTGCATGTGAGATTTAGCTTACTACTCCTAAGAAACGCATCTTATTGGGATTAGGTTAACCCAAAATCATAAATGTTAGTCAGGAATTACTTCACATTTATTATTCGACTAGTTGTTTAGTTGTTTACCAATTAGTCACCTTGGAAAAACATGTAGATTTAAACAAACAGTAGAAAGACATTAAGTACGGTTTGTGTTCATGCTAAAATATTTAATTATTATTAATAATTATTATTTCAGTATTCAGTATTAGTTACTTTTAGGCTTATACATTTACTCTTACGCTCACTAAGGCTGCATTTATTTGATAAACAATACAGTAAAAACAGTAATATCAGGAAATATTACAATTCATAATAGCTGTTTTTTTTATGTAGTTCAAAATGTTTTTGTTTTTTTCTTTGATGGCTAAGCAAAATTTTCAGCATCATTACTCCAGTCTTCAGTGTCACATGATCCTTTTAAAATAATTTTAATATGATGATTTGTTGCTCAAGTAACACTTATTATCACTGTTGAACACTGTTGTGCTGCTTAATGTTTTTTGTGGAAACATGATGCATTTTTTTCAGGATTCTTTTATGAATAGAAAGTTCAAAAGAGCAGCATTTAGTTGTAATATTTTTTTGTAACAATGTAAAAGTCTTTTGTTAATTATGATCAATTTAATGCGCTTTTGCTGAATAAAAGTATTAATTTCTAATTGATTTAAAAAAAAATCTTACTGACTCCAAACTTTTGAATGGTAGTTTATAGGGCTGCACGATGTTGGAAATATCTGACATTTCGAAATTTTGTTTTGCTGCATATATTGTGATGTGAAAAAATAAAATCACTAGATGACTTTAATAGCTCTATTTGGAAAGAATTGCATATGCATATATAAATACAATAGAACAAAGATGTAAATTAAATAAACAGTGCTTTAAGTATTCAGGTACAGAAATTGAAAAATCAGATAGTGAATCAGATCTGTATAGTCTTCACTGTATAAATTAAATATAATTAATCTTTGTTACAGCTTCAAAAGTGATTTTCTCTTTTTTATTTTGTTTGATTAACATTAGTGACAGACACAAAGCAGTAGGAATATTAGGCTGCTGTCACTTTAAGACCGAATGAACTGATCGAATATAATGATATGCATCCGTTTTCTTTTTCAATTGTTTACATTCACGTAAGCTATAAGCGACTGTGTTTAAGAAGATACTAGCCAAGATGGGCATTTTGACATAATTTTGTGTGTATGTGTCCTTTCAAGTACAAACAGACGCGAAAGAAAATGAAATTCTATGTTCGCGTGCTGTCTGCGCGCACAGAAAAAATCTCACACGTTCCAAATTGAGTTAGCTTTCTCATATTCTTGCACTCAAATGGTTTAAAATCACTTGAATGTTTAAACTGACAGGAATTAAATCATGCAAATGATAAACCCTCGCTTTATGATGGTTAAATTTTAAACGAGAATCACATGCGTTTTGAACTGTGGTGCCTGGTCCATACGGATCAACTACGATCCCTATGCTTGACATCACACATCCTGCAATGTGACTATTGCCGATGCGTACATTGCAGTATCGATGCTAAAATGGTATGTTGTGCAGCCCTAGTGGTGTACTTTGGTAGAACATTTGATATAAATATATCAGCCCAAAAAGCATGTACAAATACATGCTTTGAAAATCCACTGGAAGTATAGTATACCATCCAGGCTGCTTTAGCATACTATTTTCAATGTACTTTGGTTTGGGATGGACTAATCCTAATCTTGCATATTATGTAGGACAAGCAACATGCAAAATGGGATGGAGCCATACTAGAGACATGAATTGAGATGAATCAGCTGACCTAGTTTGGTTGAGTGGTCATTGTGTTGTGTAGGTTTAGAGCAGAGTGGAAGCTGAAAAATGATACATTCCATTACGCTTTTGGGTTTCAATTGCAACATTTCACAGATAATTAGATTTACGTATATGGTGTTAAAAGTTCAATCTTATGATTTTTCAAAGGTTTTCTGTATTGCATATATCACCAAAGCAAGATCTGTACATGTAAGGAATGTAATTAGGAACTGAAAGCATTTCCCACGCGTGTCTGATTGTGCACATACGCTGCAGGAATACATCTTCACTTTCAATTCAACCATGACTCAGAAGATTTAAATTTCTTTTCACGTTCATTTGTTAACAATGTTTCACAGGATTTATTTTATTCTTATAAAACTTCATTTCGGAGACCTGGTCCTGTGACATTAGTTTAACTCTTGTAGACATAGACACACACACACACACACACACACATACACACACATATACCTAGTCTTGTCTGATACAGACAGATGGCTTCTGCTTCTCCTGGCCTCCAGAGACCCCCACCCCAAGCATCCCTTAGTGCTGTGCTACCGTTTCTTTCAAGCTCTTTTCCAGTGTTTGTCCTCTTTTTAGAATAGCAGGTGCTAATGGATGAGTTTTTCTTGTTAAATATTCAGTACGCAATCAGTTTGATGCTGTCTAGTCTAGTGTAATGATTTAGAATTGCACCGTCAGCTTCAACTGTCTGGATCCTGCTCTCTGTGTGCTTATATGTATACGTACACTTATGACCAAGATCCGATGTTTGAATTTCAGTTTGTGTTTGTGACACAATATATGCATTTATTATTGATTTGCAGTTTAGTTCGTATGGCTGCATGCCTTGGTGATGCATATTCTCAATATGAAGAGTCAATTACTAAAGGAATCCTTTGAAATTTGTAGAAAACTAAGATGATGTTTTAGTCTGTGTAGTATTTCATTATTAGATGCATTGTGTTGTTCGATATAAAGCAGGACGTACCTGGGTGTTAGTGTCTGGGATGCAGGGTGATGGAGCAGCCTCTTGCTTCTCTCTGTGTTGTCTTTCTTGCCGTTCACGTTCTCTCTCTCTGTCTCCCTGCCCTACCTTAATATGTAACCGTATATTGCACTGGCTGTTCTTAGTCTCTGCTTTGACGCCATTGGCTGGTTGTCCTGTCTTTCTAAGCATCAGCCATCCAACCTACTGTAATGCATCTGCTCTCAGCATTAGGTCCCGCCCACACAATGAATCATTCATGAGTCAATGCCAAGATGCGGCTGAGACTGGCTGTGCTCCCGTTGCCAGGGGTTGAGAGCAGGGTGTGGAGAAGGAAGAGGATGTGATGCTAGAGCTACATGCTACAGAGGAAATGATTCCTTTTACCAGTTACAAGGAGCTTGAGATGTTGAAAATTAGTTTGGAAATAGGATGAGCAACGACAAAAAAAATCTAAAATCAAATCTGAGAAATATGACATCATTGTTCCGTTTCGGCCCAGTCATGCATTAGATTCAGGGTACAGTTTTTTTTTTTGTGTGTTTTTTAAACCATTAAATACATACCTGTACATGATGGATTAGAACAAAACAGACAATTTTTATTTTCAGCATTTATTTTCTCAGCCTCTTTTAAATAAACCAAAAGTTTTCCCATCTGAATAAACACATTAAAGTCATGAAACGGAAGTTGCAATAGTCTTTTCTTCCTTATTGTGACGTTTATCTGAGTGAAACTTGATTTGTCAAATTTCACTGGCCTATTTACACAGGGGATGAAATGCTTTGTGAAATACTGGTCTTTTTTAACATTTAAACTTTTGGTTAATAATGTAAGGTAAACCTTTAATTAAATAAATGTATAACCACATAAGCATCAAATCAAAAAATGTCATGCAAGTTATGTTGTGCATATACACAGATGAGCCAAAACATTATGACCACCTAATATGCTGTTGTTCCTCTGTATGCTGCCAAAACAGTGCTGGCCCGCCAAGTAATGCACTCTACAAGACACCTGAACGTGTCCTGTGGTATCTGGTAATGTTCCTCAAACCATTACCGAACAATGTTTGTGCAGTGTAGCAGGGTTGCATTATCCTGCTGAAAGTGGCCACTTCCACCAGGGAACACCATTAGTCTACAACAATTTTTAGGTAGGTGGCACATGTCAAATTTCTGTCCACATGAATGGCCTTTCAACGGTGGACAGGGGTCATCATAGGCACTTTTGTCTGCAGCTACACAGCCCTATGTCTTGTGACACATTCCTGCCATAACCATCATTGACATTTTGTGTGACTTGCGCCACAGTAGACCTTCTGTTGGCTCTGACCAGACGGGATATCTTTTGTTGCCCTCGTGCATCGATGAGCCTTGGGTGCCCAAAACACCATCACCAATTTGTAGGGGTGTGCGATTAATATCGTAATTGTTGTTTTAACGATGTGCGTTTTGACATTATCAAGTATAGCCTATCCTTCATACACACCCAGAGAGTGCATGCATACTCTACATGATGTAGTCTTGTAGATTAGACTAGTGTGGGTGCACATTTAGAGTGCACACTTTCACTGTGTGATTGTCTTTATTTATATAATTTAGTAATAAATATCACGAGTGCAATTTTTCTCCAGATATCAGCATAACAAATGTGATATTGCTTTTATACAAGTTTAATAAACAAGAAGTTAATATTAAGTGACTTATATTTTAGACATCATATTGCCTGTTTTTGCTCTATTTCGCCAACGAAATTTTTTCAAAATAAAGCCACACACGGAGACTACTTAGCCAGACATTAATATGCGGCCTTGTTAGGAGATGATCAACGATCTTTACTTCACCTGTGACTGGTCATAATGTTTTGGATCATCAGTGTGTGTGTATGTGTATTAATTCAGCGAACTTACTATTGAGAGCAAAAAAACTTATTTCTGTGGATTTAGCCATTCACGCATTCCATAATGAAACGTCTTCAGTAGCATTTAGCGCACAGGAACACTACAATCATAACTTTAACAGAAATTAGGCGGAGCCAAATAAAGCAGAGCGGACGCAGCGCAGAAGTTGTGCGTATGCAGAGCGGGAGCAGTATGCGCCCATTTTGCAGTGTTTGTCACATGCAGATGAACTGCAGCTTGTGTACTACAAATACAGATGATTATCATCCAATCTTTCACCTTTTGACAGGGTTTTCCTCCGACCACTGTCTGTCACATGCTTTGATTGGGCAGCATACTCTTCTTCTACTGTCCCACACACATAACATGTAGTATGTATGTAGTATCCATGATAAAAGTAATCTTAAAGTTAACCCTTGTGTACCCATATGGACATTTTTGTCTTATTTGAGTTTTTTTTTTTTTATCACTTTGCCTGTGTTAATGCTATCTGCATAAAATTTGGCACAGGTCTGTATTTTTATTGGAATTTTATTATTTCACCCCCATTTCCACTAGGTACACAAAATACTTCCTCTCAGCGCCTTTTGGTCAAAAATGTCCGCATTGAAACCCATTAAAACTGCAATTTTTAATCCCAGGGCCATTTAACTATAAAATGATGCAATCTTTGTTAAGAGGCTTTCATTCTGTTGGCAAGGCTTCAAAATTAAACATTTTAAAAAACATTTTTTCAGTTTTGGCCTATAAAGCAAATACTCGCTTTATTCCTGTTTTCTGCTTCGGCATATTATAGGGCCAATTGGATAAATTATGCAGCGATAATTGTGTGGGTGTGTTGGTATGGATGTCTGAGTGTAAAACAAATGTGTGTGCGTGTGCTTGCTTGTAATATTTGAGAGAGAAATATTCAACTGCAAATCAAAAATCTAACCACTGTGTGCACCAGTGGAGTTTCGCTGGCATCTAATGGGGAAAATCTGTTACTGCGCCCAAACAAAATCTTACTGAAAGCTAATTTTTTGAGGTCATCCTCAAATTTGGAACACAACTTGTTTAGATTTATGGCTTTGATTTTCTAGCTGTTATAGAGTTCAACATGTTTCATAAAATATACATTTTATATAAAATAATGTTCATAAATCATTTTCATAAACTTAAACCTATGTAACTTTTTATGACAGTTTTTTTGACACAGACATTTTTGTCCACTATGGACCTATGTGTAACTTTTTTAAATTGATGCACAAGGGTTAAGATGTACCTCTCATTTTAATAATTTAAACAGGCCTTTGAAGTTCAAACTTCAAGTTCAAAGGTAACAAACTTCACCATAAAATCATATAAGGGAGGTGTTCTGTGTTTCACAGTCACCATTTGACATTTAGCACTTTGAAAAAAAAAGAAATAAATTACATGAAAACTCCATTGCCAGGAGTTTTTGCCCAAACTTCAAAAGATTACTTTTATCACGTAAACTACATATATTCATTTAATCCGCATGTTATGCATAGGTGTGGGACAGTAGGGAACACAGTTGCATACCAGCAGAGTATGCTGTCCAGCATAAATCAAAGCACGTGACAGACAGTGGTCGGAGGAGAACACCTGAAAAAGGTGGCACAATTTTAGTTTAGTTTAGTTCAGTTTATTTTTTATATAGCACATTTCTACTGCCTCAAGTGCAGCCCAAAGTGCTGTACAATTCCATCAATAAAACCAAACAAAGAGAATACAAAACACAACAACATAAAATTAATATATTTAGGTCTCTCCTGGGTCGGAATTAAATGCCAAGCTATAAAAGTGCTTCTTTAAAGCCGTTTTAAAAGAATGCAACGTGGGGATGAACAATGAACGATACTCGTCTGTATTTGCAGTCCTTCGGATGAGACGTTAAACCGAGGTCCTGACTCTCTGTGGTCATTAAAAATCCCAGGATGTCCTTCGAAAAAGAGTAGGGGTGTAACCCCGGCATCCTGGCCAAATTTGCCTCTGTCTATCATGGCCTCCTAATCATCCCCATATACTGATTGGCTTCATCACTGTTTCCTCTCCACCAGTAAGCTGGTGTGTGGTGGGCGTCCTGGCGCAATATGGCTGCCGTCGCATCATCCAAGTGGATGCTGCACATTGGTGGTTGTTGAGGAGATTCCCCCCTTCTATGTAAAGCGCTTTGAGGTCTCAGAAAAAGCGCTATCTAAATGTAACGAATTATTATTAGTACTACGCAAGCCACGGTTCATCTGCGCGTTTGACCTGCGCAAATGCTGCCAGTGTGAAAGCAAAATGGGCGCGACCTGCTCCCGCTCTGCATACGCACAGCTGCTGACGCTCTGCTTGTGCGTCCAGTGTGAAATGGGTGTAAGGCTGACTCTAGGACCAATTTTCTCTGTATAATAGCATTATTGGCGAAACCTTTTTAGCAAATTATCTGTGTTTGCGCTCTGGAAAACATCAAAGGTTTCTATTTACAACAATTCTTTTTGTAGCATTGAGCAGTGTAGCCAATCACAGACATATCTGTTGGTGTCTTGAATGCAGTGGCCAATCAGAGGCATTTAAGTTAGCACTGAACAAAAACTGAAGGAAGAGAAACTAAAGAGATTCATTGTACAGTCAGCTTTACTGATTATAACAGAACTTTGTGAGATTGCAGTGAAATAAGATGATTATAGCGCTCTTTCTGCCATGCCAAATCCCGCATACAGTATGCTTGCTTTCCTGATAAAAATATGTGGTTTGTCGGGGTTAAGCTGGGTGGGGTGGGAGGGGAGGAAGGGATTGGTAGGTGGAGAGTTGATTTCATTTGTGTTTTCATGTTCTCATTCTGGCTTGTTTATTGTCATAAAATGAAAGGTCCCACTTTATATTAAGTGCCTTTAACTACTATGTACTTGCATTGAAATTTATAATTTGATACAATGGACTTATTGTGTACATACATCTTTTTACATTGTACTTATATTTTGAAAATACCTGCATGTAATTACAGCTGTAATTAATGTATGTAATTATTTTTGTAGTTACACTGTTGACCCTTCCCTTACACCTTAACCCACCCTTAAACCTACCCATGCCACCACACCTGTCCCTAACCTTACCTGTATCACACCTCAGTAGCAGCAAAATTGTTTTACAATACAACATCGACTCAATAAGTACATTGTACTTATTATTCGATGTAAGTACATAGTACTTAAAGCCACTTAATATAAAGTGGGAACAAATGGAAATATAATTTTTAAAAAATCTGGTTTGTTAATGTCGACATTTTGATCAAAATAATTTATCCTGAGCGTTTATGCTGGGATGTGTAGGTTGTGCGGTGACATGTAACTCGAAACCATTTCAAGGAAATCTATTTAAATGTGTCTCCTTACCCTGGAGTTGGGTCACCCTCTGCCTATGTTCAGAGAATTCATATTTAACGCATTATTACTCAAAATGGAACTTGAAACATGGTTATATTTATAAATGACTAATTGGCTAACACTCGGAAACCTGCCGCCTTCAACAATTTACATCTTTTTACGACTATTAAGAATGCATAAATAACTGGAATATTCCACATTGCGAACAGATGTTGATATATTTATACTATTCTTGCCTAGAAAAAAAATTTCAACATCTTATTATTATTTATCTTTGTTATTGTCATTATACTGTGTTAAATTCCTATCTCACACTATTATTATATTTACATTTAGTCATTATATACATGTTTTTAATTTGATTGCCCCCTTTTAGAACAGGTGGGTTGTCTGGTGAATTGTAGGCTGTTTTGCATCATGCAGATGAAATCTGTTTTTATCAGAGGTTTTATTTTGCATTAGAGAAAGTGTTTTCAAATGGATTATACAAAAGGAATAAATTAAGGCTTCTGACTGGCCAGAGCGCTTTTTCACTTTACTCTTGGTCAAAATAGACCTTGTTGTCATTTATTTTCTGCTCTTTTCATTTTACTCTTGGTTTCTGGTGTGTCTCTTTAGGATGAAATTGTCTGCTGGCAGCAGAGAGAATTTTAAATGGTGTGGAATATAACTGCCAGAAACTAACTTTGTGTTTGAACACAACGTGTGTTATTATTTGTTGTCGTTTGAGAGGGTTGGTGATGGTAGTTCTACATTAATAGCCTAGTAGTTGCTGCACTTACTTATTATAGTCTGTTATCTCTTCTTCTCCTCATTGTCCTCCTTTCATCTTTCAGATCCCAGTAATGGCTCCTTCAATCTCAAAGCACTTTCCGGGAGTTCAGGATATAGATTTGGAGTTTTGGCCCGAATTGTCAACTACATGAAGGTAATACAAAAATTTGCACATTTTCTAACATTTCCACAGTCCAATGGTCTGTTCAACAAACAAAAAATTGCTGCAGTGTCTTATCTGTCATTTTCTTGCTGCTTCATGATCATTTTCTTCTTGCATTAGTGCACATCACAGACTGAATTTCTTTTCTTTCTTTTTTTAGTGAAAAGGTTTATTTTAACTCAGGAGATTTCTGCAATTCAGAATACCTAGAGAATGACACATGGAGAATTAAATGATCCTGAGCTGAGCAATCCACACTGTCATTAAACACATGCTCCCTCCATCAAATGCCATGGGAAATGTCTTCCAAACTCAGCTCATCTATTGCCAGTCTTGTATTAGTACCAATATTGTGATCTATAATGAAGGTTTCTTCTGTTCATTTGTGAAGGTTTTCATATTGTCTGCTTGAAAAACAGTCCCTTGCTCTCCTAACAAGTTTCTCCATCTGACGTAAATAAACATTGTGTGAAATTTCACACTAATATGACTAATACACATTGTCAGAGTAATTTTATAGTTGTTTTATATTATCGTAAGCAGTCTTTTTTTTTATTTTTTTATCAGGCTTGGCAGTTCCCCACAGTGAAATTATGTACTCTCTACCATGACAGTAATTGAAGGCTGTCAGCCTGTAATCCACAGATGTAGATGTAGCTGTGACACATTTAAACTCTTTTTACATCTCTTTGTCTTTCTCTCTCTTTCTTTCTCAGACGAGACACCAGAGAGGAGATACTTATCATCTGAGTCTAGATGAAATTCTGGATGAGACCAAGCTGCTGGACATTGGCATGAAGCAGAAACAGTGGCTTATGAGCGAGGTGTGTGTGCATAAGAGGAAGACATTGGGTCTCATTCACTAATTATTGCGTAGATTATTCATATTTATATGCACAGAAGAACTTCTCACGAAAAAACTTCACAACACAACATATTTCACAAAAGTTGTTCTTAACTTTGAATTTTGGAGTATTGTAAATGAGTGACTGCATGTCCAAGGTTAGTAATTTGCATAAATGCATCCATATAAGGAGTTTTTCAGCCTTTCATCACTCTCAGCAAACATAAAACGCTCTATAAATATGCACTCTTGCCTGAAATTTTTCCATAAATTTTAGTAGGGCTGGGTTAAAAATCGTTTCTCATGTTGATGAACCTATATTGATTATCAAACCCCAAGAATCGATCTTTTGGTCTGTGCTGTTTTCAGTTGATGAATGAACAAAACTTTGTAGCGTGCCTCCCAACCAATATATGGGAACTGAACTGATCTCTTCCTTTTTACTATTAGTTACAGCATTAAATAAACATGAATGAACATCAGAAGGTATGTTGAAAGATATAGAACGACTTACTGAAATGTATCCTGTCTCATGTAATCGCTTAATCAGTGTTTCAGCTGCAGAAAGATGTCAATAAAACAGCTTGTAAACAATGTCACGTAACATTACATTTACCTTAGAAAAAACATTCAATTTCCTTAAACTCGTTAGTCAGCTAAAAAAAAAAAACCTCTAGAGAGGAGCATTTTGATAAATATAGCACTATTGCATATTCATTTTATTTTTTACTTAACCTGTTCGTCAGTATTATGTTTGAATAAATCGGTCATGTTTTTATGATAGCCACCATTCAAATGTTTATATTTTCAAAAAACGAATAGAAACAATGTAATTTAGAAAAGTTATTATCATAACATTATTATTATTATTATTATTATTATTATAAAAACTTTCTTATGCAATTTAAATGTGAGCAGCCTATACAAATCAGTTAACTTTAACCTTTAATATTAATGTACCAACTGGGGTTTCCTGTATAGTTTACAGCATTAGTTGAGAGATATTTATTTTCCTTGAGAAAATTTGTCATAATACCTGATATGTGCCCCAATGAATCAATATCGAATTGAATCAAATATAAATTGGAATTGAATTGAATTGCGAGCTTGTGAATCGAAATCGGATCGTGACCCTGATATCACACACACAATTAGTGAATGACACCCAATGTTCCCTTGTTAAAGGAACATTGGAGGTTATTTTATGCTTAATGTACATTATTTGAACAGCTTGTATATATCATACTGCTAATTACTACTGACTGTGTCTACAGCATACCATACGTATATTCATAGATAGTAGCTTGAAAATAAGAGATAATGTACAGTCAACCAATCATTATCATTAAATTTCAGCTTGAATCAAATTAATTTCTGAACACCCTGCCGGGTTTATTTCATGATGTGAGTTTTCATGAGAACAGTTTTGAAAGAAATCATTTGCATGGGACAACATTCAATTATATGGTTTAGCCATCTATTTATATATAAAATTATCGATTTTAATCAATTGTAATAATTAAAATGATTACATGATATGCTAATCACAATTAGTCACACACATCATGTTTGCCGAGAAAAGTCAGCAGAGAACGATAATTCAATGACATTGCTGTGGCAGTTGAATGAAGCATTGAATAGACAAAACAGCTTTAAAGCATAAAGGCCCGTTTACACCAAGAACGATAACTATAAGCGTCCACACCAGTGGAAAAATATCCTTCTGTTTATTGTAAGCGTGTGTCTGTCACTTTAAATGCTCAATCTCGTTACACCAGGATGGATTCTGATTGGATGTCTATGTTTTTATCATTCATCAGCTGGATAAAATCATTCTTAAAGTGATTCCAGTTTCTCTGTGCCATTATTGTTATAGCTGTGGTGTGAACTCTGCTACTCTTTAATATGGAGAACGATTTTTAGAACTATATCTTTATCGTTATCTTTACAGTTCTCATCCTTGGTGTGAATACTAACTTAAAGGGTTAGTTCACCCAAAAATGAAAATTCTGTCAGTAATTATCATGTTGTTCCAACCCCGTAAGACTTTCATTCATCTTCGGAACACAAATTAAGATATTTTTGATGAAATCTGAGAGATGGCTCTCTCCTTCATAGGCTGCTAGGTAATTGATATCCCAGCCCAGAAAAGTTAGTAAAGACATTGTTAAAATAGTCCAAGTGACTACAGTGGCTCAACCTTAAGTTTATCAAGCGACGAGAATATTTTTTTTTTTTTTTTTTTTTTTTTGCTTTAAAGTGTGGTATTGATGCATGTTCCCTGAAGTAGCAGCTGGACGTGCACTGATTAATGAATTTGCAAAAATATGCTTTGTAATTTGGTTGCTCTTTAATTGCTTGGGTGGTGAGAATTTCTTATTTGAATTTACTTACTTTTTTATTTTATTTTTTATTTTACTTTATTTATTTTTTCATTTTTCATTACAAATTAATGCATTACAATTTTTTTGACCACAGAATACCAATCAAAATCATGTGTTCCATAGAGCCTTGTAATAACACAGCATATTCCTTTTCAAGGGAAAGAGATCCATTCAAACCAAAATAGTAAATCTAACCTCTCCCTCCCTCCAGGCATTATCAAGTAATCCTAAGATTGATGTGCGGGAAGGGAAATATGCCTTTAAACCCAAGTATCATCTGAAGGATAAGAAAGCTCTGCTAAGACTACTGGACAAACACGATCAGCTGGGACTAGGAGGAGTGTTACTGGATGACGTTGAAGAGGGTCTTCCAAACTCTGCCAAGGCTATTAAAGTAACGCACTAATGTCACTCCTTTGAAAAAATAGGTGGATAGAATCTGGACCATATATTTAAATAATCAGTAGCACAGAAACTTCAAAATGTATTGGGACATCATTGAACAAACACACTGTGATTTATTTTATTTTTTATTTTTTTTACGATTTTCAAATGCTCCTTTTGTTTTAGCACTTAATTTGGATATAATATTTATTTGGAAATAATTCATTAACTCACAACATTGTGTATTTAATGTGTAGTTTTTGTTTAGAAAGCAGCAGATGAGCTTTTTTAAGATTTGAAATATTATTATTATTATTATTATTATTATTATTATTTTTTTTTTTTTTTTTTTTTTGTTCAGGCACTTGGAGATCAGATTATATTTGTGACCAGGCCAGATAAGAAGAAGATTCTATTCTACAATGACAAACATTGCCAGTTTGTTGTTGATGAAGGTGTGTGATGATTATCATAATTAAAGAGTGATTAATATTGACTTAATCCAGAATTGTCTGTTAGAAGAGTTCTGGTGATGTGGGTGGAGCTTCTCTATCGTGACGTCAGTATCATTCATTCTCCAGAGTTCCAAAAGCTGTGGCGCAGCGTTCCTGTTGATTCCATAGATGAGGAAAAGATCGAAGAGTATCTGAAGAAACAGGGCATATCATCCATGCAGGAGACGGGACCAAAGAAAATGGTGCGTTCTATCTCTCACATATACAGATAAACATTTACACACAGAGATACAAACACACACTCTCCAGATTGGCTGGTTCATGCATATTTGTGTGGAAGTGAACGGTTGCCGTGAGGTTGACGTGATTTGTCATTGGCTGTTACAGACGCCCATTCAGAAGAGGAAGAAACCTGGAACACAGAGAAAGAGACGGTTTAAGACTCATAATGATCATCTGAATGGAGTACTGGAGGACTACTCTGAGGGAGTTCCCTCCAAGAAGTGACACACACACACACGGCTGAAAAGACAAGACAAGAATATCTGTGTGATGTTTGTATATCTGATCTAACGTCTTATTGCCAAAACCATAAAGACATGCAGACACACACACACACACACACACACACCCCTTAGAACTGTACTGAGTGACACAAATGTGAACAGACTGTAAATATTTTGTTTTACTTTTTGCTAGTGCTTTAAGCAATGACTATTAAGCTCTTCTTTTTTTTAGATTTAATGATTAAACAAGAGCAATCAAACCACATCTATTGTTTTCTTTCAAAGTTATTCATCATATTTAAAAATGCCTTTATATATGCACATACAAAGTGTCTTGAAATGTAGCGTGTGTGTATATAATGTATACTACCATTCAAAAGGTTGGGGCCTTGTAAGATTTAAAAAAAAGTTTTTTTTTAATGAAATCAAATTTCAAATCGATGCTTTTATTTTGAATTCTAGAATCCTGAAAAAATGTCTAGTGGTTTCCCCGAAATATATTAAGCAACACAACTGTGCAATAACAATAAGAAATGTTTCTTAAGCACAAATTATATTTCACAATATTAGTGTTTTTACTGTAATTTTTAATCTTTTGGCTTCAAAAATGCTCTTCAGAAACCTACGGGTGACGTCATGGACACTACGTTCATTTATATATATATTTTTTTTACAGTCTATGATTATAACCCAGCAAATTAGACAGTTATAGAACACTTATAAGAATAAAGGACTTTCAAGTACTTCACACAACTTTTTCCAGCACTTCAAAGCTCAAAAGTCTGAATATTATTCCATTTAAATGTTATTTTTAATGTGATAACCAAAAAAAAATTTGTTCATCCTTCAAAGATTGTCCGAATTTGTAAAACTAAAAGTTTCATGATGTAGGAAAATTAACACTTGGTGAAATACAAACACATTTATTTTAAAATAAATACATGAAATTACCACAGTAGTATAATCAGTAGATGAGGAGTACTTATTGGCTGATTAGCCATTTCCTCTTCCTAACAGTTTTGTTTTGTTTTTTAACAAGTTTTGCTTTTTAATTTATTTTTAGAGATTATCAAATCACTATTATAACATTTAAAAAAATCTGTTTTTGTCTTTTTTTGACACTTTTTGTACTGAAGTGTGAAGTATATATTTGTAGGAAAGGTCACAATGTCTCATGAAAAACTAAAACTTTTCTTAAAATTGCAAAAAAATAATAATAATAATTTAATTATTTTCAGCAGAAATGCCAGTAATTGACTACAATACTTAACTCTGCAAAATCGTGTTGTAAATGGACACATTTACAGCACCATTTTACTCACGATTATGTATAATTTACTTGATTTTTTGAATAAAACTTATATTTAGTTGTTGTTTTTTTTCTTATGTAGTAACTGAATGTATTAAGGCAGTGTTCACAAAACAATCATGAGATTTTAATTATAATTATGATTATTTCATTTAAGATCCCTAATATTGTAGTTTGAATCATAATGTCTGCTTTATAGGTTTAACAATGCAAAAACAAAATCAAGTTCCCCCTGGAACCTGCTTAAATACCCCTGATTGGGATCTCTGTTATAGAGAATTAATTGTATTCAAATTGCAAAAACAAAATTCCAGTTCTAATCTGAAGAACCTGTGGCTATGAAAAACAAATTATCTTACACAAAAGCGGTTCTAGCACTACGCAGACGCGCACAAAGAAAGTGTTTTCCAATGAATAGATGCACTTGATCAGAACACCTCTTGCACAAATGTGAGTGTTGAACGTCATAAGGTTCTGAACGTCATGGTGGTTTTGATGGCATGTTATACGGCTATGCAAGGGTTCTGCTTTGTGTCAAATTGATTATGTGTTTGTTGGCTGAAAGGTTTCATATAATACAGTGTCTTCATTTTCAAGGCCCAGGCTCAATGGAAAAAGCATAATTGCTTTGCAGGCTGTTTGTTTTGAATGTTTTGTCCTGAAATTCGCCCGGGAAGAAAATAAATGCTATTAAAGGCAATTTATTGTAATTCAACTGTTAAAAGCTGACATTTTCATGTGGAAATTCAAAATATTCTAGTCAAATATTTCTCACTGCTTGCAAAAATATAGCAGTCTCCTTAGAATTATTAGTTTATTAAATGTAATTTCAGATTTAATTAATGAAAAGCAATCTTCATAAAATACTGCAAGTTCTTGTGTTTGCTGAATAAAATGTCTGTTGGATTCCTGTATTTACAAGGGGTTTACCAAGGGGAACATTAACATGACTAAAACTTAGTGTGCCTTTGTGCTTCCTGATCCCTGATGGATTTTGAAGCCTTGTTTGTGGATCTGGTCTTGACAATGAATACATTAGCTGGAGTTATGTTTCTCCATCTGTAAGGAGACTTTCCTCATATTGCAGTTGTGTTTAAGGATATCTAGGATGTTGTCATTATGTAAAGAATATTTACAAGGTTATCTGACACAAAAACAGAGTAGAGTATGGATGTGTGAGTATTCCTTTTGTTTTTAAATGCTTGTCTGTCTTATTCAGTTCTTTCAAAAAGGGACATTTGCATTCAAGAGTTGGTTGGTTCTACACAATGGCAACTTCAAAGAATGACAGCTCTTTCAGCAAAGATGAAGTAGGCCTACACTTTTGAAGTTATAGATTTTTAATGAAAAAATATCTATCTATTGAGATTTTATTAATTATTTACATTAAAAAAGCTATTTAGTTTGTTTTTTAACATCTTTTCATCATCTGGAAATTCCTCATTCCTCATCACTCACGTGTGTGTGGTTCCCAGTCAAGATGTAAAGATGTTAAACAACGTGTGTGTGTGTGTGTGTGAGAGAGAGAATTTGTCCACTCAATTGCAAAAAGACATAAACGAGAGCTTAGTTTACGATTCGCGCGCTGTCTGATGCGGCTGTTTGGGCGCGCACTTCAGGTGTGTGCCACTGCCCACACACAATTTTCCATGCAGAGCGCGAGTAATGCATTATGCAATTAACTCCCTTTTGCGTCGTCTTGTCAAAGCTTAAACTTTCTTTACGATCAAGCGCTGGCCAGTCAACTGTTCCGATTGTCGTTCACGTTTGTTCACGTTCATGCATTATTAGAACTGATAAATTTTTATAGGCAAACTGACCATTTCATACACCACTTGGCAGTGTTAATTTTAGGCCCTATGAAGACAGCGCGCGAATAGGCCTACTAAACTGAGCTCTCATTTATGTCTTCTTGCAATTGAGTGGACAAATTCACACAAAATTGTCAAAAAAGAGAGTATCCCTGTAAACATAGTCGGTTATGTGTATGTGCATTCGCTCTTAAAGTGACAGCAGCCCAATAGTCGTGCTGCTGTCTGTGTTTTTAATGTTAATCAAACAACAAAGTGGACAAAGAAAAAATCACTCTTTGCTCTTGACTGAATAACTGTAACTTTATTAAGGATTAATTAATAAGGATGTTTTATCTACAGTGAAGACTATACAGTGCTATTTTACATTTGCGTAGGCCTACTTTATTAAATTTCTCTAGGCCTATAGGCCTACATGAACTCAGACCTCCCTGAAAAACGTACTCGGTTACTAACGTAACCTCGGTTCCTTGAGAGATAAAGGGAACGAGTATTGCGTAGCTATATGCTATGGGAAAACTCCTTTTCTCTAGAATATTGAGGCCTTTATTTTAAAATAAATTAAATTTTGTTTTAAAATAAAGGCTTCAATATTTTTGAGAAAAGGAGTTTTCCTATAGTGTAGGCTATAGCTACGCAATACTAGTGAACCGTTCTCGAAAGGGAACCTGAAAAGCATTGATTATTTAATTTGTATCTTTGTTATATTGTATTTATTTGTGCTTTTGCTTTCAATTGATTATTTGTTCTTATTTTATTACTGAATGTTTACTTGACTTTAACAATGTTTTACATTTATATTAGTAGGCTAAGGCTAGTAATTTTAGCTGTGGTATCGAAATTGGACTAGCTAGAGGATTGTGAATTTTCACTGGTATCTAAAATGTTGGTGTCATTTGTTGCCTGTTTTTATATACATATATGCACACACACACATGTATATAGGCTATAGTAGCCCACACACACACACACACACACACACACACACACACACATATATATATATATATATATAATATATACTGTAGGCCTATGTATTTATATATGTGTATAAGGATATTGTCTTGTGCATACAAGGTCGATGTCCCTGGATACTGTTTCCATCTATTTTAATCATTTTAGAGTAGATTTCGTATATAAGATTGTGTGCAATTTATCTTATTTCCATTTGTTTTTGAAAGGAAAGCCTTTGCTCTCCTAAAACTGAGCACTGAGGTTATACGATCTTTTATAAAACAGTTAGTTTCAATCCTTGATTCTGATTGTTCAATAGGCCTATGTCACGAAAAAATTGAAGACCGGAAGTACGTCTATGACCGCTTCACCCAACGGTTCTGTATCACTACACAACACCCCTAGCAACCACTCTTAGCAACGTAAACATAGGCTATTCTCGTTGATGTTGTTGTTCATTGAAGCTTATAAAGTAAGTTAGAGATCGAGTAACGTTAAGCTTGTGTCTGCATTTACAGTAGGTCAGGGACAATTTTTTTCCAGCGGAAGGAAGGCTTTTAGTGATTTTACTTCATAAAAGTTGCATAGATATTCAGCTTTAATATTTGTATTGTGTGATCATCGTTTTATAAAAGCAATAAGGTAGGCTACTCGATGCTGCTGTATCGTGAATAAGTCACGGCTGAAGGGATTGCAGGCACTCCCTTATTGCTTTACTTAAAGGACAATTCCAGTGAAAAATGAACCTAGGGGTAATTAACACATGGTTACCGAGTCGATCGTTCCCTGGGATGCGTTTTCATGAAAATCGAATGTAAAGAGTTTTATTTGCTATTTTCTCAAAATAGCCTCACACTAACACGGTAGCATAATGAGGGTCCTTACATGCAAACCGAAGCATTGAGAACTTTGTAAGTGTACAGACAGTTTAATAAGAAGATACTTTATAAAGACAGAACATTACGCGTTTACAGGCAGGCGTCATCTTGGAAAACAGTCTCGACTAATCGAGTCACGAACGCCGTGCTAAGTGAGCTGGTCGGTAGGAATTACGTTTGTGAAATATAACGTAGCGCGGCGTTCGTGACTCGATTAGTCGAGACTGTTTTCCAAGATGCCTGCTGCCTGTTAACGCGTAATGTACTGTCTTTATAAAGTCTCTTCTTATTAAACTGTCTGTACACTTACAAAGTTCTCAATGCTTCGGTTTGCATGTAGGGACCCTCATTATGCTACCGTGTTAGTGTGAGGCTATTTTGAGCCTTGTTAGTGGTATTAACTAGCGATTTACTTTTACTTACTCTGTGCCCCATATAGGCTACTAGCGTTATAAGCTAATCTGTTTTTAGAGATAAAACTCTTTACATTCGATTTTCATGAAAACGCATCCCAGGGAACAATCAACTCGGTAACCATGTGTTATACCCCTAGGTTCATTTTTCACTGGAATTGTCCTTTAAATTGAAGCAAAAACATTCTACAATTTATTTTAGCTTTACATTCATCAAACACCATCACAGCAGCACAATCCTCAGTTTGCCTCTGGCGGCCCTTGGACCTTTGGGAAAATTGAACTTTGTAAGAACAGTTGTTGAATCCACTTTAATTTTTTGGCTCGTCTGAAAGCATATTTTCACTTCAATTTCAATCTCACGCTAGTTTTTCTGATTCTGAGATCATTGAGTGAAATGGAAACTTGACTTCCTTTTTTGTTGTCAGTGGTATCATTTCACAGAGGTCATTTTCCATTACCCCAGCCTTTCAATGACGTAATCATGTTCAGTTGTGAACCGTCCTCATGTTTTGAAGCTCGAAATCAAATAATAATACAAGGCTATACAAATATTAAATTGTTTTTTATATGATGCACATGTTTGTAATTTTTGTAATTTGGCACCTAGGCCTATCTGAATTCTTGAGCATTTTTTAATTAATTCTAACAGTTTCTGTATCAGAATGATCATTGCTGCTGAAAAACACATGTGAAGTCTTTCGGCAACAAAGAATATAAAAAATATTGTCAGTACTGGGTCTCATCCTCATTAGTCACCATGCCAACAGTCTCACAGCTGATTAACCCAAAATACTGGGGCAAAGCACCGGTAATCACTACAGCAACGTTACCAGCATAGCAATGCAGACCCACACACACACACACACACACACACACACACGATCATACGCGCGCGCGCGCGCACACAAAAGCAAACCACAGGTGTCTTCATCTTTTAATAGAAAAAAATATATATCTTTAAGAGTCTGTTGGTAATGACAATGGCCTAATAAACTTAACTGATGAATAATTTATGGTGGGTCGCTTTTTAATAATGCTGAATGATAACGCATAGGCTAGGCTACATCATTTTGCAACAGTGACAGTTTGATTAATGGATATATTTGATAGTGCTTTCGTGAAGATTGGATGTTTTGAAATTAATAGTTCTTCCAAATAATTGTGATTTGTGCTATAGCCTACAGCTCGCTGATATAAAAAGAAATGTTTTATTTTATTTAATCCCACAAATTGTCCTATTACCAGACAAATAAAAAATACATAGGCCTATATATAGCCTACATAGGCCTAAAGCACATGTTATAAACATAATTTCGGCGTAATTTCAACCCAAGCAGCTTTCTGTTGGTCAACGAGGCGAATGCGAGTGACCAACTTAAATACGAGCGAAATGTGCGCGGGGAACTTTTTCTCTCTCCAGCGAAACTCGATCGCGCGGATTACTATTGAAATCACTGCCTCACCCGCTAAACACCGGTAAACGTGACCGCGCCTTAATGAGGGAATATATTAATATAGCCTACGTCATTCAGAATGTGGGGAGAAACTCACACGCTTTAACTAACGTTAAGTTTAAATTACTCTTCTTGAAGTTTGGGTGGATTAAACACCTGCATCATGGTTGTGTGTCAACAAAAGAACAATATCATTTACATATAATGGCCGTTTTGTTTATTTATTTATTTTTTTGACCAGGTGTTTCCTTCTTAACCTTTCACACGCAACCTGACCCCTTCGAAACAGAGAAAGCTCTATTCTCTCCACTGAAACGCTTCACATGTCTGTAGCCTATGTTCCTTCCTGTTTCAGGGTATGCTGTTAGACATAATGGACTAGCCTAATAATAAATCCCATATAAATAGTGGAAATGGTTTTCTGAGTTATGACATCCGGCTGATTGTGACCTGCTGTAATCAACAAGCGTCAAACTGCCCGATACAATGTCATACTTGAAAACCAAACTATTGCAAATCTGTTTAGCTAGCTTATATAAAAACCTGATATCGCTTTTAAAACACTTGTTGCCATTTCATTTCAAGCCTGACCGCAACCACACTGCACATTGTGTCCACTTGGTGGCAGTGTTGCTGTTAAATTTCTTGCGTTTGGTGCAAATGAGGGACTAACACTAACAGCCAATAGTAAATTGATTAAAAAGAGATTAATCTAAAGTTGCATAATTATTAAATTGGTTTCTGTCCTACTTTGTTAATCAGATCCAGGAAACCTGTGTGCGCTCGTTACTTTAGGGGTGTTGTTGAAGTTCAGGCTGGCCACTTCTTGAATGCTTTTCGTTCATATGCTCCAAATTAATTAATTAAAGACAACAAATTTAGTTTTTATAAAGGACATGCAAAATATTATTCACGCATAGACAAAAATGTTATGTTTTTCCACAAAACCAGTTTAAAAAATTTAAGGATGTAAGTCTTCAGACCAAGAAGGCCTTTTAAGATTATGAAACATTCAAAAACTTTTGACTGGTAGAGTAAATAAAGAAATATGTATATTTTAAATCCTACAATCCCAAGTGTTTGATGTACAGTTGCTAGTAACACTGACAAAAGCTGTGGTTTGGAAATGTATTTATAAATATTAAATAATATATAGGCCCAACATAAATATTTGATTTCTGTTAAACCTGTGTTTCATCATGCCAGTGAAAGCGAAACAGTAGCATAAAATAGGATACGTTTGTGCTTTCTTCTCAGTGTATCATGAAAAGAAAAGAAAAATTGTGTGTATATACATATATACATATATATATATATATATATATATATATATATATATATATATATATATATATATACTGTGTAGCCTATATATATATAAACTTTTTTTCTCACAGTCACAGAAAACACTCATTAAGTTCTGTAAAATTAGATCCATGACATCCCAAGAGTTTTGATAGGATCCCCTGACCCTGTCTAATCCAGATTCATTATGAAGATCTCTTAGCAGCAGGAAGCCCACCCGGACACATGTGACCTTTCTGAATATGATGCCATGAGAGGCAAATACTCTGACCCACGGCTGCCCTGCTGTGTTTATCTTTGTGTCTTTCATTACATAGCATACGCTTTTAGGTGCACATGGGAGTGAGTCTGAATGGAATAGCAGGGTCCTTACACATATTCAGAAAATGCGTTGTGTTTCCTGTTCTCTTTCTCTCTTTCTCTGTCAAACTGCAGCAGAACAGATGCCGTGGGAATGCTACAGCACACACTAGTGCAGATGTTGCTTATTGTTTTCCTTATGAGACAAAATTATTTTATATGGCATTTTCTGTCATACTGCACCTCTCGTACATTTTAGGACCCATTGTGTAGCTGACAAACTCAATATACTTGACCTGACATTGGCTGACAGCAGGACACACAAGCATGACTTTGCAGATGTAATAGCCCCCTCAAAACTGTTTTCAATGAAAATCAGAAAACGGATGCTTGTGAAGGCTTTTAAAAATAGACCTTACCTTATTTACTTTCTTAATACATGGTTCCTGTTCTTAAAGTCACCATGAACTCAAAATTGACAGTTCTTATTTTTTTCCACGCAATACTGCAGTGTTTATTATAAAGGATTTATCTGTGCTCAATCATGATTTGTTTTTTTGTTTTTTTATTTGTTTTTGTTTTTATTCATGTGCCCTTGTAATCTTTAATCAAATCTTCCCATCCCCCTCACAACAACATCTGATGAAGGGCTGAGCGATCTTTTTTTTTTTCTCCAGCAACCTGTTACTCATATGAAATCACAGCAATTAGCAAACAACGATCCAATCATCTCCCTCTTGGACAAAATCAAGTCCTGTCCTACATGTTTTCTTGTTCAAGAAGCCATTTTCATCACAAAGAAAGGATTATCACAATTTCCATTTCATGCCGACTTTAAAGGGCGTTCACACTGACAGTGATTTGCAGCAAGAAAAGAAACAAGACATCTTTCATTTTCAGAGCTGGCAATCTAGTGTACAAGATTCTACCCCTCCTCATTCAATTTTATAAACATAACGTATTATTATGATATCTTGTTCTAGCAAATCAAAAGAGCTTTTATTAACCAGTTATGGCTAAGCTAATAGACTGAGCTGTTTACGTACTTATTGAAGGCTAACTGAAAACACAATGTACTAGAACTTTTTAATTTGACTTTTTTTAGCTTTAATGTCATATGTACTACTTTTAAGATATTAACATTTTGTCATGATTAATACTAAATACGAGAAAAGCAATTTACTATTTGTAATGGTGGTAGCATTGCAGTAGTGTAACCTTGGTGTAGATTGTTTAAAACGTTAGCTTAGCTTTTATACTTCTGCCAAATGTGTTTAGGTGTTAAACCTTCATTTGTGAAGTTTGTCTTGATGAACAAAACATGTAAGAATCACAAACTGGTTTCTAACCCTAACCAGGGTAATGCTAACTTCCAGGTTGGCCTACAAAAATATGTCATCCCTGCAGCACTCTATTCAGTGCAGAATCATTTATTTATGTTATTATGAGCATTTACGTATTTAAAAAAAAAATAACATATGGCATGTTTTGCAAGCTAACTGCTGCGTAGGGATGAGCGGGGCACAGCCTAGTTGTAACACACTTGTTTTAAATACTTCCACAAAAGCATGACAAAACTTAGTGTATTTACTAGTTGCCATATCAACACTATATAGAGAAAAACATGCACCAAAATTCAGAAATCTTTGGAAGATATCTCTGAACATTTATTTAACCATAGCAAATATTAATTTCTTAATTTTTCATCAAAAATTTTTTGCATCAAAATTTGAGAAATCTGATATTATTTGAAATCCCAATCTGTTATTTAACAGTTGAGATAGTTCTTTAATGCTTCGCTAACTAGCAGAAGACACTGGCCAGGTTTAAATCCCAGTTGTGCAGGTGGGGCATGTACAAAAACACGTACAATGTGCCCCTAATATAACTATTCTGTGATGTTAGCGATATAATTCACATTAACAACGTTTATGAATTCTTTTAAGAAACCATAAAAAGAGGTGAAAAAAGACTGAGAATCAATGTTCAGAAATGATTAATTATTATGATGTTTTGTATGTTGTACCCTGTGTGTCCGTTGTCAAATTAAAAAATTAGCTTATTTTTAATTATTAAAATATGCCATTATTTTATGAAAAAGTAAATGATTGTATTTTATTGAGAAAATATTTTAGTTTGTCTTGTATATTTTTTGTTTAGATCAGATAACATTTTAAGCTGTCATATGGTTATGTTACAATGTGCCCCTCACATGTTACAACGTACCCCACCTATGGGGCATGTTGTCACATTTCACTTCCATTCTTTTGGGGTAAATCAAGAAAAAAGTATACACTGTATTAATGAAACAAAACCACATAATTGTACTATGTGTGAAATGAATGCGGTAAAAAATAAATACACTGAACCCTAAGTAGGTTTATACAAACTGCCTAAGTAGGTTTACACAAACTGAGCAAGTCAAAAAGCGTTAGGTTGTGCCCGCTCTCCCCTACTTGCTTAGCATATTGCTAGCACAGTATAGCATGCTAGCTTAGCCTATACCCTTAACACATAATTATAACAGTCCTTACGGCTTTTAAGGCACTACCCCCATGGGGTCCTAGGCAGACTCGACTCATTGGGCTGACAGAATGGACGGACTTATCTGTAGCATAAGTGACATTTTTTGCAAATCAGCATTGATACAATGTAGCAACTACTAATGAGAGTGCAGACAGTTATATTCGCCAGAAACCAACAGCTCAGCGACCTCCAGAGATTAAATCACTGTCAGTTTGAACAGCTTTATTCATTGGTGCATGTTATTCCAAAAAAAAAAAAAAAAAAAAGGGGGGGGGGAAAGTATAAACTTTTCAGCTGATGTCATTGATATTATTCAACCCCCTGTCTCCAGCCATCTGGCTCCATCTTAATATGTAACGCCCACTTTTTACAATCCAATCAATTCCTGATGGATAAAATCAAGTCCTACTTAATTTTTTTCTTATCTTGTATACCATGTTTTACTCGGCTCGGAAGTACATCAGATTAACGAAGTGAAATGGTCCTGAACACTTTTCCATGAATTAAAAAAATTGAAGGCAATCTTTTGATCTTGTTTCAATCAAACACATACCAAAGATTATTTAGGGGATATTTTTCTTCCAAAGCAACATATAGGACATCAGTGACAGGGGCAGTTGGCCTGGAGCAGTGTAAGTTAAGTGCCTCACTCAAGGGCGCAATAGAGATAAAGATCCTTTAGTAATGCTCTAATTCACATGTCCTGCTATCTGGGATCAAACCTGTGACATTTGAATTACTGTCCCAGAGCCTAAACCAGTAAGCTACAAGCACCAGCTGACCTGCCCACTGACCCACTGACGCAAGCCTCCATCCCAGCCGTCAGTCAAATACATTTATATTAAAGTCCTCAGTGGTTTTCATTTAACAAAGGGTTAACGGAATAAAAATGTTTGTGAGGTGACATGTACGAGACGCTTGAAGAGATTGAGTTTGATGAGCTGAAAAAAGAAAATCTGCTTTACACAAGCTGCCAACTGCAGAAACAGAACACACACTCATATACACACACGGGCTGCCAACTGTGATATGGAGACAAAATTGTCTCTCACACTGAGTTGTTTTTGCCTGTAGGCACATCAATACTTAAACACAACATGTTTATATCTCAATCTTTACACAAATAGACACTTTAAAAAAGCATTAGCAAAAAAACATTATTTTATGGGCACGCATGGCACATTGGCATTTACGCACTGCCACACTTTAAGGCTTTGCTTGTTATTTTCTAACGTTGGCTCAGGCAGTCACCTTTGACCTCTTGAAAGCTCTTCTGACAAACGGAAACCACGACAACAGGTGAATAAAATAATCACCATGGAAACCAGAAGCATATGAAACCCTTTGCTTTGGAGGAGGCTAATTCTTTATTTCCGAGAGGCTGTGCTCTATGGTCACATTAAGAATTCTGCATGTGTATGTGTGCCAGATGTCAGCACATGGGTCCACACTGCAGGCCTCGTGATAATAAATGGCACTTTATACAAATTTAGTGTCAACTATTACACGCGTTAGACAGAAATCATAACCTTAGATAACATAACATATAACATAACCTTATTATTTCATGATTTTCACCCATGCATTACAAAAAAAGTAAAAAAATATATTATGACCCCCAAAAGGCTCTTTCAACTTGTCATTTAATTATTTTAATTTTTTTACACGATTGACTGAATTCATTACGTGCAAGCATTTTTCTGTAATTTATGGGAATTTTTATCAAACTAACTAGCTAGCTCCTGAACTGATCTTGATCCTGCTCCACAATTGTCCTCACTCCCACAGGCTCCACCCCGATCCTTTGGTTTCGCCATTGTCCTCACTCCCACAGGCTCCACCCCCATCCTCTGGTTCCACCGTTGTCCTCACTCCAACAAGCTCCACCCCGATCCTTCGGCTCCACCATTGTCCACACTCCCACAGGCCTCCACTCCGATTCTCCGGCTTCTCAGTTGTCCTCACTCCCACAGGCTCCACCCCGATCCTTCGACTCCTCCATTGTCCTCACTCCCACAGGCTCTACTCTGATCCTTCGACTCCACCATTGTCCTCACTCCCACAGGCTCCACCCCCATCCTCTGGTTCCACCGTTGTCCTCACTCCAACAAGCTCCACCCCGATCCTTCGGCTCCACCATTGTCCACACTCCCACAGGCCTCCACTCTGATCCTCCAGCTTCTCAATTGTCCTCACTCCCACAGGCTCCACCCCATCCTCTGGTTCCACCATTGTCCTCACTCCCCCAGGCTCCATCCCGATCCTCCGGCTCCACCATTGACCTCACTCCCACACGCTCCACCCGATCCTCCGGCTCCACCATTGTCCTCACTCCCACAGGCTCCAGCCTGATTCTCTGGCTCCACCATTGTCCTCACTCCCACAGGCTCCACCCCGATCCTTTGGTTTCGCCATTGTCCTCACTCCCACAGGCTCCACCCCCATCCTCTGGTTCCACCGTTGTCCTCACTCCAACAAGCTCCACCCCGATCCTTCGGCTCCACCATTGTCCACACTCCCACAGGCTCCACCCCCATCCTCTGGTTCCACCGTTGTCCTCACTCCAACAAGCTCCACCCCGATCCTTCGGCTCCACCATTGTCCACACTCCCACAGGCCTCCACTCTGATCCTCCAGCTTCTCAGTTGTCCTCACTCCCACAGGCTCCACCCCATCCTCTGGTTCCACCATTGTCCTCACTCCCCCAGGCTCCATCCCGATCCTCCGGCTCCACCATTGACCTCACTCCCACACGCTCCACCCGATCCTCCGGCTCCACCATTGTCCTCACTCCCACAGGCTCCAGCCTGATTCTCTGGCTCCACCATTGTCCTCACTCCCACAAGCTCCACCCCGATCCTTTGGTTTCGCCATTGTCCTCACTCCCACAGGCTCCACCCCCATCCTCCGGCTCCACCATTGACCTCACTCCCACACGCTCCACCCGATCCTCCGGCTCCACCATTGTCCTCACTCCCACAGGCTCCAGCCTGATTCTCTGGCTCCACCATTGTCCTCACTCCCACAAGCTCCACCCCGATCCTTTGGTTTCGCCATTGTCCTCACTCCCACAGGCTCCACCCCCATCCTCTGGTTCCACCGTTGTCCTCACTCCAACAAGCTCCACCCCGATCCTTCGGCTCCACCATTGTCCACACTCCCACAGGCCTCCACTCCGATTCTCCGGCTTCTCAGTTGTCCTCACTCCCACAGGCTCCACCCCGATCCTTCGACTCCTCCATTGTCCTCACTCCCACAGGCTCTACTCTGATCCTTCGACTCCACCATTGTCCTCACTTCCACAGGCTCCACTCCCATCCTCTGGTTCCACCATTGTCCTCACTCCCCCAGGCTCCACCCCATCCTCTGGTTCCACCATTGTCCTCACTCCCCCAGGCTCCATCCCGATCCTCCGGCTTCACCATTGTCCTCACTCCCACAGGCTCTACTCTGATCCTCCAGCTTCTCAGTTGTCCTCACTCCCACAGGCTCCACCCCATCCTCTGGTTCCACCATTGTCCTCACTCCCACAGGCTCTACTCCGATCCTCCGGCTTCTCAGTTGTCCTCACCCCCACAGGCTCCACCCCGATCCTTTGACTCCTCCATTGTCCTCACTCCCACAGGCTCTACTCCAATCCTTCGACTCCACCATTGTCCTCACTCCCACAGGCTCTACTCCAATCCTCCGGCTTCTCAGTTGACCTCACTCCCACAGGCTCCACCCCCATCCTCTGGTTCCACCATTGTCCTCACTCCCCCAGGCTCCATCCCGATCCTCCGGCTCCACCATTGTCGTCACTCCCACAGGCTCCACCTGATCCTCCGGCTTCACCATTGTCCTCACTCCCACAGGATCCACCCTAATTCTCTGGCTCCACCGTTGTCCTCACTCCCACAGGCTCTACTCCGATCCTTCGACTCCACCATTGTCCTCACTCCCACAGGCTCTACTCCGATCCTCCGGCTTCTCAGTTGTCCTCACTCCCCCAGGCTCCACCCCATCCTCTGGTTCCACCATTGTCCTCACTCCCCCAGGCTCCATCCCGATCCTCTGGTTCCACCATTGTCCTCACTCCCACAGGCTCTACTCCGATCCTCCGGCTTCTCAGTTGTCCTCACTCCCCCAGGCTCCACCCCATCCTCTGGTTCCACCATTGTCCTCACTCCCCCAGGCTCCATCCCGATCCTCCGGCTCCACCATTGTCCTCACTCCCACAGGCTCCACCTGATCCTCTGGCTCCACCATTGTCGTCACTCCCACAGGCTCCACCTGATCCTCCGGCTTCACCATTGTCCTCACTCCCACAGGATCCACCCTGATCCTCCGGCTCCACCATTGTCGTCACTCCCACAGGCTCCACCTGATCCTCCGGCTCCACCATTGTCCTCACTCCCACAGGATCCACCCTGATTCTCTGGCTCCACCATTGTCCTCACTCCCATAGGATCCACCCTGATTCTCTGGCTCCACCGTTGTCCTTACTCCCACAGGCTCTACTCCGATCCTTCGACTCCACCATTGTCCTCACTCCCACAGGCTCTACTCCGATCCTCCGGCTTCTCAGTTGTCCTCACTCCCCCAGGCTCCACCCCATCCTCTGGTTCCACCATTGTCCTCACTCCCCCAGGCTCCACCCCATCCTCTGGTTCCACCATTGTCCTCACTCCCACAGGCTCTACTCCGATCCTCCGGTTTCTCAGTTGTCCTCACTCCCCCAGGCTCCACCCCATCCTCTGGTTCCACCATTGTCCTCACTCCCCCAGGCTCCATCCCGATCCTCCGGCTCCACCATTGTCCTCACTCCCACAGGCTCCACCATTGTCGTCACTCCCACAGGCTCCAGCCTGATTCTCTGGCTCCACCATTGTCCTCACTCCCACAGGATCCACCCTGATTCTCTGGCTCCACCATTGTCCTCACTCCCACAGGATCCACCCTGATTCTCTGGCTCCACCGTTGTCCTCACTCCCACAGGCTCCACTCCGATCCTCTGGCCCCACTGCTGTCCTCACTCCCACAGGCGAGTGTTTTCATTTGACAGTTGTCATTGATCAATCTGTGTTAATGGAGTCAAGTTATTGTTTACCCACTGAAGGACTGGAAATGTTATGTCTGTGATGTGACCTGTCATTTGGCTATTCTCCGAATCCTTTGTCTGAAGTAAAACTTAATATACATATATTTATTTATTTTATTTTCCTTACTTTCAGGTGACCCATGAGAATAATCAATTATCATTGGAGGATGTGGAGAAGATAATAAAAAGCATTGTATAATTTTAGAAAATTCCGAATTGAGTGTAGTGAGAAATATTCTCCATGTGAGCCTTTCCTTTTTCATTATGTTTATAGATGTTGCCTGTTAAAGGTGCTCTAAGCAATGTCACACATTTTTTAGGCTGAAACATTTTTTGTCACAAACAGCAAACATCTCCTCACTATCCGCTAGCTGCCTGTCCCCTGAACACACTGTAAAAAAATGCAGTCTCTGTAGACAGCCCAGGCTCCACAAACGGCAACAAAAACAAACTGGGCCAACCTGTACCACGAAACATAACAAACAGTGTTCCAGCCAATAACCGACAAGAATGATTTGGGGGTGGGGGTTAGGGGGTTAGTGCGCGTGCACATGAAGGGGGTGTGGGGAGTGGAGGAGAGAGAAGCATGAAGAGGGAAGTTAGCTAGAGGAGAGATGTCCTAGACAACGACTAACGTTAGAATTATATTCTCTTGAATTTTGATATGGCCGACACACGACCAAAGAGACGACGTTCCAATGAACAAATAGCAAAGAAGAGGGAAAAGAAGAAGGAACACGCGAAGTCCTGAATTCATGACTGTTTCAGGGAGCACGGAAGGGAGGGGGAGGGGACGGGATGAGGAGGAGGGAAGGTCGAGCTACCCTCCGTTTTGTTTGACAATACTTCGAACGTCAACAAGAAGTGACATCACCCAACATTGATTAGAGCACTTTTAAAGACCACTTGTTAAATGAGGAGCAGTGCTTTTGTGCAGCTACTGAAAAGGGTCAAGGAGGTATTCACAGGGTCAAGGAAGTATTCACAGGGTTTTTACAAAAGCTTTGATGGACATTCTGTGCTTTAACCTTTATGATTCAAGATAATGGATGCACAGTATCAGTATGGGGTGTGATACTGTGTTTATGTGCTTGTTCTCATTAAAATGCTCTTATACCAAAAACAATACCTTGCAGCTAGGGTTGTTGTTTTATGAGCAGACAACTATTTGAGCAATTGCATTTGGCAGAGTGTATTAAGCATACTTTACAGTTGGTGAAAATATTAAATATGCTAGCCTCAAATTACCAGCCCTACTTTATTATACCTTACTAAAATACTGTACAGGTTTTTGTTTAGGCAAGTGCTAGAACGTCCTGTACTTCGTGTGTAAACATGGTTGGTGCATCTTTTATTTAGTGTATGTACATCTGTGTTTAAAAAAAAGCAGTTTTACCAAAGTATTTATTTAATGAGCTGTTTTCAGTCATATTAGACAATTATGTCTAAATAAAAATGTGTGTTTTTTATGATGTGACCATAAATACAAAGTCATGAAACGTCATGAAACGTCTAGATGGTTCAGGCTAATCCCTAACTCAACATATAGGGCACAGCTGAAGGCTAATAGCTAACATGCTCAATCTTCAAATACTTGGTTAGCATTTACCTTAGCAGTGCAGTGCGCTTTCAGAAACCCTCTATCCTCCCCAGCTCCACCTGTATAGATCTGCTATGGGAATTCATCAACGCTATATTGTACAGCAGCAGAAGCATGTCTTACTTGCTCATAGCAGCGTGTTGTGTATGTAATGGCAGTAGCAAGTACCAGATCTACTCCACCCAGACCAAATATATCAACATTGTCATCCCCATTGCCATGCCAACCACTCCGAAAGTTGTCATGACAGAACTTCCCTTTCACCAAACAAATATATGTTTGATAATTATGTAGCTCATAATGTGGTTTTACATACATGCTTTAGAATAATTATTTTTTAATATGATTTCACATTCACTGATTGTTCAGTTTAGAAATATCGAACATGGACAAATGTGCAGAATATGTGGGACCTGTTGAGGCGCTTAAAGGATTAGTTCACTTTAAAAAAAACTTTTGCTGATATTTTACTCACCCCCATGTCATCCAAGATGTCCATGTCTTTCTTTCTTCAGTCGAAAAGAAATTAAGGTTTTTGATGAAAACATTCCAGGATTTTTCTCCATATAATGGACTTCAATGGACCCCAAACGGTTCAAGGTCCAAATGACAGTTTCAGTGCAGCTTCAAATGGCTTTAAACGATACCAGACGATGAATAAGGGTCTTATCTAGCGAAACGATCGGTCATTTAAAAAATAAATAAAAAAGTTTAAGTTTTATACGCACAAATGCTCGCCTTGCTCTATTCTGTGATGCGCGTTCGTGACGTCACGTTCGTTTGGGGCCCATTGAAGTCCATTATATGGAGAAATGTTTTCATCAAAAACCTTAATTTCTTTTCGACTGAAAAAAGAAAGACATGGACATCTTGGATGACATGGGGGTGAGTAAATTATCAGCAAAAGTTTTTTTAAAAGTGAACTAATCCTTTAAGTGGATTGGCCTGAGATGTTAGTACGATGTCTTGTTCTAGTTTGCAGCATGGTGTGTCTTAATTCCTTAATTGAATTTCTCAGGTTATATTATGAATTCAGCTCAATATTGTATAACTGTTGAAGTACAGTAGGAGATTATCAGACCATTGTTTATGGCCAGATGTGTAAAACCATTAATAAGAATTTTGGTGTGTAGTAATATTTTCACATAATTGTATGTTTAGGCATATCTCATGTTAACAGTTGAACTTGTCCTGATAGATGATTTCCATCATATGTGCTCCAGTTTTAGGCACAAGTCCTGCTATTTAAAACAATTTTTTTTCTTGTTTGAGAAGCCTTTTCCCTTGGATTTATAATCAACAATAGAGAAGAAAAGACTATAGCAACTTCTGTTTCATGCTGATTTAAAGATTAGATCTTTACATCTTTCCATTTCTTAGAGAAAAAAATGCTTGAAATGGGTTCATTATACTTAATGAAAAACACAACACCAATAAAACAGTATAATGACAACAGTGTGTGTGTGTGTGTGTGTGTGTGTGTGTGTGTGTGTGTGTGTGTGTGTGTGTGTGTGTGTGTGTGTGTGTGTGTGTGTGTGTGTACTTGTACAACTATCTTTGTGAGGACCAGTTTGAGTTTTAGACCATTGGAGTGAGGACAAAGAGAGAAAAGTGAGGACATTTTGGCCGGTCCTCACTTTCTGAGACCCCTTTAAAGGCCTGTTTGAGGGTCAGGACTTGGTTTTAGGGATAAGGTTATAATTAGGTTAAGGGTAGATTTAGGGTCAGGGTTCGGGTTTTATTTATAGTACTGAATACTGTTTCTTACAACAACACACATTGCTTGATACATTTTCTTACAACAACACACATTGCATGATACATTCACTCAGCTAAAGACCTGCTGTGATGATTTATGATTTATATGAAATGATTTATACTGTCAACCTTTAATGATCAAACTTTTTTATCATCTTTTTTAAGGCATTGTTCTCTGTGTATATACAAATGAATCATTTTCTGTGACATTTATCATTAACTTATCCAGAATCTTTATTTTTAGTTATTGGTTATCCACAATCAAATCTCAGTTTATTCATTGTCACTTCACATGGAAAAAAGGACTAATTTATGAAAAGTTTCATTTCATTTCAGAGGAAAACCATATAAATATGTAGAGATGGACAAAGTACACAACTTCCTTACTTGTGTGAAAGTAGAATACAGATAGGCTACTGGTCAAATGTTACTCCATTACAAGCAAATGTTGTAAAGACAGATTTTTACTTAAGTAAAAGTACAGAAGTAGCCTACTTGTTTTTAAAGGTACTTGAATATCAAAAGTAAAAAATAAATGTCAATGCATTGTTTTATTATTGTTGCATTGTTACAGTACCTTATGCCTCTGAAGCAACCTAGTGAATACACTGACCAGTTTGTAGTAATTGTGGAATTAAGAACTTTTAGCATGTTAAAAAACCTATAGAAATTAAACAACTGAATTGATAAAAAAAGACTGCCATAATCATCTTCATTTTATTTTATTTAACACTCCTACCACCCCCGCAAAATAAGTACATATCTCTGTGTATCCATTCATGCACATTTGAATCAAGTGGTCTGTAAATACAGACTGATCAGAAAAAAACCCCAGCTACACAACCATAGCTGTATAACTGCCCAACAGCAATACTGCTTTAACAAAGAGCAAAACAGAAATACTTATTTGCCATGAAAACAAAACTTTCAAACCATTAGTTGTGACAACGATACTGTCTCTCACTGATCACTAGTAGAGAGAAATCGTACTAATCACCGACCTTCACGACACTTGACCATACAAGACAAGAGTGTTTACTGATAGGCTGTCTGTCACCTGCAAAAATCCAATAAAAAAAAATCATGCCCTGACTAACATAACTACTTTCTACTCAAGGACCTTGACAGAAATGTAGTGGAGTAAAAAGTATGATATTTGTCTTTCAAATAGTGAAGTTAAAGTAACAAGTTTCCAGAAAAAATAATACTAAGTAAAGTACAGATACTCAAAAAGTGTCCTTAAGTACAGTATTTAAGTAAATGTACTGTCCACCTCTGTGTAGATCTATACTGAGGAAAAAGTGTTTCAGATTCAATTTTCATTTAGCCAAATCACATAACAGGTTTCCCATAATTTGGTCGTAATTAATTCTGCTGACAAATTTAATTCTTGCAAAATGGGTCCAATTACTACTAACTTAAATGTAAAAAAGATTGAATGCCTTCCCGGTCCACATGAAGTTGACTCATTAGTCACCATATATCAAAGATAAATGTTCATTCTTGAAAAAAATCAAGTACATGATTTAATAAAATGTGAGACCATAATATGAGAGCACTTTTACGGTTTCTAATGCCAAGCCACTTATTTATAGCAATATACACTCACCAGACACTTTATTAGGTACACCTGTTCACTCATTAATGCAAATATCGAATAGCAACTCAATGCATTTAGGTCTGTAGAGAAGTTCAAACTGAGCATCAGAATGGGGAAGAAAGGTAATTTAAGTGACTTTGATTGTGGTTGTTGGTGCCATGACGGGCTGGTCTGAGTATTTCAGAAACTGCTGATCTGATGGGAATTTCACACCCACCCACCCATCTCTAGGCTTTTCAGAGGATTGTCTGAAAAATATCCAGTGAGCGGCAGTTCTGTGGGTGAAAATGCCTTGATGATGCCAGAGGTCAAGTGTAGACTGGCCAAACTGGTTTGAGCTGATAGAAAGTCAACAGTAACTTAATTGCTCGTTACAACCGAGGAATGCAGAACAGTCTCTCTGAATGTATAATACATTGAACCTTCAAGATGGGCAACAGCAGCGGAAGACACACCGGTGCCAAACCTGTCAGCTAAGAAAAGGGGATTGAGGCTAGAGTTTGCACAGACTACCCAAATTTAGACAATAGAAGATTTGAAAAAAGTTGCCTGGTCTGATGAGCCTCGATTTCTGCTGCAACATTCAGATGGAAGGGTCAGAATTTGGCGTGAACAACATGAAAGCATGGATCCATCCTGCCTTGTATCAACGGTTCAGGCTGCTGATGGTGGTGTAGGCCACTGGTGTGGGGGATATTTTCTTGGCACACTTTGGTCCTGTTTTGAGCATTGTTTAAACGCCACAGCCTACCTGAGCTTTTTTGCTGACCATGCCCATCCCTTTAAAAACAGTGTACCCATCTTCTGATGGCTACTTCCAGCAGGATATGTGCCATGTCACAAAGCTCAAATCACCTCAAAGTGGTTTCTTGAACATGATAGTGAGTTTACTATACTCAAATGGACTCCATAGTCACCAGATCTCAATCCAATACAGCACCATTGGGATGTGGAAGAACGGGAGATTTGCATCATGGTTGTGCAGCTGACAAATCTGCAGCATCTGCGTGAGGCTGTCATGTCAATATGGACCAAAATTTGAGGAATGTTTCCAACACCTTGTTGAATCTATGCCGCAAAGAATTAAGGCAGTTCTGAAGGCAAAAGGGGGTCCAACCTGGTACTAGTAAGGTGTACCTAATAAAGTGGCTGGTGAGTGTGTGTATATAGCATAATAAACTAAATAGCAAAATGTATAGATTTGGTGCTTTGTATCTAAACAACTTTAAAGTATGATTTTAAAGTGCCATTGTTCATGCATTACTTGATGGTCTTAAAGGCAGGGTAGGTGATTTGTTCCAGAAACATTTTTTGTTATGCTAAGTTAAGTGATCTGAATAGTCTGTGGAATGGCCTGGACCAAAAAATGTTCGTCCAGTCAATGCATTTGGTCTGAATGCAATGATACGATGTCCTACCTGCCTGTCAGCATATGTATTTCCCTACCTCCACGCTCCCTGCTTGCACAGACGTCACACGTCATCAGCGCGTTTCATGCTATGCAGGGTTAGACAGACGTCAGTCACCAAGCACCGCAACAACCTTTTACATTTACTCCTGAACCAAAACAACAAGCTAATGCTGCATTCACGCCATGACTACCGTAATTTGGAAGAGAAACACGTGCCGTTATACTCGGAGCGGTTTGTGACTTGAATTTATGTTTCAATAGTGAACACTATAAACGCCGAAATGATTCTGCAGCAGTTGTTCATGTTCTTTATTATTGTAATGTTATGTGCTTTGAGACATGAGGTAGTTAAACACCGTCTCTCGTGACGCTTTTTAAAAAAAAGTATTAGATCCACCCAGCAGAACTGTGGTTTTCATATTGCAACAGTTGTGTGCTAATTTGGATTCGTCACTGGAGTTGTTTAACTGTGTTGTTATAATTGGAATGCAGCAGCGTTCCGTACTACTGTGTTCAATTTACGTTTTCTGCGGTCGAAAAAATGCAGTCCTTTTTTTGTAAGGGTGTGGACACGAGCGTAGGAATGTTAGAGTGCATAAGTGATGCTAAGAACTCTGTTATCTCAGTAAGACTCCTGTTCCTTCCTTTGTTGTTCCTTTACCCAGAATCCCTGCTCTCTGTCTCTGTCTCCGTCTCTCTCTCTCTCTTTCTCTCTCTCTCTCACACACACACACCATTCTTAACTCTGCTGGCTGCGAGAACTCTAGCAGCACTGTTATGATTCTGCCTCTGATATCCTGCTGTTGGCGTTTCCATGGTTACTCTGCATTTCCTAAATCCTAAAGAGAATGAAAAATGGAAGTTAGATAAAGTTTAATAAGCGAGAGATAGCATAGGGAGAGAATTAGGTATAGCTCACCCCCATCAGCATTTACAATAAAGCTTGTTGACCCTTTGTGCTCACAGAACTGCCTTTGCACCTGTTCAGAAAGACCGGAGGCTAGTTTAAGGTACTAATGTCCTCGGTGCTAATATTGGTTGATAACCATAAAATAAGAACTAGACGTCTGAGAATTTACACATTTACAGTCACTTGTCCAACCTGAAATATTTTTTTGAACTAAAGCAATGATTTTTTTTGCCCGATTTCATTGGTGATTTGACAGATTTTAACACACACCTTACAGATGTACCTAAGCCCTATTCGGACAGGATTAATTTTACAAGGGTAGATGGAGTAATATAATTTTACCACAGGACGTCTGTAATATTAATGGCCAATTCGCACAGGATAAGAGATCTCAGTAAAACTAACAGAAGTGGGAGGGGTAACTCGATTCCTTCCAGTCGTCATGTGCGTATTACGTTGCTTACTGATGTCATGTGCGCAAACACATATAACCTATATTTCTATATATAAAACAGTTAGGTCCGGTCGAACTTTGTACTGTATTAATTCAATTCAGATTGGATTATGTTGGTAATAGGCACTTACCTAATGCTAAAAGAAGTTTCATGCCTCTAACAAGTGCTTTCAACCTTCTTTTTGATCTGAATGGTTTGTGGAAAACACTTGAGTTTTGCCACAGACTTTTCCCACCATCTAGAACGCAACTGAATAATTTTTAAAGCGCCTCCATACCGAGGAAAACTACTTTTAAACAGCAAAAGACTGAATATTTACGTACATATTTACAGCGGGTCTATTTGCATGGGATTAGTATTACCTGAGGTAATTTCTCCTGACCTTTTTAAAGAAGGTAAAAGTCGCCGTAATCTTAACTGACATTGTCCAAATGATTACTGAGATGGCACATTCAGATGGGACTAAATTTACGGAGAGAAGCTCTGGTAATAATTACTTTACCCTAACAAATCCCATCCGAATAGGGCTCTAGACACCATCAGTCCTGTTACCTGGGGTCATCGGGTGTTCCGGGTTTTTCAACATCATACACCCTCGCCCAGGTGACCCAGCTATCAGTCTTTGACTTGTGTCTAGGTAGCTTGTGGGGTCCACGGATCATCCCTTTTGATCCACAGCCATCTAGATGCCTTCTCAGCAGGATCCGTGATGTTCCTGATGGCTTTCTTGTACAGTCCCTGATTCCCAGTAGCTTGAGGACTATGCAGAGCGACTGGCCAGTAAAGCCTCGGCAGCCAACCTTAATGGGGAGGCAGCGGGTCTTCTATCCCCTGCTACGGCATTCAACTGCCAACTCCTCTTACTTGGCTCTCTTCTGTTCAAACGCCTCTTCCATTTGGTCTTCCCAGGGCACAGTCAATTCCAGTAGGACCACCTGCCTTGATGATTCTGAAAGAAGGACCATGTCAGGCCTAAGCGTGGTCATGGCGATGGTTTCTGAGAATTTGAGCTGCCCAGGTCGACCTTTAGCTGCCAGTCCCAGGCATTTGCCAGAAGTCCCCCTACTGGGTTCTTGCTCCATGGTGGTTTCTCTCCAGCCTTAACAAATGCGATTGAGCGCTGTGCTGGCTGCTGGTGCCTGCTGAGAGAGAACCCTGTGCTGATGGCTTCTGTGATGACCCTTAGCACCTGGTCGTGTCACCACCGATAACGTCCCTCCCCCAGGGCTTTAGGGCAGCAGTTTAATATGTGCTCCAGGAATCCTCTTTTTAGGCATAGGGGGCATGCAGGGGTGTCTATCAGGCCCCAGGAGAAGAGGTTGGTTGGGCTGTGGACGACATCGTAGACTGAGTGGATAAGGAACTGGATCCGGTGTGGCTCCGCTTTCCACAACTCAGACCACGAGATCTTACAGTTCATTACCTGTTCCCATCGAGTCAACACATCCTGCTGATGCATCTTTCCTACACCCCTGCTCGGATTTCTTCTTGAACCAGTTGATGCCTGTCCTTTCCCCGGGCCTTGTTGTATCGAAGTCTTTGGATACAGCCAAGCCCTGCACATCCTGATGCCACTGTCCCCACCAGAACACTGTGCCGTAGCCACGCTTCAGCCTGGTCGACTGCCTCCTGGGCCCTACTTCCTACCCGCCCTCACCTCTATGCCAGCCGAGGAGACTTTGGTGTCAGTAGACTCTCTGTATAGTAGCACCTCTCTTGTTCGGGAAACCATGAACTCCTCCGACAGGCTGCTGAAGGGGAGTTGTAGCTTGTTCTTACTCCTGCGTACAAGACTATGCTGCTGATGCTGCGAGGGAGACCCAACCACCTAAGCAAAGAATGGCTGTTCTTCCTCTCAAAGCCCTTGACGGTGGTTAGGGGGATGTTCTTGGCAGCCACCCTGACTTGTCCACTGCAGCAATCCAGCAACTCTTTTCCGGTTTCATAAAGTGTCCCTATATATATACAGTACTGAGAAAAAGTAAGTACACCCCATGAAAGATTTTGTCCTTGTGATAGTGTTATTTTCTAGCAAAAGATAAATAATGAATACACATTCAATGAAATGTAGGAAATAAATAAACTAGAATGGGTGTATTGTGTATTTGGCCTAATTTAAGCTGTCACTCAGTAGGGGTTTGCTAGTTTGTGATAAAATACTGGTTTGAAGTTAGTGATAAACTTATATTTTCCAAAAAATAAATTCAATGTATAAGTTTGATGATAAAATTTGAGAAAATAGAATGAGATTATTTGCCTAATGAATGACTATGCTGTAGAAAAATTTATACACACCATGACTTAATACAATTTATAATTAGAATAAATAAAAAAAATAATTAGAATGGGGAATAGAGTTGTGTAGCTGTCACTATAGGCGTTTGCTAGTTTGACCAAATGGTTTAAAGATAGTGATTAAGTAGGCACTGGAACTTTATTTTTACATTATTGATTGGTGAAGTTTCAACAAAAATATCTACACAAAATAAATGGTATTTTGTGGGATTTCCCCTTTTGGCAGAAACAAATTCTTCAAATTTCTTTGATATTCAAAGTGTTTGATATTGTTAAAGTTTCCTCCATGTTTAGGTGCCGGCATTTAGATTCGGAACTTGATTTTCAGTTTTTCAGGTCTGCGTATGGTTCAGCTTCAGCTTTTATTTATTTTTTTTACAGATGGCCTTACGTTCTCCTCATGCTCTCTTTGGTATAATGTGGACTTTATAGTTGGTATTATAATGGCAAGTTTGTCTAGCCCTGAAGCAGCAAAACACCCCCAAACCATAACACTCCCATCGTGCGTCACAGTTGGCATGAGGTTCTTATTCTCAAATGCACTGTTTGGTTTTCAAGAAACACACTGTAACATTTGAAACTGAGGCCAAACAACTCCACCTTTGACTCAATGTCCATAACACATGTAGGTGTTGGATCACATTGGATTTTTTGATAGCAGAGGCTTCTTCCATGCTGACCAGGCATACACAGTTTCTCTTTCTAATGCTTGATGTGCATATTGATTGTTTCCAGAGTTGCCTGTGGATCCTTTGACATGCTGGAGCTTTCTGAAACTTTCTGAAGCATCTTGCATTTTTTAGGGTGTTTCACATTATGGATATTTTATAGTGTTTGCCACTTCATTTCTGCGTATTTGTGCTCTGTATTGTTGCTGATTTATTGAATGTTTTTTTACATTATTTTTGTAGCCTATTGATTTTGTTTTCTCATTCATTTTATTTTCATTTTTGTCAGACTAACATACAACCAGATATCATTCCAGTTTATTTTTGTTTGTTTGTAGAGCTATCAAGTGTCAACAAAGTCAAGTCTCATGCTGACTCTGTAAGGGTTTGCTAGTTTGAGACCAAATGTTGGTTTGAAGATGGTGATAAACACATTTTCCATAAATTAAATATTAGTTTGATAAAAAAAAATTCTTACGATAACTTGGGTAACAGGGTTGAATGTTTGAGTCTGATAAATGCAGTCAAAACAATGTGTAAAAATAAAATGAAAATATTTAATAAATTGTTATGCAGTAGAAAGTGTTTCTTGATTGGTGTCACAATTTTAAGTAATGTTTAAAAGTAAGACATTATTGTATATTACTTGACTGAAAAAGCTGGTCAAGGCCAAAATCCTTATTTGAGGATTTGAGTGTACATGATGGATATGGCTTGATAATTGGATAATATTACCCCCCCCCCCCCCCCCCCACACACACACACACACACACACACACACACCCCCAATTTAACTATCCAGTTTTCATATCCATCATGTATATTTACAATATGTGTAGAATTATTTTGTGACAATTATATTTTCCCAGAACACTGAGGGTATTTTTATTTCATATCCGTGTCTAGTGCACTGTGACAGGAATGGGCTTGTGTGGTTAAAACACTTTTGATGTTAGATTGGGCAGCATGGGTAAAAATATCACAGGCATCACTAAGTGAACACAGAGCCCATGCTGTGATCCGGCCCACATCTTCTCCAGTCTCATTTAATTACCCTAAGACCAAGGCGAGAGAGGAGGAGGAGAAGAAGAAGACTGCAGTCTCTGCCATCTGTCTAGATCAGTGGCTCTCAACCGGGGGCAGGGGTCCACTGGGGGGCCTCAGCAAACCATTCAAGGGGGCCACAGGATGACTACCAAATTATATGTATACATTTTTATTTTATTTTTTTAGCATTTGAATTCAGTTATTTTTAAATAAATAAATTGTTAAATAAATAAACATTTTAAAATAAAATGTAATTAAATATAATTAAATTAATTATATTATTTAATTATATTTTAAAAACTAACTTAATTCAAATGATTAAAATACAAATAAATTTGAATTTTTCTTTTAATTGAAAATTATACCGAATCAGAATCTCCTGGAATTACAGAATGAATTGTGGTCAGTTATTTTTAATATACCAAAGTTTGAGGAAGTATATCGGAGGAAATCTATCGGGTGTGTGGGGGTGGTGGCCTTTGAATATTGTGTTGGACCTATTGAAGTACCTTTAAGTCAAAAAGGTTGAGAACCTCTTGTCTAGATCATTTCCCTCCTCACCTTCTTTGTAGTAACCAAACTTTCAGATTTCCTCTTCTTAGTTTGGGTGGTATGTGGTATGTAGGCTGTAGGTGGTTAAAAGTTTAAATGATGAAGTTTCTTTTGTAAAAACACAACTTTTCAATCTCATAGGCTGCCTACAGAATGAACGAACACACACACACACACACACACACACACACACACACACACACACACACACACACACACACACACACACACACACACACACACACGTCAAAGACAAGACAGGGCTCTAGAGTATGGAGCTATAAGTATGGAGTATGGAGATGGGGCTGCATCTTTCCTTCATTTCAAAATGCTCAAGTGCCTGTCAAAAGGGCTTATAAATATTCATGAAGGTGGTAACATTTGGCAGAGCGAACTCTCACTGACACTCTCACACGCGCAGACTGTCTGACATTTGGGTGTGTTTGCAGATGGACATGTGTCTGTTTGCATGGAAAGACATGAAAATCAATAGGTCGTAATTACACTGTTTGTGCTGGCACTCTTCTCAGATGTGCATAATTAATTGGTACTGCGTTCGTTTGATTGGTTCCGGTACCGAAACTGGGTCAGTGAAGAACGACTGGCTGTTAAAGTCTTCCGGCTGGTTTCCCAGACAGAGATTAAGTCTAGTCCAAAAGGATTTTCAACAGAGAATCACAGTCCACAGTACAATTTACTCCATGACAATCCTTCCCTGAAAAACTGCCCTGAGGAGTCATGACCATTCCTCGTCCTGTTGAACGTGTCAGTCTATAAGTGAAAAAGTGAATTAAAAAGCAAAAAAGAAGCAGAAACTCACACCTCTCCCCTGTGAAATATTGTAAATATTAATTCAGTCATTTTATTTGTTGGCAAACAACTTTCACTGTTACAACAAATATTAGTAATGAGTTCATTCAGTTTAGAATGCATATGAAAAGAATAAATAATAATTTCATTGATATTGTAATAATAATAATAATATTGATGATAATAACAATAAAAAATGTCTCAGTGCCGATCCGATTCTTTTCCAGACGCTCTCTAAGATCCTACATTTCTGACCTGTTGGAAAATAAAAAATAAAAAAACGAGACTGAATCACAGGAATAAATATGCAGTCAATTTTCTGAGGGTGGGTTAACAAGGGATAGATGTGCAAGCTACAGGGAGTCTCAGTTTGAGAACAAGTAAACAGTAGTTTCAGAAACCGACCTTTACAAGGTTGTTTCCATCTTCCAAACCACTCCATTAAAATCCTATTCCTTTACATTGTATATGCTCCACACATGATTTTTAATCATGATTTCCACACTTTCATTTGTGATTTGGCCTCGACTCTGACCTTTTCCAATTCACATCCCGCAAGCCTTTCTTACGGTTCTTAATTAAACTGTTAAAAACAGACTTGATATGTAAAATCATCACAATAATAGACAATAATTAGAGATCTTTTAGCCTGAGAACAATTTTAGCTGTGTCAACACGTACGACTGGAATATCAATAAGTTGGATTTCTTCAACCTGCTTCCAACGGGTGATTTCTGCTCTTACACATACAAGATGAGGTGTTCAAGGGTAAACGCTCTAGAAGTCATGACATGACGACATCCCAGCACCATTGGGATCCCATCTGCAGTAGCTGTCATTCACACAACAGTCAGTTCCCCAGAGTCTCTTGGATATCATCGACACAGTGAGAATTAGAATGATGAAGTGTTGCATTTGGAAAAAAGGAGGAAGCCATGGTCATGCTTCCAAACGAGAGTGTGTATGCGTGTATATGTAGGTATGTGTGCATGTGTGTGTGCTGTGCGGTACTAAGGGATAGTATTTTGGAGGACCAGCACAGCATTGTGGGATTGCTCTAGTCTACAAAAACACATACAAGGGGCAAAATATCTCAAAAAACATGAAACGCATACGATCATATGCAATATATTGGGAATCTGTACATTTTACATGGAAAACTGTTCCATTTCTTTGTAATTAGTGAAGATTACCTTTCCCATAACTGAGAATATTACTGAAAAACAAACGTAAGAAAACAAGATGCGTCCTCAGTCTTTAAGATTAGATGCGCCTTTTGTGATTTCACGCTCAAGAAACGAGATCGGTGCTAAACGAGAAGGAATGTGTGCAGCAGAGAATCATAGAGAAGTCTAGAGACTTGTGGGTGTAATGCAGTTCAGTACGACAGAAGAGTTCAGAGTCTGGGTCGGTGGTCTCATTATCATACACGGTCATCTAAAATGGCAGCTAGTTTTCCACAGTCAGTTTACACGCTCTCCACAATCCGTGGTGAGTTTCCAGGAGAATCAGACAGCCATTGGATGAAGGTTTTCGTCAAGGAGAGCTATGCAAATGATCAAGGGAGCAAAAGTTTGTCCACGTCTCCAAACTGACTGTCCACAAGAGTTTTTACTCAGCAGATTGGAAAGAAAAAAGTCCACGAGACCTACCTACACGCGGTAGTCCTTGTTCTAGCATAGGAATGGATTACTAGTTCTGGTTATTGGTTCTAACTGGAGCAGGATTTTGGTGACGGGATACTTGTATGTACTGAAATCGGGGGCTATCTGGGATCAGTCTCTCTAGGGGCTTCCTATCAGTGCAGTAGGTAGTGTATCCCATGCCTTGTGCATTGTGTCACACACACAAACACGCTAACTGAGAATGTGTGTGTGCGTCGGTGTCTATAGGCTGGTGACCAGCTGTGAGGGGTCTGGTGGCTGTTCTTCAGGTGACGAGTCTTCTTTCTCAGGCGGGCCGATGAACCCGTCACTGCCACCGCGTCCCATCTGATAGTAGCTCTCCAGTTCCTGTATGTGGTTCCTGGAGCCCAGGTTCGGCATGCTTTTGTAGTACACGTCGTCTGCCTCCATGACGACCCCTTTGCCGTTGGCCAGGTGCAGCTCGCTGCCCTCTTCCTCCTCGCCGTCGTCATCCTCATCGTCTTCGTCGTCATGGAGACCGTTGATGAGGTCATCAGTGCCGTGAGGGAGGTCAGTGAGTGTGGGCATGCTGGTATAGATCGAGTCTCTGAGGGGCGAGTGCGAGTGCGTGTGTGTGCGGGGAGTGTGTGTGTGCGAAGAGTGCGTGTCGTTGGGGAGCAGCGGGAAGAAGCTCTCGCTGTTCTCCTGCGGCAGGCGCCGATGGGCTGAGAATGTGTGCATGGGGGCGTGGTTTTCCGGAGGGGGCGGTCTCGGTGGGAGGAGCGGTGCTTGTGACTCCTCCCTAATGAGCTCCAGGCTTAACCCGCCCCCGTCGTCATGCCGATGAAACGCTCCGGGGTTGTCGAGCACCATGACGTCATCCTTTGCGATGGATGAGGACCCCGCGACCCCTCCGTTGGCCAGGTGGTTGTTGAGTTTATTGGTCAAGGTCCCCTGGTGGGATTTCCCTTGTCGCTCCTGGGTGTTCAGGTACGATGGGGCGTAGTTTGCCGTCAGCTCTTTCAAGATCTTTTTCTCAAGCGTGGTCGGCGGCTCACTGCCACGAGAACTGTAGGTAAGGTAATCGCCTGCTGCCACACCGTAGCTGTTGCCGTGGTTACCATTAAGCGGCAGCGTATCCATGACACTGGAGTCTCGTGCGTTGTTTAGAATGCCCTCTGAAATGCAAGAAATAGTACAAAATTACACAGAATCACACACATAACCTCATTTACAATTTACATTTTGGTACACAGGCACTAATATTCTTTTATATATAGTGTTTATGATTGTTGGTAATATGAATTGGTTCATTTACAGTATGCTTTATGAAAGATGATATCAAATAGGATATTATATTTTATTAAAAAGAACAAAACATGAATACAGGTGGAATGTGGATTTAGTGGGGGAAGGAGAAGAGAAAGGAATGGGAGGGATGAGGAAAGGGATAAGATTAAAGAAAAGAGAAGCAAAGGAGAATATATTATAAACATGGAGCTGTTGTGAAAGTAAATGAATCATACTTGAATCTCTGTAGGAGGCTGCAGGCCCGCGTGAAAGGAGAGACAGAGAGAGAGAGAGAGAGAATGATTACACACATAAATGCTTATGGAACATGTCCACAGAGAGAGAGAGAGAGAGAGAGAGAAGGAGAGAGAAAGAAAGAGAAAGAGAAGTATTATATTCAGTTCAGACTGTGACAGGCATTAGTGACTGAATGCTAACCTGCTGAGTTTAGGACAGATGCTAGGCTGAAATGTTCTTATACCACCAAATTATTAAACAGAACAGATGGACATAGAAACAACATAAACAAGCTCATTAAACAGACACAAGAAGTTTGTATGCAGGATATCACTGCTAACTCAGGACACAGAATAGTTTTTCAAATCTGAATTTTTGTTTGTGTGTGTGTGTGTGTGTGTGTTTGTGTATACCGGTATATATATATATATACATATATATACATATATATATATATATATACATATATATACATATATATATATATATACATATATATACATATATATATATATATATATATATATATATATATATATATATATATATATATATACATATACATATACATATATATATATATACATATATATACAGTATATACACATGAAAACATATAACAGAGCAATTTCAACAGACATTTTTAAATAATCATTCAGTTAGACTAATTAGACCTATTTATCGCCTTATACTGTATGTAGAATACAAAAAAATCCAAAACAATTAATTTCAGCAGAGATTTTAATTTTCTTATACTGCACCATAAAATTATCATAACCACCACATAAATAATACATTAATCAAAACGATAGGATTATAGGTAATTAAAGAGTTTTCTCAAATAAAAAGTTAATTTATTAAATATAATCAAATTAAATTTCAATTAAATATTGTTTTTAATACAGTAGATGGCATTTTAAATACTAATTATTATATTTTATATTTCTAGAAATACACCATATGTTTGTGTGCAAGATGTTAATCAGTAAATCATACTAAATTAAAACATTTATTAATATGAATTATTATTATTATTAAGAACATAAAATAAAAACTAATTCTACATAAATATACATTCATATAAAATTTACATTTGTAAAAATGTATATAAATCTAAATAATTTAATAATTATAAAAACATTATTAAAAAGGCAAATTATAGCCGAATTTTAGCTTGACAGTGTCTGTCCCACTTCACTTTCATTGTATGGAAATGAGCAGTGTGAATATTCTGCCTAACATCTGCTTGTTTGGTAAGGGGGGGAAATAATCAATCAGTTTGAGTAAATGATGGAAATGATGACAGAATTTTCATCTTTGGGGTAACCTAATATTTTTAATTGCAAAAATGAAGCCCTGTCAATTTTCCATTGCAGTTGTCACCCTGAGAGACAATTAGTACTGCCCGAAAAGTGCTACAGTTTGTAAATGTGTATGTGAGAGGCAAACCTTGCGTGTTGAACATGTTGGCAGTAGGGTTATTGTACACAGCAGACTCTCCCAGTAGTGTGTTATAAGGATTAGTGCCATGAGGACGTAACAAAGCATTGGAGATGAGATGGTTAGCCATGGTACCTACAACACCCACAAACAGAGACAGAAAGAGAGAGAGAGAGAGAGAGAGAGAGAGAGAGAGAGAGAGCGAGAGAGAGCGAGAGAGAGGTAGAGAGACAGATATGGAGTTGAGAGAAGACAGAAGGAAGGAGCAACAAAGAGACACAAAAAAGATGTACAATAAACAGTTAGAATGATGCAGACAAGAAGTCAGTAAACTTGTGTTTAAACAGCTTTAAACATCAGCAGTCGCAGCATGTTAGTTCGAGTGGACAGGAATGTAAAACCTCCCATGTGATATCAGTACAGCGCTCCGCATAGATGATGTTTATGTTGGACAGCTGTTGATGTTTGACATTTTGTCTTGCCATTGTGACTTGATTGGGAGCGTTTTTCCATGGCTTCAGCTCTGCTGTCGCTGGAAGACTTTTAAAAGCTCACATTCTTGTTTACACAGGACAGAGAAGACAAAGGAGCTCAGAGGAGCAAATCATATTAACGTTTGGACATAACAGAGGCAGGCAGGGTTTGAGAATGAGCAGAACATGAGCACACACACAGATGTCTGATCCATTTGGACTCCAGGGTCAGAAAGTTGGAGGACTTTTCTGTTTCGTTCCAGATTCTTCTGTAGTTTCTCTTTTCTCTCTCTCTCTCTCTCTCTCTCTCTCTCTCTCTCTCTCTCTCTCTCATGAAACAAACATACACTCAGACAATTCATTATCTTTTGGCACTTTTGTCTTTGTGAACTCTTTTAAAATATGTTTCACACTCTCACTAGTTTATTTTATTTGTCTACTAACAAAGTCCAACAGTGGACACACAGGAAAATGCAGTAATTTTTCTGAACGTCATGAATATTTCCACCACAGTGTCATTTCCAATTGTGTTTTGTGTTTAATTGGATTCTGTGGTGTAAATAACAGTGATGGAAATTACATTTGCAACATTTTTGGATACACCCACACACACACGCACCATTGGACATTTTGTCCACATAACCTACGGTTTACCAGGACCACACATATACACACACACACCAACACACAAAAACTATCGTCAGTTTTTGCAAAGCTTGATCGGAAATGAAGCGCATTAAAAAGTTGTGTTTATATATTCACCATAATTGTGTTCTTCACATATCACATGTTCACATCACATGTCAAGCATACTCTTCACTGACAATTTTGCTTCTTCGGTAAACAAGCACTCTATCAAATTTATTAGTGGCAAAAATATTAGTTGTGATAGAAATGACAACAACTGAGGGACAATTGTTGTGTAAAAATGTATATAAATCCTTTCCACACAATGAATATTGAAATGGTTTATCTTTTTATCATTCTTCGTTTTTAAAATGTAATAATTCATATTTTTATGATGGATTTTCATTCAAAATCTAGCTCAATGACAAAGGTAAAACAATAAAACCTATACATTAAAGGCACTCAAGTACAGCAGAAAATAAATGATGAAGGCCTGGTAAAAAAAAAAGTTTAATGCAACTTTTAAATAATAAAAAGAAAAAATGTTGAAAGGCTAAAATAATGTCCACGGAACAAAAAAGAGCCCATAGTTGAAAAAAAAAAAACAATCTCTATTTTCAGGGTATATTATTATTTTATTTTTTTTGCCATGGCAAAGTTCATTAGTCAGAATTAATCTCTAGATGTCAAATGATAAGTGAACTGGTTTCTGTTCCACTTTTCTCATATCAGATCCAAACAATTACAATGTTTGTATATATGAAACAGTTTCTGTCAATATGTATGTGAATGAATACAGTGTACATGTTTGTGTGTGTGTGTGTGTTGGCTTTACCTCTATTGAGAGTCGCTGAGCTGTTCATGTCAGCGGTGATGAAAGATGACTCCGACTGCTTCCTGACAGTGTCATTCCACATCCTACGAATACGACTCTGACAAGAGGAAGAGAGGGGGTCGATTTTTAGATTCTGAACAAAGAAACTGTGCAATGTATCAGTAATAGTGTAATGCAGCTCACTTATTTTATACCTTTTATACCTTTATATCTTATATCATACATATTACAGACATCCCATTACTAAGGTTGGTTTTGTTTCCTTTTTTGTCTACAGTTATCGGCACTGAACTGTTGATTGTAATATGGTACTGAAAACCTTTCTGATTATATTCACAAATAGTAAGGTGAGCAGAATGCTGAGTGCACCGTTTAAAATAAGGCTGAATGTGAAATTGGGTCATGTGGGACTGTATTCACCCATGAATGAGAAAACGGCAGAGCAAAAGTGCTTTCTGTGCAAAGAAATAACAAGCCGATGAGTGCATCGACCACTGACAGCTTCAACATTCACTGGCCTAGAAAAATCACTTGAGATGGGTTTGGAGGATCCTCTCCAGGTGTGTGTACGGTGTTTGCATGATACCTGTGAGTTGGTGGAATAGCGTCCAGGTGTGCGGGCCGTACTGGTCTTTGTTGAAGTGGAGATGGTTGACTCCACACTCTTCCCACTGCAGCAGTGTGTGCGGAGACATCGGCCATACTCCTTACGCACCTGCAAAGAAACATACAGACAGTTTGGTTAACCAAGGTTTAGGGGAAGTGAGACATGCTTCAGTTAACAATTAAATTTAATTGAATTAAATCTCAATTTAATTTTGTACAAATATACATAAAGAATTTGTGCTATCAAATTGATTAATCGCGATTAACACACATCTAACACACACACACACACACACACACATATATATATATATAAATATACTGTATACAAACTTATGTTAGCTGTGATTAAATGTGATTAATCAATCATACATACATAGATTCATTAAGTACTGATCAAAAGTTTGCAAAAATATTTTTCTTTTTATGTTTTTGAAAGGATCATGTGACACTGAAGACTGGAGTAATGGTTTATGAAAATTTAGCTTTGCATCACAGAAATAAATTATATTTTAAAGTATATTGAAATAGAAAACCATTATTTTAAATAGTAATAATATTTCACAATATTACTGCCTTTTCTGTATTTTTGATGAGCATAAGAGACTTTTTTCAAAAACATTAGAAATAGTAATGTTTCCAAACTTTTGACCGGTACTGTATATACACACACGCACACGCATGCGCGCACACACACAAACACAAATAAAAATGCAGTTGATGCATACAATGGCTTGAATCAACCTCTTCTATGATAAGCATGTTTTTTTATTTATGAATTAATTTTTTGGTTAGTTCAGGTTGAGAAATGTCATGTGGTATAACTCCCTAAAACCCAATGATATTTATGGGTTAATAATTTGTGATATAACCGTTTATAAAAATAATGACTAACACAAACATGTTTTAAGGAAATATGTTATTATTTTCTAATTGATTCAACATTAAGCCTTCAATTGGGGCATTTTCTCAGCAAATATCGATGTGATTAATTGCGATTTGATTACTTAGTCAGCATTTCTTGTAATTAGATGGCATTTTTTTCATCGATTGGCCATTCCTTGTGTCCTTGTGTTAAAGAGTTCACTCAGTTTATCTCAGTTCCAGCAGGTTCCAGCATGTCTGTGCGAGCGCATTTGTGCGCTTGTGAACAGCAAAGTGAACTTTCGTGCGCATGGCAGGAACTTTCATATCATTTTCATGACCTCAATAGTTAGCATGCTGGACGACCTTCCTAACGCTGTAATCTTAATCAGGAAAAACACACATGTACATTCAACATCACGACCTTTACCTCAATTCTCAAACAACAAGGACCAAAACTTGTATTGCTCCATCCAAAAATCTAGACATAATAACAATAATGACCAATATCAGTACAAAATTCCCCATTGTATCAGCAATAATACAGCTATAATTGCTTTTTAATGTTGTTAACATGGATGCTGTGTTATTGTTTGCGCAGCTGTTGAAAGAAAACTCTCTAAGATCGGCCAAATAAAATCTCTATGGATGACTGCACACCCAACTCCTCAAAGACCTCAACCAAACAGGACTTACGGCTTTAGATTTATATCACTGCTGTCTCCACAAAACCCAAATAAGCCTAGATCAGTCCCTCGTCTTGTAAAAACAGCTTTGTGTGGGTCTTTGAGACAATATATACTACGTTAAGAAGATCCATTAGGTATTTAGTCCAATTTATTAGTTAAAAATGTTATGAAATCATGATTTTCGGCTTAGAAGTTGCCTGCACGCACATCTATTTAATGCGAAAGAAACATGATAAATTGGCATTTCAGCTTCAAGGTTGGCCATCGTAATACATAATCAGTTTTAACAACAGTCCAATCATTCTGTCCGTCAATACATAAGAAAATTCATACATACACATATTTTTCTCTGATCGATATCCGTTTCCTTCTACAGCTAAAATTCACCGGTGTAATGTGTACTTGTATATGAGCATTTTCATGCTCAATGACTCTGGAAGCTATCCATCGGTCGGCCATCAGATAATTAAAAGGTTTAAAATCTATCATGAGCTGAATAAATCTGATGAGCTGAGGGTCTCTAATTGAGCATGCATGTGACAGAAGGGTTGATTAATGAGATCATTACTAATGAGAGGCCAGTAAACCCTCAGTAAAATGCCCAGGAAAGAGGTCAATTGAGCCTCAGTATGAGTGTGTGCACGTGATTGCAATACTGCAGATGTTTGCATAACATACAGTACATGGATGATTCTTCAAGTTAGGGGAACTTTTCTGTCAGCTAGGATGATTTAATGGAAAAGAAAATGCATTCTACTTTCAGAGGAGAGATTAAATTAAAAATAACAATTATATTTATTCTACATTTATTAAGAAAAACAAGGGAATTCTACTTCCACATTTCCAAGAACTTCGGTCGGTGTGATATACGGTGTGATTCAGTCGGAAAGATATTTTTTATGTTTTTGAAAGAATATTGAAAATCTTAAGATGCAAAGAGAAAAAGCTCTCGAATAGTCAAAAGTGCCCCTAATTGAAGAATCACCCTTATGTGTATGTGTGTTTGTGTGTGTGTCACCTTCTTCTGCAGGATGCAGTGAAATATGAAGATGAACATTCCCTGCAGCGAGTTAAAGACGGTAAAGAGGTAGGCCATGATGACTGTACTCTCATTGATATACATCAATCCAAACGCCCAGGTCAACCCCAGCAGACACAGCAGAGCTATGGCACCTATAACCCAGGACCTAAGAGAGAGAGAGAGATGGAGAGAGAGAAAGATAAATTAAACAGATAAAGTGCATAACTCTCACTCAAGCACAGTTGACACACTTCCATGTATGACCGTAGCCAGTTTATATTATCCAAGTTTATTAAAATGTTATAAGTCTGTGTATGTTTCCTCAGTTCAACAATAGTAGGATGAAAATATAAACTGTCTCAGAGAAAGGCATTATTCTACAGCAGTCAAATGTCAAGCTGGCTCCAGCCATAATGTCTACTAGTCTGTACTTAGCACTGAGCCTCACACTCATTTAGTGATGTCATTTACTCTTTGGGGTCACACACACACACACACACACACACACACACACACACACACACACTTAGACTCACATAATCAGCTTGCAACTCATTTATACTGTGAACTGAGCTAATGTGACAGGCTAATGTTTGGCACCGAAACAAGATCATTAAAAAGTATGTGAGAGAGAGAGAGCGAGAGAGAGAGAGAGAGAGAGAGAAAGAGAGAGAGAGAGAGAGAGAGAGAGAGAGAGAGAGGGAGGGAGACATACAGACAGACAGGGAAACTTTTGAGACGATATACAGAGAGACAGTCAATATTAATTATTGTTTCCATCAGAGACAATAATAATAAAATAAAAAAATGGCGGATCAAGGTGGCAAGACAGACAGACAGACAGACAGAAGTGTTGATTTTGAACCAACTCGGGACTGATGCAGTAAGAGAACACGCACTCATGAAGAATTATAATTACATTGTTCATTTCAAAGACCCACGTTGCAGAATTGATGAATCACTTAAATCATTTTAACATTCAGAGAAGCAATCAAACAGTGGAAGAACTACACAGCTAAACACTCCAATCAGAATGCATGATTCAGAAAACTGGCACTCTGATTGGCTGGAGACCCTTACCAGTGACTATCCATAACAAGCCATGCCTCAACAGAATGCTGAAATGTAAAACAGAAAAAAAGGATGGAAAAGGAAACAAAGAAAAAAGACAGATGAGGCTGATGAATGATTCATAAACATCATAAATAAAACAAAAACTCAAGAGTTGGAAAACACAAACAAATAAAATGAAAACTTTTTATGATGATGATGAGGATTATGAAATATGGTTGAATTTTCGCAGTCAACACAGTTGTCTGCCAGTAAGTTTAGGTACCTTGTACCTTGGACCTTGTGATATTTCAAAGTGAGAACTGTGATGGTGGGTGGAGTTAAGCTCTTAGAAGCCAATCACTTAATCTATTCTAGATAATCTATTCTATGCACGCCAACATCAGGACTTCGGATGGAATTTGTGCTGAGGCTAAATTTTTGACTGAGCCAGACTTTCTAACTTTAAATTTAGAGAGAGATAAAATGTAATAAATCAGCCATGTATCCTGTGCTTGTAGAGCCATTTGTCTCTGCTCTTTTGTTTTGTTACTGATTTGGTGACAAAGAGACTAAGGCCCCGATCAGACAGAACACGTTTTTTTGCAGTGAGATGATCTTTTTTTAAATTGTTTTCTATTGGCAGTGAGCGTTTTGCACGCTGTTTATGCGCCCCGGGTGCATTTTTTTTCAAGAACTTTATTGAACAATATAAACAACTATAAGCCGCCTGCTGTGCCTCGCATTTTTGAAGGAGTGCTCTGAGCGGCTGAAGTTAAAAAAATGTTTTATCTCTGAGCAGAAAAGCGCCAGACGTCATTCACACTTTTTTTTCCATTGTCCAATTGAATGAATGGAGAAGCGGGCCTTCCGTTGTGGTGACGGAAATGTACATTTGCTTGTCTTTGGTCCAGAGACTGCAATAGTGGAGGAGAAACTTGTGGTGGCTGTCGCGGGTTACGCAGAGCAATATGACTTCACGAGCCCTCTGCTTGTCCAAGTTGCTGCTAATATGACAGTTTATTTAACTTACTTAACTTGACTTGCGCTATAATCCTTGATTAGACTGACTAGGTGCTAGGTGGTTGCCGCAGCACACTGCTATTTTCGAAATTAAAAAAAGGCAACCAAAAAAAAGGCAGTGCGGTGCGCCTCGCGTTTTCAAACCTGAAAAACACGATATGTCTGATCGGGGCCTAATAGTGCAAAGATTAGGGTTAGATAATAACACACAATAGGACTTAGTAACAATGTTGTAAAGAAAGATTATATGATGTATGTAGTATAGTATGTATGCTGAGTACACGGTTGCCATAGATAAATACCTAAATGCCTAAATACTTAAATTATATATATTTTCACTATTTGAAATAAATTTTTACTTTTATTCAGTAAGTATGAATTAAATTGATCAAAAGCACTTACAATGTTACAAAATATTTCTTTTAAATATTCATCAAAGAATCTTGAAAAAAAGTATCACAATATTGATAAGAAATGATGAAGCTGCTGAAAATTTCAGATTTGCCATCACAAGAATAAATAAATTTTTTCTTAAATTTTTAAATAGATTAAAATAAAAAGCATTTTTTTAATTGTAATATTTCACAATGTTACTGTTTTTACAGCTTACAAACCTATAGTTTTGTTTATTGTTTCCTATATGTTTGTTATTATGGTGTTGGCAAACACTGTTAAATCAAAGACACATTAACACATATTTGTCCATTAATATCTGACCGTTAATTAGAGGTGTTTAAATGACAACTGGTTTTTATTATCTAATGTACTGACACACATTTTTAAGTGTGGTTTAAAAAATTCTGGTGGCAAATTAATTTTGGTAGCTGTTAAAATAAAGTTTTGTAAACTTATAAATATGGCAAACAGTTATGTTAACTGTTAACTCTTGAAGTTTATATTTAGTAGCGATTTCAGACACAATACTGGAAGTTACATTGTCTATTTTTGCTCCTCCAATGAAAATAGTTTCAAGCAGAAATAATGAAAAACAAACTAATAAAAATGATGAAAACACATAAAATGACTAAAAGATCAAATAAAATTAAAAAGAAAACTGAAAATATGAACATAAAAGATAATTCAAAATAAAATATCTAAACAATACTAAAAGAACACAGGTTTGTTCATGGATAAATCTGTTTTTTAACAATTTGGTTAAGTAAATGATTCAATGACTCACTCAACAAGACAGTAGGTGTGTTCGACTTGAAGGGGTGCTGCGCAGACCGACTGGTGCATGACATCAGAGTACAGCAAGAGCGATTCGAAAGCATACGGAGCCATCTGCTCTCTAATCGCTCTCGCGGTACTGATCGATCGGTCTGAGCAGTGCCGCTTCAAGTCGAACACACTTAGGCTGCATCCGAAATTGCATACTTCCCATTATACTATATTCCCTACTATATAGTAGGCGAAAAACAGAATGTGACAAAAGAAGTATGTCCGAATTCACAGTATTCAAGTCCCTGGATGATCTACTACTTCCAGCGAGATTCTGAAGTGCGCATTCGATGGTCACTTTACTATCCCATGAGGCCACGGGAGGGTATTTATGAATGGAGGTAAAGCGACGCAACTGACGCTGGTAGGTCACATGATAATGACAACATGGCGAATGTAGTACGTCCAGATTACATTCATACTACACACATTCATACTATTTAGAACATACAGTACTTTTTTAGAGGTTGTGAAGTAATTACTTATTCAAAATAAATACCTACTCAAGAGTGTATACGGTTCTGGACAGCAGCCCTAATCTCGTTTCGTTCCTGAATGAATCAATGTTTTGAACCATTCCTTTGTGTGAATGAGTCAATGACTCACTCATAAAGCAGTCACTTGCTGCCACCTACTGGCATACGATGTAACCTACAGAAACCCCCAGCCACCACTAATGCACAAACTGACATTGCGGAACGCCCCAGTGCTGTTGTACTATGTATCAGCAGTTTTGGAACAGCGCTTGTCCAATCATATAAGAGTACTGTAACTGTTGTATAACATGAACATCTGTTCAGAACACTAGAACTACAGCAGAAAATCTGCATTTGGGTCACAGATTTGAACAGTGAGTCCTCTGCCTGTGTTCTGAACATCAAAAAGAATAATCAATTACTGGAATATGCTAACTAACCTAGATTCAGCATGTACTGTCTGCCAATGGGCTGCTGTGTATAGATGAGCCATACTACACGCTGTGCACTGCACAGTTTCTGATCCCCCACATTACTGGCTGTGTTTTAATACACCCTAATATGCCAGCCCCTTGTGTCCTAGCACTCTTAAAGATGATGCTGACTTAATTTGAATAAATAGCACAGGGAATGTGATTTATGTCAAGTTTTTTTTATTTAATCATTACAGATTCTGTCCCATGAGAACTCAAACATCAATGAGAAAGTGGCAGATGAAGACACTTTAAACTGCGTCTAACTTTAGATATGCAGTAGAACATTCTTCTCATTTAAACACCTCTAAGGAGCGGTTTGAAATTAAAGGACAATTGTGTGTTTAGTGAAAATGAAGACAGTTGCAGTGCAAGCAAGAAAAGCAATAAAGTACACACACACACACACACACACACACACACACACACACACACACACATTTAAACACAGAATAAATGCCTTACTTGATGTTGTCCAGGCAACCAGAATCAGGTTTGAGAATCGCAGTATGGTGAAACATCTTATATAGCGCAATGCCCAGGAAAATAACATTTAGCTGCAACACAAAATCATAAAATGCATGAAATTATAAAAGAAGACTCTAACATCATTAATTAACCAATGCATTTCCAAGACTTTGCTATTCATTTGTAATCGGTGGATACGGATATTTGAAATCCTTACTGGGCATATTTTCATTTGTATGTCAGGAATGAATAAACAGATTTAAATGAATAAAATAAAGCAGAATCGCCTCAATGGAGGATTCATCTTTCTTGCAAGCTCATTTTCATGCCTTTACGAACCCTGGAAATCACAGTTTTATAATGGGAAATACTAATGCACCAAAATGAACTTTCTTGGCAAAAACTTAAGCTACTGGAACTGAAAACCCTAATTTTAAAGACTTTGTTAGAAATAATAATGTTTAAACATTCTGATAACTGTATAAAACAGCATTTATGCATGTGTCAGTGTTGATGAATGTGATGTTGCCTATACCAAACAGAGATCTTGCTTTTTTGACACATTAGTATGACGTGCAGATAACAATAACTCCAAAACTGATGTGTTTTTTCAATACAAGCACATCCTTACCCTACAGTATAATAATATAACAGCATAAGATTTGTATAACGCATGTACAAGACAAGTGCATGTGCCACCTGTTCGAGAAAAGAAAACCTCTGGATTAAACATCTAATATCCAAGGGGAACATCTTGGAAAATACAAGCACATATATACGTTACATTTTTTGGTTTTAATATTTTATCATTACAATGGTATTTGAATTGTCTCACACATTGTGTGTGCAGTTAGAAAAAAACTAACAAATGTAAACTGCATTCATGTTTGAAATTTTGTCTGCGTACATTTCATCATGCGTCAAACCAGCTACTCATCTCGTCAACTGTAAAATGTGAGAGTTTTATGGTAAAATATCAGTAGCTGATGTTTATATGACAGATATGATTCTTCTCTATGTCAAACATTTGGTTATCTGATTTTTGTAGTAGTGTTTCAGCCAAAATTTCAAAGTTTTCTCATAAAATTTCAGTGCCTGCCTAACAGGAACCCTTTTGGGAATGTTAGGTTTTCATGTTTTATGGGAACTTTCCACAGACATGATGATTTTTATACTGTACAGTATATTCTATTCCCTAACCCTAAACCTACCCATCACAGAAAACTTTCTGCATTTTTACATTTTCAAAAACATCACTTAGTATGATTTATAAGCTGTTTTCCTTGTTTTATAAGGATTTCAGATATTGCCATTTTGGGTGGGACATTTTGCCCACATAATGTAGGGTTTACCTGAACGAACACACACATGCACGCACGTACGTACACACACACACACACACACACACACACACACACACACACACACACACACACACACACACACACACACACACACACATCCCTCTTTCTCTATATATAGCAGTTGGGTTGCTCAGCTTGTTTTGTAGGGTGACTGTGACTTTCCCGTAATTGGGAAAATGCCCTCGACAGTCTATTATCTGAACCCCCCATGTGGGTGTGTGTGTGCGCGCCAATGTGGAATTGGCTTTGCTCTATCATTCTCCAAACCCCCAGCGTGTGTGTTTCTGTGTGTTAAACTCACCATGATGATGAGAGTAGCAGGCCCAATGAAACTCCAGATAAAGTAAGTATCTAACCTGAGCCAGCACCTACACAGAAAAAGAGAGCAAGAGAGAGATTTCCAAATGAAACGGGTCTCCAACCCCTTCCAATTAAGAACAAAGCAGGTTTAAGTTTCAGGAAGGAATGTTAATATGTAATGTTCTGATGCTTGGTTGATCATCGCATTCAGAAAGGGCTCATCGCCCACATAACATTCGGAACGTCAAGGGGTGATTGACAACCCAGAGCTGAATTATTAAACTCTTCATCTCTGCTATAGTGAAATCACATCTAAAGCCCAGCAGGAGTGGAACATATACACACACACTGTTTGAGTGTGTGTATGTATGTGTGTGTGTGTGTGTGTTCCAGGCCACCAAGTCAGACATGCTCCCTCTTTAAAGAACAGATACCATATGCTAGAGAATGCAGAAACCAAATAGGATTATAAATATTTTAGGAACTTCAATTCATGTACGCTGGGATTAGGCCAAGCATACATGCTCTTTGTGCTGTATTTTAGCTCTTACCAGCCTGGCACTGATTTCACCAACCATCTGCCATGACAACACCTTAATTTATGCTCCTCTCCACCATGGGGACATGGTCTTTATGGTTTGTGTGGAGTTTAGCAATAATATGAAAGTGTGGGAGACACATTAAGGTTTGAAAAGCATTGATTATCTGCCAAAAACTGGGGGGACGAATGCTCTAAAAGTGGCATGGCCACGTTTCCCCTGCATAAGGATCCCTACTCCCCTGTTTAGATCTCCACTGTTGGCTTAGGTTAACAGGATCTGCAGTAAAATAGTGTTCTTCTCCTTCCCTCCCTCCCTTGCATTCAATTCTTGTTTTTAAATGAGTGTGACCTAATTCTGCGGTCTGGTGAGACTGTGTGCTTGAGTGACCACCATTTATTCATATGCCACATTCAGCATCTCATCTTTAAATGATGATTTTTGCTGAAATATTTATCTGAGTGAACATCCCTCATGGCTGTGTCTGGCCACTAACTGCAGTAATGCCAGCTGAACAGTTTTCTTTATGAATATGAATTAGGGCAATTTCACCAGTTTGCCCATTTCAGAACTCGTGAACACACAAGCGACTTTAAGCACAACCTAATCTGATGTCCTTGGCACTTGCAAAACATTTAGCTGGAGTAGACAGCATTAGAGGGATTTCTGATCTCCTACACTCACTGATCAGAAGTCATTTTGTGGCTTATTGCTTTCAAAGAGAGGAGCATGTTTTGACTGTGTATTTGTAAACTTTATTTATATTTGGTGTACTCACATTAATGTTCAAAAGTTTGGGGTAGGTAAGATTTTTTTAAAGTCTTACTGTATGTATTTGATCAAAAATACAGTAAAAACAACAAAATATTGTGAAAGACAATAGACAATATTGACAATATTGTGACAATTTTAAATAACTGTTTCCTATTTTAATATATTTTAAAATATAATTTATTCCTGTCTTGGCAAAGCTGAATTTTCAGGAGCTATGACTCCAGTTTTCAGTGTCCTTCAGAATCTATTTTTCCAGAATTCTTTGATAAATAGAAAGTTTATTTGAAACTAAAAACCTTTTGTAACAAGTCTTTACTGTCACGTTCTTGCTGAGTAAAAGTATTAACATATTTTTTTTTCTTTTTTTTTACTCCTTGGAGTTTAAAACTTTTGGACCCCATTGACTTTCATTGTTTGTACGAAAACCGCCAAACATCCTTGGTTTAGAATGGCATGAGGGTACGCATATGATAAAGGAATTTTCATTTATCAGTGAACTACAATATCTCTTTAATGAAATAATTATATATGATTTGAGTCAGGTTATTTGTGCTCATGAAGTCATTTGCCACAAAGCAGCCGTGTTTTTATCCAAAGTGACTTTCAGGGCACTAATTGCAAAGCCATTCCCTCTTGAGCAGTCTGGTGTGATGTGTCTCGCTCAAGGGCACAGTGCTAATAGAGCAGGTCTGTGATCTCAGTAACTATTTTCCTGTGTCACTAATTCCTGAGATTGGACCTGAAATCCTCCTTAACCATTAGGGAACACTGCTAGTAAGAAAGCAACTGGGTCTTTGCAAGCAAAACTGGAATGGAAGCCGACAGACGCCTTTTGGACATCACACTAGTGATAGACCAATACATTGGCCAGACAGATTCATTGGCTGATAGTTGTGTCCGCTTGGCCAATTCAAGTGTTACCTCCCCCTTATGTTTGTTCCAAAATCTGAGAGAGCTGTCAATGAATAATAAGTGATATGTTTTTTTGTTTTTGTTTTTCTAGTGGATTTTGAGTAAATATTGTGTGGAATAATTGTGTAAGATTTTATTTGAATTATGTAGGGGAGACTCTGTAACTGAAAGATTTTGATTTTAAAGTCCTATTACATGAATGTGTTTTCTTTCAAAAATTGTCTTTTGCATCTCTCTTCAATTAAAATATTTGTATGAATTTTGTTCTTAAAACTAAAATTTCATACATTCAGGCAACTATAGGGGCAAGTTGTCACATTTTATACTGAAAGTAAAAAAAAAATAAGTTGTAACTTTTAATTTTTTAATATATTTATATAAATATATATTGCTAACATTTGTTCAATTTAACTGAAAAGGTTGTTTAATGGCACACACTTACACACATGCTACATGTTGAAAAAAAAAATGAATGTGCGTGTTCAGTCAACTGTATCTTTTTTCCTGGGCAACAATGGTGCGAATGTTTAAAAAGAGTAACAACTAACCCCTTTATGCGCATTTTATATTGGCAATTGTCCACCATGCACCCTGTATGTGCCATATACATACACTCTTTCAGTTCCATAGCTGCGATAATCCACGGCGGCAGAAACAGCCACTATAACAGCAGGCACTCCGTATCCAGTGAGATAGAAGTACTTGGTGCGCGAATACTCGCTTTCGAACACTTCCACCAGCATGATGTACAGCTGTACGCCTTCCAGAAACATCCATGTAAACGCAGCCAAGAAGAAGAAATGCAGCAGGGCCGCAAACACCGCACAGACGATCTGTAACAAAGACACACACTGAGCACAAACGGTGTTGAAATTATCTACCCAGTATCTGTGTGATCTGAGCTGCTTTGAGTATTAACCGTCTGTTCTGTTATCACTTCAGAAATTTCCCGACGGATTTTCAGTACTTTATCTTTGTCATTTTCCATTTGTCTTTGCTTATATTCTCCTCTCTCACTCTCTCTCTCTCTCTAAGGACACAATGAGGTTTTTTTTTTCATTAACGAGAGGTCAAAGACCCACTCTATTTCTGTAATTAACAAGAATCAGGTGCCCAACTTGGCGACTTAAGGAATTGTGTGTGTGTTCTGCAATAAATCTAAGTCCATCAAGTGTGTATATGTGGGCCTTTTCATGTGGAGCAGGTGTGTGTGTGTGTATCGTACGGGCTGGTCTGCACGGTTGATCCCGGTGAGGAAGAGCGTTTCAGCGATAAAGAGAGAGATGCAGAGGTTCTTATGGATGGTGTTCCTGTCGCTTTGGAGACCACGGAAGAAACAGAAGGTGAAGATGCAGATGAGCAGACAGACCAGTGACAGCAGGATCCCCACCCACGTTATGACGTCCAACAGCAGCTCATGCACCTGGTCTGCTTTCTGAGAAGTAGAGAGAGTGGGAAGAGGGAATGATGTTAGTCAAGGTCCATATAAGCATCTACTACATTCAGTAAATGTTACCCGTGCTGGCAAAAATGGGTTATTGTTATTTTCACATTCTATTAAAAACCTTCAAAATGATATACAGTATAATTTGTTGGAATCAGACAAAAAATTACTGAGCCACATCTGTTTAAAGTCGATAGAGTCAGCAAAGTCAATTTTGAGAAAATCTAGTTTTCTGAAGGTTCCAAAACAAAATCACCTAGCAACCATACCTTAAAATAATATCTATAGGAAAAATATATATTCAACTTTTTTTTCCCATGATACCACAATTGTTTGATTTACATTAATGAAACAGACAGCCTTTATATTAAAACCTACTGTACCGCACAATCTAATATAATATTACATATCAATGTTTCCCCAACATTTAACCCAACGTTCACTTAAGACATATCAGATAATGTTTGCGTGAATACTCTGCAAGACAGACGTGTATATTGGGATTGCGCACTGTCTGTCTTTGTGCACACGCTTTGGATCTGTCAGTCAGTGCGCGTAAGATCATGTTGTTTACATCAGCATGAGTTTGAAAATCACATTTAATTGGTTCAGACTCATGCCATCGAAAATTTGCTGTAAGAGAATATTCACAAAGTTGGAGTGCTGCATTTTAAAACGATACGAAACTTGTGCTGAGGGGAAGCAGCAGTCGTCGAGAAGCGAGCAGAGAAACACAGCGATTTTCATGGACAAGGGAGAGGTACTCCTCTCAGAATACACACAAATTAAGATACTTTTAGTAATATTATGAAATAAAATTACAAATTAAAATAACTGTCATCTATGATATATTTTAAAATGTAATTTATTCATGTGATGACACAACAGCATTTATTTGAAGTAGATTTTTTGTAATAATATAAAACGCTTGACTATCACTTTTGACCAATTTAATGTGTCCATTTTGAAAAAAAAATGTTTTTTTTACAAACTCACTGACCCCAAACATTTGACCAGCAGTATATGTACTGTAAGCTTGACTACAAAATTTCTCAACAAGCCCATTCCTAGTATGGAAGTTCCTTGCTGGTAGAGTTCAGACAGGATGCAGAACTTGATCGGTCAAAGCCCAGGTGGAATATGCAGACCTTTTTATTATTATTATTATTATTTACATTTTCTGCACTGATTTTGGTGGTCAAATTTGTTAAAAAGAGCTGATACTGCAGTACTCTTTTTTTGCGGCTGAAAGCATTATAAAATACATACAAATATTTAATAATTGAACATAATGTTTCACTTCTTAAATGGTGAGCATTCAATTTTTGCAGAGTCACAGATTGTGGGCCTGGGTTTGTCGGAATGGTCCATTCATTTCAGCGGTAGTGTGAGAAATTTGCCACTGACAAGACTCAGTGTTCAGTGAATGTGTGCAGTCAGGCCTGAACACACAGAAGTATACACACACTAAATGGTTTTATTAATCATTCATACATATACGCAACATCCATTAATGCAGCCTCAAGGGTGTGGGTCCAAATGGTGTGTGTGTGTGTGTGTGTGTGTGTGTGTGTGTGTGTGTGTGTGTGTGTGTGTGTGTGTGTGTGTGTGTGTGTGAATGTTTAAGGTCACTCCTCCCCTCTGCACACAACATTTACATTTATGTATATCCTGACCTTTTGCCTTTACGTTTTGTGCATAAATCATTTCGGCAGTCTTCTGTTGGCACACACATGCATACACCTCGTGACATGTTCATGCATGTTCAGTTCATTAGTCTACACTATATTTGGACTTTCCACATCTGTTTTGTCCATGTATTACTGTTTGCATGTGTGTGTTTGTGTGCAGTGAGAGAGAGATGAGTGTCCTCTCTGAGATACTGTAACACACATTACACAGTCTTATAGCCCAAGGCAAGAGCCGAGTGCCTTCAGGAGACCTGTGAGGTCTCTCCTAGCGGTGGATAACGTAACCTATTGCAGTGCTAGTGAGTGCAGTTTAAATTTTTATACTGGGTCTGGTTGTAAATCTCAGGTTAGCTGTAAAGTATTCCATTCGCAACCGAATTACTAGAAGAGTACAGCATCAAATTCAATGACCACCACTTCACCAGCCATTAATAATCAACTTATGCTTACTGTGGCCACATAAATTACAATGGATGAAACTCAACATGACATTCACTGCCCAACAGCTCCAAGTCCTCAACCAGCTCAATCAGTTCCCCACCATTAAAGCAATCGTGGTCCACCAGCTCAAACTAGGTTGATCAAGATGGTACCAGGTCAACGTCTGCTCCGCCATAGCCTGTCTTGCTGGGAAACCACTTAACTAGTCTGGACCAGCTAATAATGACCAGCTTTGACCATCTGGAAACTTATAGAGTTACCTTAAATTAATTTAAGATGGGTTTTCAGTTATATGAAGTCATTTGATGTCTTTTGATGAAAATGTAGTCAATATTTTGTCATGTTATTTTCCTTCATTTTAGTCCATTATACAAGGCATATACATTTGATTAATTTTGATATATATTTCTTTTGACAACAACATTTCAGCTGATGATAATGAGCAAATCAGTGTTGATATTAACTAAAACAAAAAATATGAAAAAAAAAACCCTTTCCATTTATTGAAATAAAGCTAAAATAAAGCAAAGTAAAATATAAATTTTAGATGAATTTAAAAAAAATAATAACTTGAAATGTTTCCTTGGCAACTAACTAAAATAAAAAAGTTTAAGACTAAAGTTGACTAATGTTATCTAAAACTAGATAAAAGAAATGAAAATTGGAAAATATAAATAAATGCTTCAATAGTATATAAATAATGCTAAAATAACATTGGTGCTTGAAAATGTGTTAATCTGTAAGATACATTCTGATTAGCAAGTACCTTTTTTTCAAATTCACCTGTTAATAGCTTGCAGTGTCTTCTTGCTAATTAAAATCATTTAATTACTTTCCATCTTTTTGTCTAATTTTCTTTCATTGTCACTGAACAAATCAAGAAATCATTTGTTAATATACAGTATACATTTTCATTAGTAATTTCATTGACGAGATTAGTTCTGATAACGTAACAGACATACCTTGACCTCCACGTGGGCCATGAGCACGGCAAAGTTCGTGAGGTGTGTGCAAGAACAGGACGTGTGAGTGCGGTTGGTGCCTAGTAGTCTGCAGTCCTGAGTGGACCAGTATCCGGTCATGGTGCGTTTGGAGTAACTCCAAAAGGAGCAGTTCGGATTGAAGTTCTCTTCCGACTGCTGGAATAAGGAGATGCACATCATACACTCCATTATAGTGACAGAAATCACTAGAAGGCAGAAATACTCAAAAATGTAAGTGTATATAATACCTGTATGTGTCTGACAGTGAAGAACACAGGTTCAGAAAGGTACACCTTGTTACTGTCTTTATTAATAGCTGCAGTAATAACAGGTGAGTTGACTATAAGTGAATAGTTTGGATAGGCCGCTTCACTGCCGAGCCGCACGCTAGCATTCTCCGTAGACAGGTACTGGCCGAGGTTCTTATAGAGAACCAGAGCCAAACGGATCTCACCTGAGGAATAGAAAATACAGAAGCGGTCAGTCTGGGAAGTGTCAGATTGTGAATTAAAAAGAGGCAAATGGACAATGACAGATTACCGTTGCGTCCTTGCTGTTTGAGTGTGTTGGCTGAGAGATGAATGGAGTTGCCGGATAATCCAGTTTGAGGGAAGGTTAGATCAGCCAGATTAACATCTGTACTTAGACGCGCCACCTCCAGTTCTGCAAAACATAAACATGTTCATAATAAGATGCTGCTGTTATCAGACACGAGGGGAACTGTAAGTTTAGCTCTTTTCTATTACAAGTCCTGTGTTTTCAGAAAGCACGAAACCGAATTTTATAGAAAATATGAAAAGATACTGATAAAACATTGCCAGTCTATGTAAAATTATGATACACGGTACCCAGAGATGATGCACCGTATTTTTACCCTTTTCATAGTATTGAGAGATTCATGCTATGGATTAAACTCTGTCTCACCCCTCATTTTAAAATGAATACATTTGAGTGCACATCAGTAAGAACACCCACATTTACTTCAAGGTAAATTAATGGTAATAACATAATGTTAATTCATTTACGTATGGATTCAGGTCACATTAGAGGTGACAGCTACTAAAAAGCTCACAGTACCGTAGATGTGTGAAGCAGTTCTGTTCACTTACGCTAATGTTATCATTTGTAATCGATTTCAAATGAGGCTTCTCTCTTTTCAGTTGACTGCGATAAGCGCTTTTCTTTCTCTTCTCGAGTCAGTTTTTAATTTAACAATTTCTTTAAAGAAAGACAAAAGATGTTTTGCAATCTCACACTTCATTACAGATTACAAAGAATAATACAAGCATATTATACTGAAAAATTAATTCCTATGGGATGTTCTATAAGGCTAGTTTGAGCCAGAGCCGCTGAAAAACAAAGTTGCGCCATGCTTTAATCTCGCCGCCACGCGGTCACGTGGTTCATGGAGCTCCCAATAGTTCCAAAAACTCTGTGCTGTCAATCAGTTTGAATGGGTTTAAGCAGGATAGACAGCAGTTTCACTATATTTGCAGCAATTCCTTGTAAATATTAATGCATAATATGCATTGATTATGCATTGAATATACGCTGTCAGTAGCATTTTCTTCTGGGGAGAGATTAAAAAACAACATTAATATGCTTTTCTTGAGTTCAGGTATTCCTTCGAGGGTTACACTCATACTCCATGGCGGTCAAAAGTGACCAAACTCCTTAAGTGTAACTTTTTATCTTTTTGGTACTAAATAATATTTGTGCAAATAATTATGAGCCATTAATGACCATTTAAAATAATATTATTTTTTCTAATATTCAAGGTTAAAATAGAGAAAAAGTTCTAATGCAAATTAGAGGTATCTGGTGGCCGGAAAGATAATATTCATATATAATGCTATCGTTAACCATTAGATGCCTCTATGGCTCTTTAATAAATATGCATGTATATCGCTCTGGTCTAGTTTCTCAAAACTCAAGAGTATTGCCGGTCATAATTGCTTACTTTTTTTTAAGGTTTTGTATTTGAATATATATTTAGACATGATCAAACACTAGATTTTTTAAGTTTAGATTTTTCTGTTACATTTAAAAGGTTAATTATTCACATCCTAATGTTTTTTTATACTCACAGTATACACAGCAAGTGAATATTAATGAATGCAAGCAAATACTGAATTTAACCCATGAAAGAAGTTTAAAATACTGTTAACAAAACCAATTTATTACAAACGAAACTCTTTATTATATACTATATCCAGTGAGGCACTAGATAAGTGATTTCTTGAATGGGCAGTCTTCATAAACTCATTCAACCTCCTACAGGGAGAGAAAGATTGTACGTTATCTAACTGCAATTAGAGTCTAACTATCTATTATGTAACGATAAACATTAAAGTGCTTCATAAAATACCACTACTTTCTAGATTCCTGAGAGCTCAACGAATGTGTTAAAATGTCAAAGAAAAAAAAGTTTACCAGTGTGTGCGCTTGAGAAACACTGAAATGAATGGGGTTCAATGCTGGAACTACAGTATTGGTTGTTTGAACTATTGCTTGCTCCACGACATGCGTTACTTCCACATTCCTCAATTCCAATGGATATCTTTGGGAGTGTCGCAACTCTGTTTTTTTAAAGGCTCTGATATGAACTGGCAACAGTGACAAAGGGGGTGAGGCTTAGCAAAGGGTCGGTAACACCTGTCACAGTATAGGACTTTCTGCACTAGGTTAATGTGAGGAATAGAAATTCACATGTTATTTACATCAAATATGCAAATGTGTTGTATAAATTTTTTAACACATCTGTAGAAAAATATTTTTGAAGAATTAAAGTAATTTCCCCATCGAAACATGCAGACAGCCTTGGGATTTAAAGATGTATGTTTTTTTTTAAATTACATGAAAAAGGAAAAACATGTCTGCATTCACAAATCAGTGTTTCTGTAGAAACTCATAAATCTATCAAAGACCATCTATAAATCAGTTTATTGATTGTCCAGTATGCGCTTAAGACACTGCATTTCAAACAATGTTTATTTATTGAGTAAAGATGAAAGACACCTTTGGCTGGCCAAAGAGCTTTATAAATTCACTCTGAGACATGAAAGTATGTGTCTGCATGTGCGAGTGCGGTATATCACATCAGCGTGTGAAGTCTACAGTTCCCTAGAGGAGCGATGAGTTATACAACAGGCGTGTGATGAAGTTATACATCTTTAAATCACATCTGAATCTGTGTGCATGTGTGTGTGTGCGAGCATTATTAAAATCATTTCCCTCGTATCTGCAGGTGGTCTCTAGGCCAAGCTACAGGAGGTTTATGTAATTTTCTGCCCAGGTTTGTAATATAAAGTAAAAAAAATACAGCTCTGTATGTGCACAAGTGTGCGTTTTATGAAATACAGATTTCTGTTGCATCTTAAACTAGATCAAATCCTTATTAAAGGCAAAATTTAACACCCTTCTGATCTCATTTAACAGATGCTACTTTTATGTCATCATTACATTAATTTATTTACAAACTACATTACATTACACCTCTCTAATAGTCAAAATCCAATAATCAAAATTATGTTCCTGAAATGAGTTCTAATTATGCAAGTCAGATGGTGCAAATTTCCTCAGTAGTTTTCGGATGAGATGTAACATATTGTATACCCTCATCTATGACTGAATCAATGAGCTTGTGACAGATTTGGAGTGCTTTTACCCTCCTCAGACCTGTCTTAGAGCTGAACGCACCATGGATTACCTGTTTGACACTTTTCTTTCTGGTCTGACATATAACAAAGGATATTTTCAGGTGGAAAGTGAGATACTTGCAGAGAAAACACAAAGAAAACCTGAAGTAATAAACTCACACTCCCCAGGGTAATGATCAGAGGGATATGGTGTGTGTGTGTGTGTGTGTGTGTGTGTGTGTGTGTGTGTGTGTGTGTGTGTGTGTGTGTGAGAGTGTGAGAGAGAGAGAGAGAGAGAGAGAGAGAGAGAGAGAGAGAGAGAGAGAGAGAAAGAGAGAAAGATCCATAAGAAACAGAACGGCCCAGTTATATAAAGCACTTCAAGCACTGCACAGCAGATATGGTGCCTTCAAAGCAGACACACACACACACACACACACACACACACACACAGGCTGCAGGGGTGCTCACACTGTGCTAACCTAATTAGCTGAATCTAGTCTTCACAGAAAACTAGCACTGAAACACACAAGCGTAATCTATAAACATGCTCTATTCAAACCAGACAAGTCGTTTGGATCGTTCTTCTGGTATTCTGTTTTAAAAAGATTTAGAGAGCATCTTTTTTCACCTAAATATAACAATATCTGCATTCAGTCTCTAAAAAAAGCAATTTCCCACATATTCTTCGCTCTTTAGTGTACACATTCATTTAACAAGAACAGCTCACAGCATACAGAAAGCCTTAAAGGAGGATGAATGGAGAGAGGGAGAGAGAATAAGACGAGGAATAAGTTTCTCATTTGAATAAACGGATAATGTTAGGAGATTTTGTCTGCGAGATTTAGATTAGCTTTCGGCTAAGATTTGAGATTGAAGATCAAAAAGGAAGAATATAATGATAAAAACACTATTTTATTTTTACTGAAAGGCTTGTGTATGCAAAAAAGGATTTGAGCTCACTGCTGAAAAGCATCTAAGAAGTTCTGCATATTCATTTCTTGATTAAGTCTTATGTAAAATACATAAAATACATCAGATATGTATGGTTGCATAAATCCATGTTTCATGACTGATTTTTTAAGTTATTTGATGTTTAATGTGCAGTTATGTGGAAAGGAATTTTGGAACCATGAGATGGCAAAATGGAAAGAGAAAACAAGCAATTTACAAAATGTTTTCACAGCCAATGGGTCAAAAGAAAGTTTAGCTGATTAGCATGGTTAGCCCTTGCTGACAGACGCAATTTTAATAAACAATACAGTTTGCTCTGATCTACACTGTAAAAAGTGAAAATGTGCAGTTGTTGCTTTAAGGAGATATTTCTACCTGAATCTAACTATAAAATCTAATTTTGTTGTTGTAACCTGATCCAAACAGGTTTTTGGAAAAAAATAAAACAAGGGAATGTAATTGAGTTACACTGACCCAATATACAATTTCCAATAAAGCTCAGGATGGACACATTCGACACATGCGCACTAAACCACATCAGACCTATAGAGGGCAGTATAACTCATGTCAGCTACAAGACATCTGCTCTGAAGGACAAATAAGAAGAAAAGGTTTGTGTTTGGCGGCTCCTTGCTGATCTGCGAATTTTACTTCAAAGATAAATTGAGATTTGACGTTATTATACACATTATGTTGCATCAAAGTGAAAATCACAATTGACATCATAAAACGAATATACACTCAAAAAAAAAATTTGAACTCTTGTACTTGTTATTTAAAATGAGCTAAGGTAACACAATTTAACATTTGTCACAACTTAATTTCATTGTGTTCAATCCACCTAATATATTTAAAAGTGAAGTTTACTTAATTAATTTGTGTTGAAACTATGTGAATAATTTTTTGACATAACTAGCTGGGCAGTTGATCTGTTCCCAACATGCTTTGCAAGGGACTGCATTAGGAGAGTAAATTTAGGGATTAATATAGGGTTATTTTATGTGTTTTTCAGTAAAGAGAAAGATGTTGGTAGTTTATGTTAATGTTTAATGTTCAGTTATGTTGGACATTTAGAGGAGTTTCTGTTATTGAATTTTGTGATTACCATTGTGCTGAAGAGTAGCGCTTGTGGGCGCTCAATGTTCTGTGTCAGTACTGATACCTATCTTCTCTTATTGGTTCATTATATATAATGATGAACAACACTACTTGTCTGAAACTTAAGCCTCAGTAAATTAATAAAAAAAATCTGGTTGGATCAACATAAAAAAATAAGTTTGACTAAAAGTTAAGTTAAACATACTAGAGTAAATAAATCAATTTGACCTAAACCAACTAAATTGTGTTGACCCAAATAAACTGATTTATTTTGAATTAACTAAATTAAATTGTTTAAACATTTCTTTCATTTAATTAATTGATTTTTGAGAGTATTTACATCAGGGTGGAAAAGGACTTTCAACATATACATCAAAAAAAGATTATATCAAACTTATTTTACCTTGCTGGAGAAATCAGGTCTAATCAGAAATCTACTGACAGTTATGCTTCAGTAAAATCTTGGGGGTTTTTTTCAGGTTGGTTGAATTCAGTTATAATCAGTAATCTTAAATAATTTCATTTCAACAAAACAAGTTATTTTAGATGTTACCACATGGAGTTGAACAGACAAAACATTTGTTTTTCAGTGTAGGATCCCAAAGTGATTCTATTGGCTCAAAGAACTTTTAATTGGCATTCTGTTGAGTGTCTGATTAAAAATCGTACAAAATCACTTTGTTGTATGTCGTCAGAACTATGTTATGTCTTTCAAATTGTTAATAAACTGAAACTATAGACAGTGAAATAAAAAAAATTGTATTACTTATTTAACTTACATCACACTGCTAGTCGATTATTATGTTAGCTTAGTCTATACCAGTGTTATTTTAGTATTTTAGTTTTTGTTTGATCAAGCATTGCAAAAGGTTAGGCAGACTCAACAAGTCCAATTTCATAATATTACAGTTAATGTTTTACCAGTGCCAAATTTTGTTATAGAATGCTCTTAAATGCCTGAAATGGATTTAGATTTTTCCGTCTGGTGTCTTTCACATCCCAGCCAATGATAACACTAGTGATTTGTTCGGAACTGTGCACATTCTCGAGATGCATCAGCCAATCAACATTGTAATAAAGTAATTTTCCTCTGGCTTTCAGAGTGAATAGTTACAGTACATGCCATTTATGGCTCAGGTGATTTGCTCCAAACTATTTGACAGCAGAACTAAGTGCAAATGAGCAAAGACTGCCAGCTTCTTAGGGATCCAGCACAAGCCAATCAACTACCATTGAGATGAATTGCCATAGTGTGATATTTTAATTCCTTTCTATGTAAAGCACTTTGAATTGCCATAGTGTATGAAATGTGCTATATACAGTGAGGAAAATAAGTATTTGAACACCCTGCTATTTTGCAAGTTCTCCCACTTAGAAATCATGGAGGGGTCTGAAATTGTCATCGTAGGTGCATGTCCACTGTGAGAGACATAATCCAAAAAAAAAATCCAGAAATCACAATGTATGATTTTTTAACTATTTATTTGTATGATACAGCTGCAAATAAGTATTTGAACACCTGAGAAAATCAATGTTAATATTTGGTACAGTAGCCTTTGTTTGCAATTACAGAGGTCAAACGTTTCCTGTAGTTTTTCACCAGGTTTGCACACACTGCAGGAGGGATTTTGGCCCACTCCTCCACACAGATCTTCTCTAGATCAGTCAGGTTTCTGGGCTGTCGCTGAGAAACACGGAGTTTGAGCTCCCTCCAAAGATTCTCTATTGGGTTTAGGTCTGGAGACTGGCTAGGCCACGCCAGAACCTTGATATGCTTCTTACAGAGCCACTCCTTGGTTATCCTGGCTGTGTGCTTCGGGTCATTGTCATGTTGGAAGACCCAGCCTCGACCCATCTTCAATGCTCTAACTGAGGGAAGGAGGTTGTTCCCCAAAATCTCGCAATACATGGCCCCGGTCATCCTCTCCTTAATACAGTGCAGTCGCCCTGTCCCATGTGCAGAAAAACACCCCCAAAGCATGATGCTACCACCCCCATGCTTCACAGTAGGGATGGTGTTCTTGGGATGGTACTCATCATTCTTCTTCCTCCAAACACGTTTAGTGGAATTATGACAAAAATGTTTTATTTTGGTCTCATCTGACCACATGACTTTCTCCCATGACTCCTCTGGATCATCCAAATGGTCATTGGCAAACTTAAGACGGGCCTTGACATGTGCTGGTTTAAGCAGGGGAACCTTCTGTGCCATGCATGATTTCAAACCATGACGTGTTAGTGTATTACCAACAGTAACCTTGGAAACGGTGGTCCCAGCTCTTTTCAGGTCATTGACCAGCTCCTCCCGTGTAGTTCTGGGCTGATTTCTCACCTTTCTTAGGATCATTGAGACCCCATGAGGTGAGATCTTGCATGGAGCCCCAGTCCGAGGGAGATGGACAGTCATGTTTAGCTTCTACAATTTTCTAATGATTGCTCCAACAGTGGACCTTTTTTCACCAAGCTGCTTGGCAATTTCCCCGTAGCCCTTTCCAGCCTTGTGGAGGTGTACAATTTTGTCTCTAGTGTCTTTGGACAGCTCTTTGGTCTTGGCCATGTTAGTAGTTGGATTCTTACTGATTGTATGGGGTGGAAAGGTGTCTTTATGCAGCTAACGACCTCAAACAGGTGCATCTAATTTAGGATAATAAATGGAGTGGAGGTGGACATTTTAAAGGCAGACTAACAGGTCTTTGAGGGTCAGAATTCCAGCTGATAGACAGGTGTTCAAATACTTATTTGCAGCTGTATCATACAAATAAATAGTTAAAAAAACATATTGTGATTTCTGGATTTTTTTTTTAGATTATGTCTCTCACAGTGGACATGCACCTACGATGACAATTTCAGACCCCTCCATGATTTCCAAGTGGGATAACTTGCAAAATAGCAGGGTGTTCAAATACTTATTTTCCTCACTGTAAATAAACTTGCCTTGCCTTGAATGGAAATGCTAATAGTTATCTTTTTAGGAGTTTTTGATGTTGCTTATCCTTTAATGAAACCCTCTAAAACAACCTGGTAAAACATCAAGGCCAAACAAGTAAGGCAGATGATCAGATGCAACAACAAAAAAAGCACACACACATACAAAAAGTGATGAAATACACAGAGAGAGGGGGGGGGAAGACAGGCTAGAGGGCAATCCCATGGAGAGCTATTTTTCTCAAACGAGATGCATGTGAACTGGCCTTGAGTGGTGGAATGGCGGATAAATTGTTTGCCAGGAACGATAAATTTCCCCCTTTGCACTGTGTGAAAGCACTGGAGCAGAATAGAGCGGTTAGCATGGATCCCTGAGCACCATCCCCCCGCCTCGATTTCTCTCATTTTTATATTTTTGTTTTCTTTCATTTATTCTATTCCTCTCTATTTCATCCTCTCTTTTCCACTCTCTGTTTCACTCTTTCTGTCTCTGGTAATGTTCCGTTAATTCTGTCTCCTCCTTAGTATTGTTCTTCCAGCTGTTCTCATGTCCCCCCTTATTACGTTTCAAATCTTTGCCACCGGCTCCCTCACTTTCTTCCCCTCTATTCTTTCACTGTCTTTCTCTGTAACTGCGAACTGTAAAAATTAGAGGAACAGTTGATAAAAAAATGAAAATGCTGTCAACATTTACTCAACCTCATGTCACTCCAAACCTGCATGACTGGAAATATAGGAAAAAAGTATGAAGACGGTACTGAAGACAGTACTGATTGCTTATTACAGTGACCAGGAACTGAAGCTTTCAAGCTTTAAAAATGCCCACAAAAGAATAAAATAAAGTACCATAAAATTGTCCCATACAACTTTTGCATATGCAACTTTAGCAAACTCATGAGCAAAGTGGATTTTGAAAAAAAAAAAATAAATAAAAAAAAAAAAATATATATATATATATATATATATATATATATATATATATATATATATATAAAAATATAGCTGCGAGCAGCGATTGCGGGCCCAAGCCGGTGGCACCACCACCCTGGTGCCTTTAGTTACACTAAAGCCACCGGGGTGGCGGTGTCACCGGCTTGGGCCCTCCATCGCTGCTCGCAGCTATATTTTATACAGTATATATATATACAGTGAGGAAGTATTTGAACACCCTGCTATTTTGCAAGTTCTCCCACTTGGAAATCATGTAGGGGTCTGAAATTGTCATTGTAGGTGCATGTCCACTGTGAGAGACATAATCTAAATAAAAAAAAATCCAGAAATCACAATATATGATTTTTTAACTATTTATTTGTATGATACAGCTGCAAATAAGTATTTGAACATCTGTCTATCAGCTAGAATTCTGACCCTCAAAGACCTGTTAGTCTGCCTTTAAAATGTCCACCTCCACTCCTAAATTAGATGCACCTGTTTGAGGTCGTTAGCTGCATAAAGACACCTGTCCACCCCATACAATCAGTAAGAATCCAACTACTAACATGGCCAAGACCAAAGAGCTGTCCAAAGACACTAGAGACAAAATTGTACACCTCCACAAGGCTGGAAAGGGCTACGGGGAAATTGCCAAGCAGCTTGGTGAAAAAAGGTCCACTGTTGGAGCAATCATTAGAAAATGGAAGAAGCTAAACATGACTGTCAATCTCCCTCGGACTGGGGCTCCATGCAAGATCTCACCTCGTGGGGTCTCAATGATCCTAAGAAAGGTGAGAAATCAGCCCAGAACTACACGGGAGGAGCTGGTCAATGACCTGAAAAGAGCTGGGACCACCATTTCCAAGGTTACTGTTGGTAATACACTAAGACGTCATGGTTTGAAATCATGCATGGCACGGAAGGTTCCCCTGCTTAAACCAGCACATGTCAAGGCCCGTCTTAAGTTTGCCAATGACCATTTGGATGATCCAGAGGAGTCATGGGAGAAAGTCATGTGGTCAGATGAGACCAAAATAGAACTTTTTGGTCATAATTCCACTAAACGTGTTTGGAGGAAGAAGAATGATGAGTACCATCCCAAGAACACCATCCCTACTGTGAAGCATGGGGGTGGTAGCATCATGCTTTGGGGGTGTTTTTCTGCACATGGGACAGGGCGACTGCACTGTATTAAGGAGAGGATGACCGGGGCCATGTATTGCGAGATTTTGGGGAACAACCTCCTTCCCTCAGTTAGAGCATTGAAGATGGGTCGAGGCTGGGTCTTCCAACATGACAATGACCCGAAGCACACAGCCAGGATAACCAAGGAGTGGCTCTGTAAGAAGCATATCAAGGTTCTGGCGTGGCCTAGCCAGTCTCCAGACCTAAACCCAATAGAGAATCTTTGAAGGGAGCTCAAACTCAATGTTTCTCAGCGACAGCCCAGAAACCTGACTGATCTAGAGAAGATCTGTGTGGAGGAGTGGGCCAAAATCCCTCCTGCAGTGTGTGCAAACCTGGTGAAAAACTACAGGAAACGTTTGACCTCTGTAATTGCAAACAAAGGCTACTGTACCAAATATTAACACTGATTTTCTCAGGTGTTCAAATACTTATTTGCAGCTGTATCATACAAATAAATAGTTAAAAAATCATACATTGTGATTTCTGGATTTTTTTTTTTTTTTAGATTATGTCTCTCACAGTGGACATGCACCTACGATGACAATTTCAGACCCCTTCATGATTTCTAAGTGGGAGAACTTGCAAAATAGTAGGGTGTTCAAATACTTATTTTCCTCACTGTATATATAAATATAAATATAAATATATATATATATATATATATATATATATATATATATATATATATATATATATATGTAACAAAAAAATATATATATATATACATTATATATATATATATATATATATATATATATATATATATATATATGTAACAATAAATAAATAAAAATATAGATATATATATAGATACAATAGGCCAACCTGACTTTGAACACAAGAGGGCAGTATAGCACTATGAATGACATAATTTATTTATTTTTTGGACTAAAAAAAACATTCTGGCTGTTTTTAAACTTAAACAATTATTAAATTGAAAGAAAAAAATAATAAAATGGGTTTAGTTCTGATATTTGTATAATTTTATATAGAAATAAATGGTGTATAATTACATTTTTAGAAGATATGAGGCTTTTAGTGTTTCCATTTTTGGAATTTGGATTACTTTAATCCCTCGCCATAGCAAAACCGTTTGAGATATGTATTATCCGTTCACAATTTAGCATCTTTAATGTATTTTCATCAAGTTGAAAAAGTTTGGTGGGAATAAAATTCAGAGGCTGATTTTGCAAAGAAACCCACATTCAAACCAAAATATCTGACTTCCTGTTGGTCGGAGCTAATGACTGTAAATTAGAAAGTTGTCCGGCTCGATGAGACCAATAAACGTACTGATTTTTGTAATTGTTGGTAAAACTAACCCCCCCACTTTTGTCAAAAGCATTTTGAAAGTGACACACTTCCTGCTGCCAGTTGGTGGCGCTATAACTTTGACTCACAATAGTTACATCCATCTGATCGGCCTCTTACCACGAACACACTGCTGAAGTTTCATCAAGATCAGTTAATGTGTGCAGAAGTTATAACACTTCGTGTTTCTCTTTTCTCGCCATAAATTTGTTTCCTCGCCACGACCAAACCGTTCGAGATATCGAAAATCCGTCTGCAATTTAACATCCTCAATGTCTTGACTTTATGCACACCGAGTTTGATGGGGATTGAATTAATTCTCTAGGAGGAGTGTTTCAAATTCCACAGCAAGCGTTCTTCAAACAACCCATAATAGCTGACTTCCTGTTGGGCTGGCGTATAACTTAAGTGTGCGAAAGTTGTTTGGCCCGATGAGATCTATATGTGTACCGAGTTTCATATTAATTCATGCAAGCTAGTTTGATCTATGGACCAAGTTTTCGGACCCCATTCAAGGGGGCGCTGTTGAGCCCCCCTGCCACGCCCGGGTACCAGCTTCAGCCTGGCCCTCATGGCTGCAGGTTCTGACCTGTGTGCAAAGTTTCAAGAATTTTCGAGCACGTTAAGGGCCCCAAAAGCCCCTGAAACCTTGAAAAACAAGAATTAAACTCAAAAGAGACTCGAGTCTGTCGAGTTTCATGCATTTTCAAGCATGTGAAGAGTCTCAAAAGCATCCGAAAAGAATATTAAAGTTTGATGCGTTGCCACGGCAACAGTATCTAAGATATCAATAATCCTTTCACAGGTCTACATCTGCCATGTGTTTACATTATACACATAAAGTTTGAAGCAAATCGGGTAAAAATAAGAGGGTGATTTCAAAGCATTTTGAAAGTGACACACTTCCTGTTGCCAGTTGGTGGCGCTATAACTTTGACTCACAAATGTCACATCCATGTGATCGGCCTCTTACAACGAACACATTGCTGAAGTTTCAGCAGGATCAGATAATGTATGCAGAAGTTATAACACACTTCCTGTGTCCCATTATTCGCCATAAATTCGTTTCCTCGCCACGGCCAAACCGTTCGAGATATCAAAAATCTGTTCGCAAGAATATATATTCTATATATTCAAGTTTCACGAGTACTTGTGTACTATACACGAGTTTCATATTATTACATGCATGCGTGTTTGATTTATGGACCAAATTTTCGGACCCCATTCCAGGGGGCGCTGTCGAGCCCCCCTGCCACGCCCCGGTACCAGCTTCAGTCCGGCCCTGATGGCCGCAGTTTCTGACATGTGTGCAAAATTTCAAGAGTTTTTGAGCATGTTAAGGGCCCCAAAAGTGGCAAAAAAAATAAAATCCTTACGAAAACAATAGGGCCTTCGCCCTTTCAGGGCTTGGGCCCTAATAAAAAGCAGGTGGCTATCAAGTTAAGTTGCAATTGATAGAAATAACTGCTAGGCTGTTAAGTCATGTCTTATCTGACCTGGCAAGGACTGCACTCTCAGAATGACCATGTGCATGTCACCCCTGCTTAAAATTGGTTTCCTCAGTGAAAAAACAACAACAGTTGTTTCCCTGTGGGTCCATAGTGTCACTCACAGCATCTCCTCTTGAAATTTCACCACTCACAAAAAAACTGAGATCCTGAAGATTTAGATTTTGTTCTTTGTATTGTTCTTGTGGTGGCTAATGTCATAAATTTGTTTCTACATGAACGCATTAAGTTAAATTACATTAAGTTCTGGGGTTATTATGACAATAAAAAAAGTATTCCAGTAAATATTGGTCTCTCACAGTCACTGATCATAGCTTAAATAGAAATAATCATGCATTATTCTGCAGGTCCTAGAAAAGTTAAAGGCCAACTGGCTGTCATTTATTCGTCAAAACCAATTTTTAGTTGCATTTGGTGAATGTTAATTTTAAACCCTGTCTGTAAACCTTGTGTGTGTGTGTGCATGAGCTCATGGTTTTGAGTGATTGTTGCAGCTATACAATTTCAGCAGTGTTTTGATTAATGTCATGGTTATATGTGTGTGTGTGCACATGAATAAGAAAACCTGTCAGTGTATTTGTGTATGAACGACAGAGCGAGTTTAGCATGTTTTTTTTTTTTTTTATGAGATTTTTGCTTTTTATTAGGACAGTGGGTCTCATTCACTAAGCATACGTATGCACAAATTTATGCGTGAAATCTGCATACAAACATTTTCATGAACAAATCATAATTCATCAATAGGTTTAGTTCTACAATGTATTCTAAATTTAAGAAAAAATGTAGGAACAACTAAAACCACTTCTACACAAAAATCACATACTCTTGGTTACCTTATAAACAGTAAAGATGAATTTTTAAACATAGATATGGGTCTTGTTTTTGTGTGTTTCAGGCACGCGGTCGCTCATTTAGAACACTCCGGATTCATCACACATAGAACAAGGTTAAGATCAATTAATGTGCGCACGCACATGTGTGTGAATTAGGCAGAACGTTTTTGTGAGAAGTTCAAATGTGCGTATAAATATGAATAGCATACACAATGTTTAGTGAATGAGACCAAATGAAAGAGAAAATCTCATTAGCATTAATTTTTATTACATTTCGGTTGAGTAAATAAGGGTGCAATTGACAATGTAAACCCCCAAGGTACTACTGTCCACTCTTTCTGACTTGTGCATCCAAGGTACGGTACTTTGGATACTTCAGTCTTACCTCACAGGCAGATCTTTCAAGAATTCATGGAGAGGAGGGGTGTCTGAGTCACATCAGCTAATCACTGGGGTGCTTCAAGGTTCAGTGCACGGTTCTCTTCTTTTCTCCATACACACAACCTCAGTGGGCACGTTCATAAAGGCACATTGCTTCCTACCACTACTATGCAGAGGATACACAGCTCTATCTGTCGTTTCAACCTGATGACACCACTATCTAAGCTTGTATCTCTGCTTCGGCTTGGACGAAGGAGCATCTTCTCCAGCTCAACCTTGTGAAGATAGAGCTGCTTGGAATCCCTGCAAACCCATCAGTTGATCATCACTGTTTAACTGTACACTAAAAATACATTTAGTTTTGGCTTAATTTTTTTTTTGCATCAATCTTTTTTAAAAGAATCTAGTGAAATAATGTTCAACCAACAAACTACACAGAGTTAGAGGAACTTACTTTGCGACATAAACACACGTTTTTAAATTGATTACTCAAAAAAATAAAATAAAAAATGGTTCCAACTAATTCCAACATAATTGAGTGGTGGCCCTGGAACTAATCAATCTTATCTACTTCAGTTTAAATTAACAGCTAACATAGCACATACTAAATGTAACTTATTTAAATTTGAAAGCAAGTAAGATATTACTTGGCACTGGCATTAGCACAGTCATGGTCATTGCTCATATGGTCAAAGTAGTGTTAACCTTCATGGAGCTACCCACACCCTAACTTAAGCACAATGATAACCATAAAAACTTCAACAGAAACTCTTTTAAATGTCGAATATAATTGCATTAAACACTAAAAGGTCTTTCCCTTTACTAAAAACACATAAAATAACACTTAATTTCAACATTTATTCTCTTCATCCAGTCCTATGCAATGCATAATGTTTTAACATTTAATAATGTTTGAAGCATAAAAGGTTTAATGAAATCGATAAATTTGAATATTTAAATTGCAACCATGCTTTTATGATGTGATAATAGGTCCTTTGAATATATTTTAAGAGTATGGGGTCTACAACACTAGGTAGCGTTTGATGACCAACAGAGGGTTACATCCACATTTCAACAACGGATCAGTTGTGTAGGTTCATGTTTTACAACATCAGGAAAATCATACCCTTCCTGTCATACCCTGAAAATCATACCCTTCCTCTTATCATTTTAAGACTGGACTACTGCAATGCTCAATTGGTCGGCCTTCCAGCCAGCGCGACTAAGCCTCAGCAGATGATCCAGAACAGCAGCACGTCTGGTCTTCAATCAGCCAAAAAGGACCCACATTGCACCTCTCCTGATCTCACTGCGCTGGCTCATATTTTCTGACTGAATCAAATTTAGGGCTTTCAGAACTTCCACTGGAACCGCACACCCTGCCTCAACACACTCCTACAAGTTATGGTCACTGAATAGGCGGAGCCTTCATGTTCATTCACAAAGAGGGACAAAACCACTTTCCTAAATCTTCACCCTCTCCACTCCTCTCTGTTGGAATAGGATGCCAGCCGAGATTTGCCGAGACCATCGCAACTTTCAAAAAACTGCTGAAGAAACACCTCTTCCACAAGCACTTAACCACTCGACAACCTTAAATCAAGGCACGGAAAAGTCCTCTTCTTTTCTCTGTACTAGCTTGTTTCCTAATTAATCTTTCTAATAAACACAGCATTTTACCTGGCATTAAATATTGCTGGCTCTGTGACAAATTATGTTCCTTTATTGCAAGTCGGTTTAAATAAAAGTGTCTGCAGAACACATTAAATAGTTTGTAAATAATTTCATTTGTATTTTTGAACCTGTTTCAGTATTAAATGGGACAATTTAGGGCTTTTCATACTTCATACTAGTTAACACTGGTTAATTCTAAACCCTGGGTAAACGAAATCCTGGGTTATCTTGCTTCACATTTCACACTACTCATAATTTACCTGGGTTAACAATTAATACTTGGTATTCATAAGTTGGTGTTTCACACTGTACATTCCTAAACCCTGGGCTAAGATTCTAATTAGCATAGTGTCAGTGTCATTGTTTGGATGAGAGAGGCATGCAACTTAAAGGTTGTACATAAAGGTTCTAGCATTACTATCAAGTTTTCCATGAATGGACTTTTTGGACTATAAAGGTAAGAATAAAACTCTTCTTAACTACAATTTATGCGTTTTCTGTCACCATTTGACACCCCCTCCCTCCCAAACACTGAAACTACACTGTTTGTATAACATACAGAATGTGTGTGACTGTCCAAAGCATGTAAAAATGTCTGTTAATAAGCATCTAGTAAAATTCTGTTTTATTTCACACTGTACACGTTTGGCACCGCAATGCCAAGTTAACACTGCAAAAGCTGTGCAAACCCTGTTCCGGAGCAGAGTTTCATAACTCTGGGTAAAAATCGGTGCTAACCTTGCTTCTTAATTACACGTGTGAAACGTTCCTCTACATGGGTTAAAGCGATGTTTAGAACAACGATAGCCCAGGATTAAGCGCATTGTGAAAAGCCCTTTGGTGGTCCTATGACAAATAGAGTACCACACTCATCAAGAAGCAGCAGCATATTGTCGCTGTTGGGAGGAAACCTCATATCTCCATATTTGTTTTGTTTTTTGTTTTTTTCATAAATAATTTCTATTGGTCAGCCTTTATATATGTTTGTGGGTTTTGCAAATATTTAACCAGTGAAAAGTATTAAAAAGAGCTTGTGACTAAACCTTGTAACTCCACTGGATCCTCAAACTGTCAGTAAAACCTCATAACTCTACCCCGGCTCTATCGTGTATGAAGTGTTGCATGCAGTTTGGACCATCTCTGCTTGTTTGCAATGCAAGGATAAATAAAGAATTGGTTAAAAAAGTACAGCATTTTCTTTACTCAAGAAACACTATCAATCGCTTAAGCCTAGTCTCAGACATGCATGTTTGAACTGTTTTAACTGAAAGTAACTTGCACTGACATATCTTTCACGAGTTTGTTTGCCCATATAATCTTTAAGCTATTAAGGTTAAACGTATCTGGCTTGCTGTCAGCAGTGGAGGGGCTCGAGGAAGCAGCTTCAACTCAAGCTTAGATCTACCCCCCAGTGGGACTACTAATGCTTGGATGATGAGTGTGGTAGCAAGATGCCTAAATTATGTTGGTGGAGTTGGGGAGGTGAAGGGATGCCAAAACAGCTGATGCCAGAGCAAGGTGAGAGGCTGCTTATGGCAGTTAATTGAAAGATTACATGGGTTCACTTCACTCATCCTGAAATTACATTTAGGAACTTCACTAAAATATATCAGTGCTATTGTTTTGTCTCAAGATGCACATCAGTAATGTTTTGACCATAAATAAAGCCACAATATCAACTTTGACAACACAGTATTTAATTATAAAAAAATAAAAAAAATAAAAAAAAATTGTTGAAAAGTATTGTTTTTGGGGATACAAGGTTTCCACTTGACAACGACGATATATAATACCATCAAAGTTTAAGCTAAAAGGTTTGTTTCTCAAATCTCTAACAGTTGCAGGACCATAAATGTGCCATTATGGCTACATTTAGCAGTAAATTGTGACTGCACCTCTGGAGCATTTATGATTCAGCAAAATTACCTGCCTCTGTCATGTATATAAACTGAACCGTTTTTGGTTGTTTTACTGTCTAATTAGGTAGGTAGGTAGGTTATTTTTGACATAATACATTGGATAGTCTGAAGTAAAGCTTTAGGAGATTAATTACTAAATGAGACCATCCATAAAATATGACAGTGAAAGCCATGTTTTCTGTAATTCTCTTTGGTTTGTGTTTGTCTTTTAAATTTATATAAAGTATACATATACTGCAAACTTTTTTTTATTGCTAGAATTATAGAGAGAAAGAGAGAGATTGCTTTGTTTTGACAGCCCTAAATTTGCAACATTCTTTTTAGCATTGGTTTGAATATTGATTAGAGATTGGATTCATTTTTTTAACTGCACTGTCTCACGGTTTCACAGTGCCCATTTATTCCTATGCAGTTTGGAGGAAACTGCCTCCTACCTGCACTGACTGACAGCATGAGAGCAGTTAACGCTACGCTAGATCGTTCCACAATTAACACAGCCATGGTTTCAAATGTCACGTTTGAATGCCTGTATTGATCCATAATTATAAATACCATCAAGCTGGAGAAATGATGCCATGTTGAGTGCATACTTTCTATGTATGTCTATACCTCTGTCCTTAACATATTTTGACCAACCCTGTTCTGTTTCTCAAGACAAGGCATGGATTCCTCTGCATGAGTCAGACAGTATGAGACCCCCTGTGTGGTCCGCTCTTTCACAGACACGCTTCGTTACATCTAGCTCGAGTGCACTTGAAGCGTGTGTCCCCGCTGTTACCCTCTAATGTGATAATGTGTTTTTTATGCATTAGGTCTTACATATGAAACCCTAGTTTATGTGTATTATTTGGATTTTTTGTTTTTATATTCAAAATATAATATACATAACCAATTTACATTAGGGCTACACTACAACAGAGGTAATTAGTATTTACTTTTACTTTTTACTAAAAATATCTGCAAAACAAAGATATAAATTCTCAGAAAATCACTAAGGTCTTAACGTCATATGTAGTGTCACTGACACACAGTTGCTGTACTGGCAGTTCCCTATCAGTCGCTCACGTTCGACGTCAACACAAGCGTGACCCTGCGTCCTTTTCAGGATGTCATTTTGCTTGTGCGTTTCTGGGTGCGGTCGTTCCCTGGCACCAGCAGATGGCCACAATAGTTGCCTCTCGTGTTTGGGCATTCAGCACGCTGAGGCAGCTTTTGTGAATAGTTCATGTTCCCATTGCGGGAATATGACTATGGCAGCGTTAAGATCAAGACTCGCTTACCTCAAGGTGCAGTCCCTTCGCCTATGCCTCGATCTAGTGCCTATTCTGGACCTCAGAATAGGCCTACTTCGGCGTTTAGCCAGGGTGATCTGAGGATTACCGTGAGGGCTTCCCCGCCGAGGCAATCTCCGTGGGCCCCTCACGCTGGAGCTACCAAAAGAGCGTGCTGGTCCTTCTCATGGACGACCAGTCGTGTCTTTTGGGGCTCCTCCTGACGATCACAGCATCGGAGGGGGAGTTTCAGTCCTCTGGAGATGAGGATTCGGCTGCGTTACCCCCTTTGGGGAGTGTAGCGTTACCCGAGTCCGATCCAGAATGGGCCGCTATGCTTGCCGGCTGCCGAGAAGGTCTGGCTTGTGTGGAACCCTCCACCACGTCCCAAACCTTGGCTCAGACGCACTGGCACACAGCTGGACCCAGGGCCTATGCAAATATGCATTTCCCCCAGTGAGCCTTCTTGCACAGACCCTGTGCAAAGTCACGGAGGACGAGGAGCAGGTCTTGCTTGTTGCGCCGTATTGGCCCAACCGGACCTGGTTCCCGGAACTAGTGCTCCTCGCGACAGCGTAAGTAAATGTAAGTAAAACATGTAAGTAAAAATCCTACATGGTTGTTTTGAAGATTTATGCACATTACTGTGATTTATTACAGTATATAAATAAACTATGACATTATTATTATTCTACATATACCCATCACACATTATCCAACAGGCCAGTGAGATTATATAGACTGTTATGGTTCTTATCCAATCACGCATCAGCTGTAGAAATTCCCTGCCTATGCACAAAAACATCTGATTCCTTCTCCGAAAAATGGTTTACCCATCTGTTGTTTAAATTGTTATTTGCCTCCTCGTGACAAAGAGAAATCAGAACGAGCAGTGTGAAATCTGATTAGATCAATGAAATATGTGCATACACTCATTATGGATTTGCACGTAAACGTTCGGCAAGCGCGTACAAGGACTCATTTTGTAAACTCACGAATGTTGTCGGTGCTTTCTTGTATGGTGTCCGTTTTGAGGAGGTTGTCTGCGAGCATGAAGGCGCCCGTCTCCACCGTGTCCAGCAACATGGTCGCGCATCGCAGCTGCTCGGTCACGGACAGCTCCCTCCACGCCGCCTGGGATCGCACCTGCAGAAGGTTATTCACCGTTTCTACCATGGCCTGCGGAAAAGAGAAAAAGAGATGTCAGCGTTCCAAACGACTTCTGAACCCACACACACATACAATCTGACATCTGAACTTCACAATAAGGACATATTTCCCAAAGTGCCCAGCTCTCCCATAAACCATTTCTCTTCCACTTTCACCCGCTCTCACACACTACACGGTCTCTGTGCTGGAGTATAAACCTGTCAAACTGAAGAAAGATCCACGGGGAGCATGAGACATTGTGAAAATGAAAGAAGCTGTCATCACGCGCACACACACACACACATCCGCGCAAACACTCGCATGCAAACACACACATGTTCACACAAGTCAAGGGGTAATTTATGGGTCTATAAAAGCACTATATAGGAAAATTAAATGTCTTGGCTGTGCAGCGGAAACTAATATAAGGGTATTTAAAGAAAAGTGTGATATTAAGATATTAAGCCCTTTCAATTTGGCAGTGAATATTATCACAGGGATATTAAAACCACAACCTTGATATACAAATGAAGGTTTAAGACTTAAGGTGGTAGTTTATTAAAAAGCTTGCCGAGTTTATCGAGGCACATTACAATTTTGTTTTTCATTTGAAAAAGTGCAGCATTCAGCAACATGAGCATATGGACTACAATGATCCACACAAAGCAGGCCAAATATATTTGTCACTTTCACAAAGATGCTGATAACAATAATTCCAGGTCAAATTCCTTTTATTTAAAATAGATCATGTTTCTATGGAAGTTCATAACCTTGCATTTTTATTACAACTGTTACAGCACATAAAGCGTATAATATCTGTGGAGAAGAGATATGTAATTAACTTCTCTCACTGTGGTGCACTCATCCGTAGGGATGGACAGAGGGTTGTTTTGTCGTTTGTCTTTAGCTTTCTGCAGGCTAATCTGGCCATTGGGTTGAATCATTCTGCCCCAGTTACAGTAGAGCAGTGTGTGTGAGAGAGAGAAAGTGTGTTAAAGGCAGTATGAGTATATTCATTTTGACACCACTAAAGTAATGACCCTTTTACGAGAGAGAGAAAAGGAGAGACTGAGATGAGAGACGACTGGGATAAAAGCTAAAAAGGAAGAGTTATATTTACTTCCTCACAAAACTGCTTATGAAATCTTCTGACAGATTGTGTCAAGAGGTCAGGGGGAAAGTGTGTGTGTGTGTGCACTTGGGGGCTTGCACTGCGGAGACAGATAAGAGATTTTTTAAAAACTCTTCTTACATTCTGTTTCCTCACACACATAGCGGCAATACTCTCCACACACTTGGTAAATGGAGCAGAACTGAAGTGCTTTGAAGCTGAGGAGCTAATCCAGCGTGAAGAAACACACACACACACACTGCATTACATATTAGATGACCACTGAGAATCCATATTTGCTTGATGTCAGTACCGGGAGGCTTCAGACAGTTGTCATGGAATCCTGTAATTCTCTCTGTCTAAATCAGCAGGATCAATTGATGTTGCGATAGACTCATTTCTTCTCAGCAGAGTATTTGAAAAAGCACTCTGTCATTTTTTTGGTTCAAGTTGCTCTGGCCAATATAGCAGAAATTGGAGACTTATGCTGACACCCACTGGGATGCAGGATCATGAAAAAGCCATACATTTCGGTTACCAGTGCCATTGTAAAAAAATTGCAACTGGCACATGAGCCAGATTTTTTATCTATGTGGATTTAAAAAAAAAGAAAAAAAGAATAAATTAAAATAATAATCAAAAGCAAACTAATATTTAATGTCAATTCATTGGTCATGTTTTATCTTGCCAACACTAAGTCATAATTTCCACTGATGCATAAAATATAAAAAAAAAAAAAAAAAAAAATGATAAAAAATACTACATTAAAATACAAAAATAAATAAATAAATAATAATATCAAATAAAATCAAATGTGCAAGATGCCCGATTGCAGAAATGCAGGATTAATTTAGTTAATTATTCTGTGAGCATAAGTGTTGGATAATAGGTTGATTACTAAGGTAAACTGAGTAGTATTTATCTGGTCATGGGGTTTTAATTTAAAATATCAGTATAAAATAAACATGTTTTAGTAGGCTACTAATATGACTGAAGTCTTTGTCTCAAGTGAGTGATTTCAAAAAAAAAATTCTTCAAAATGAATATTCATTTCTTTAAAACATTTATAATCAGGAGAAATTACCAAGTGCACCTTTAAACCAGAAAACAGAATACTTGAGGAACATTTAGACCTCAATTATTTCATGGAGTAAAAATCTGTCTAAATCTGTCATGTATTGGCAGGGTTGACAAAGCGGTCTGGCTCAGTCTGAGATATGCATCAGTCATTTTCTACCTCTAAATCAGTTTTTCTCATGGTTTTTCTTTCGATCAGTTTGCTGAGCTTTACGCGGGCTTATCTACATTATTCTTTGCTTTTTTCCACTGTCTCTCTCTCTCTATCTCTCTCTCTCTGTGTGTGTGTGTGTGTGTGTGTGTGTGTGTGTGTGTGTTTATCAGTCGCCTGATGTGACACTGCTGACCAGTGCTGACATCACTACTGCTTTCTCAGGAGAAAAAATTGCTCTGCTTTTATAAATGCAAAAAATGCAGCCCACGGGCACAAGCGCAGACGCACAGACACACACAAACAGCCAATATGATTCATATGGTGTGACAGATACGGCTTCACACAAGTATAAAGTAGTATTTCTGTTGAAAACTTTACCCATCTATGTAGATGTTGAAATGATATGGAACATGAATAAAAAAGCAATGACAATCATATGTGTGTCTACACACACAAACACACGCAACATGCAAAATAACTTTGCAGAATAAAGTACCTGTATGAAGAACCGGCACGATCGCTCTCTCTTCTGGAGCTGAAAGACACATTATTAAAAACTTACAATAACTCACATACACAAACACAACTACACACATAAAATCACAGTGCACATTTAATCATTCAGAGCCCAATGAAACAAGGCCTAATTAGCTGAAATAATCTACAATAATTTTGTAATAAATAATAAGGAATCATAATTATATTATGTATCAGAGTAGACTTAGGAACAAAATTAATCTGTTACTGAGTTACAGTCACCGTGTCGACTCATGAAACTGACACTGTACTCTCAAAACATTCTACATTCTGGCCATGGCAATAATACTGTAAACATACAAACAAACAACACTGAGATGTATAAAGTCTGAATGGACTGCAGGTGTCTGACTGCAGATGAGCTGGTGTTTGTGTAAGTCACTTTAGCTGGATGCAGGTAATAGGAAACTGACAGGCTGGTCGTTCAAAGTCTGTAAAGTGATATTCAGGCACTATAGTGTGTGTGTGTGTGTGTGTGTGTGTGTGTGTGTGTGTGTGTGTGTGTGTGTGTGTGTGTGTATGTGTGTGTTCAACTGGTCCAGAGAGAATGAATGAGATTCACTGCTCTATGTTTAGATACATTGAAGGTGATGTGTGTCATTTTATTGACATTAAAATACTTTCTCCTATAATCCACAGAGAAAGGATGGCCGTCTATTGGGGACAACCAGGAAATTTGCTCTGGGCCCTATGATAAGTTTCACTATGGCAGTAGTTCTCATCTGGTTTTACTTCAGGACCCAGAATTTGAATACAAAATGCCCTTAAAATCAAACAAAGAACTGTAATAATGATAATAAACTACAAAGGTGCAACCAGATGCAAAATAATTGAAAATACATAGGCTTAACAGGAATTTCAATAGCATCATGTTTTCAAAACTATTTAAAGTGATTTCCAGAGCTCAGCATATTTAATGTAGTTTAAATTTTGTTTGTTTTTGAGGATGAATGTTAAGTATCTTTAACATGTTGTCATTTGATTAATTTAGCTTAAACCAAGTGACAGGGCCAAATTTGTATGGTCAGACGACTGGGTCAGAATATCTCTGAAATGGCAAGGCTTGTGGCTTGCTCCCGGTCAGCAGTGGTGAGAACCTACTGACAGTAGTCCGAAGAAGGACAAACCACAAACCAGTGACAGGGCGTTGGACTCCCAAGGTTTATTGATGCGCAAGGGCAACAAAGGCAATCCTGTCTGGACCAAACTGACAGAAGAGCTTCTGTGGCACAAGCCACACAAAATTTTAATGATGTTATGGGAGGAATGTGTCATAACACACAGTGCGTCGCATCCTGATGCATATGGTGCTGTGTAGCCACAGACTGGTCATGGTGCCCATGATGACCCCTGTCCACAGCCGAAAGCCCCTACAATGGGCATGCTGTCTGATCAGACTTTGGAGCAATGGCAGAAGGTTGCCTGGTTCGGCGACAGGCCGGTGAAGGGAGTGTGATGCTGTGGACAACGCGGATGACCAACAGCATATTTAATAATAATAATAATAATACATTTTATTTATACACCTTAGGACACCTTACAAAATCCACATTTGTATGGATCATATTTGGCAGGTGGTCATAATGTTTTGGCTCATCTGTGTATATTTCAGTGCATTAGGTGTCTGACAGAACTTTTGTTGCGTTCATCTGTGCGTATGTGTAGTGCTGTGCAGTCGACGTGTGCATTTCACCACTTTGAAGTGTATATTTTGTTATTCTTTTATGTTGCGGCTTCTTTTGTTAATTGGAAAAACTCACCGGGGCTTTATGAGCTGCTTTAATTTGTGTGTCCTTATTTATAAGAGTGTGTGGGTGTGCGTGAGTGCAAAGATTTTCTGTCTATCGAGCAGTAGCTGTTTTTAACAGGAAGTTTTCCCATTTGGGCCTTAAAGCCTTTGATCTGAGTACTGCCACAGGTTTACTGCCTAAAACACTGTACTCTGCACAGAATTAGAGCACTGTTCTCTCTTCACACAAATATACGCATGAGCCTTCTCAAAATTAAAGTGCAGCAATGTAATTAACATGTAATAAACGTGTAATAATTGTGTAATTACTACCTATGCAGTGTGTGTGATTTATTAACAGCTTGGATACCTTGTTTAAGCTACGTGCCGCTGTGTCTTTTCCCCCCGGGGTGAGATTTCGCAGCTGTACGTCCAGTAGTTCCACCAGTTGTGCCATGGCTTTGACCGTGGACGGAACATCTCCGGGTCTCAACTCTCCCTTCGTCTGTTCAGCCAATTCCCGTGCTACTATAGCCGCAGTTTCCCCTGATCTCATCTACAGAAAGAGAGAGAGAAATGTACGTGCGCATATTGATTTTATTCTCTCTGTCCCTTGATGGCCGAATAAGTGGATGAACAAATGGCTTCATAGATTTGTGATTCTGCCTATTTTCTGATTTGCTCTCTGTAGTACAAAGAAAACCATTTCACATTACCATTAAGATTCAGTCATCATCACGTTACACACACATGCACTCTCACTGCACACACACACACGTGCAACCTTATTTCAAGCTGCTCGCAAGACACTTTTGGCTGCTCTTCTGTCTTTTCCTTATTTCGCCACAAAGTGAAACAAATTGCGGCTGATCCTGACAGTTGAATTTTGGCTCTTTTTTTGTTGTAACTAAATTTCCTCTAAGCTGTTTTGCTACAGGCTGCTCTTTGTGATAAGCTTCAGTTAAAAAAAGCTGCAGGCCAAATTATGTTTTAAGAATATTTGCAATAGGCATATCGCTCTCTACTGAATTTTTTAAATAGGCTGATATGCCATTAGCATATTTCCCATGGTGCCATGTTTTTACTCACTCTTTGAGTGATGTGATTGGTCCATGGTGAGGTGCAGTTGCTCAAATCCGGTCCCTTCGGATCCCAGTAGCCAAGCAAACAATTAAATGTGGCTACACCTGTAAGATAATAATAAAGAAAAACATGAACACAGCACAAAGCACTGAGAGAAACCTGGCCTGGCAATTTCTGTCAAACTAATCACACACACAAGCAGGGCAAGAGATTTACGAGCGATGCATAATGTGTCAATCAACAGTTGGCAGCTGCCCACATAATGAGGTGGCACTGACACAACACCTGAACACCTGTTTTTAAAGATTAACTCAACATACACAGAGGTAAATAAATATCATTCATAACTCATTCATGTCTATATACAGTGGCCTGAACAAGTATTTGTCATAGTTAAGTCACACGTAAAGGGATAGTTCACCAAAAAAATCGGCCGATAATCGCATTCTATGACTCGATCGGGTGTCACTAAAATAGGCCGATCTCACCAACCGATCACAAATTGAAGACGTCAGACTTTAGCGCCGCAGTCATGTCATCACCAGTGTGGAGTTATTACACGGTCTCAAGAAACTATTTAAGCTATTTAAGAACAAGTGATTTGAAACCGCTCATGCACAGTAAGCAGCGAAACGATATGTGCTCATTCGATATGAGCGCAGTCAGCGCACACACCTGAAACACACGCACATAAAGCTGCTGCTCATACAGCGCGTGAGTACTTATCTTACTGGACTTGAACGGTCAAAAATACACACAAATGCCTGTCTTGTGAATGTAAACAGTGCATTCGGTGTTAAAGTGAAAGCAGGCTTATAAAGCTGCTGCCCTCCTTGCCATTCATGTTAATCAATGTTTATCTCTCATTGCTCTTAACTAAATCACTTTTGTAAAGTGCTTGAAGTTTTCTAGTGCTTGAAGTTTAGCGCTAGAGTGTTGATGGTGAGCGGCTATTCCGTACAGCTGCATATGTTCTGGATGAAAAGAGAAATGGACTTTCGCCACAAAAAAAGCTCGAATTTATAAAGCCTTATGGACGGAGGAATGAAGGACACAAATACTCAGCACTTGCTGAATAATATTTCAGATCATTTTTGTATCAGACTACTCTTTTGTTCATTTAGGAGTTGCAGTGTTTCTATTTGTTTTTGTCCTCAGTCACATATTAGATAATGCTTAATTACACCTTATGGGTTGTTATTATGTTCAGTTTGACATTAAGTCTTGTAGGCTCTTTAATAAGCCATAGTATCCTAAAACGGATAGTGTTTTGCAAAAAGTTTTTAAAAGCCTTGTAAAATGTTCATTGTAAAAATATTTGTTGTGCTTTTTTATTTGATTCTCAATTAAAACAACAATCTATACCATTAGTGAAAATAAACGTCTGTGGTATTACAAACAGAGAGCTTAATTATTATTTATAAAGCTTGAATGATCAGGATCAGGATCGGGATCGGTATCGACAGATCATGAAGACGAAAAATCGGTAATCGGTATCGACTACAAAAAGTCCTGATCGGAGCATCCCTATTATTTACTCATCCTCTTGTAATTCCAAACCTGTATGATGTTCTTTTATTCATGGAACTCAAAAGGAGATGTTTAACAAAATGTTGATGCTGGTTTTTTTTTTTCATAAAATGAAAATTAATGGCGACCAACAGGATACAAAAAAGTGGTTCATTTGACGTGAGCACTGTATTCCAAATCTTATGAAGCCTTATGATAACTTTGGTACATACCAAAATGTAAGTTATTGTGATAATCATATTTTCTAGCTCTTAAAACTCATTTATGTCTATATATATTCAAAAATGGCTACTCTTATGGTCATTTTATTATTTATTTAGTTTTACCATTGACTTTTATAGTATGGACAAAAAAAAAAAAAAAAACACTGAAACATTTCTTGTCTTTTATATTCCACATAAGAAATAAAGTCATACAGGTTTGGATTGACAGAATGACACCAGTTGTAATTTTTTGGTAAACTATCCCTTCAATGTGAAATGTTTTGCAAATGTTTTTGAGATCTTTCTAACAATAAATGACACTTTGGTTTGGTATATTGATATATAATGCAGAGACATTCTGACAATTTTAATCATGCTTTAAGTGTCCAAATAATTTTAGGGGTCATTTTATTTAGGTTAAATAATGAATTGCTATGTAACTATTTGTACTGTGGTAATTCCTATTGTTGAACATAATTATAAAGAATTACTAATGATGAGTTTAGCTCTAAACACTGGGATGATAAATGAATTACAGGCTAGAATTACAAATTAATTCTTTCATTCGTTTTATCAGGAGCCTTGTTGCAGTGGTGAAGTGTATCAGATATCTCCAAGAGCGCTACACAGCTAAGCCTAAGCGTTGATTTATGCAATACACATTAAACAAAACAAACCTCCACACACACTGCCCCTAATAATAGATTAATCACTCTCTTACTAACCTATGGTGCCAGGTGGGCACGGTTGCTTAGCAACCTGTCCCTGGTGTGTCCGTGGCCAGGAGATTTCAGCAGTGAGACGTGGGGCACAATAGTCAACAGCGACTGGAGTCTGCAGGGAAGGAGGCGACCGTGTCAGGGCTTCTGGGAGGATGTTGTTATGGCGGCGAGGTGGAGCCATGGTGGTTGTCGTGGTAGTAGTGAGAGAAGGACGGAGCGTGCCCGTATATGGGCGTGGAGGAGTCGTGGAGCTGCGCACTGGAGGAAGTGCATCAGGAAGCAAGACTGAAGAAGGAGGATCTGTAAGAAAGAGAAATATATTTCAAACTTACAGTTTATTACATTTGACATTCATACTTATTTACATTTCACAGTCATATTATTATAGAAAATATTACAATTTAAAATAATTTATATGAATTTATTCTATAACAACTCTAAAAATTCAAATTTATTAAATTTATTCAATTACACACACATATACAGTATATATATACATGTATATATACATATATATATATATATATATATATATATATATATATATCAATATATATTGATGGATGATATATTAACGTATGATATATTTATCATCTGAAGTGAATATATATATATATATATATATATATATATATATATATATATATATATATATATCAATATATACAGTGAGGAAAATAAGTATTTGAACACCCTGCTATTTTGCAAGTTCTCCCACTTGGAAATCATGGAGGGGTCTGAAATTGTCATCGTAGGTGCATGTCCACTGTGAGAGACATAATCTAAAAAAAAAAAAATCCAGAAATCACAATATATGATTTTTTAACTATTTATTTGTATGATACAGCTGCAAATAAGTATTTGAACACCTGTCTATCAGCTAGAATTCTGACCATCAAAGACCTGTTAGTCTGCCTTTAAAATGTCCACCTCCACTCCATTTATTATCCTAAATTAGATGCACCTGTTTGAGGTCGTTAGCTGCATAAAGACACCTGTCCACCCCATACAATCAGTAAGAATCCAACTACTAACATGGCCAAGACCAAAGAGCTGTCCAAAGACACTAGAGACAAAATTGTACACCTCCACAAGGCTGGAAAGGGCTACGGGGAAATTGCCAAGCAGCTTGGTGAAAAAAGGTCCACTGTTGGAGCAATCATTAGAAAATGGAAGAAGCTAAACATGACTATCAATCTCCCTCGGACTGGGGCTCTATGCAAGATCGCACATCGTGGGGTCTCAATGATCCTAAGAAAGGTGAGAAATCAGCCCAGAACTACACGGGAGGAGCTGGTCAATGACCTGAAAAGAGCTGGGACCACCGTTTCCAAGGTTACTGTTGGTAATACACTAAGACGTCATGGTTTGAAATCATGCATGGCACGGAAGGTTCCCCTGCTTAAACCAGCACATGTCAAGGCCCGTCTTAAGTTTGCCAATTACCATTTGGATGATCCAGAGGAGTCATGGGAGAAAGTCATGTGGTCAGATGAGACCAAAATAGAACTTTTTGGTCATAATTCCACTAAACGTGTTTGGAGGAAGAAGAATGATGAGTACCATCCCAAGAACACCATCCCTACTGTGAAGCATGGGGGTGGTAGCATCATGCTTTGGGGGTGTTTTTCTGCACATGGAACAGGGCGACTGCACTGTATTAAGGAGAGGATGACCAGGGCCATGTATTGCGAGATTTTGGGGAACAACCTCCTTCCCTCAGTTAGAGCATTGAAGATGGGTCGAGGCTGGGTCTTCCAACATGACAATGACCCGAAGCACACAGCCAGGATAACCAAGGAGTGGCTCTGTAAGAAGCATATCAAGGTTCTGGCGTGGCCTAGCCAGTCTCCAGACCTAAACCCAATAGAGAATCTTTGGAGGGAGCTCAAACTCCGTGTTTCTCAGCGACAGCCCAGAAACCTGACTGATCTAGAGAAGATCTGTGTGGAGGAGTGGGCCAAAATCCCTCCTGCAGTGTGTGCAAACCTGGTGAAAAACTACAGGAAACGTTTGACCTCTGTAATTGCAAACAAAGGCTACTGTACCAAATATTAACATTGATTTTCTCAGGTGTTCAAATACTTATTTACAGCTGTATCATACAAATAAATAGTTAACAAATCATACATTGTGATTTCTGGATTTTTTTTTTTTAGATTATGTCTCTCACAGTGGACATGCACCTACGATGACAATTTCAGACCCCTCCATGATTTCTAAGTGGGAGAACTTGCAAAATAGCAGGGTGATCAAATACTTATTTTCCTCACTGTATATATATATATATATATATATATATATATATTACATTTGATCTATTTATCTGCAGTTTAAACGCAGACATTTGCCCAAAATGTACTGCTAAAACAGAGACATCTTCTATCTCTGTCTCTCTCTAGACATCTCTGCTCTTTCAGGGATGACTGAATGAGTCAGGTTTCTGGAGAGTGTTTGTGTGTGTAAATGTGTGTGTCTTTGTGCCCTGTGCAGCAGTTGGGAGTGTATGTTTTGACAGGCCCGATCCCTGAGTGCAAGGACTTCAGAGAGGCAAAGATAGATGATGTTTAAACGTCATAACTCCCCATTGGCACGCTCTGTTCCTGTCTGTCTCTCTCTCAAACACAAGCACACACCTGAGGGCCTGAATCAGGCATATAGCAGTCAGATGCATATATGTATCTTTGTTTATTGGTATAAAGTTAGAAAGAATCTGTGTCAGAAGCTCAGGATATCACATGACAGGGAGTAAACATCCCTTAAAGCATGGGCTAGACTGAACTATTCTGTAAGAGTTCTGTCTACAATACATGTGTGTTACATGTGTGGATAGACACATGCTGGCACACACACAGAGAGAGAGAGCCGAAGAGCAAAAACTAAAGATATAGCTTCCCTCTCTTTTTTTGTGTCTTTCTTTTCCTGTCTCTCTGTCTTGCCGTGTTTTTCTGGAGATGAACTTGCAGCCGCAGCAACTGCTGGAAAAAAGGACTGAAGTGCACTAAAGGACTGAAGTGACTGAAGAACACTAGAGGATAGAGATGCTACCAGAAAAAAAAATTGTCTTCTTTTTTTCATTTTCATATTGGCCATGGTGATGTACTTCAGTAAAAGTGGATATGAAAAGAATGCACAAATACATCCTACAGGGTTCTGCTGTAGGACCGATTAAAATATTTGTTAACTGTAACTGAAATATATAGCTTTATATTATATTGTTTTTTTCTGCCTTTATATTAGATTCAATATATTTTTCAATATTTATGTACTGTTTTAGCTCTCAAATGGCATTCAAAGGTGATTTTATTTCCCAATCAGAGGCACCATAATTTTAAACAAACACCTACAATCCAGTACTAAAACTAATTAAAAACAGGGAATGTTTTCCACAGTGTTTTTCCTTTTAATGAACAAAAATAATTATATTTAATATTTTTCATGTCTATGGACCATGTTAACAGAGTAATAAACACCAAAATTACATACATTTTTTACATATATTTTTTTACTGAAACTTTTCAATATGCCTATCTGAATAGACAAATGAATGAATCAGAACTCTAAAATCGAATTAATGACACAGTTTTGGGTGGGGTTTAGTTCTGTTTCCTAGATTTGAGTTTGTTTGTATGGTTTTTCATTAATTTGATTATTAGTTGCACCTGTTATTCATTTCATTGAATGGTTTGTCTGTGTATTTAAGCTCTGTGTTTCTTTCAGTTCATTGTCTGTTCTCGTCCGGTAAACACGGTTGTTCTGCTCATGGTTTTCTAGTCAAGAGTGTTTTGTTTTGAGTTCCCTTTTAAAGTGTGCCATCATGGTGTTGATGCTATGGGAACGCCTTCAGTGTGAAGAGGTGTCTGAGTCAAGTGTAGTAAACGCTAAACAATTGGCCAAAGATGTTTGGGAGCAGAGCACACAGCGTTTTACTGTGAGGAAGCTCTGCTATCTTCAATGACGAAGGACACTTTGTCTCTGAACCCCATGGTTCGGGTCCCACGTCCACCGAAGCCGCGCATAGACTTAGATCACGGGGCTCGCAGATGGAGCCGTTAGAGGAGTCTGAGACGGGACCTGCCCTTTCTCTCGCTCTCTCTACAGACTCTGAGGGTCTCGTTCAGGATCTGGAAGCTCGCTCTGCAATTTCTTCCACTCTGGACATGGACCTGCTTTCAGGGGAGTCCTGAGGTTTGCTTTTGGGGGGAAGCTTACCAATATCAGGTTCTTCTGTTCGGCCTAGCCTTGTCTTCTCGAAGTGCATGGATGCAGCTCTGTCTCCATTGCGGCTCCAGGGAATCCTTTTGCTAAATTATATCAACGATTGGCTCATTCTAGCTTACTCACAAAAAGATGGCGGTTTGGCATTGAGATGTCCTTGCTCATCTCAAGAATTTAGGTTTGAGGTTGAATCCCAAGAAAAGTGTACTGACTCCAAGTCAGAGAACTAAGTTTCTTGGGGTGGTCTGGGTTTCGACCACGATGTGGGCACAGTTGTCCCCAGCTCGGGTGGATTCCATTCTCACCATGGTAGGCAGTCTGAGGTTAGGCCAGGAAATTTGTCCGCCAATGCCAGGTACTGCTGGGTCTCATGGTTGCAGCCGCCAACGTAATACCGTTAGGCTTGCGGCACATGAGGCCCTTTCCAATAGTGGCTCAAAAACAAGGGGTTTCATACCCTCTTAAAACCCATAACCACCCACGTGGTTGAGCCCACATCCACACTATAAAACCTGATGAATGTGTGCGGGAAGGACCAGCCTGCCACAGCACAAACATCCCACAAAGACGCTCCTCTTGTACTTGTTTTGTGCTTGTGTAAACTTTTCACAACTTGTGATGCAGGCTTCCTCTTAGTATGGTGGCAAGGGTATTGTCGTTCACATAGCATCAACACCATAAAGTGGCATTGATGTTCTCTAAACAGGGAACATGTCAGGGTTATCTATATAACCCAGCTCCCTGAGAATGGGAACAAGACACAGCGTCATGTTGCCATACTTGAGGCATTTTTGTTAATAAAATCTCATCGATATTGCAACTGTTGCTGACATTGTGATTGTAAAGCTGAATTTTCAGCATCATTACTCCAGTCTTCAGTGTCACATGATCCTTCAGAAATAATTCTAATATGCTGATTTGGTGCTCAAGAAACAGTCCATATTGTTATCGATGTTAGAACAGTCGTGCTGCTTAAAATATATGAGGAAACCATGATAAAAAAATTCAATATTCCTTGATGAATAGAAAGTTAAAAAAAAAAAATTTTTTTGTAACAATTTAAGTCTTTACTGTTACTTTTGATCAATGCGTCCTTGATGAATAATAATAAAAAACAATCTTACTGACCCCAAACTTTTGAACGGTAGTTTATGTATGGTGACAATAACCCTAACCCTTATACCAAGTTTTAAAAAAAATACATAGTTTTATTTAAATAAAGTACTGCACAGAGAGCTGCTCAAAATGTTACCTGCTATTTCACAACTAATTTTCAATGGGGGAAGGGGTGGGGTTTCAGAGGACGTTGCCACGGTACTGCCTACATTGGGGATCCGCCACTTAACCTGCTCTAATACCCTGTACTTGCCTGTGCATAAATTATACCTGAAAATGTGCACTAACAAAACTGTGCAATCATAAGGCAGCGTGAGCCCTCGTTAGCATTTCACAACGAAAGATATTTCCTCTTTCTTAGACTATATCCCACCAGACAGCTCTGGCTTATTATAGAGATGCACTGATCCAAATATCCCCTCACATCTCCTCTCATCACTTTTCCTGCCCTCTTTTCTCTCTCTCTACCCCCCACCTCCCTCTGTGCGGCAAATCTGACTGTGAATTTAAAGGGCCGCTGAGTGAAATGAAAGCACTTCCTGTTTCTATTTCTGTAACTGTCTGTGCGAGGAGCTACTGAGGCAAGACTCTGAAAGCAGCAGAGCATTCTACAGTGACTAATCGCTCACACACACGCTCACAGACAGGCATGGCACCCTCCCTTCCTTTTTCTCACAGAAGCCATTAAATGACAAACCAGCCCTTTCATCCACCTTCCAAATCTCCTCATCGCTCCTTTCTTGCCGATGACCGCCTGTCTGCCGTGCCCTCCATGTCTCTAGATTGTCATCTCTGTGATACAGCCCACTCAGACACAATAGGGGCACAGATAGAGGGCAACGTGTGTGTTTTCCAACGGAAAGGGAGCTTTGATTGGCAGCTGATCAAAGGAAGCCTTCTATTCTCTGCATCGTTGAAAAGATGACTGACTCACTCCTTGAGGGTAAAGGTCATTTATCATCTATTACTCGAAACACTTTTAAAGGCAGCGTGACTTTAGAGTGGGCTTCCAGTGTGGTCTGTTAGACTAACATGAAAGAGAAGGCAATATATAATCGGACGTCTATTTCCAACAACTGGCCTGTCGGAAGACCGCTGTATGAAATCGGGTCATTTGATGTTTGGTCATACTCTCAGGTGTGACCGGAACAGCAAATTCAGGGCTGCTTAATTCACAGAGTCCTGTTAAATATGCCTCAGCTCACACAGAGACAGGATACAATGTCACCTTGCTGATCAGGACCAATCAGAAGGCAGCATCATGACAACCACATAGGAAATCAGTGATTGGTGCAAGCTTGTGCTGCCATTAGCGATAAATTTTAAAACCCGGTAAAATATCCACACAACTAATTGAACAAAAATGCAGCATAAATAGATACATAATTAAAAGTTTATGAGCCCCAATTACGTCACTTACAAATGTATGAATGTCTTTGCATTGTATAACAAAATATCAAAGTAGTATTTACTTTAAGTAAATATAGAACAAATACTTCATAAAAAACGCTACCATTCAAAAGTTTGGGGTCAGTTGTTGTTTCAAGTGTCCCTGTAGTCAATAATTTTATGCCTTAAAACTCATGTTTGATCACCAAAATGACACATTTAAACGTGAAAAAAATGTCTTCATGCCTCGAAATAGCTTGAATGTAACTCTACACCCTTGCTTCATTTAGTATACGCGGAGCCATGAATATGCTAATATTCCCCGACTCCGCTCACTCACACCAGCTCAAAGATCCACTCGCTCGGTCAACTTACTGAAGTAAACGCTGCACAATGGTATCGCTCTTTACAACGTCGATTAGCCTTTTGCTTGACTACGTTATCAAACAGCTAATGATATGTTGCTAATGTTACACAAAACATGTTCCCGTTCACCATCTCAGAGTCAGACAGCTGCCTTCTAACAATCAGTATTCATAGAAACGCTTTGAACAACTCAGAACGTCAGTGGAGAAACTGATCTCCTCATAACTTCGTACATCATATACATACATTCACCCGCTATATTGCTAAAAATACCAGGTTTTTCATATCAACAGAAAATTATACCGGGATAACCTGGATTCTCTTGAGACTCCTACTCCTAGATACATGCGGTTCATTCAGTCAGCAGCCTTCTCAACAACATAGTTTCTCCAAGATGCCTCTGTAATGCACATAGCATCTGAGGACTACTTAACTATTTTTGTCATAGTTGGTTACCAATGCTTTCGAGGGATGCACCCCAGCATGATTTCTGAAGGATCATGTGGCACTGAAGACAGGAGTAATGGCTGCTGAAAATTCAGCCTTTAAACTATATGTTGTTCAAAATTAAGACAAAATATCTATAACCAATTGGTTAAAGTAATTGCAAAAATGGCTCACTGACATTAGTTCTGAGAAAAGGTCAAGAATCATTTGAATGCAAATGCTATTTGGTTTGATATTTTGTAAAAAATGTAGCAACATTCACACATTTTTAAAGGGATACTTCACCGATTAGCATTAAGCTTTGTATCAGTAGAAACCCGGTAGGATTTTCGAATGACCGTGCTTCCCTCCCTCATGTCCCCCTGAGACGAGAGATTTCTGTATTTTGCGTCTGGAAAAAAAACGCTGATGACGCAAAAATCGTCATTTTGCGTCATCGGAGGCTTTTTTGGCCAGAGGCTAGAGACTACAGCCAGTAGTAGGAGCTAGTTCCGCATGTTTTCAACCCGCCCATAGGGGGTGGGATCTCACGATAAAACTGCGTCTTTTCGGTTTCGAGTCAATTAGTAGCCTAGTTGTATCATTTCTTCCGATACTGCCCTCTGTGGCTTGGGAGTGGCCTCGTAGGGCAGCGAAGCAAGTGCATTCTGGGAGTTGTTGTCTTTCATCCACATGAGCAAAAATACATTTTCTGGCTTTTTTCAGTCTAGAAAGCACCAACTTCTAAAATAATTTCACATTTCTACTACATAAATGACCCAATTTAAATACACATTAATCTTTCCAGCGGTGAAATATCCCTTTAAGTGTGACTTCAGTGTCCAAATACTTTCCACTGTTTAAAAGAGAAATATAGAAAAAAAGTGTCCTAAAAAGAGTGAGTTCAGCAAATAAAGAATCAAAAAGAGTGAATCTATAATCACAAAGATGCTAAATATACATATAGAGCACAAAGAGAGAGGAAAAATGTAAGCCCAGTTTCATCTCCTCTTCCCATGTTATCAGCAGTATGGTAATAGCAATGCAAGTCCCCTTGGTGGGGTTACCACTGTAATCCGCACTCTTATCCTCTCACATCTACATGGTAAGATGCTCTACTATAGGTCAGCAGTCTGTGTAAATGTGTGTGTGAGTACACGTGTGTAAATGTAAGTGTGAGCAGGGTCCAAAATTAACTCTTGCCAAGCAGCAAATGTGAGTAAAAATGTGTGTTCCCAAATAAACAAAACAGTAACTTGCTAAGGAACTGCAACATAATAAATTATTTAAATGGACTGGTTCTTTGGCTTCTCTCATGTCACCATACGGTCCCTGACATCCTGGTGTGGGATATTACACGCACAAAAAGGTTCCAATAAAGCCATGTGTAGACACACACTGCTGTTTATTACAGTTTTATTAGTAACAGTGTTTACTGTACTTTTTATATGTCATAAGTTTGTTGAAACCATAATTCATAAGGCATTTAGAACCTAAATATGATTTGGATTTAAAGTCCAACTGAAATCAATTAAGCTATCCAAACAAAAATATGAGGAACAAAAAAATGACGTGTCTTCACATTTAGTGACACTGTGACACAGACACCAGCTTGTTTATGATGATGTGAGTGACTCAATGATCTGTGTTGTTTGTTACAATTTTTCAAGGAAAAACAACTCTGTACAACTGTCATAGGGAAAAACTAAAATGATTAAATATCTAATAAAAATATTTTAAGTATTATAAATGTTTAAGGGGAAAAAATACAAAATACAGTTGCACGTTCAGTTAGAAAATTTTTTGAAGCGGTAAATATTTCCAATTCACCGACTACTGGTAGGTGTAGAAAAACATTAATTTTGGACCCTGTGTGAGTGTATGTGTGAGGGTGTTACTGTGAGAATGTTTCTGAGCTCTGAAGAATGTGTATACAAGTGTGAGTGTGAATATCACTCCATTACTGATTGATCTGTGTGTTAAACTCCCTGCTGGCAGATCCAGGTGCATTCTTCCTGTGGATCGGTTTAAATAAAGTTTTCCCCCGCGCTGAGCTGTAATTGCCAATGGAGAGAGTCATAACCGTATGTAAGACATTCTCTCATTTAATAAAAGCAGAGAACATAAGTCTCCACTCCACTAAAGGAGCATGGAGGCCATTCCACTTAAACTATACATAGTGCCAATCCTAACATATTACATTAGCATTAGAGTTTAAAGCAAACCTGGAGGAAGGGGATTCTGGGTATGAGAGGGAGAGAGTTAGTCTGTTGAGAGCACGCTTCAAAGTAAAGCAGATTAAACCGCTATCACCTCTGCAGTCAGACTTCAAGATGTGTTTAAGTGGGAGATGTTGAGTGTTACATGTGAAACACGTGCATGTTTTTATTTCACTCTACATGCTTAACGGTGCAGAAATCATTTCATTTCATTTCTTTAAAGCAAGTTTTTGTATGTGTCTGTGATCTTTTGCAGGAAAGTTGTGTATGTGAGAGAAATTGTTAAAAAGTATTGTTTTAGCATCGTATTCACAAAAGGAACTTCGCAAATCAGGTAGTAATAATAATGAACGCTAACAATTTGCATGGCGCAATTGCCGATCTTGTTGGTCTGTTCTGATTGCTACATTGTGGAGGATGCAGCAGATCATCCCAATCGGCATACTTTACTGAGAACGCTCAGCATCACTCCACCACTGTGATCCAGACACCTGAATTGGCTCTTTGAAAATGTTGATTAAACGCTCGACTGCACAGCTGGTCTGGTAATATGCCCAGTTATAACGCTTTTCTCCACTATGATGAGCTACTACCATGATTAATAGAAAATGTACACAAAATGTTCAACAAATTCACTTTACTGTTAATGGGCATTGATATTGTAACGCTAAAGTGAAAATTTGATGCGATAACGTTTTAATTTGAATGTACACCTGTTAATGTCTCTCCCATCTATGCAATTTTTTATTTTATTTTTTAAGAGGTGTTCTAATCTACTTTCGATCACACTGTGAATAAAGCTCGCCGAACAATAAGATTCACCACTTTGGTCACATGATGCTGTTGTTACATAAAACTACAGGTGTGTTCATACAGCACTGCGCAGGCCGATTGGCATCTGACTTGAAGCAGGTTAGAAATTTTGTCCATCTTGAGATGACGCCGACACTACGTCATTGTGAAGTATGCCATCAAAGTACTTGCCAGAGCGGTTTAAGAGCAGACAACTGCCTCATTCTGCCCAGTTTTATTTTAGAGAGGCAGCACAAGCTCTGATGACGACACAACTGTTTTACGATTGGTCAGATTCACCAATGACAATGATGGTGTGTGTATCGTGTTCATTCTGACACCTTCAGTGTCACCAAAGTCATCTTTATAAACTAAAACCTTTGAGACTTTTTCTTTAATGGTATTTATTTAAATATTATAGACTTACAGTTGGCTCCACAAATATTGGCACCCTGGTAAACAGAAGCAAAACTGACTGTGAAGATTTGTTTTTGCAATTTCTCCTCTTAGTCTTTCATTCGAAATATTTACAAAAAGCTAACCTTTAATTAAAGCCAAATAGTTGGAAGAAAAAAATTCTTATCTTAAAACATTTTTTCTTTCTTTCTGAAATGTATGCATTCCACAATTATTGGCACCCCTTCATTTAATACTTTGTGAAACATCCCTTTCCCAAGATTAAAGCTCTGGATCTTCTCCTGACTGTTTAAGAAGTAAGTATTTAAATTCTTAGTAAATTTTTCCCTGTGACAAGCTAGTGTCAGAAAAGGAAAGTTGCATAGCGCTTTGGTTAACCCCACTAATGTCAGACAGTAAATTTACATTTTCGTTCAGCTCGTCTGCCATTTTTTACGCATTGGTCTGAACAGAAAAATCACATGTGAAAATGATTTTTTTACAGGAATTAATAGTGCTAGGCTACACAGCAGATAGGTTTCAATACATTTTGAGGCTGGTTAAACTGGATTATGTGTGGTGGTGTATAAGATGCTGGTTTTTGTGCTAAAATATTGGGTGGTAAAGAACTGCAAATGCTTGAGTTTGCATCCAAGAGTGACAATGAGAGACCTATAAGGAGAAAAAGAAAGGTGAGAAGTAGCAAGAGAAAGTCAGAGATACAAAGAGGAAGGGAAAGCACATAACCGGGCAAATCTAATCTCTTTCAATCTTTTCATCTTCTCTCTTTACTGTTTTTGTAGATCTGAATCCTTCATGTCCTCCCAGTTGACCTGAAAGGCAGAGCTTTCTCAAGCACTTAAACTCTTCCATGAGAAACACTCTTTGTTCAGGGACATGCAGCACACAAACAAAACTTAGGCCCATTATCTATTTATAGTCGATAAAATGGTATCAGCTCTCAATGGTATGTAGCACTCAATATGCAGGGCTATAGGCCGGGTTTTATAAGCACTGAGGTCCAAAATTAGAAAATGCTAAATTTTGATTTCTCTGATCTACATATGTGCATTTTAAGATGTTTGAAAGCCAAAAAATGGAGAAGAAATAGCTTTAAAACCATGTCAGTGGGCAGTAGATTATGTGTCAATACATGCTCTCTCCATAATCTCTATCACTCTTTCTTTTTCTCTCAGTCTCCTTATCTTGCCCTGTCTCTTTCCCTCCTAAAGCTGAGCTTTGACTTATAGTCAAACGCACTTTTCATTTGCATATGTCATTGAAGAAAGTAAACATAGGGTCAACTGATATTTAGCCAATATGTTTTTTAATCATTTTCTTAGACAAGTTAATTTACTGAAGGCTACAAACGCTAGGCAAATAAGTTTATTAAATTCATTCACAATATGTACGCATTCATTATTAATCTTATGCCTAATATGATGAAAACGGCTTTGTTAATGTTTCTTGTCCTTTCACATTGACGGTTAATTATTACATTACATGAATCACGTAATTATATAGGCCTATTTTCGATTCAAAATAGCAAAATTAGACAAAGGTTTATTAGTTTGGCTGATTATTTTTATCTGTCGTTGAACATTTCTATCCTAAAACAGCTGTCAAATATGAAATATTTAGTTTAGCAGTCTATGACCGTTTACTGAAGCTTCGAGTTGCGCTGGAATTCGCGCTCAGCAGCTTCTCTGAACATAAAGCCCGCCTACTTTGATTTGATTGCTCAAATATTTTGACATTTACGAGTGGTGACAGACTGCAGAGGCAGCTCTTCTTGGTGCTGTGCAAAATCCTTGCAGCCCTAAAGTGGTGTTAATACTATATTAGGCAATTATTTAACAACATTTTATTATATACATCTCGGAAAAATACAAAGGTCCGGACCTCAGTGACCACATAGCTGGCCATGTCAATGTGCTAGCAGGTGTAAGCCCTCACATTTCCTATATTATCCTTAGTTTCCGTCAAATAACATTTAAATTAATAATTTGGTACAATGCACAATTGAGTAAATGTTTTTAAACTGTACTTACATTAAAAAAAAATACCTGTATGTAGTTACATCTGTAATTACATCTAATTACACTGTTTACCCGACTCCTATCCCTTAACCTACACTTAAACCACACCATGAAACCTGACCCTAACCTTACATATCCCACCTTGATAGCATTAGCAGCAACAGCATTTTGCAATGCAACATGAACTGTACATAGTAATCTGAAGACACCTAATATAGTTGGGACCAAAAATCACAGTTACCGCAGTTGTTGTTATGAAACCATAATTATTATTTTTTTTATATGAAATCTGCATAAAAACAGCAAGACATTTTAAGAATCCACTTAAACCAAAGTCTACACAGTGAAAGGGAAAAATTGTAACACTCAACATGGCGGCTGTAGAAAATGAAGTCCTGCCTTTCAATAGAAAAAAGGTTTGTTGGCAAAGGCATTGCTTGCTCTTTTTGATCTACATATGCATTAGCTGGACAAACCTGAAAAAAAAGGCCTGATTTAAGCATTGCTGTCAGTTTTTTATTGTAGAACTGACATATGTTATTGTCATTTCAGTCTTTTCCCTTTCCAGTAGATTGGAGGTGTACTTGCGTGATTTGAAGAAAGCTGCCCTGGGCACAATGACACAATGACTGCAGAGTGAACCAACATGCTCCAACAGGGACTTAAGATAATACCAAGTTATTTCTATTTTTCTATTTACTATTGCAGTAAAAATAACTGTAGCTACTATAGTATTTGGAGGGAATCTATGGCTACGACAGCACAATGTTGTAAGGCAGTCAGTGTTTGTGGCAAAAAAAACAAACAATTAAAGTCAAAAGAGTCGCATGATTAATAGTTAAAAGATCATGGTTTTCGTGACAGTGACGTGCACTCCATTTAGGCTGCGAATGCTCTCCATATACCCGAGCCATTTGAGAAAATGGATGCAGGGATTTGCTTTTTAATTTTACCATTAATGTAAATTTCCTTGTCATTAGAACATGCAACCTAAAGCTTATTGTCCTCAAATTATTTTATTGCCAAACTGTAGTTTTCCAGTTACGTAAGGATTCGGGCGAGGAATCCACAAGTGAATTAAATGAATAAATTACCAAATAAAAACAAATTGTATATCCTTGTCTTTTGTCACACAAATTTGAATTTGATACACCTTTAGTTTAGTTTATTCATTGTCATTTGAATCATTCACTCAACCGATTCGTTATTTCAAATTCAAAATAATAAATGTATGTAAAAAGTAGTCATGATTATTAAGCTTTTCTTAACGTAGGTCTGACATATGTAAACTATTCATTCATGTTTTTTGAAATATTAATATTTCCATACATATTTTCATTTACATACCAGTATTTCTATTTGTTTCTTGCATTTTAATAGATTAAAGCAAAGAACATTTTGTCACTATTTTGTCACATGATTTCTGCTCTGTTCTAAGCCAAAAATCGTGATTGTCAAATTAAAGAAAGAATCATGTCGTTATAACTGAGTTAAGTTTTGACTATGCACAGGCCTCTATTTCTAGAACATTCTCTCCTCTGTTTTACTTGACAAAATGCCCATGTTTTTTTTTTTCTGTTTTTCTCCTTCAAAGCTGACAAGCAGACGAAATTAAAAACTAATTAAACCAAGATAAAATTTAATTAAAACCTGAACTACACAAAGATTGTGTCGTTATAGCAATACTCACTTTGATATGACCACTAAACAGCGTCTGATCTGCATTAGCTTAGTTAGCTAACACTCCCACTCTAACTCATGCTCTTTACAAGATCTTTGATGTGGAGTATTTTAATAAAGAAAATCAATGCAGGCAGGGTCATTAACAAGCACCTCCATACATTTGCACCTGCAGGTGAAGTTTTAAAAAAAATTAAAAGCTATTTACACCTTTGGAGATCTGTTTTGAAAATGAAGTACTAAATTCAGCAAGAATCAATGTGTGGGATTCAAAAACTTCAGAGATGAAAAAAAAATGTATTTTAGTTGTATTTATTTGCTTGTTGTGTGAGTTGTTCTGTGATGAACTGAAAGTGCAAGTGAGAATGTATTTGCAATTTATTAAGCAAATCTCACAATATGTTCGATTTGGACCCAGTTAAGAGCAAAGATATACACTCTGCTCTGCTCTAATGGGGATGTTAGTAGATGCTGGAGATAATAACTGTTAGTTTACACTGTAGATAATGATTAATTCAGCTGCATCTCAGCTGAGCTGGCAAGCTGACTAAAATTGCAATACAATACTGTGTAAGTAGTGTGCCTGAACTCTAAATTTGAAGGAGGAATAAAACAAAGTGAAAAATAACCTGACTAATGGACTGCGATAACCTATACAATAACATTCTCTGGAAATGGAAGTCAGGGGAAAATCCTGAAGGTCTCTTTTATCATTGACATGAATACTTGTATGAGTGAGTGAAAATGACAGGGCTTTCTAACTCTGCCAGTTTAGTTCTTTAAAGTAGATTTGTGACTGACAATCACAGAGTAGTACAATACTTGTAAAATAAATTCTGACTGTGTGGGCGCAATCAATTTTACCCCTGACAGCACACATTTAAAGGGATAGTTCACCCAAAAATGAAAATTTAAAAGGAGTCCTTGCACTATATTCCAGGTCTCCTTAAGTAATAAGATTTGCGTGATGAACAGACCAACATTTTAGCCATTATTCACTGATTCACTTAACTCAAGAACCCCTACAAATGAATCAGTCTGTTTGATGAACGAATCGCTCAGTCTGATCTGTGAAATGTTTTTGTTCTCAAATTGAACACAGATTCAATGACTGCAGCAGTTCTTGATGAAACAACTCACTGGAGGGGAACATTTTAAAATAATGAGTTTAAAGACTTAAATTTCGGTCTGTTATAATATGTATTGTATTGTAGTGTACTGTATTGTAGGACTTCCAAAGGCATGGAATATAGCACACAAAATGTATGGACCACTTGTATGGTACTTTAGAGCATTTTTTGGGTGAGCTATTCCTTTAAACCTTGTACACCACTTTATACTGCCCATTTGTGGACAAATTATAGAACATCTAGCTTACAGGCTTCAAGTAGCGTACAATGATGTAATGAGAATTTTATTAAGGAGACCTAGATGGCATTGTGCAAGTGAGATGTTTGTAACTGTGGGAGTTAACGCATTTAAAACTGTGTTACGGAATCTTATGTACAAATTTATTTGCCAACTTTATGCTTCTAAAAATGAGATTATCATGGGTCTATCAAATATAAGGTTTAGCACTACACGGTATCAGTCTCAATTGTGAAAACACTGGTACATTTGTATTTTTGTAACGCATTGATGTTTTTTTAGTTTTTTTTTATTGTTGTTGTGTTATATGTTGGGTGTGTTTTAAAAAATTGGACCCTGAGTCTGTAATAAAGTTTTGATTGATTGATTGATTGATTGATTAAACCCCTTACTTTGTTGTATGAACCAAACCCAGTTCAGTTAAATTAAACCAGTAAAGGAATAAAATGCAAATGACCTCAGTGCTATTGGTGTTCTCTGATATAATTTGGATTAAAAATGGTCACATTAGGAAAAATATGTAGCACAAATTTGTTTAAATTAAAGGGAAACTCACCAAAGCCCAATCTGTTGTCATTGTTTCCAAAGTCGAGAGAATATATGACAACATGGTAGTTGTTCCACACGTACAGCAAATTGTCTCGGGGGTTGTAGTCCACAGCTGCGATGTATTGGTAGGAATTTGGGAATGGAATGCTGAGGTGCGTTTCACGGCTTTTTTCTGTGTTGTACATGTAGTCGATTTTATTCCCCAACGCTTCATTATCGTCATCTTCATAAACGCTCTTCACTACATAGAGGATTCCGCAGATCATGAAAGCATTGGAGGCCGACCGCTTATCGTATGTCGTATCCCATGACCCCTCCACTCGTAGTGTGTAGGGGTTGAGCTGACTGACCACAATTCGTCCATTGTTCTGTTCGGTGGCGTAAATTACCCACAGTCCGTTTTCATCCACTGCTAGATCGATGTCAGATTTCCCACCCCAGCGATACGGCGAGGTGTCGTGGTAATTAGCGTTAGCGATAATCGCCTCACCGCTTTTGATACGAGTTCGCAGGTCGAATTTAACAATGTTGCGTGTACGTTCCTTGTTGAAGAAAAGCGCACCATCGAACACCACGAACCCAGTGCCATCTACCCGATGTGGTAGTTTGTATGTTGTGGTAGGGCGACCCGCAATAAAGTCCTCTTTAGATGAGTACTCAGTCAGTGTATCTGTGCGGTAAGGTGTCCAGGGCATATAGTAGATCTTATTGGATGACTGTAGGGGGTCTTTACACCATGATCCAGACTGATGGTCCGACTCAAAGAGGTGTTCACTCTGGTACACACCTCTCAATACACCTGGACAGAGAAAGACTGAAAGAGGAAGAGATGGAGTGAGTCGCATATTTGAATGTAATTTAATGCTAATTTTGTTGTCCTATCTATTAGTTTATTAAAAGTACATGAAATGCAGTTCAAAAATACAATGATCTACTCTCTTTTATGATGAGCATGTTTTACATTTCTGAATTAAAATTAATTTTGATATTTTTTTATGGACACAAAGTCAAAATTGTCAGGGTTTATACAATTGTCCTGATTTAATGAAGAAAATAATCCTTATTAAAATAAATACTTGAGATAAGCTTAAGTAAGCATAATCTTGTATTATTAATTCTTATAATTATCTTGTATTATTATTTCTTCACTGCTCATTCATAATTTACAAACCTTTGTCCATGTGTAACCCCAAAAAAAATCTACCAAAAAAGACCCCTGCAGACCTTTCTTAAATATTGTTTAGATAATTTGACCTTTTTTATCATAATTTTCATCAAATTGAAACTTTTCTTTGAAAATGATTCAAATACAAAGAGCATTTTTCTTCCATTTTTTTTTTCCAAAGAGTTTTCCTTTTTTTATTGTGAACACTTCTGTATGTCATTGACCCATAAAACATGCTAACAAATGCAATGATCCACAACCAAAGTTATCAGAAAGCTAAATGCTTTGAGCCTGAGAGAGAGAGACATCTATTAAATCATATCTGATGACTAGTAACCCGATTTATAGTTCATGACTCCAGCAGAATCCCACAGGAGGTTCTGAGAATCTGTCGCACCGACTTCTCTAACCCTGAGGAAAATTCACACGGTGTGAGAATTTATGTGGGGGGTGGTTAAGATCCATCACCCTATTATTCTTGGTACATTAAATGTGAAGATGAAAATAATCATCTGTTAAGCTTTATGCAAATCAACCTTAATTTGTCCTGCAGAATTGCAGCTTGTAATACTAACATTCTATTTCATGAACTTACCCACAATATATTGCTGGGAAAAATAACAACTATATTTGCTAACCCTGGGAAAAATTTTCTGGGAGTAATTCAAATTACATTTTAAAGTACTGTGAAAAATCAATGACCAATGAACACAGTTGAGACTGGCTTAAAATCAGGGCTGTGCTGTCATGCATATCTTATAAATGTACGCTCTTGTGACTAAACCATCTGTGTGTGTGTGTGTGTGTGTGTGTGTACACGTCTAATGTTTTCACTTTCTTTGATTTATAATGATACTCCTGCAAACCATGCAGATATTCTTACATGGTCACACACAAACAGAGAAGAGAGCGCACAAACAGTCACACGGAATGCCTGCCATAGAAACGGCCCTTTCCCACCATTCCGTTCCCAGAATGAGAGACATCCTCATGGGAAGTGTGGCTGGTATTTTAACTATTACTGGATGTTTCCTTTTATTGTTTTAGATGCATTAATTTTCCACAATATGTCTTAATCCAGGAACTTCTCTTGGCCTTTGATAAACTCAAGTATATTTGTGTTTATTGTTTTATTTTATTACTTGTGACTGTCAAATGTTTTGGTACAGCCTATTAAATCACTTTTCATTTTTTATTTAATTTCTAATTTCTTAAAGTTGTATCCAAGTATTCAGTTCAATTCAAGTTTGTTTGTAAAGTACCTTTTGCAATACCTAACGTTTCAGAGCAGCTTTGCAGAAATAGCATGCGTCAAATATTACAATCAAGAAGCCAGAGTTGATTGTGACCAGAAAAAAAAAACCTTGAGAGGCTTGTAACTACATACACAGTAAAAATGACAGCTATGTTTCTGTTTTTGTCAACTTAAAAATTGCTTTGTAATGTGTGTATATTCTATTCCAAATCAGGGCAACCTGACATAAAAAGCTCCCATTCAAAGCCAATTCACTTGATTTGAGTGTTCTCGCCATTTGATAAATTGGATAACTGTTTATGCGTCAGCTTTGCAGAAAATAAGCTTTTATGTTAAGGTCTAGATTCACCCCAGGCCATTAAAGACCCATAACATCGCAAGACATCAGTTTCATACTGCCACGTCTTGTGGTCAGCACAATCGGCAGCTTAAGTTTTAAACAGTGGCAACACCTCCCTGTTCATCTGATACATGGTAAACCACCAGATACACTAAGAGAGATCAAGAGAGAGGAGACAGTGAGAAATAGAGGTCTAATTCAGGGAGTACAGCCTTGGTCTGAGATCAAGTTTCTCCTCCGCATTCCTATTATAAACCATTATGAGCTACTGATCGCCAATCTGTCATTAGTATCAAATAACACCATAACAGCCTGACAGTGAATTACACACTTAAATTACATTAAAGTAATGGACCTACCTCTTTGCTCCACTTCTGCATTCAGAAAAGGGTGGAAGAAGAAGAAAAGAGAGAGAGAGAGAGAGAGACAACAGATTAATGATGCAATATTAAATACTTCACAGTAATTCAATTCCATATTATGCATGCAATGTGCGACGTATCTTAACACAATCTTTTGAGTTAGTAAGTAGTAAAATGTGCTTCATTTGTACTCTAGAAATTCCATTAACAAAGTGATCATAATTTTTGAAAACAAATATAGTGTCCATGTGATATTAGACTATTAACCAGAAAAATGAATGCATCAAAACAAACTAGAGAGAAAGAAAAAGGGTTTGTTTCACAAATATTTCTCATGTGTCTTGGGTGCTATGATTTAGATAGAGAGCAGCTTTCTTGGCTAGCCTTCTTGGCTGATGAATAAAAGACACAGATTAAGATTTATCATTATTTATTTATTCATTTATTTGGTATGATATGAAAACAAAGTTAACATTTTTGGTTTTATTCCAATTTAAACTGAACATTGCCTTTTTTATTATTAAAAACTTGTGAGTTAGAGACAGGACTATCTGATTGGCTGATTGATGGAGGAATGGGAAAGTGGTTTAGAAATATGTGAAAGTAATATGGAAATTGTAGATTTTTAAATTAGCTGCTTCTTGCTTTTATTTATGATGGTTTAAAATACAAATCTTATTAGTTTTACTTTTGTATATTTCTATCTTTGCATACATTTCAATTTACATATTCTTTTCATCTTTATTTCTCGAATTAAATTTGAGTTCCTTTCTTTATTTAAACATTATGCATCAATAATGGAAGACAAAAAAAACGTCATTGTACTCATGCAATGGCAATAAGTGCTTGATTTGCCTTGAAAAAAATACAATCTAGACGGTTGCAAAAATGTATGTCCTTTGTGTATGTGTCTATGTGTGTGTGTGTGCACTTCTCTATGAAATATGCATGAGGATTAACTGTTAATGCATCACTCAATAAATCCAATAAATAAGCTGCCACACAAGAAAAAGAGACTATGTGAGTATGTGAATGAGGTTCCAGGAGATCTGATTTAGAAGCAATTATGTCTCCCACACACACACCTAGTCAAGTTTCAGTCACATTGTAAATGGATCAATAACAGATAGTCATTTGCTGTCAGTGATAATAAATAAAGACCAGCCTGAACAGACAGCACGCGCCTAGTCCTACTGGGAGGTTCCGACTTCCTCTACTAGATCCTGTGCATCCCAACTAACAGACAGGTCGATGTGGATAATGTAACACGGACTCCTGCTGTAAGTTTACCAAAATCATTACCATAGTTGCAATGACACTGTGGTAGCAACAGATCTTTTTTCCTTATTGTTAGTGAAACGAATTGAAAAAGAAAAAATACAAAGCAGGGACAAGGTCATCACCACCGTTTGTTGGAGACAAACATGAATTTGAACGTGCAGTTGATTGCAAGTAAAGAGCGGGGTTTAAGTGGACTAAATGATTGGATAAGTCAAGCATACGTCACTGGAGAGAAGTCGGTCGCTTCACCAAAAGATTTTTTACGTGGTCAAATTTTAAAAAAATAAAATTTTGTACAAATTTTTTATTTTAAATTGTGCATCAATAAAATGCATTTAGAAAATAGATAGAGTCAATCAAGTGTACAATTTCTGTGCTTCCAGCAACATCAAACAGAACTGAAAAAATATTGCTTGTTTGGTAACACTTTATAATAAGTATAAAGTAATAAAGTGCTTACAAATCATTTGCAAACTATTAGTTTATAGTTAATTCATAGTTAATATATTGTGAATTTATTAATAGGCTATACAAATAGTGAGTTATAGTTATCTTAACTGAAAACTATTATTGTCCTTGGTGTGAACGGGCCTTTACTTACAGTTGTCGAAAATATTACACAAAAATTACAGTGTGCCTTTAAAGGGATAGTTCACTCAAAATGTAACCATTTACTCACCCTCATGTTGTTCCTAACCTGTATGGCCGTCTTTCTTCTGTTGAACACAAAACTATTTTGAAAAATGTCTATTTTTTTGTTGTTGTTGTTGTTGTTGTTGTTCATACAATGCAAGTTATCAAGGTCCAATGTTGTTTTGGACCCTATTGACATTCATTGTAAGGACAAAAACAGTTGAAACAGTTTTCAGAATAACCTCTTTTGTATTGCACAGAAGATGAAAAAATCTCTGAGTTTGGAATAAAATGTGGGTGGGTAAATGATGACAGAATTTTCATTTTTGGGTGAACTGACCCTTTAGCGTACTGTAAATAATACGACTTACAGAGACGCAAGATTCCTAGACTATAATTTCAAAACCACTTTATTTCCTCCATAAAGACAGTAGTTAATCACACAGATCTAAGGAGCAGGTACTGAGTATCTATATGAAGTGAAGTTTTCTGAGTGTGTAGGTAAAACAGACGTCCCACATTGAGGCCAAAGCAGAAAGGTTGACTGGAGTTCTGCCAACTCCTCCATCACAGGGGAGAAGAGAAAGCCAGAAAAACCTCAAGAAAACATTTGGAACATGTTCCCAAGGGTTTCTAAGCCCGAAGTAATTAAATTACCTGCATGTGTGTGTGTGTGTATGTGAGACTGTTTATGTGTGTGTTCGTCCGTATGATGGACCTCCCCACTAATTAGTGGGCCTGTGGAAAAAATGTTTTAGGCTTTTTTTTGACCAGATGGTCACAAACACACATGTATGCACTTATGAACACTCACACACACACCATGACCCCTATGCGCAGGACGATTTATGGTCAAAAGGCCAAAAAGAACCGTGTGTGCATCCTGCCTGTGTGTCCTTTGTGTCATTTAGCTCTGTGCAAGAAATTCCACAATGTCTCTGCTATTCCACCCATTTGTGAATCAGTGTGTGTGAATGTGTAGGGGAGACAAAGTGTGTAAGTGTATTCAGGCTTTTCCTGCTGCCAGTGCCGCAGTCATACGATACTGATTTATCGTCACCGTTGCCATGGCCACCCCAGATTGGTACACCAACCCCACAGAAACCGTGAGAACTTGAAACCATATCACTCTGCCCTCAGATGATTGACAGGCTCTTTTCCCGTGAGTCATGGCAAGGGACAAGGCCCGACAACAGCGGACAAATGCAACAGAAGTTCATTCATATGTATTTTTCTGTCAGATACAAGTTCATTTTTGGTGACAGATCTGATTGAGGTGCCAGGTATCACTGCAATCCTAAGCTGTTAGGAAAGTAGTTTCTAATCAACTTGAGATGTAAATTTGACAGTGCCATAGTGAATAAAAACCTGAACTAATGGAGTCATTATTGTGGACTAAAGCTCTTTGTATGCACATGTACTTGTGAGGGCCAAATTTCAGAAAATTCCTGTCTTGAATGTTCAAGCTCTATAGAAATTATTTATGGCATAATGTCATTATTAACGTCTATTACCACAGTTTGAACACCAAAAAATAAGGCACTTAAAGTACACAGGGGCCAGGCAAAAAGAGAAAAAAAAGAAAAAGAAGTACAGCCACACGACTCAAACATTATATGTGTTGGCATGCGAACCGTGTACTGGCCATCTGGCTAAAGTTACATCCAATATTTCAACTTGCTTGTCATGACGACTTTACCTCAGTAAAGCCAGTAAACCTGATAAATATCACACTATATGTGCAATAATACCAGAAAGGGACATGACGTAACTATCTGTAAAGCACTGTTTACAGGAATCACATAGGAATTACATCAGGAATTACAGGGAAAGAAGTATTTCCACCTCAAAAGGACAATTTATAGAACTTCACAGCTCAAATAATAAACATGATTTCACTGAATAATTCATTTTCTTTTTTTTTAAATGTAATCTTCACATTTCATGTGTTTCTATCATTTCGATTTGAAAAAAAGATCTAAGGTACAAAGTGAAATCATTTTCTGTGGTAATTAACATTATGCCACAAATGATTATAGAGCTCGATACAGAGCTTTACTAAAACCCGGAACATTTGTTTCAAACAACCTGAGGCCGCTATCTGCACTAGTAAAAGGGTTTATAAATGAGCCCAATAATGCGTTAACTAAAATGAAAAAAAGAAGAAGAAAATGCCGAAAGGGTTATGTTGTAGTAATTATAACTTGATTTTTAAACCTGGATATTGTCTGTGGTTGCTATGTAATTGATAAGGTGTTCTGAGGGGTTTTAAATGGTTTGTTATGTGGTATGGGACGTTGCTTAAGTTAAAAGAGCCCACCCTCAAGTATGATTTCATGTGGCCAGTTGCATAAACTTAGACTGTGTCTTAAGAACTAATTTGACCATTTAGAAATTAGTCAAGAGGTAATCAGTCTTACTTTTCTGATTCAAATTAGACTGATCTACCTTATGTAACTGACTTTAAAAAGCTGGGACTAGTCTTGAAGAATTTTTTTTTTGCAACCGGCAACCGGCCCTGGTCCTTGGACATGACTTGAATCCCTCTTTCGATATACGTTTATGGGGTTTTTCATTTTATCACCCACCAAATGAAAAATCTTATTGGAATATTTTGGGCTCAATACAAGTTATGCTCAGCTGACAGCATTTGTGGCATAATTGTAATCACCCAAAAATGTATTTACCAAACCCATGTATTTTGACTTAATTAAGAAAAAAGAAGCAAAAATCTGGGTTACATTGAGGCACTTACAAGGAAAGTAAATGGGGTAAATTTATAAATGTTAAAAACCTTACTGTTTCAAATATATAGCCAAAAGACAAACAATATGAGTCTTAAAACGATTTCAGTGTGAAAAAAAACACTTGTAATCCTTTCCTTTAAGTTTTATCCAATTTTAAAACTTGTAAAGTAAACTTAAAACTAGTGTTACATCTTTGTTTAAAACTTTATAAGGTTAAATAACAGAAGAATTGATGCAGGTGCTTTCATTAAAAGCCTCACTGTAACCTCGAGGGATGAACCAAAATGTTTTTTTTGTGGTAATCAACACTATGCCCCAAATGCTGTTGATTGAGCTGAACTTGAATTTAGCCCAGAATATTCACAGAATAGTCTGAAGCATACAAAGATCTCTCAGAAGAACTACCGCACAATTTAAGATATAATTCATGTCTATAGCCTGAAGCACAAAGGAATGAGTAATGCATCAAAGTTTAATACTTAAAGTTAGAGATTTGTTCAAATCCCTACGTATGAGAAATAGCACTAGCGATGTTGTAAAAAGTTTAAATTAAATCTGTAAGTGTGTGAGAACTTACTGTATGGCACACACTCATACTGAACCTCAAGGTATTTGTACGTTCCAGGACATGGGTCAGGAAAAACATCCGGGCCAGCAACGACCGCACACTGAGTTCGGTTGTTACACCTGAGAGAGAAAGAGAGAACAATTTATGTAGACAGATAAAGCAAGGCTATTTGTTCAATTCATTCAATATCAATCTGACATTAGGCATATGAACCATATGTACTCGTTCAATATGTACAATAAAAGTTAATGAGCCCTGAAATACCATTTTCATCAAATGAAAGAAAAAAAAAAAGATACTTTTACTCAACAATCTCAATGAAGCTGAAAGACTCAAAATGTGGGCTCCCCCCGAAGGCCCAGGAACACATGCTGTTGTTTAAATGTAATTTATATGTATGTCGTATGTACATGTAGGGCTGAAATACAGAGCAGAACGAATTCTGGCAGGGGGAAAAAAAAGAAGAAGAGAAAAGGCAGAGGAAAAAACAGTTTTGACATATCCTGCTTGGCAGGAACACATGCGCACATATACGGATGACCACCACATGACATCTCTGTCATATTTCATGATTATTACACCCTATAGAAATACAAATGGACACACACACACACTCACAACACATGTACAAACACACACAAGAATCTTAAAGCTCGGTTATATCTCGCTCAACGGGTAACCATGGAAACCTTCCAGTCCGAACCCATGGGGCACTCAAAATGCACACATACACATACTTCAGTTTCTTAAGTTTCCAAGATTAGCTTCACAAAATCATTATATGATGACAAGCAGCAGTCTCACAGACTCAGGTGTGTGTTCGTGTGGGTGTGTGTTCTGCCTCTTACTTTTCAAGCTGTCAGACAGTGGAATAATGTATAAGATTGGTCTCTTGACATTTTTTATATTTGTGTACAGATGCAGGTATGTTAAGTGTGTGTTACAGTTTGACTATGTGTGTGTGTGCGTGTATGTGTGGGCCCTAATTGCTGTGCTGAGTGAGTGTGACAGTCATACTCCCAGAGTGCTGTGGGGCATCTCTGGTTTCCGGGGCGACAGCTCTTGGATGGCATTGTGCTACACTCAGATATGACCTAATTTAGGAGGGGAGGACAGAAGAGGAGATTCTTTTGTCTTTTTCATTAGAAGTAAAGATTTGCATGCACAAAACAGCCATTCAATGTCCCACCCTATATTTTGTCCAAGGTATTGTGCTTTTAAGATTTGCGTTCACAGTTGTTTGGGTGTATGAGAATGGTCCGATCAGACAGGCTGCAATGAGGAGATGACTGAATGAACTGGGGCAGTGTGTGTCACATGAATATATCAGCATCATCCAGATGTACAGAGACACTGGCCTTGAAAAAAGTCACCTGACTGAGATTTCTGATGGTTTCCTAAGTGTGTTAATAATTTATTTCCTATTTTGCTCACAAACACACACACAGGATGTCATGTCAGGTTTAGTAATCATCTATTTTGATGACATGAGTCCTACAAGGAGGGGTTTTTATAGCTATGAGTCCTTGTAGCTCAAACATTAGAGCATGACGCTAGCAATGCCAAGATGGTGGGTTCGACTGTTGACACTCACAGCAACAAATATATATCTGTCATTAATTCAATTACCATATGCTTTAAGAAAGATTTCCACATTGTCCATATACTTTGAACAAATCACTGAGCAAATATGTAAAATGTCAACAAAAGTAAGATAAAATAGGCTTACAGAAAGAACCCATGAAATTTTCAAATAGTAAGTTGGGAAAACACTGTATGGTTCGTCCCTTTTGGAAACAGTCAGTTGCTTTTATTTATATCACAGCTTGGCAAAACCACAAACCCCCTTTCCTCACAATCAATTGAAGATTAGGAAAGGAAATCTCTAATCAATAAATAAATAAGCATGAGCAGCACACCAATGAATCTGAATGAACTTGCATTGAATATGCAACTTGCAATTGCTAGTTTTATTATTTACACATTTTATCTGTAAATGACAAATGTGTAAATGCTCAGTACACGCATACAGTACAGTAAGGCGAGTACTCACTATTTTATTTTTACCTCTATTTTTACCTCAAAATCAAAAGAAAATAAGAAATTAGATTAGGCATATATGTAACATTGTATGTATTTATTAAGTTAGTTAGTTATTGACATTATTGTCATGACAGTTAAGCACATTCATCACTAAAATCTCTTACTGTAATGTAAAAAAAATGTCATTTTTATTCTGTAATACTGTAATTAAAAGCCTCCAGTATGGACAGAATAATAACTCCATACCACTTATCCTCTCTAGGGTCGCGGGAGACTGTGGCCAATGATTAAAATAAACGAATTAAATTAAGTACAAATTCAGTACAAACTGTGGTAACAGTTTATTTTACAGTGTCCTTGTTACATGTTACAATTAGTTACTGTAGTAATTTTAATAATATTTTATAATTTATAAGAACTATAAATGATGCATACAGTAATTACATGAAACTAACCCTAAACCAACCCCTATTACTAACCCTAACCCTATGGTAAGTACATGTAGTTATTATTATTATTATTATTAATAACTACAGCATTATTATTACAGAACTTTAAAATATAAAAAAAATTATACTTATAATAATTATATGCAACTAACATTAAACCAAACCCTATTCCTAACCCCAAACCTATAAATAAGAACGACATGAGGGCGAGTAATTTATGACAGAATATTCATTTTTTGGTGAACTATCCCTTTAATATTAGTCAGTGCTTAAATATTAGATATAGTGTATACTTTTTTGCATTACAGTAATAAGATTTTTTTGGGCGGGATAAATATGAGATTTGACGGAATTGTCATTTTTAACCAAACCAACAACATTTCCACATGCAATGTAACATGATCAATGATAGGAGAAAATCAAATATCCTGACCAATCACAGGCTCTCTTGCCATTTTCATTTCTGGAACAACTGTTTAGCATGCAGCATCTGAAATCAGTTCTATTCTCTCTCCTCTGAATTGCATCAGACCTGCTAGTTGAAATCTCTTTGTGTAATATATTATGTCTGCCAATAGATCTTGGATAAGGGGCTCCCAAACAATCACCTTCCAATTACCTTCCCTCATTGATTAGAGCATTAGCCCGCCATGGCACACACATACACACACACTCTGTGAATACATTAGCCCAAACTGAGTGAGATGTAAAGGTCAGACAAAATGAGAGAGAGCGAGTGATAGAGAGAGGGAGAGCGGGAGATGAGGTGGAGAATGATAAATGATGTGTGATTCCAGCCACAGCTTCTATAAAAAGCAGCGGAGCAGGACAGAGAGAGAGAGAGAAAAAAGGCAAAATCTTTCTCGTCTTCTGTTTCATGGAACGTTTCCTAATTCCTCTGTGGGAATTATACACTGCTACATTCAAAGCGTGCCTTGCACATTAGTAGCTCAGAGTTACATAAACTGAAAAATGTATCTCTTGTGTGTTGATAAAAGCCAGCATCCGAACATCTAAATTGTCTCTCACAAGAGAATGTGAGCGTGTGTTACAGGTATATGTACGTGTGTGTATGAAAGAGAACTCATAAATGGTAATTTCCTCCACATTGACTCTGGGCATGGTCTATGGCCTTACTAATTGGATCTTACAGTCTGGTCTACCCTGAGGCAGTGTGTGTGTGTGTGTGTGTGTGTGGGGCAGCTGGCAGGTGGTATAACAGGCAACCTCAGGGCAGGATATGGTGCTCTCTGCCTTACACGTTTCCCCTGATTATACACACACACACGGAGCAAATTCTGAATGAACAAAAAAACTGTATAATCAAATCTGTCCAGTTCAAAATTAAAACCGTACAGTAGAAGCCACCATTTTTATGAATGTTTTATGAGGACAAGGAATGGCGTTACACAGCATGACACATCCATTCATAGTTTGTGATAATTATCATACGTAGCCCATTTCTCTACATCTTTGTTCTTGTGCCACGGGGTGCTAGGTTGTCATCCCCAGTCAGAGTCAAGGTCAGATGGATAGCAGGCTGTGCTCTCGACATTATATCGGAACTGAAACGATAATGTTTCTTGTGATGACGCAGTTGCTAATGGTGTTTGTTCTGCATGGGTTCTGTTTTTCTCTGTAGCTCGGTTTAGAGGCAAAGAATTCATTTGTCCTGCCAAACTACATAAAAAAATGCAAAAAGGGTGGCTAAAATGTTGAGGGCTCATGTTTGGGGTGTTATGTAATGTGGACAATCTCAAATTAGTATATCTGATTAATTCCTTGAGCTGTTAAAAAAACTGCTGTAGAGATATACACTGGCATTGTTCTGCATGGTGAACACCTGCTTTTGAAGCACAGTATCTTTTTCCTGTTTTTTTATTGCACTCTTATGTGCTAATTATGCCCACAAATCAAAGTGTTGACAGTTTAGCTCTCCACATTGTGCTCAACTGAAACATAACACACAGGCCACATACACACTGCAAAGTTTTGGGATACAACCACATTTAAATACTGGAATAAATCCCCTAAACTATTATTCCATGTGCTTTGGAATGCATGATTCACTCAAAGACTTGACAGCGTGATAACTCAATAGCGGCACAGCATTACCAACTAGTTTAGTTTGGGTCTGTACATGCTACTCATATTTAATGAAACTGCAGTTGTCACTGCCTGAATGTTTCAGCAATGAATTCGGTTGTAGAATGTGGTATTTTTAAGTTTTAAGCATTCTATCAGACACATAATGTCAGACACAATTAGTATTAATGTACTAAATTAAAGCTACATTGTGTAGGATTTTCTCCCATCTAGCGGTGAAATTGTTTATGACTACCAACTGAACATTACTTTCTAGCCCCTCCCATTCCGAGGGCTTTTTAACTCCCACGGTGGCCGTATTATTTCAAATCTGCCGGCAGTCGCGAGTAATCTCCCCCTCGCATTCGTCACGGTGCCACTGAGTGTCAAAACGCTTAAGGCGAAGCTTGAATTTCCAGGTATGTCCCTCTTTGGCTAATGTATTTTCAAGATGGAGGCGCAACATGGCTGCCGCCATTCGAGCGACTCGCTCGTATGTATTCTAAATGGCAGATTCTACGCTTACGAGAATACTTGATTAGTTGGTAGAAGTAATTACACATTAATGAGCACATATCAGTTTGAAAGAACAAAGTGTTTTTTGCTAAGAATCAACTTAAAAAATTACACAGTGTAGCTTTAAATCAATACTTTATTTTTACTAATAAATTATACTGTATGTTTGAATATTTCAAAGATATGTGACAAGGTGTTTCAAACTCAGAATGTTATCTTCTTCTTCATCCTCTCGTATTGTACACTTGTGCGGAGTCCTCTCTTTGCATCATGGCACGCCATTTCGCAAAGTTGAGTGCACCATTCGGGTGGTTTCATCATATCCTCCCATCTATGCATTGGTCATCTGCGTGGTCGTTTGCCATCCACCATGAAGTGGTAGGCAGTGTCAGCAACAGTGTCTGGTACCGCTTGTAGGACATGCCAATACCACTGAAGACACCATTTTTTCCATAATTGGCAAAACACCCATTTGCCACCAAATTGTATCATTACAGCAATAGTCAAAGAGAGACACACCAGCAATCCATCGGTGCATGCACATCTTTATGAGATCTCCAGCATTTGACTCCATACAGCACAGCTGGGCGTACTACCATTCGGTATATCTTTGACTTGGACTCACTTCTTTCCAGCACATCCAGGCCACATTCACCCTCCCACACACATCGTCATTAATACCACCGTCATTTTGCAGACGCGATCCTGGGTACTTAAAGCTGTTCAGCTTCGTCAGGCCCTCGCCATTGACCAGGATATTGCCATCAGACGAATTGGTCTCCAAGTATTCAGTTTTCTTGATGTTGACGCGGTGGCCATATTGGCTGAGGCGGTCATTTCATACCTGGACTAGGGGTTCCAGTCAAGTTATGGCCAGTGTTATTTTAGTATTATTTAAAAACTATTTATATTACTATTATATTTTGAATTATCTTTTATTTTTTTAATTTTCGTTTTAATTTTGGTTTAAGTTTTAGTAATTTTGTTATGTGCTTCTGTCATTTTATTTAGATGTGCTTTTTTTAAAAGTATTTCTGTTTTGCTTTAATCTATTTTTATTTAAAAGTTTTTGTTTTAGTTAACTTATCTATTATGGCCTCCTATCATTAGTATTCAATAGCCAACAACATGATTTTGTCTCCTTAAAACTCAAGTAAATAAAGTAAATAAGCTGTGATTTACTTAATGTGTTTATATAAATTGATGTGTTTATATAAATGTGACTGATCCAGTGTGAATGGGCAAACCAATACACACTTTATCACAGCATAAATTTGGTGTTAAAAAGGGATAGTTTGCCCAAAAATGAAAATTCTGTTCTCATTTACTCATCCTCAAGTGGTTCCAAACCTGTATGAATATATTTCTTCTGCTGAACACAAAAGAAGATATTTCAAAGAATATGGGTAACCAAACAGTTTATGGGCCCCATTGATGTCCATAGTATGGAAAAAAAATACTATGGAAGTCCAAACTCTTTAGTTACCAACATTGTTCAAAATATCTTATTTTGTGTTCAACAGAAGAGGAAAAAATAGTCACAAATAGTCCCTCCTTCATTGGAATGACTCATTTAGCTGCAGTGTGTTCGTAGCCATACACTGACACACACTATACAAAGACGCACACATCAACCTCTGAGACAACAATAGAGTACAAAGCATGTGAATGTATCTCTGTACCTGAGGCCCATAATCTTGTAGGCATCAGGCAGATAGCAGCGAGTGTTCTCCATTTGAGCGGGGTCCGAGTCACAGATCTTGTCATCTGTGCGCCCGTAATTGGCGCTCTCGATCATAATGACATCGGTGCCCGGGCAGCGCAGTTCGATAGGATAACCCTCACACGACAGCTCTCGACGCACCACCGCCATCGGCACTGGAGCACGACTTAAAACTGCAAAGAGAAAAAAAATATTGCATTGAACAAACTATGCAACAAATTTAAACACATTTTTCACTCACGTACACTCTCTCTCAAACATAAAATAATCCAGTTTTTGAGCGTGTTAGAGGGAGACGGCATGTAGAAAAGGAATAAATACAGTTATTGTGAGCAAAACAATCCTTTCATTATACAATAGAAAGATCTCATATCCGCATCCAAAAGTCACATCTATCTAGTTATCATGTCCTCAGTAATAACCTTTCTTTAAATTACACACACACAGACACTTAAATCAAAAATTACATTCTTTACCGCCACCCCTTTCCTGTTACCGTAGCAACACACTCCTTTCCCCGCATGACGTATAGCCATAGACAAACACCAACACAATAAACTGCATTCTAATGCGTACACAGACAGAGACGGATACAGACACACTCAAACACACTCACTCTTATGAAATTAATCTAAGGGATGTGAATGACACTTGACTGTGTGCATGAGTTAATTTCTCCGCTTCTGATTAGCATACGTACTGACAGTAGAGAAAGCAAATCATTGTCCAATCAGGATCCAGCATTAAGCTGTCACCATCGCAATCGTTTCCGTTGAGATTTAACAACACACACACACACACACACACACACACACACACACACACACACAGAATAACCATTCTGATTCTAAAAGAAAGCAAAGGCCAGCAGAAATGATGGTGCATAAGTGTGTGGGCAGGGCTGATGCATAGAACTGAAACGGCATATGGTATAATGTAGGTTATTGGTTTAAACAGGATTGAGTGCAGGGAGGAAGGCTGCTGTCGAGGTGGAACTGTGTTTCAGCGCCCTTGAGACTGGTGGAAGGTGAGAGCCAGAGAAAAGAGGCAATCGATGACAGTGAGAAAAAAGGAGCGCGGCTGAATGAACGTGTGTGTTACTGAGATACAGAGAACGTCGATGAGGGAGCCGAACATTGCCCTGATGTTTTTAAAACGTTCCCCAAATGGCCAATTCCCCAGTGTCCTCTGAGCTCAAAACGTTACGCCAAAGGTCCCCTTGAGGGAACGGCTCGCACACACGGGGTCGCGCTGACATAAGGTGCGCACACATTGAGCGTCTAGACGTCTGCATCTCTGATTATTGATCTGTCAGATCCTCTTACATCTGCACTCGATCTCACGCACTTTGAACAGGTTCACACACAATTTTTATAGTTATGGATCGGCCCATAAAAAGGCTCGTTCAAGGGAAAATAATCCAGCTATATTTCACATTTCACCGTGGTGTTTGGAAAAATGCAGCCATCTATTAAAAGGCTTTGGAGTTGTTTTTGTTTGTGTGTTTCAAATTTCTCTCCCCCGTATGTGCTTGAGCGTGTTTTCGCGTATGTGTGAATGTTTTGATCATAACGGATGTGCAGCGGTTGTGAAATTCTGTGATTGCTCATGAATCATTTATTGCTGCAAGAAGAGATGTCTCAATTAATAGTTTCCAAAACTTTTAATAAGACGCACAAACTTTGTGGAATTTCCACTGAAGATTTGAGAGCAACGCGCTTCGCTCTCATTTGGCTCGTCTTCATTTGACAGTCTGCACTTCAAGGTTGGGGGGGCAGCTAATCAAATAAAAGCAGTAAGACATCTCATTTATCCATCTCGCGAAAACAACACAACAAGGAAATAATTGGCTTTTGTGTGCGTGTGTGCGTCCTACCGAGCGTGACGGGTGTGAAGAGGGCGAAGAGGAAAAGTAGGCGTGTGGACCACATGACCGCCGATGACCCTGATGACCTCTGCACTGACTCGCTGAAGTTGCGTCTCGCACACCTTAGAGCCATGGAGTTCCTCTCTGACGCGCACACCTAAAGTAGGAAGGACACACAAAGAGCAAGTAAAGAGAATGTTAATGTTACAGCTAAAGGTCACTTTTGTTGTACACAGTGTTACAATTCAAAAATAACAGGAAATCAAAATTGACCGTTTATTTTCTTAAGAAATGCTGTAGGTGTTCTTGCGCATCGCTACACATTATTCTAAAAAAAACAACATGATCTTTTATCAAACAGTAATAACTTTCTCCTTTCCAAACCAACTGAGAACATGCAGCACAGAGTGTGTTCTTGTGCTCAAACAGAAGAAAGCAGAACGTAAAGATCTCGAGCAACGTCAAGGATGACCTACTTTTAACTTCACATGTGGCTCTCGTGGTCTGAAAGACGTTCATCTGCATTAAAAATACTACAGACAAACATTACGTAAAAACACATCTTGTGTGAACCTAATTCTACCTCACACAGATTGCGGACTGTTGGCCAGTGACAGGTTTATGTAATATATTCTGTCCGACAACTGTTAAATGAGTTGTGAATGCTGACATGTTGTCTTTAACCATGAGAAGTTATTCTGAAATTAAGGAATATTTTATAGGGTTAGTTTAGCAAAATATTTTTTATTAATAACAAATATGTCTTACAGCTCAAAAAGCAGAGAAACTGATACAGCTGAACCCAGATTAAATGATCCATCATATCTCTTGACAATCTTGCTGGTCTCTGAATCATGTCTGTGTAATGAATCATGTCTGTGTAATGAAGTCGATGACATTGAAAAACAAATCCATAAGGTTTAATAGAGAATATTGACTGTTGTGTGTGTTTGACCATGGAACCAGTTAATCACTCGCCACAGAAAGGATGAGTGTATGTGGGTGTTTCTTTAACTTCGGGCACTTTTATGCACCTAGAGTTGATTTTTATTAAAAGTAAACAGATTTAAACTTTTGGTTTTTGTCATATGAAGGTCACACCGTCACATTTAAAGTCTAATGAAATTTGATCATTTATTTCAGCTACTTTTCAAATGGCTAATTAATTATTTTAACCTAGACCATAAAATCTATTACAAAATCTAAATTATTACAAGTCTAAAGTAATGAAGATCTAAACTGAGAGTGCAATAAAGATCAACCATTTCAATATTTATTGTGTGAAAATAAAGTTAATATCACTTATTTATTGTATTATTGTCATTTATATTATAATAAAATTATTCATATTTTTATTATGCATCTTTTCCAAACAAGCAAGTAATTTGCCAAAATCTGCAAAAAGTGTGAACATATTATTGTGTGTATTTAGTATCCACAAATTGTAGCTTTGAAATTAGCCTTAGCAAGACAAATGAATCAACTAATTTATTTTCAAATATGTTAAAAATGTCATTTTACAGACATTTTGGAATCACAACTGTGATAAATACATTGTGGTGAAAATGTAAAATCTTCTATATTCTGTTGGATATATTAAAAAGTGACAATGTGAAAAGTGTATTTTGAGGCAGTTTATTTTCTAAACGTCCACATATCCGAAAGTGCCAATAGTTGTGTATTGTGTAATGTGTAACATTAAAAACAGAGGCATGACAGCAGAGGATGAAAATCCAGTGACAATACTCTAGAGAAGACGCATGTGGAGCTCTGCAAATGCCTCCTACAACAGCTTAATGCATCTGTCCTCTTTCCCTCTCCCACACACACACACACACAGATAGTTATATATGGCCTGTCTGCACTGAACATCTTTACCTTATTAAAAATAAAGCACTATACAGCCACTGTCTCATTAAACTTACATAAACACTCAACAATGCCACTCAGTCAAACACAGTCGCACACTCGGTCTTCCTCCTTATGCACATAAACACACACATAGCTTAAAAACTCTCTCTTTCTTTGTCTGAGTGATTGATGGCTGCTTAACTTAAGTGAACAGGAGGGTTTTGAGCAGATGTCCCACATTATAAACAGGAACATATGGACATATGCCCACAGTACCAGTGTGTGCGTATGTGTGATCAAATGACCATGTAATCAAGCTACCAGTAAATTTCTGGTCAAATGAGTATGCGTCTTAGATGCATGACTTTCAACAACGCTGCAAGGAAATTTGTGTATATGGTAAACAGTCAGTCTGCCAGTCAATCATGTGAGTGTGTATATCTGACAACTACTTCACAAAAAAGAAAAAGACATATGATTCCTAGTCCACATTTACTTTAGTTAAATAATTATGCTAGCTTAGATACTATAAGGCGATCATTTTGCATGCTTTTTTTTAAAGGGATAGTTCACCCAATAATGGTTATTCACCCTCATGTCACTCTAGACTTGTACTGACTTCTGTGGAACACAACAGAAAATATTTTGAAAAAGGTCATTGTGCTATTTGACCATATCAATGCTATTTAAAATATCTATTTCGTGTTCCACAGAAGAAAACAAGAGGGTATAAATGATGAGAATGTGTGTTTTTGAGTGAACTCTTTCTTTTAAGTATTTCATTTTGATTTTATAGTGCAGAATGTGTTCATGCTTCTAGTCAACTCCTCAGTTATTTCATTGTTTAGCATTTGATCATATGCTAATCTTAACCACTTAATGACCCAATTAGCTATTTCAGCATAACCAATGTGTGGCCACTCTAGTTTGTTTAATACTGATTAACCAGTGGGCATCTGAGGGTGACCATCAGGGGTGCCGTTACTCGCTCATTAGCTTTTCAGTTCCTTAAAGAACTCATGATGTGTGTGCAATATCTAGTTGGCTGCAAGTCAATTTACCAATCAATGTGCAGAACATTCATGCCAAGAGTATCAGATATGAATTCTAAAACATAATCCAACGTCGTTATTTTTTAGAAATGACAAACTTCAACCACTCAGTTTGAAACTTCGAAAGAATATACTGAGTGTGAACATTTTTCAGTTATGTCATCTGATATAACTTTAAAATAATTATTGGCGTATATTACCATCGGGGCATTCCTATAAAGCTCAGCACACTGTGGTTCACAATTAAAGCACTGCTGCTAAAAATATCAAAACCAAAACAATAACTATATAAACCAGTCGACTAGTGGGTTTTTGGATGATTAGACCATCGTTTCCCATCCCTAATACACAGTCAGGTTTGACCAACATTCCTTCATTTCACTCTCATACTTCGCAGCTGTTAAGAACAATAGTATCTATTCTACTTCATCACCTCACCATGACTGGGCTGATCAAGTGCCTAAACACTGAATAGGTGGCGTTGGCGTGTAAATGTGGGCGACCACGCGTTAAAGTATACATCTCTGTGACGTCAGCCATTTTCCCAGCTTAGTTTCAATAAAAGGATTTTAGAGTCAGGAAGGGGCAGGAAGTTTAGAGTCATGAATGTTTCAGTATGTGTTTTTATAGTTTGAGAATCTCTTTTATGTCAAAAGATCATGGACATCATTTTCTCATGAACAACCTCTTTGAAACCTAACAAACATGTTTTGAATCAAAAATACGCTTGGGCTGTCTCTCTTTAAAATGAACGGCACTTGGTGTGATGTGTTGTCATCTAATGCAATGCCGATCAGAGAGTTTCAAGTGTGGCTGAAGTGTCTGAATCCATTTTTGATAGAGAGTGACAAGTAAAGTCAGCAAATTTCCAAGTTCATTTCCTGCAGCCATGAACTTAACTTACTCTTAGTAAGTAGACTGCGTTACTTTACGAGCTGATATCCAATCCCTCCCCCAACACACACGCTTGCTGTCACCCTCACTCTCCCTCTGATAATCTATAATGCCATATGGCATTTTTCTTACTTGATTGTGCTGCAGGACGTGGTACACACTTGGTGGAGTTTGGCAATAAATTATGGCACAGAGATGCTTGCATGCCTCAGACTCGTTCTGGCAATTTCTGTCTGGCATGGCATGACCTTACGAGCTCCCATCAACCCCTGCAGCTCTGTGTGTCCAGTAATGAGAGCAGCAACCTCTCTCTCTTTCTTTCCTTCTCTCTAAATGAGAGTCTGCCTGAACCCTCAAATCAGGGAGTCTCACAGTAATGACACACAATTAGAAAGACACGAACATGTAACCCCCCACCATCCCGCTCTCCCCATTCCTCCCTGTGTCTCTTCCTATTTCAATCACTCTATCTCTTCCCATCTCTCCTATTTTTATGCCTCACATTCTTCCTAATGTATTTTGGTGGCATGTAGAGAGGGAAAAAACAACTGACCCCTTTTTTTATTTTCCTCCTTACAATGAGAGAGCAAATAGCGTGGTTGATGGACATTTGGTAAGATACATACTCATTTTACCAAGAATGGCAAACCAATAAGACTTTCGTTCATCTTCGGCACACAAATATTTTCAGATTTTTGACTATTCATTGAAAGTCCACAACCAAAAAATATTCAAGCTTCAAAAAGTTCATCAAAACATCATTAATGTAATCCATACTTTATGAATTAAGCGGTTTAATCCTAAGTCTTCAGAAGAGACAGATTTAATTTAGACTCAACACATAAAATATGGCTTGACACTCATGAAAAAACTTAATTGGCTCTTGCGAGTCTTCAATTGTGTTTTGAAGATGAACTAAATTCCTTTGGGTTTGCAATGACATGAGGTGAGTAAATGATGGCAACATTTTTATTTTAGGGTGAACTAACTCTTTAAGACACAACATAAAAATGAATGCTCCAGCATACAAAAATGTTACAATTATGTAACTAGATTGAATCGGCTGACTTTTTTTATAGGTATGCACAATATATCTGTGCCATATAATGTAAATTTTCATTTATCAGTATTTACTAAAATTGGATATTTAATTGTCCATGCTCATTTCCTCTATTTTTACATTTACATATAATTTAATGACATCTAAAATGTAATGTAAAGCAAATAACGAAATGACTATCCACTTTCATACTGTACATTATAATATTGTGATACCTAAATTTACTTGCAGAATTTCAAACAATTATTTTTAGCGTTTTATCTTTCATTTATTTTTGACAAAATACTGTGGAATTTTAATATGGGTCATTTATCATAATTTAATAACCAATAAAAATAATTATAAACTTATCACAATTGACCAGAATTCTAATATCATTGCATGTCCACTTTTTTTGTGTTGTTTTAGACTGAATCTGTTTCAGAATGCCCTTCAGCAACTGGAGCAACTTCTGAAGTTTTAAAGACTCTTTCAACTAAACACTTTGCTGTTTGGGGTGTTTGACTTTGAGAATTCTAAGGAGAATTTGAAGGGGTTGTGCAGTCCACTCCAGCCACAAGTTCACAGGATTTGTAGTGCATTCTGGATAGTTCAAATTGGCCTGCACGGTCGAGATCGTTCAGCTGGATAGTGTAGTTTCGGCCAGAGGCTCTCTGGTTTGGCATCCCATTGCCGATAATATGTCAGCACAGGGGCATTAAATGGGCCAATCAGATTTCAGATGGCCCCACCCTAAACTCCGCCTATGCTCTCTCACTCTCACAAAAGAGCAGAAAAACTTTAAAGGGAGTTTTTGATTTATAATGATGATGCGGGTGACTTTTTGCTCTGATAGAGGGCATGTTTATGAAACTCTTTCTGAGCCTCAAAGAGTCATAAATCTTTATTCACTTTCCCCATGTTTCAATAATTCAGAATTCAGCATGCTGAAATCACTATTAATCTCAAAGGCACACACACACACACACACACACAAGCATACACTGAGAGCTTATGACTGAGTCTCTCTGATTTATCTTTTATTATGTCCCACAATCTACTTCTAAAGCACTGTGCTCTCTAGCACACAGATACACACACACACAAACACACATTCAAAAGCCACATTCATGTACTCACAAATTCTTACAGTTTCTGATTACACACATATGCACAAACACATAAAATAAAAAAACAAATCACTAAGGGTGTGACGTGCCACGAGATCTCGCGAGACCAAAATGTGACGAGATTTCCCGTCGAGTGAAAAGCTGTCTCGCGATATCGCCATGACGTAGCGTGAGGATAAAATAAGCATAGAATATTCCAATTTCCACTGCTACACTTACATTCGACTCAACTGTCGTTTTGCTGTTTTTATAAAAAAATATCAAGCAAGTAAAACACGTGCTCCCTGATGCGTGCAAATTAGGCTGCATAAATACAATCTGTCTCCCAATATCCATCTCTGGACAGTTTAGTTGTGGCTATGGTCTCTGTTTGCACTTCGAATATTGAGAGAGTACTGTAACGTCTTAAAGAAACACGCCGACTTTTTGGAACTTCAGCTTATTCACCGTATCCCCCAGAGTTAGATAAGTCCAGACATACCATTTTCATCTCCGTGCGTGCCGTAACTCTGTCTGACGCACCCACCGCTAGCCTAGCTTAGCACAAAGACTGGAGGTAAATGGCTCCAGCTAGCATACTGCTCCCAATAAGTGACAAAATAACGTCAGAGAATGTCTAATAAGGCGAGAAGTTTCACTCTCAGTACACTTCCGGCTTTTGAACTGGTTGCAGTTCCACTCTGATTCCATATGAGGGTGCTCACAGGACGAGTGCAGAATGAATGGAGGTCTATGGCGCTATACACATCAAAATCCACTTTTCTCAGGATATATTTTTTTGTCTAGTAATTTGAATGTTGTATTCGAAAGGAGATGCAAAGAAATTACACATTGCTGGGTGTTAGATTTTTTAGAGTCATTTGCTTTAAAAAGTCTTTTAAAGTGTCAATGACGTCATACACATCGTACGACCAGAGATACTGCTTTACGGTAATCCTTCAGTCACCTTGGTGCTTTCGCGCTCTGCACTTTCTTTTCTCTCGAGGCATCGACAACACAGCTGACACAGGTAAACACACGTGCTAGAAGAGTTTTTGTTTTGTTTGTTTCTGGTCCCGCTTCGGATGCCACGATGCCATCAAGCGGTATCTCTGGTCGTAATCAGTCCTTCACTGACCAATCAGCGTTCATTAGCAGAATGCTAGCGTGTTATGGGCAACAACAACTCAACCTGTAAGAAATCAAAAGGACTTAAGTACTCGTTCATTCAACTTTCGACCTATAACCCTTGTTGAACTTGCAAAACCTACAATCAAATCTGAGATTTCTCAACGGCAATCGGGTGAAAGAGACAAATTTAGCCGTCTAGCCCCATAGACTCCCATTCATTCTGCACTCATGGGCGATCGCCCCCAGTGGAACTCTGGTGGAACTACAACCAAAATTCGGCACAATAGGACTTAATAGGGAGTGGGCAGGCTCTCCATAGACGGGCTCTGATAACGCCAACATTTTCCTATTTACATGTTGTGATTTGTATAGTCACAGAGTGTACGAATAACAAGGTCACATGGGACACAGCCATCTTCTAACCGTATACATACTGGGAAACTATATTCTCAGAAAGTGAAGCACTGCTACTTGGGCGGAGTGATTTACTCCAACTCTGAGCGAACTCTCTGCTCCTCACCACAGGGTTTCTCTGGTGCTGCAAGCAAATCACTCCGCCCAAGTAGCAGTGCTAAAACTCGCCGCATTAACCCTATAAGTGCCGGTGCAAAATAAAACGGCAATTTCACAACAATGATAAAGAGTCTGTGCGCTACAGTACTTTGATTATGGTTGCACTTGCACTTATTGTTTACACTTATTAAGATTAAGAGAAAACGTATTTATTTTTGTTGTTTATACTGTTTTTATTTCTATGTTCAATTTGTGTAAAGGAGTTCAGTTAGGAAGTCACACACAGCCTCAATCAGAAGTTCTGAAAGCTCATAAATGTACAGTAGGCATAAGGTCTGAAGAGACTCATGTGAAATCATATAAAACCTTTTACAGTTTATTTTTATTTTATTTTATATTTTTAAACAGGAAAAGATTAAAGACAATCGGGCCTGACTCAGTATAAAACTGATTTTCAGCAGGTTCCTGCTCTGCAGAACATAAATACCACATACACAACAAAACTCCTAGACAAGACAGCAACAAACACACAAACCAAGAGAATGAGCATCAGGGAGAGGCCATGAAGCCATCTCAGTGGTCACAGATATACCTGTCCATTAGATGGCGAGCAAATGTTATTTTAAATAGTCTTATTGATGTTATAGTTCTGATGTGTTGTGGATATTGTGCTGAAAACATTGAAAGAAAACAATATACAGTGCTTGTATATTGTTTTCTTTCAATGCATTTGATAATTCATACTCATAAGTAGACCTGAAATGACATGCATTAGAAGATTATTAGTTAAAAATTTTCAAAATGCACCTGCATATTATTTTTCCAGTCATGAATTTTGTCATTGAGGATTTCTGAAAAATGTTGCAAAAATCTTGTCTCGTCTCGTTCTCGTGAACCCAATCTTGTGTCTCGTCTCTTGTGAGATAAGCGTCTCATCACACCCAAATCACTGATAAAAGACTGTGCACTGATAAAACGATTGTACATAAAAATACAAGCATACAGTCTTGCATGAATATATGCATAATGCAGACTATACAAACACAAAATGCACTTTCTACAATGGAGAAGGAATATAAAAAAACTATTTTTTTTTGTTTGTTTTTTCAGGAACACTTTAGTTTAGGGTCCAATTCTCACTATTAACTAGTTGCTTATTAGCATGCATATTACTAGGATTTTAGCTGTTCATTAGTACTTATAAAGCACATATTAACTTATTCTGCATGATCATATTCTACATCACTTAATCCTACCCAATACCTAAACTTAACAACTACCTTACTAACTATTAATAAGCAGTAATTAGGAGTTTATTGAGGCAATAGTCATGGTTAATAGTTAGTTAATAATGAGAATTGAACCCTAATCTAAAGTGTGACCTTTTTGTCTTTAAAAACTGTAATTAAACTACTGTAATATGATATACAGTTGTATTCCAATTTAGTGAGATGAGACACTTTATTTACTTTAAATGAGGCTTTCAATTCATTGCTGATTGCAAATGTTATTACAAGTGTGTATTTAATTGAATGACATTCAGTAGACATTTTTGTGACATTATCTATGGGTGTTTTTCCAACTATAAGTGCTTTTCTGATGCAGAGAATCATTTTTATTAAAAGATTTTTCATTTTACTTTTTTTTAAAGGTGCCTTAAAAATGTATGGTTACACTTTATTTAAAGGTGTCATTGTTACAGTGTAATTATATATTTAAGTACTTTAATTAACAACATGTACTTACTATAGGGTTAGGGTAGGGTTAGGGTTTGGTTGAGGGTTAGTTTCATGTACTTATGCATAATTTACTGTTATTACTATGGTAAGTACATGTACCTGTAACATATGTAACAAGGACACTATAAAATAAAGTTTTACCAAATTTAGTTATTTTTGCTTTTCAAATGCCTTTTATGTCAAAATCAAATTGTTTGACCCTTGTCCCAAACCCAGACTTGCAAAATGAAAGTTAAAAAAAAAAAATCTCACTATGATCAAATCAAAAATCAAAAAGTAGTGCACTAGGCTGCCAACAAAAGTGTCAGCATATGAAATATGGGACATGGGATTTGTACAAATTTGAAGAAAACAAACAGCAATTTATTCTGGAAAGAATATTGTTGTTGTCTGTCATTTCATCAAATCATGAAATAATTATATTTCAGATACATAAAATGTTAATAAAATTACACAATTTCCACTACAATGTCATTTTTTAAATGTCATTTGGTTATGAAATTAAACATAATTCCACCACAATGTCATTTAAAATATTTATAATGTAATTTCACCACAGATTATTATTAAACACAATACATCTGATAAATGATGATCATTCAGCCAACAAAACACTGAAAATGTCCACAAATTTCCAGTCGGGGAAAAAATGCTAGATGATTTGTCCTTCTTTTCTATCAGATAGCCAAACTCTCTAATTTACGAACTTAATGTTGAAATGCTTTGTCCTGATTTGCTGTCTGCTGGGCACTTCAGTGGGCAGAGTGGGGCACTGGCACGGTCCTGTCACTCTACATTCATCCAGAGTCAGCTACAGGCTAAACAACTAACTACTACAGCCTATGGCTAACAGAGTAGAGCTTACAGAGACGCGGGGGCTTATACAGTAGCATCATGGATAAACTAAAGGAATAGCATAGCTTCAGGTTTTGCTTCAGACGATATTTCAAAGCTAATGTAGATTAAGCTATGGTTTGGGGTCTAACTTTGCAAACATGGCCAAAGGTTATGGTAGTATAGACTACATTTTGCCATAAAAAAAGCCTCATTCAGAAAGAGATCTCTGATAGCTTGTTACATTCAATGGGCCTTATTCAACATGAGCAAAGTGAATTTGGTGTAAATCATTCATGAATACACAAACAATTTACACAAAAATGTGCTCTAATCGTGCTTTATGAATAGGCCCAGTGTGTGTGTTGTCATCTGCAAGATGTCATTTTAAACCATTTTGTTATCCGTCACGTTCCCTGATGTTAAAACAACATTCAGCAGATGTTTATTCACAAATTGAAAATGTATCTATTAAGTTCACTCTTAAAATATTTTTTTTTTAAAATACACACAAAAAATATGCTTAGAGAAGGCATATAACACAATGCTTTGACAATATATTAATCATTCAGTACTACTTATCCTAGTACCCTATTACCATAATTGTACCATAGTACCACCTCTGATTGACCTGAAATTATCTAAATGATGATATTAGGTCACCACCATGTATATTTTCTGCCAACGTGTGATCTAGCAATCTAATTATGCAATACTAAAAGTGCTCAATATGCTCAGCCTGATTCAGCATGACGGAGCTGATAATTAAGGCCATTTCATTAATTATTCAAGATGAATATTCACTATTGTGGTTTTGGGTGAAGTGGTGAAATATTTACGTGTTTTCCTCTCCAGTTCACTAATATTTTATGCTGGGCCTAAATTCATCACTGTATGACAGAGAGAGAAAGAGAGAGAGAAAAGCTGGATATAAAATCTGAAAAATGCTGTTTTCACAGGCAGTATGCGATGGTAAGATCATGGCAACAATTTATGTCTGAATCTAGTGTTCGCGTAACATTCTGTTTACTCCCTCTGGTCGTTTCTGAGCAGAACTGTTCCAAATTCGTTCACTCCAAGTTCATTCACTATATAGTTCACTCTTCTATACCTACAACGCATTCTGATTTACAGTGTACATCCAATAATTAACCTTTAGGTCATGACTTCTAGTCTAATCAGTTAATGTTAGTGATGTCTTTAATACTGATTTAGCAATGGATGAGGACACTGTGGCTAGTAAGTATCTCTTCTATGAGTGCAGAAACATTGCACAGCATGGGTGACCAATTTCAGACCCATCATAGATTGTATAAAATAATAGTAATAAATAAAAATATAGCTGCAAGCAGCAATTATCGGGGCCAAGCACAAAGAAGACATGCCAACATGGCTGAAAGTGTCAGACCAACTGCAACAATGAGCAATTAAAGACATTTTAAGAGGATTTTAGGCAAAATGGCTGAATAATCATATATACAGTCACTTATAATATGATTTGATGCTTTATCACTTTCGACCAATAGGTGGTGCAATTATGAAATTGATGTGGTGTGGTCAGACTGAGGTGACAATGACAGATGCAAAGTTTGGTGTCAACATATCAAGGCATTGCAGAGATAAAGCCTGAATAGTAATTTTGGCATCATGCCTCAACTTTGCTGCTGCGGTATACGAAAATGGTTTCGTCCATCGTCACGAAATCCATAACATTTTGTCGGCACCGCCTGGAGATGATACGATACGATTTTGGCGAAAATCTGACAAATGGTCTAGGAGAAGTTCGAAAAAGGACGTTTTAAAAGGAAATAAAGATGGCGGACAGGAAGTTTGGCTGACTATGGCAAAATTGTTATCTATGCTTTCGGCATAACCCAAGGAATCTATTCAGACCAGTGTCATTACAATAGGCACATTTATTCAAAAGTTATTAGTATTTTTGAAAATGTTGTTGTTTGGAAACTTTTTTACCACAGGGTGGCGCTGCCCCGAAACTTTTTGAGTACCTTCAAGGCATGGTGCCGATGACTCATACCGAGTTTGTAACGATATGCTAATGCGTTCATAAAGTATAACATTTTAAATCACAATACTGTATTGAAGTCAATGGCAATTTCATGTTTTGTTTAATTATAGCGCCACCAAGTGACGCAGTTCCACCGATTTTTGTATGTCTCCTCAGAGTGAGCCCATTCATGTGTGTCAAATTTGGTAGAAATTTTTTATTGGTAGTAAAAAATTACTCACATCTGACTTTGTTTGCATTTTCTTGCCACTTACTATTCATATTTTGACTATTAATATTTTGGGCATTAGCATTTAGCCAACGACCTATGTTTCCAAACTTCTGACTGTGGTTTCGTCTCAATCGGTCTAACGGTTTCGAAGATATTGGCAACAGTTTTTTAAGCGCTAAACCACACGCTACTCAAACCGTAAGGCAAAACCTAGCATGTTCGGTGTCGTTGGACTCGGCAAGGATTCAGGAATCTAAGGAGATGACTCCCGTGAAAATAAGTCAATCACACCCATAATTATAAGCATTTAAAAATTTAATTTTACCACTAGGTGGCGCTGGTTCGAAACTTCTCAGGGTCCTTCAGGGCATCTACTGATGGCCCATACTGAGTTTCATAACGATACATTCATGCGTTCATCAAATACAGGATTTTTATGAAACTGAAACATTGTTGCCACCTTGTGGACAGACTAATTAGTGCAAAAAAAACTATGCTGATGATGAAATTTGTCATGCGCACTGAATGCATACCGTAACGTACCCATAAAAAGCAAAGTTTGGGCTTAAAGTCGCAATGAAACGGAAGGCAGATCTTTTCATCCATATTGTGACCTACATCCGAGTGTAACGGATAATCGAAAAAGACGAAGACTTGGTTCAATCCATTGGTTGTCGATTGGATTTTTAGATGTGGGTTTGACACTTAACAACGTAGGCAGATGAATGCGAGTGTGCAGGGACACTGTTGAAGAGGATTAAAAAACATCAATAACACGCATTTTAAACAGAGAATTTATAGATAAATGTATATACATTTTCAATTCATGCTCAGTTTTCAGACCCAGCCAGAGATAATACGAGTAAAACATGCCATAAAAAGAGGCAGTTGATAGGGTGAGAGAGAAAGAAAAAGAAGGAAAACATCCTTTCAGGAGTGTAAATATAACACTGCTTTGCTCTTCCTGCAAGTCGGGCTGTACAGTGTCAAAAGCTGGGCAGCATCTGTGCGCCACTCACCCTCACACATACACAGCTCAAAGACAGTTAGAGCAAAAGCAGCATCCGTGTGATGAAATATTCAATGCTGCCGCTGTTTGAGTGTGCAGACAGAGCCCAATGCTGCGCTAAATTATGCATCCAACACACACACACACACACACACAATCACCAGCCTAGCACTTAACAAAGACATACTTTAAATATGAGTCGAAACCTGCAAGAAAATCTGCAATGTATAGCAGGGTGTGGTTGAACATATGGAACAAATAGCAGAGTATAAAACAGCATATGGTGCTTACAAATGGCATTATGGAGCTAGAGCTAGAGATTTTGTTATCGAATGAGCTCTATGTTTTACATACTCCCTCTGTTCGTCTCTAATCAGGTTGTTTTTCAGTTGGTGAGCAGTTATTGTTAATAGTGTGTCGTTCCCTCCTGGAATTAAACAAGTTCAAATGCAGCTCTACCCAAGAGCCCTGCTACTAACAGCAAATACTCTCATAGTCCCTCAGCAGGGTGTGTGTGTGTGTGTGTGTGTGTGTGTGTGTGTGTGTGTGTGTGTGTGTGTGTTTGTGTGTGTGTACATTTGTGTGTTTAAGTGTGAACTTGACTTTATGTACTCCGTGTCAGAATGGATGTTTGTCTTGGAGAGCTCAAGTTCAATTCTATGGGGTTTCGCTTATCAACGGCTGAAAACCTCTGAGAGTTGGAGAAAAGATGGAGAAAAGGAAGAGAATTGCCCAAGTATGAAGTGTTAGTGCACAAGTGGATATTTAAAATGATAATACAATTAAACACTGTTTTCAACATGAGAAAACACATTTGTGCTTACACACTCTAAAGTCTGTCTCCACTTTTTGTTTCTCAAAGGAAAGGCAGTCGCTCTGCCTCATTGTTTTGGCAGTGTGTGTGTGTGTGTGTGTGTGTATTGTTTTGGGCACAAAGGCTTCTGCACCCCTGGCAGAGACGACTAATGGAACACAATAGGACTACTTTAGCATTTAGCTCAGTGGCCTGTGAAGACAGAGGTCCTGACAGCCTCGTGAGTGTGTATGTGTGTGTACGGAGAAGCTGGAAACACCTGCCACTCTTTTAACAGTGAAAGATGCATCCTGCCTTTCGAATGCCATTTGCTCACTCTGAAACATTTACTCAGTTTCCACTGTTTGACAGCATAGCAAACAGCAAGTTATGTAATTCAAATGTCAAATGATACACGCATCAGTACCATACACTGTAAAAATGGTAACATGCAGCTATTAACTCATTCCTAGCTGATCTAACCATTAACAAATACTCATTGTAATACTCAAGTGTAACCTAAATATAATTAGGATTTTTCTGACATTTTAAATAATATTTTGGACTTGAATAAAACCAGTTTATTTAAAGTGCTTTTTTAGGTTTGCATTATACAATTATCCCATCAATCAAATATTTTTATCCTGTTTCTATTTAAATCTTTTAACACCTGAGAATTTAATTCAATTCCTGTCAATCAAAAAAAATATCTTGTTGTTATTTCAGTCTTCTAATATCTGGGAAGTTTGTATTTGTTTGCTGTTTTTTAAAAAAACTATCCCCTATGCAAGTTTAATGTGCAGCGAAAACTCTGAGAAAAATTACTTGTAGGTTGGTTTCCCCAAAGGGTGTAAACACTGCAGCTCTGAACCTTTTCAAAACACTGCTTTGTTTGAGTGGTACAACATATCAATTATTGGTACAAACAACAGCATGAGTTTAGGGCAAGACTACTAGTTTTAATGAGCAAAAAACAGACTCCTCTTTTGAAACTGCTATCACTTTCCGAGCCCCCCAATATAGACCAACAGACTGCAAGCTTGCATTCAGATCTGCTTCCATCCAATCAACAACCGTTTTATTGAAGAAAGTCCCCACTCTACATTGCTTTTTCGAAAATCCACTTCACTTGGATGTACACAATACGGAAGAAAAGATCTGTCTCTACTTTCTTTACATCACAACTTCAAATGATGATAACCCGTGCACAGGGAGTAGGGAGCAGAGAGCACTGCGTCAGGACTCTTGTCTTTGTTAAAAATAGTCAGACTTCCAAAAAAGTCTATAGACTTGTGCATTCTGCTCCATTTTGCACACTGTCCAACTGTTTTTAAACGCAGGAATGCATCTTATATAAATACCCCATAAGAAACACATTAGATCTGGGTCAGCTGAAACTTCCTAAGGGCTTCCTAGTCATTCAGGCAACAGACCAGTCAATTGTGAAAATATGTAGTTTTAGCAGAGCACTAATTGCAGAGCCATTCTCCCTTGAGCGGTCCAGTGTGAAGTGTCTAGCTCAAGGGCACTGCGCTAATAGAGCAGGTCTGCGATCTCTCTAACTTTCCTTTCCTGTGTCACTAATTCCCAGGATTGAACCTCCAATTTTTTGTTACCAGCTCTGATCTTTAACTATTATCCCTCCACCACCCCAAAGGGAGGAAACGTGGAAACATGAAAGCCTGCGGGTCATGTCATTGTAAAACACTGTGCTGAACGTGGGCGGATGCTGATTCAAGATTTTTAGAGCACTTCACATAACCGCACAACTACCTTCCCGGTCACTTAGGAAGACATCCATTTGTTGCTCGTTCAATAGTCTTTAGAGCCAACTCGGTTATTATATACACACAGACAAGAGCAATTCGGCTTTATAACAATCCACAGAGCTTTTGTTTAATGGCATCTTTCAGTGTGTAATGGGTTTAAAATGCAGGCGTCTGTGCGCATGTGTTCAGGAGACAGTGATGAATAAGACTCCACTTCTCGAATGCCGTTCTTCGCATAAACATCGTCTTTCTGCTCATAGCGTTATCACTCATTATACATTTTTTCTTTTTCTGTCACTCATCCTGTCCATTATTTATATATTTCTTTCCTTAAAGCGCAAGCTGGCAGCATGAAAAAACGAGTGTGTGTGGTTGTTCTTATATGCACGCATATAGACTGTACCATCCGTGACAGGAAGCACCCGTGACAGGAAGCACAGGGAAAGGGGGCAGGAGAGATCATCATTATCATGCTCCACCATTACAAGGTGAATTGCATCGCTGCCACCCAAACATCCCTTACACCCAGTTTCTGATATTCAAGACCTCGTTCTGACAAAATAACACAGAATATGTCCTATTCCCATCCATCTATCCTCTCACAGCTCTCTCTCTCTCTCTCAATGGGTGGTCATATTTCTTGCTCTGTTTCTAACTCTCTATTTCCCTCTGTAATTGGATGTATTACGGGACTGGAGGCAATGAGCATCATGGACATGGCTCAATGCGCACAGAAGAGAGAGAGAGAGAGAGAGAGAGAGAGAGAGAGAGAGAGAGAGAGAGAGAGAGAGAGAGAGAGAGAGAGAGAGAGAGAGAGAGAGAGAGAGAACAAAATGCTACAGCAGCTTCAGGCAATAACAAGAAGAGATTGCGGATGAGAAAAACTGTGCTTTGTCCGAGAAGAGAGGAGAGGAGAGAAAAGGAGAGGAGGAACGACAGCCGTGAGAGCGAGACATAATATAGAGATGAAGACAAGCACTACAGGATCATAAGGGGAGAAAATTATTGCGTCTCTTTTTGGATCCAAAATGGACACCGTTGGAAAAAAAGCACTTGATCTGGGAATCTGCTATTTGGAAACTGTTCTTTAGGAGCTTTGCAATAATCCCAACAGAATGAGCTCTACATATCAACCTGAGTTACTTGCCACAGAGAGACTAAACCTGAGCCAGACTTAAATAAATCAGGCTGAACTGTGTCAGCCACAGAATATAAGTTAATGTTACTTGTCGTGTGTCCGTGTGTGCTCATGATATACGCTACAGCGGTGCATCCAGTTCCCTCATGCGTAAAATTAAAGAGTCATATCCTGGAAACAGCATAAACGTGACATACATTCATACACGCACACACCCCTGACATGGCAGAACTAATGGGGGTGTTGGTCCATTGGTAACCAGTCAGCTGTGTGAAACTGCGACGATAAGGCCAAGACACCTCGGTTTCACTGCTTCATTATGTCACACATAATACCTGACCTTCAATGCACTGCACATAGTCCAAGTGTGCCACTCACGTACTGAAAAGTGAAGCCAAAACATTTTGATCGCCCCCTGGTGGCTGGCTTCTAATAAGTTTGGTTTTAGTTCGTTTTTTGATGCTATAAAAACGGGGTGTGACGTCCCAGCAAGCAATAGCCATCATTTCACCGTCTAGGTTAACTATAGACCCGATATAGTCCGGCTATGAGTAACCCACTTCTAGCCAAAATAATCTTGAATTTGGTTACATGTCGTTTGTGCCAAAATAACTTGTGAGATGGAAGATATTCCATCATGTAAGCAAAGTCAACTTTGATTCTGATTAGAAGATGTTTGGTTTCATTTCTTTGACATAGCCTGTGCGTAGCCTGTGCGTCTTTTCTTGGGCTATTTTTAGACATCTATTCGATTTTCACTGACAGCCCAAATTTTGCCTTGTTTAAGCTTAGACGTCAGGGCTGTGTTTGGACGGCTATTAGACATCTTTTAAACGTAAAATTGCTTACTGGGGTCATGACTGACAGCTGTGTTTGCGATTGAACGGCTCCGAACGACGTAATCAGCAATGACCGTTTTTGGAATATTTTGGTAGGGCTGCATGTTTAATCGAAATTAAACCGAAATCGGGAGTTGGCTTGAAATATGTATATTTTTTAATTAAATAAATATATGCACAGCGTGTTAGTGAAGAGCGTCTCTGTGATCAGTAGTATGTGCGGCTCCATCTCTCACGTGGATTTGAAAAAGCAACAAGCGTCAAACATCTTCCCAATGTTCATAAACCTGTTGTCCAACATAAAGACAACATTTAATAACATGTTTTTACTCCAAAACCTGTTTGAAATAACTTCCTTTTGTGAACTGATGCGACTTTTTATCATAGAATGAGGCAGACAATATATTATTTTATAGTTTTCTATACAGTGATAAAGTCTATGTCAATTAGCATTGCATTATAAATATACTCATTATTATAAAAATACCCGAGAAGGCTAGAAGAACTCCAATACAACATATATCGCGGCGGATTATTGTATTTTTCAGGTTCTCCAAAAATGTCTATTTAATATCATGTTTTAATAATTACTAAGTATTACTACTTGTTACTTGATAGTTACATCGTATGTGACTCTGGACCACAAAACCAGTTTATACATCAACTGAATAAGCTTTCCATTGTTATATGGTTTGTTAGGATAGGACAATATCTGGCCAGGATACAACTATTTGAAAATCTGGAATCTGAGGGTGCAAAAAAATCTAAACATTGAGAAAATCGCCTTTAATGTTGTCCATTTATGTTCACGATTGTGCTGCATTCACTCACAAAAATAAATGTTATATATATTTACGGTAGGACATTTACAAAATATCTTCATGGAACATGATCTTTCCTTAATATCCTAATGATTTTTGGCATTTGGTTTTGTGATCCAGGGTCACAGCATTTTTATACTGATGAAATGTACATTTTTGCAACTTTGAACTGACGTAAACAAAGAACACTTCTGGACGCCAAATTCAGACTTAAGGTTATAAATTGCAGGTTAACAGACTAAAAATGGTATAAAGGTTTTTCAAAACCATATGAAATGAACATTATTACAAAAATACATTTTCATGTGTGTTTTAGCTAGGTTAAAAAATATATTTTCTTCATCATGGACACACTTATACAAATCAAACTTGACCTTTTTAACAGGAGATCACATATATACAGGTTTTGATGGCAGACCCTCACTAGTGTATTTGACCAACAAAAAACAAAAAAAATTATCTTCGCTGGAATCTCAGTTCCCACAAGCAATATAACACAGTACTATAAATGTGAGCGATGACGATGAACTCTTAATGGAGGCCAAAAACAACATATCATAGGAGGGAACAGGGGCACACACACTGGAAGAGCATATTTCTCATTCACTGGTTTAATGGCTAATTAGGCAAAAAGCTGGATGAGGATGAATCTCTCAGCCCAGTAGATTCCTCTTTTCCATTTCTCTGTGGCTCAATAAAACAATGTAATGGACACTCTCTCACTCTCTCTTTTTTTTCCTGTATGTATAAAACTATGCAGGAGGCTTTATCCATGTGGGGAATATTCCAGTAGAGCAGCAGTTATTTAAGATTCAAACACAAGGATAACAGATGGCTACCAGAAAGAGAAAAAAAAACATAGAGAGCATTAGAGAGAGAGAGAGACAAAGAGAGAGAGAGAAGGAATATGGCAGACAAGAGTTGGTACCTCCCAGTAAGCTGGCCTCTAAGGACAGCCAAATCCAGTGCTTAGTGATGTTTAAATTAACAACAGCAGTTTATATACCACCCACTGTCACTCACCAGGCTCACATCAATGCAAAAGTTCACATGCCCTCTTTTTAAATGCGTCTGTGATTCTAATCATATTGTAAGTGCTCAAAATAGAGATTTTGAAAAAAGCATTTGACAGTTTGAAGATGGTTCGAACTTTGACCGCTTGAAAATGGTTCTAACGCCGACATGAAATTCACCCTATCTATTTAGTAAATGCATGTAATAGATTTTATTCTGAATGATTAACGTATATGTTTCATTTTCTACATTTTGTTTGACCCTGTAAGTACTTCACAATATAATAAGAAAAGATCTGTCACTAGTTCAGTTACTTTAAGATAATTTAAGACTTTAAGATAATTCCAAAAAAATGTACATTTCATTTGTAGGAATGGCATCCAAAAATCTCACTTTGAAGTTGTTCCAAACTCATACAACTTTTTTCCCATAGAACACAAAAGAAGAAATTGCGGACAATTTTAACACGGTTTTTACAATAAAATGCGAATGGATACAGGAGCTGAGCTCTAAAGAACGATAAGGATCTCATTTAAGTGGAGCACATCTTATTTGCATAGTTAAACCTGGTACATTGTGGCATTTTAAAACATTAACGTCAAGTTTTCATATGCTGTATTTGAATATACACAATGGTCACCCTGCTCCCCTGTTTACTTTAATTGTATGGAACAGAGCGTTTGTCATATCTCCTTTAGTTTTCGAAGAAAGCTAGAAAGCATACATAAATAGATGGAAATTGTATGTGCAATTCAACGTAAAACCTAAATTTAGGCCTAAATATTTTTAGAGAAAGAAAGAAAGAAAGAAAGAAAGAAAGAAAGAAAGAAAGAAGTGCACCTTTTTGGGTGCACTATCCCTTTAAATTGTCGCCACACTATAAGGTAAATCCCCACAGGGAGCAGATGCCTGGCTTAAATTGTTTAGCAGTGAATGAACAATAAGTGTTTAGAGAAAAAAAAATACCCACACCAATCAAGACCGCACTGGACAAAAATCACCCATTGCTAAGCTAAACACTTTGAGCTATTTTTTCACTCTTGAAATAGCTCACATTGTCCAAAAACTGAAATAGGAAACAACTGGAGGTTAAAGTTTCCTGTGCCATTCATTACTTATCAAGGAAAAAAATCCTGCCATTGACTTCAACAATGAATGGTGCCAACACAGCCAGGAGGAGCAATCGATCCAAGGAGCAATCAAACTTCAGGGTGATCATCAATCAATCACAGAGCTGCTTTATCTCAGAGGCTGCTTTACTCTCTCTGAACCTGTCACTACAGCAGACCTGAGGGCAGTCTAAGAGACCGCTAGACATAAGGATTTAACATTAATGTCATGCTGATCTACACTTGGAAGGAGACTTGCATGTAAAACAGTTGTAGAAATGCTTGGTACTTTTGATTTATAACACCATTATCTTATCTTTGGCTGTGGGTTCGATGGATGCACAAACTGATAAAACACTTACCTAATGTTTAACTGGGCAAAAATGCTTAAATGCACTAAGATATAATTGCATTAAAATCTATATCTCTACTTGCGTTGCCTGCAAAATGGCATAACTATGGTCTGTGGGCAAGGGCATAATGCATGAGTCATTTCTCACAACGGTTTCACTGTGCAAAACGACAACGCATTAAAGGAAGCATGATGATAATGAACAAATTTTACAAGCAAATTTTCCATTCATGCAAATCTATGCCACAGCAATCTAACTTCCCACAGGTGTGTCTCTCTACTACATCTCTATGGCCTCTACAGCCTGTTCAGTCTTTACCGAGTTTATGTAATTGTATCATATGTGTTATTCAGCTTATTAAAGTCAAATAAATTGCTTATATTAGTTGGAATGAGTGTTTGATTAAAGGTAGGGTATGCGATTTGCAAAACGGCCGGCAGATTTTGAAAATACACAACTCAAATGGTCCTACCTTCTTTCCTCCAACGCTGGCCATGCAATGGATGGGAGGGGGAGGGGGAGGGGGAGGGGGAGGGGGATGGGGGGAGGGGGTACGACCGTTTGATTGACGAACTTACTGTCCAATGATTCTAGGTGGTCTTGGAAATGATTGGCTTGAGTTTTTCGAGTCCTGCCCGTTCCACAGATGATTAAATTGCTTAATTTCTAACTCAGTGGCTGTAAGTGGGTTAGGAATAGGATTTCAAGTGATTTTGAAAAAATGGACAAAAAAGAGAATCACATAGGCTACCCCACCTTTAAGTCACAATAAGAGCAAACTGGTCAGTATTTGTTCAATATACATACAAATGGTCAATGATTCATGCAATGCAGACAGAACATGGGGTTCTAAAAATACTTATTTTAATACATATTTTATTTCTAATATGGTGCTGAAGATGTTCTGCATAAGAGGATTTTGACAATGCCATGAATTGACAGGGCTATGTTTGTCTTGTCATGCTATGGTTCGTGGGATTCATGGGATGGTTAGAAACATCATGGTGAGAAAGCTGTGTTTGATGACATCATCATCACTATTTTTGTTCTAACTTTTGCTTGAAGCACTTGACATCACACACTGTGACTCATAGCATGCTATGAACATGTAAGCGTGGGCTTACACACACACATAAGGATGTGCAAAACAGCATATTTTCAAAACCGACTAGTTGGTGGGTTGTCTGAACGACAAGGCAGTTTTTAAAAAACGCTGTATAATTAGGGTCTACCAGACTCAGAACCAATACATTTCTCTGGCGTTCACACAGGATGTCTCGAAAAACATTTTCAACGTGTTTTTAAATGAGACATAGCATCTTGCAAACAGACAGACCAGTATAGTCGAATTACAGAGTGATTTTTTCCTTTTTAGTGAATCATAAACGTTCAGAGGTACCTGCGAACAAATGACTCTAATGAGTTGGTACTTTTTAATCATTTAAACATTGAGAAATCAGCACATTTATTGACTGCTTGTTCATATGACAAAGTATGCACATTAAAGAGTTTCATCAGTAGTATTTAAAAAAAAAAAATGAATTAAATGTTACCACACCACATTAGTATTGTAGATTAATAAATTGTGTTATGAAAATTATTTGACTGCATTACGCTGCCTTTAAAAACTCTGAAAAGTAATAATAAAAAAAAGTCTGAGAAGAAATAAAACCATTAGATTTCCGAAGACCCACTAGTCAATAAGTGAGGTTGATATTTTTTATTCCGTTAAAAATTCCTTAAAACACTTAGGGCCAGATTTCCTAACAGCTTGCGCCATAGCAAACCCTCTTTTTGTATTACTGTCAGGATTTAGAAGAAAAAATACTAAAAAGCAAAAAATTGGCGCTGAAAAGGAGTGGACAGGGTTATTTTTGCGGCTGACCTTATTGGATATGCATTTGTAGGAGTTTCCCTTTCAGACAAATAAAAATTTATGAGAGGATAATCTTTAAATAAATCATGCAAGGTGATTTTCTAAAGTTTGCGCCAGTCAATTTACTGGTATTTGCGCCATTATTTAGCGTCCAGAAAAAGCATGTCTTAAACCAGATGCTACTTTGTGCTGCTCTTTTGCGTTGGTCATTATGGAAATGATCCGGCTGCGTCTGTGTTCTTTAACTTCGCGCGCAGAACTTTCCACTCCCATCTGCGGTTTTTTTTTTTTTGGAATTGCGCTCTCAAGCTAATTTGCCATGTTTAGTAAGTCTGGCCCTTAAAATACAAAAAGAATACTCAAATTAAGTCATCCCCTTTAAAACAATGCAAAAAAGTTATATAAAAAAAGTCTAGATGAACTAGTCAGCCTCAGTAGTCGGTTGCTAGTCATTCTTAACAAAATTTTCATCTTTTTATACTTTTCCTCTTTTCTGGCGCACTTGTGACACTACACCGCAATAATTTTCTCAAACACTCAAGCCCACTAAAAACCTTTTAACCTCGTAAATGGATGAAAATAAAAGCATAAAAACACTTACACACATGGGATCATTGCTCTCAATTTCCTGTTGGGACTGAAATAATCAAAGTCCTTCGGAAGATCATTCCAAATCCCATCGTCATTGTTTGGTGACCTCCTTATTCAATCACTATAACACACACACACACACACACACTTTCCACTTTAAAAGATGGCCTGTACACACTCAGCAGCTCTCAGTTCTTGCCCTGAGTGTGTATAAAAATGGATGAATTTGTAAGTGAGAGAGAGAGAGAGAGAGAGAGAGAGAGAGAGAGAGAGAGAGAGAGAGAGAGAGAGAGAGAGAGAGAGAGAGAGAGAGAGAGGGAGAGAAAGAGATCGAGATGAGAAAGCTGTATTATTCATGCGAATCACTATTTTAATTTGAAGGACATTCAAAGAATGAAAAGAGGAGCACTCCCTAGACCACGACTATGCACTCAGTGCTTTGAGCAGCTGCTACACATCCAATCAAACATTGTTCTGTAGCATTATGATGAGTTGCATTTAATACGTTTATATTCAAACGGTTGTGAATGATTGCGTACATGGACTCTCATTTAGGGATCATGACATCAGGATGCAGCCACAAAACACTGCTTGTGTATTGAGCAATCAAACCCATAACACAAAGCGAGAGGCATCCTGCACGCTGTGCTTGTCGCCCTTTGATGATGAAAGCATCTGTCGGAGCTTGTGTCCCACAGGCCTCTGTTTGATAATGAGTGAGTGTTGCAAATTACACTTTGACCCATGCCGTGACATTCAAAACATATTCCAACAAACACAAACCCATCCAGTTTTATCGATGTTTTAAAAGGATAGTTCACCCAAAAAATGACAATTCTGTCATTATTTACTCACTCTTATGTTTTCCAAGTTCCAACCCCATTTGACTTTCTTTCTTCAGCAGAACACAAAATAAAATATTTCAAAGAATGTTAGTAAGCAAACAGTTTTGGTCACCATTGACTTCCATTTTATATATATATATATATATATATATATATATATATAAACTCATATATACTGTATATATGTATAAATCATTTCTCAAAATATCTTCTTTTAAGTTCCACAGAAGAAAGAAGGTCATTCATATGTGGAAAGAGGGTCAGTGAATGATGACAGAATTTTCATTTTTGTGTGAATTTTCCCTTTAAGAACGTTTTTCCTTCGTTGCAAAAACATTAACAGAATGTTACGAACGCACCATGTACACATTATTTAATCTAATAGTCTGGCTCTGCTTAGCTGACCAAGGGTTGGACGGTGGTTTTGCTGAAATCTATTTGAAAACAATCATTAATTTTTGCAATTCTATTTGGTTATGTTAGTGGCGCAGAAATGACACAGTGGAAATACATAACACCCCCATCAAGGCAAACAGAGCAAACCACCCAGCTCCACCCTGCGTGTGAACTCTTTACAAAATTCAGCACAACACCCACTGACAAAACAACAGAGGGAGCATCTTGATGCAAAACAGAAACTCACACGAATCTAAAATTGCCCCATTTATTCGAAGAAACCCGCTAGCACCAACACATGGCTGTTCAAACTAAGTTTCACAAATGAACACTCTGGTGATCCTTCACTGGCATCAGCAACAGTTTGTTAAATTGACCTGTTATCTTGCATTTAAAGTCATACACTAGTAGCAAATATTCACACAAAAAAAATTTTGTTACATCAAAAACTATCAACTGTTTCTTGCTAGCTAAAAGCTAGTAAGTAAATTGCAAGCGTCTTCACATTATTCAACAAAATGCAGCAAAATCAAACGTAACGGGACAGTTCACCTAGAAAATGCTAATTCTGTCATTGTTTACACACTCTCATGTTGTTCCAAAACTGTTTAACTTTCTCTCCTCTGTGGAACACAAAAGGAGATGTTGTGCACAATGTAAGGGACTGACAGCCTCAGTCAGCGCTCACTTCTATTGCATCTCTTTTCCATAAAATGAAAGCGAACTGAGGCTGTCATCCAGCCTAACATCTCCTTTGGTGTCTCATCGAAGAAAGAAAGTCATACAGGTTTAAAACGACATGAGGGTGAGTAAATGATGACAGAATTGTCTTTCTTTTTTTGTCTGAACTTTCCCTTTAATGTGTCATTTTTTGCCAAATGTAGATTTGGAATGGAAATGTTTTCAAGCGAACAAGTAGGCTACCTACACCTGATTTTTTTTTTTTTTTTTACTTCTGTCTGCTCATAACTAATCCTCTGATGGAACACTAGAAGTTAATAATTAATAATTTCTGAAGTTCAGAAATTGACTCAGGGCCAGGCTTGGACTCAAACCTCTAATTTTATATCATACAACAATTATACTACACTAAACAGATTATGCAAAATCCAACAAAACAGGTCTGATAAGTTGGTTCAGATCTTCAATCTGGTGATACCGAATTACTTCATGTTCCCAGGACTAAACTCAAAAATAGAGGTGATCGTGCTTTTGCTGTTGATGGACCTCAGTTATGGAATAGTCTCCCGGCTTACATTAGAACTGTCCCAACTATATCAATTTTTAAATCTACTCTTAAAACATATTCATTCTCACTGGCATTTAATATTCCCTGATTCTCTGTTTTATGAGTTTTTATCTAGAACCGTACCCATTTTTACAGCTGGTGATACTGTTCACTGTTTATGTGTGATATTGCTGTGTTCTTTTTTTACACTGTGCAGCACTTTGGTCAACCTCGGTTGTTTTAAATGTGCTATATACATAAACATTGTATTGTATTGTATTGGTTGTGGTTGTGACTTCAAAAGCCTTTGATTTTGATCCGACCTGGGTGAACTTGCCTGTAAAGTAATCTGTCCATTCTTCCTGTCTCTGTCTTTTCCATTTCAAACCAAATATGAATGATGAATGTGTTGCAATCAGTAGAACACAGGGACTGATCTTTTCCTCCTAAAATGGGTCATCCACATGACTATCACTATCAACTATCACTTAATATCTATCACTATCACTTAAAAATAAAGTCAGTTGACTCCAGTTATAATTTAAATAATCTATATTGGCAAAAAGCAAACAATCCTGTATGATTGGCCGTATATATGATGATCCAGTGTGTAGGCTACTGCAATTTTCATGACATCAAGTTGACATGAATAGCAGATGTGTCTTTATTAGTGAATGAATCAAGGTCATATGATCTCTGTAGAGATCTGACGGTGTTTAGTTGCATGATCGCTGTTGATGTTTTCAAGGCTGTTTATTTTGAAGATGCTTTCTTTTTTTTCTTTTTTTTTCTTTTAGATTATCTCATACCAACGCATCTCCTGTTATACACACACGCGCATTTAGAGAAAGACAGTCCGCTGGCACTAAGTCGACGTTGATAATCTTCTTCTCCTATAAATGCTGAAGGGATGCTGTGAATATATGCCTTCCATATAAAGTCATTTGCGGTACGCTGCCTGTTATAAACAAATTAAATTATCGTTTCGTAACGTCAAGAGCTGAGGGCAGCGACTTGTACACTCAAACACGCGCGCGCGCGCACCGACGCCCATTAAAACACCACGCACGGCACACGGCAAAAAGCATCCTGTGTCCAAAGCCCCCCTCACACACACACACACACACACGACATAATTCAGCTGTACTAGGATATGGAGAGTTTGCTGAGTGAAACTACGGCATCCCACTGCCACTGCCACTCAAACGTCCATCGGTTATTGATTTATTGGCCCTTAAGAAATAACGTCACCACGTTTAAAAGCACTGACTTACCGCATCTTATAAAGCACTGGAATAATAGTCAGCTCCGGATGTGCTCAACAGCATCGGGCTGTATGATCTCAGAATGCTCCTTAATTCCCGTGACAGTGTGTCCGTGTGTGAATAAAACACGCAGATGATGTTTTGAGCTTCCGTTCCCAGATGCGCCTTTATGATGCTTGAAGCTTCCCGAAGACCCACAGTGAGGATCAGTATCGAGTATCCTTCGTCCCTCAAACCCAATGGATCTGTGGTGGACACGGGGTATCAGAGCCCAATGTTGTATCCCGATCAGCGTTTTTTTTTTTTTTTTCTGGAATAAGAGGAAAATGCGCAGAGTGGGTCCAGCGATAGAACAATCCGCGAGATCAGCGCCAGTCCATCGCTAGATCGTCCATTCGACCCGACAGCTAGGGAACGAGCGCCGAGAGAAAATGACAAGCCAATTTGGAAGCAAAGTGATGCTTGATTCAAGGATGGAGGGTGGGAGGGGAAAAGAAAGAAAAGGAGGATAAGAGAGGGGCGGTGAATCTGGAGCTGGGATGACGGGAGGACTTGAGCACGCTCTGGTGGACGAGAGCGCGCACAGCACAGCAGTGAAGGGTCGACCTTCCTATCACCTGCGGGGTCATTGTCATTCAGCGAAATAGGTGCAGTGTGTGCCATTTTGAAATGTGTTTTTTAAAGTCAGTTTTAAAAGCTTAAAAGTAGGCCTATGCATTTGCGTAATAAACTACAATTTGCCGTCTTAAGATAAACTGTAGGCTTAGGCTACATGTTGCGATACATCAAAGTCTAAAAAAAGTAACATGTTGACATTTAGCCATTGTCTTGTGCTTGTTCGAGGTCATTACACTACGTGTTTTTTTGTTTTTGTTTTTTAGAAAGAAAATGTAATGACGACAGTTGTACAAACATCCAATTTTTAATAATCAGCCTATATGTACAAAATCTTGGTAACAGGTTTGAGTTGCATTTTTAGATAATTTTATACTGACAAATGTGACAAAACATAATATAAAGTTATTTTAAAAGACACTATACAATGATTTGTTCTTGAAGAGTTCATGTTCTTGAAGAGTTCTCAGATTATTTATGGAATTTTTATTTATCTCTTAAATAAAGGGGAGCTGTGATGGTAACAGCATTGATGCATAACCCAGTGACACAACTTGAAGTCTTTTAAATAAAAGGCTGTTATAAAGTTTAAAAAAAATATGGCTTGTATTTCCATATCTATTTTGGAAACACTGTGTATCTACACAGTTAAAAAGAAGAATAAAAAAAGATAATACAAATAATAATAATAGCATTATATGCATTGACACACACCTGACAATATAGGCTATGTGGACAGGACAAATGTGTGCCTTTCTAAATCATGTCCAATTGAATTTGCCACTAGACTCCAATTACAGAGTAGAAACATCTAAATGCTTATGTCAATTTCAGTTTGTCTTCTTAATAAATTTGCTAAGTTATCACAAATCTGTTTTCATTGTGTCATTATGGTGTATGGAGGTGTAGACTGATGTGATTAAAAAAAAAAAAAAAAGTGATTTAAAAAAAAAAACATTTTAGTATGACTGCAACAAAATGTGAAAAAAAGAGAATATTGATACTTCCTGAATATTTACATTGTTATTAAAGTCAGTTCTCAGATATGTTGTGTATACGCTATAGAAGGGACACAAGGGACATTTTTCGTGTAATGATCGTGCAGTTAGGTCTATTTAATATTCATAATTACAATTAAACCAATATATTCATTAATTTAAACATATTGATAGGTTGGCATTGGCTGCCATCGGTTTTAATGAGGCCTGGTATAAAATAACACATTGGCGAATTTTATTTTGTGGACATAGACTTATTAATGTCTGTCATGAGCAGCAGTAATGCGAGCTGATGTCTGTGTTATTTCATTAAATGAGGGGGGAGAGGCCCGGGCATCCGTTTGCATTAAACTCACGAGCATCAAAGGCGCATCGCGGACATGCGCGCTGACAGTCGGTAATCACTCTCACGCAAACCCTAGGCTGTCGAAATAATGTTGGATGCCTCTAATGCGACTTTCAACATTCGAAAATGTTTAAAAGAGAACCCTGGTTTTTGATCGTCATCCGATGAGACGTCCGCGAAAGAGCTGTGGGGGAAACCTGTTGATCTGAAGGTAAATGTGCGGTGAGAAATCAGCATATTGATCTTTACGGCACCAGACAGAGAACGAAACGAATGAAGACTGATAGACAGCAAGCGATAAAACATTCAAGGAACGGCATATCGCACCTGTCAGTTACACCTGAACCATAACATGCTGATTTTACCTATTTTTAGATATCCGCTGTATGAACCCACATATATGGCATAGCCTACTCTTATAACAGACTTGTTTTAACATCGCAATTATTTATTTATGAGATATTTTATATTATATGATGGATAACAAGTAGCCTAGCATGTTGATCACCTTCTTTTTTTTTTTCTTTTTTTTTTGTCCGCCATTAGGTTTAAATAGCTATTAATGCGAACACGTTTTAAACAAAACTATTTTTGTGATATATTTGTAAGGTGTAAATCTATAATAACTTGATAAAAAATGAAAGTAGGATAGCCTATGCATATGATATGATCCATCCGATGCAGACAACAATCGAACATCTGTTTCTATGGTTACCTCCTCACTCACCGACAGATGATTTCTGTTCGTTTAACTTGTGTTAAAATAAAAATAACTTTTGTGGTTACTGAAACGTAAACCTTTTTCGTTTTTCTTTGGCCTCATTTGTGCTCCCTCACTCCATAAAAAAACTCATAATAATTTGCACCCTGAAATTGTTAATGCTATATTGAAAATATTATAGGCTACACCTAGGTACACACTTGCCAAATATATTTTGAACGGGGGGGTATGGGCTATAACTTTTGCGACCCCATTGGAAGTTTGCTGAGGTCACCTGGCTGAGTCGAGAACTAGGCTACTGCTGTATTTACATATTTATTTTCGTATTTACACATCTATCGCTCATCAATACGATTCACTGTGATTCGCCCGTTTAAAAATAACCCTCCTGCTTTGTTTTCCCTTAGTTACTATTGTTGTGCAACTCACTGCCCACCACCAGGTGCTTAAAGCCCTATCAAGTAGGTTGTAAGGACATCTGTCCGGGGTAATTACCGTCGTTCACAGTTTAAGTCCGTTTACAGCTGCTAAGCTTCCCCGGTAAGCGCATTACCGGAGCAGCGCAGCGCAAACACAAGCGCTCGCGCAGTACATGATGAGCGCGTGCCGACCGCGAGAACCTCCCGTAGAGGCGCGAGACTCCAACCCAGATTACATCAGCATGAATAACAGATTACAGCTGGCGTTATCAGAGCATCAGCGAGATATGAAGTAAACCGTCGGTACAATTCATAAAGCCTGTCATCGCTTACAAAGAATTGCGTCACTCTCACTTCCTGCCAAACGTCACAGGTAAGGACTGTCAGGTGTGCATGTGCTTGCCAGTTAGTGATTAAGATGCTTCAATCCACGTAAGTCCCTCTTGAGGATGAGAAAGTGACAAATCTGTTTGTTTTTGTTCATTTGTATCTTGAATATGTTCAAGAGTTTGATTGACATTGTGTCTGATGTTAATTCGCTTCTCTTTTTGCAGATGTCAGAAAGAGAGTGGTGGTAATTCAAATACTCAAATAGTTGAAAATGATGGGTATGTATGAAGTCTTAACACAATATTATTTTTAGCCATGGTGTGTGTCATTCAATCTGAGTTCATCATCTGTATGAATATTAAATGCAGCTTGTTGTACACACTCTCGTGTGAGGTATAGAGCTGATGTCATTGCATGTGTCCATGTCATTAATATATTTATGCGTGTGTGTATAGACACACAGCGTGCTTTGCTGGCGGTGGAGCGTCTGCAGCAGAGGCTGAAGAAGAGGGGAGAACTGCCTGCTGAGGAAAAACTCAGTCTGCTCAAGAGTGTCTTACAGAGTCCTCTGTTCCATCAGATACTCATCATGCAAGAGACTGGACAACAGCATCAGCAACAACAGGTCAGAGAATATAGCATCATCATCCCAGTGCATGACAAAAATCAGGCACACATTGTTGCAGCAGTGGGCTTTACCATCATATAGAAATTAAAAAAATTAAAGAAATACATTATTATTAATCCATGTAGTTCTTAAATCTGATTGGCTAATAATAGTGGCATAGCTAACCTCTAATGTCTCTTTCATTATCATAACTAATCCTTAGTACCCAGATGTGAAGTGCATTAAACAAAAGTATATTTTATGCTGATATTCAACTCCAGAACTATAACTTGAAATAGAATTTTACATGTAAGTACACTTTATAAAGCATTTATGGTGTACATTTCAGCATCATTTCAGATTTTCCCTGATGCAAACAGCGCTTTGACTCACAGCTTGTCTTTCTACATCATGTCTGGCTCAGGGTCTATTCTTAGTTGAAATAAAACATGATGCAAACCTGTCTTAAAGGAATATTTCGGGTTCATTACATGCCAAGCTTGATGGACACCATTTGTGGTGTAATGTCCCTCCTTTTCTTAAAAAAAGATCCAGGTGACAGTGCTGCAAAAACAATGGAAATATACACAGGGCCAAAATACTCGCTGTATCAATAGTACATCCAATGACAACACACAAACAATATCCATGTTTTTTTTTTGTTGCAATATTATGATTTTAGTGTGAAAACATTTTTATTACTAACCTTTTCTGAGTAAAGATATACCCATTTTTTTTACAGCTTTGTTGCAATGACGATGGAATACCATCAACCGTAAAAGCTGTAAAAATTCAGATTTTAACAGCTCAAATAATAAACAGAAGTCACATCAGCTAAATTTATTCAAAATTTTGCAAGCCAATAATGCAGTGATACATGAAACATCACTCACTCAGAGGTCACTTTTTAAACTATGCAACTTTACATTGGTCAACACAGTAAATGTTCATGCTCAAAGTCTAACAAACTTGAATTCGATGCAATATCCATGTGGAGAAATGTTTAGTCTTTCACGTCCTTCACATGGAATTCCAGATAGCACGGTTTCTGTTTGAGATGACTGCGTTTTTTCTGCATGGAGTGTCACTGTACAAATTTAAGCGTGACCACACCCATACTGTAAGTGCTTTTATAAAATTATCGGTTCAAATCACTTTCATTAGAAGTGCCATATTGTACCCTTGATTGTTCTTCTTCTTCTTTTTATAATAAAATGAGGGGCATGTTAAAATATTTTTTTTGTGGTCATCATCATTATCCCACAAATGTTGTCAATTGAGTATAACATGTATTGGGTCCCTGAATATTCCTGTAAGAATAGTTGAATGCATTGACTTACTAGTTGAGCTTGTATTTGACATATTTTACTCTTCTCAGTGTAATAACCATAATGACCTAAGGGGCTGCATTTCCAGAGCATAAAGAGGTCAAAGAAACCCAGAAGATATGATTAGGAGGCGTGTGAGGTTATTCAACGACAGAGTGATGAGTCTGAAAGGTGGTTAGTATGTGAATTAGGTGTGTATTTGTGTCTCTGCGTGTGTTACTGTGCAGGATAATGATGGGAAATAGTCCTCTGAAAGTAGCCTGTGTTAGCCCAAGTTTTCAAAGAGCAGCTCAGGTAATTTAGCTTCTCAGAAATCATCATAAAAATAGACACAATAGATGTTACATTGAGATTTATTAACTACAATTGATTTTGTTAGAATCTTCTAGCAGGCCAAAATGAGAGGAGCAGCAGACGCCAGATGAGCGACTCCAATAAATGAAATTCTAAACTGGCTGTTTGGCATGAAAAACTGCATGTTTATGGGTGTACAAATATGCCATGAGATGTAGCTACTTCAGCAAAACTATATATCAGATAATCCTCGTGCTTATTGTGCATTGGTCAGGCCACTTGCCATGGATAATCATAAGCTTTATATTAAGTTGCTTATGAGTCATTCTTTAATCAAGCTTATCACTTCCTGCCTGACAGTCTTTGATGTGTTTGTGAACAAATGTAATGAGACTATTAAATATAAAGGAAAATCGCTGAAATCAAACAACAAATATATTTATATTTCAAACACTTATTCTAATTATTGGTTTTAATTATCATTGAGCAGAAATAAAACCAGAGTTGCCAGCTGTGCTGTTATCCTGCTGTTGTTCCATATGGTCAGCCATAAAAGACCTTTATTTTTGTAGTTAGTTTTTGCCATCTTTCTGAAATATCCATCGTCACATCTCAGGCAAGATGATCATGATGCAAAAGATTGTATTTAGTCAAACAAACTCAAATAGTCCATGGGAAAGAAGGCAACCTAAACAGCATGTAATCATGGCATGAACCATACCAGACAATAAAACTGGAAGAAATGAGGAACTTAAATACACAATATGATGATTAACTCAAAGACTAACAGGTGTGAATGTAAATGAGTGTCCATGGTAACTAACAGGAAAAACTTGACATCCATAATATTTGTCTTTTGGCTTTTTGGTTGACAAACAATTAATTCTGTGAATTAATGAACTGGAACTAGAGAGTGAGTTCCTTAAAAATCATAAAAATGTCTTTTAACAAATTATAAAATTTATACAATGTATGCAATGTATTAATTCTAAATTTAATTAATTATTTGGTGTAATTGCGTAGCATATCCTTGGTAAGTGTGTCTGTGTTTGTGTATATTGTGTCTGGTGTATTTAGAGAAATGATTCTTTGAAACAGCAGCAGGGACCAAACTGGGGTTGTATAAGCTACTTACCTAAGCTGACCAATTAATCTATGCTGAAAGGAGAGAGAGGCAGTTGTCAACAAGTCACAGACGTTTCTGTAATGGTGTGGACTTTCCATTGACATCTCGTTTTTTATACTGAGCTATGTATTTTATTTTCCCTACCCCTAAACATGACCTTTGCAGAAACAAATCTGCATTTTTTATATTTTAGTTAAGATTATTTACTATGTTAAATCTGACCGCGACACACCAAATAGAAAGTGACAGACATGCCCTGCAGGCATTGTAGTCTGCAAAACTAGCTAAAAGTCAGTAACTGTGTAAACCTCCAAGAAATAACATTATTTTTTAAATCAATTTTAGAGATGGCACTGGTTTGCGCACTACTAAATATTTGTGCTTTGCACCATTAAACTTGAAACACTGAAATGTAACCCCATGTTTAAATTAAATGTATACGCAAACTACCGACCAGGTTGGTATAAACAGTTGGTTGGCAAACTGACTGAATTACAATAATGATTTAATGCTATACCCGACAGACTTCGATAATTTAGACATGTTACAATGTTCACATTTACACTTGTTTATATTTTGAGAGAACATTATGTGAAAAACTGAGCTGTTAGTGGTTCTACGCATGAAACTGATCTAATCACTGCACTTTCTTTGTTACGTTGCCCCTAAACTGATTCAATTTTGTATAAAAAAAATACACTACCGTCAGTTTGGGGTCAATACGATTTTTTTATAATATCATTTTTTTATGTTTTTGAAAGAAGTCTCTTTATGTTCACCAGAGCTGTATTCATTTGATCAAAAATACAGTAAAAAAAAAAAAAAAAAAAATATATATATATATATATATAATTTTTGTTTTTTTTACTATATTTTTTTTTTCTGTATTTTTTTTTTTTTTTTGCCATTACTCCAGACTTTAGTGTCACAGGATCCCTCAAAATAGCATTTTAATATTCTGATTTGGTGCTCAAGAACATTTCTTATTATTATCAATGCTGAAACAGTTTTGCTGCTTAATATTTTTAAAGAAACTGTGATATGATTCTTTGATGAATAGATTTTGTAACGTTATAAAAGTATTTTCTGTCACTTCTGATCCGTCTAATGCAATGTTACTCACCCCAAACCTTTTAATGGCAATTTTTAAATATTTGATCACTTATTTAAATATGTAAATATCCTATTTTTATATTTCATGATCATTTTTTATCTATATTGTGTTTCCTGTCTATCATTGTTTATACTCAATTGTAATTAATACCATTGATAGTGAGGTTAAAGAAGATCAAACTAAAGTGCACAAGGATCAGTATAAACACCATCTAATCTGATAAATCCTGTCTTAATAGTGTGACTTTTTACATCCCAGTAAGGCCTTGCAAGCTGCTGGTGCAACCCAGCTACCTACATCACTCTAGCTGTGTGTTTGTACAGGCTTCCCCCAGAACGCCGCCTCCTCAGTCTATGAGTGATGATGCAGATGGTGTGAGAACGTCCCACCCCTCATGCACTCTGAGATACAGAGATTCTTACCTCTCAGCCCAGCGGCACTATGACCGATGTCGATCCTCCAATCAAATGACTTATGCCCCTTGCATCACAGATGACATTGCAGTGCTGCAGTCCATGGCCCAGGTACTGTTCCTCTAAACACCCTAAACATCCTCTCATCCTGTTCCTCTAAACATCATTCAGGAAACACAAACCGTTAAAACCGACTGGGATACGTTATCATGCATACTTTTAATAAATACTATCATTTCAGTCCTACTATCTCCTAAAACCAACAGATTGAATTCATTCTTTCTTATCCCATGTATTTATTACTCTTTCAGGGTCGGTCTCTGCTTAGTTTTGATCTGGAGAAGGGTGAAAGTGCTTTAGGCATCAGCATTATTGGCTTGGAAACTGAAGGCGGTGGAGGCCATGGTATCTTCATACAGAAGATTCAGCCAGACTCTGTAGCTTACAGGTATAAACTGACAAAGATGCAAATTCAGTATAGCAAAACTTTACTGATTAGAATCGTATTATTCTGGATAGGGGCTTAGGATGATTTGAAACCATTCTTTACCTCCTTTACCACATCTCCTGTCTTAGTGATGGACGTCTCCATGAGGCTGATCAGATTCTAGCGGTGAACGGCAAGCTGATTGAGTCCTCGGTAACACAGGAACAAGCTGTCCAGATTCTTCAGGAAGCTGCTTCCATGGTAACCTTAACTATAGCCAGGGAACCAGCCTCATCATTCAGCGTCCCACAGATGAGCCACACTCTTCCCAAAAATCTCTCTGGCCTTGATGGACAATTCAGTGTAAGGCTTTTTTTTTTTTTTTTTTTCATCTTTATTATATCTTTGAATTTCCCAGAATGTGTTAAATAGCCTGATTATGAAGCATATTTTGCTTCATATCCTAAACTGTATCTTATACTTATGCCTTATAGCTGCCTCATTTTGACACGCAGCTTAAATCTGTTACTGATCCACAGTTATTTGATTATACACATTACCACAAATGCATTACATCTAACTTTTTAAATGTTATACATTAGCTTTTTTATGTGAGTTTTTTTTATTGGTGTTTGCCGTGAAAGCAGAGTCTCATGTGACTGTACTCCACTGAAAGATTTACTGGTAATGGTGGGAGTCAATCAATTAAGATAAAATGGAGCCTTCTCTTATTAGCAATACTATTATAATACACTACTGTTCAAATGTTTGGAGTTGGTAAGATTTTTTAATATTTTTGAAAGAATTCTCTTATGCATTGCTGCATTTAAAATAAAAAATACAGTAAAAACTCATTTTTTAAAAATATTATAAATACACTTTAAATTAACCTTTTCTATTTAAAACTGTGATGGCAAAGTTGAATTCAAAGCAGGCATTACTCCGCTCTTCAGTGTCACATGATCCTTCACAAAAGAACAGCATTTGTAACAATGTAGAAGTCTTTACTGTCTCTTTTATTCAATATAATGCATCCTGATTCTGAATAGAAGTATTCAATTCTTTTTCTTTTTTAAACCATACTCTTGAATTGGTATTGTTAATGTGTAAATGGTTTCAAAAGTCTGAGATTAAAAATCTGAAAATTTGATTGGCTACTACAGCCAGGTGATATCACAGGAGTATTTAAGGGTGCCTAGAAATAACATCATCAGAAAAGCTCACTGGAGTGGGATGCTTATGACACATGAGGAATCGCTCATCCAAACTGCTTGGGGCAGATTCCACTCTTTCAACTGACCAATCTAACTTCAGCTTTGCCATGGCACTGGTCATTACATCCACTAGCTCCTTGTATATGGAAGTGAGGGAGAAGACAGGTTCACTCAATACATCCGCCTCAACTCCCATCACATCTAGCTCCTCAAAACCAGATTGGGCCAATAGCATGCTCATTGCCGGATTGGAAGAAGACGCTGAGCAGGCTTCCGGATCTGCCCTGAGAACCTGCAAGTGATGCTTGAGAAAGGGTTAAACCAGTCTCAAGTTCATCAGCTAGCTCAACCTGTGACCTCTATGATCGCAGTCACTGGGTTGCCTCGGCAGCAGCGGGACCTGATCCATGGGGTGCAGATGCCTAGCTCTTTTTAAAGAGTATCGACCAGGTCCCGCTGCTGCTGAGGCAACCCGGTGCGGAGCAACCAAGACATTTAACGCACAGATCGTGGCCATCATCTTTTTTTCACTTCAAACCACTAACACAGAGATCACATGCACTGACAAACAACACGTTCCTGAAGACAAAGAAGCTGATGACGTTCTTTCTAGGCACCCTTATACTCTGCCGGCGATCCTGCGAGATCACAGGACTGCAGTAGCCAAAATTGGCATGTAACAGGCTTACGAGGAACGTTCCCTTAGCATCAACTCCATGATGCAGTGTTGAGTTCCACTTCGAATGGAAACTCTTAATGGCAGGTTCCACTGTGACAACCTACCCGATATAGTGTGACATGCACCGCTAATGGGGAACACAAGGTCAACATCTGTTAAATGAATTTTATATGTTTTCATTGGCAACAATGGTGGAAATGTTTAATAGTTTTGTTTTGTTTTGTTTTGTTTTGTTTTGTTTTGTTTTGTTTTGTTTTGTTTTGTTTTGTTTTGTTTTGTTTTGTTTGTAGCTATAACTAAGGTATTTGGCTATACGGAAAATGACTTGGTTATAAAATGGCTATATTATCAAATAAATGGCTATATTTTAAATTTGGTTCAGCAGCCTCGACAAATTCATCACATTGAGTTGCAGAATGACGGATCGGGTCTGGGCTTTGGCATTGTTGGAGGGAGGACTACTGGCACCATGGTTAAAACCATCCTACCTGATGGTGTAGCTGGAAGGGTATGAGAGAATTGTCATGGATACACATACACTAGAATCTATGACATTATTTGGATTGTACAAACAGATTCAAATTAAAAGGAGTGTGGCCAAATCCCTCGACGTGTGGTTGTGTGTTTGTGGACACAGGACGGGAGGTTGCGTAGCGGCGATCTTCTTCTCAGAATTGGTGATGTGGACGTGTCCACCATGGGCAGTGAGGAAGTGGCACGTGTGCTCCGTCTGGCTGGTTCCCATGTGAGACTTATCATTGCCAGGGAAACCACTGATGGTGACCTCTCACCTACTATCGCCCAGCAACAGGACACTCAGAAGAAACAGGTGCAGAATGCTTCTGATCTTGAGTGTGTGTGTGTCCTGGTAAACCCTACATTATGGGGATAAAATGTCCCCAGAAAGATGCCAATATCCGAAATCCTTATCCTTGTGGGGACGTTTTTTGGTCCCCATGGGGAAAATAACTTATGAATCGTACTAAGTGATTTTTTTTTGAAAATTGTGTGTGTGTGTGTGTGTGTGTGTGTGTGTGTGTGTGTGTGTGTGTGTGTGTGTCTATGCATCTATATTTACATTTTGATATTAACAGAAGAGCTCACCCAAAAAAAAAAATCTTTCGTAACCTGTTTAATGTTCATTCTTCCTCCCTCACCACATTTATGGTGCTTTTTAGTATTTTTTTAAAGCTTGTCAGGTCACTCTGAACTATCATTGTATGGAAAAGAGCTGTGTAACAATCCTTAATTCTCTTGTGTTTTAACACACACAAAAAAAAACTGATGTCTTTAAAAATACAAATTAATAAAAAATTGATGATGAGCCAATAATAAATGAAACATTATCCGTCTGCAGCATTTAGCAGAGCAAAAGGAAAGAGAATTCAGTGTCAGATTCAATGACAGCAAAAATGGTTTGGGCATCAACATCTCTAAATCTGTGGAAAACCTGTACAAAGGTATGATTTCATACTGTTTTCTTTCAGTAAGATGAGAGATTATTTTCCCGTTCAGTCTAAGAACGTTAAACATTAAATGAACAGTGGGTGTTTTTGAGGCCAGTGGTTTTGAAGTAAAGAGCATTCTGAAAGGAAGTGCAGTGAATCAGGATGGAGATCACACCATTGCTGTGAGTTACTAAATTAAATCTTATTTTTCACAGCTTTTTAGATATTTTTAATTTCCTTGTCAGCAGTGGTGTAGTGGTAAAATAAGAGGTGGGTAAACTATAAATTCTGGTGGACCACGACGTGGTCACCCGGTAAGGTGGGCCACTGCCTACCAGTGTATGTGTATCCTGATGACATCGCTATATCATTTGATGGTACTACCAAGGGTATCACTGGTTGTTCCCTCATCATAGGTCACACAATCACTATTCAATTCATACATTAATCTAAGTTCTTGTTAAAGAGACTCAAAAAGGAATAATATGGTTGAAATCTATAAAGTTTTCTAAATGACAAAACAGAGAGAACAAAAATATTTAAGAGAGATCGAGAGGGAGGCTTATATCCAGGGCTTCCAATGCAATGCACTTGTGCATAATGATTAGGGATTTGGGATTATTTTCATAGTTGATTAATCTGTTGAATATTTCCTCGATTAATTGATTAGTTGTTTGGTCTATCAGAAAAATGTGGATCAGTGTTTCCCTGTAGAGGGAAAACACTGGTTTTCCCAGAACGGTGCTACAAGCAGTACTGAGCATCCTTCTTCCCTGATCCGCTCTATCACCTGAGGCAGGAGAGAGACGGGGGGAAAGGCATAGAGCGGGCGGCGGGCCATACGTGAGCCAGCGCGTCCCTGCTCTTGGAGAAAAATTCCGGACAGTGAGCGTTTTCTTGAGACGCGAACAGGTCTACTTCCGCTCTGCCGAATTTCTTCCATAGCAGTTGAACTGTCTGTGGGTGTAGAGACCATTCGCCTGCCGGAACATTGTTCCTGTCTGGTCCTACAGTTTAGGAGCCCTGGCACGTGCGCTGCTCTCAGCGAGCGCAGGTTGCGCTGAGCCCATACCAGGAGGCGTTCTGTTAGCCTGTACAGGTTCCTGGACCTGAGGCCGCCCTGGCGATTTATGTAGGACACCACAGACATGTTGTCCGAGCGGACCAGGACGTGGTGTCCTTTTATTTGGGGACAAAAACGCGTCAGCGCGTTGTCCACTGCCAGCATTTCGAGGCAGTTTATGTGCAGGAGCTTCTCCCGTTCTGACCACTGGCCGAAGAACGGTCTGCCCTCGAGCAGCGCTCCCCATCCCGAGGTGGATGCGTCCGTGGACACCACTCTCACCCTCGAGGAAGTCCCCAGGCTTACACCTGATTGGTACCAGTCGTCCGCTCTCCAAGGTTTCAGAGCTGCGACGCACTTCTGATTGACCTTGAGGCAAAGCAGACCGGATGCCCACGCTAGGCGTGGGACTCGCGCTTTCAGCCAAAACTGCAGCGGGCGCATGCGTAGCAGGCCCAACTGGAGCACTGATGATGCTGAGGCCATGAGACCCAGCATCTTCTGAAATTTCTTGAGCGGGACAGACGCGCCGCAGCGGAACGAGTTTGCTGTACGCTGAATGTCTACCGCGCGCTGCTGTGATAGTCGCGCTATCATGGACAGCGAGTCCAACTCTGTGCCCAGGAAAGATATCGTCTGACTGGGGGATCGTCTGACACTGAGACCCAAATTCTCGAGGTGATCGAGTAAAATGGTCGTGTGCTCTATGAGCACTGAGCGAGATTGCGCTAGAATCAGCCAATCGTCCAAATAGTTCAGTACTCGCACGCCCCTCATTCTGAGGGGTGCGAGCGCCGCATCCATGCACTTCGTAAATGTACGGGGTGCCAGGGATAAACCGAACGGCAGGACTGTGTACTGATATGCCTGGCCCTCGAAGGCGAATCTCAAATATCGCCTGTGACGTGACGCTATCTGTATTTGAAAATACGCGTCTTTCAGATCTATTGACACGAACCAATCCCCTTGGCGAATCTGCGCGAGGATTTTTCTGGTCGTGAGCATCCTGAACTGTCGCTTCACGAGCACTCTGTTCAGTTGCCTTAGATCTAGTATGGGTCTGAGACCCCCGTCTTTTTTCGGTACCAGGAAGTATCTGCTGTATAGCCCTCCTTCGCTCTGAACTTGAGAGAGAGGCTCTATGGCCCCTTTGTTCAATAGTTTCGCCACTTCAGCTCGAAGTAAATGTGCTACTTCTGCTTTTACCGTGGTCTCGACGCGCGCCGTATAGCGGCGAGGGCGTCGGCGAAACTGTAGCGAATAGCCTCTTTTTATAATGTCCAATACCCACTTCGAAACCCCGGGCAGCTTTGCCCATGCGTCTGCATGAATAGCTAGGGGTTGAATACGAAGCCCGCTCCGTTCGCCCAGCGATGGAGAGGCTTCGGTGTGCTGTAACACAAGCGTCGCGCTCGTGACATTTGAGGCATGGGGCGCGCTGATAACAGCGGGCAGATTGCCCGCGCTGGACTCCTCTGCGGCGGTCAACCGCGAGGGGGAGGGCTGGGCGAGTCCCGTAGGAACTGTCATGTCTATGTGTGGATGTGGGCGCGGGACAGCGGGCACATTTATCACACTGAAAGCATTGTTCGCTTGAGTGAAGCGAATGCACGTTGGTTTCGCTTTTACGGAAACCGTGAGACATGCATAACATGGTGTTTGTGGGCACTGAGTAGTGGGCACATCTACCATGTTTGAAGCGCAATCGATCTGAGTCGATTTTATGTGCGCGGGACCTGTGTGACAGGCTGTGCTTGTGTGTAGAGATGGGCACTGGGCAGTGGGCATTCTTACTACACATGAGACACCATCGGCCGTGGCCGGGACACCAGAAAATACACTCTCTTGGGGATTTATCTGGGTAGCCGTGAAAACGGCATTTGTGTGCAGGCAAGCGGGTGACAGAACCGGCTTGTTGGCTGCGGAAAACACTGGAACAGTCACATTTGCTGGAACTGGACGAGCGAATGACTTTGGTGGGAGTCCGGCCGCAGCGGGACTCGAACACCGTCGTTTTCCTAGACGTGCTAGGACGACTTCGGGGCCTCGGGCTTTACCACAATCCTAGGCCGTTGGCCACGCATGGCGGGGCGGCGGCGGCTGGATGAGCGGGAGCGCGGTCTCGCACTTCGGGCCTGGCGGCGCTGCGAAGTGGCGGCAGCGGACGGTGGCTGGGGCTGTGAGCTCTGTGCAGACGGTTTCGCACGGCCTGCTGCAGAGCTGGAGCGCTTCGGGAGGAAGTGCTTCATAGCCTGTGACGCTTTCTGTACCTCTGCGAATCTCTCCGCGAAATCCTTGACGGAGGATCCAAAGAGGCCAGCGGGAGAAAGCGGGGCATCGAGGAACGCGGTGCGCTCGGACTCGGCCATTTCTGAGAGCGTCAGCCACAGGTGTCTCTCAGTCACGGTGAGAGAAGCCATATTCCGTCCAATGGCCTGTGCTGCGGACTTAGTGGCACGGAGAGCGAGGTCCGTGGCACTTCTCAAGTCCGGCACGCAGATCGCGTCAGGTCCTTTCTCATCCAGCTTTCGGAGGAGATCGGCCTGGAAAATCTGCAACGTGGCCATGGTGTGCAGTGCTGACGCAGCTTGCCCGGCGGCGGCGAAAGCGCGGCGGAGCAGGCTTGACGTCGTGCGGCAAGCTTTAGAGGGTAGGGCCAGCTTAGCGCGCCGTCCAGCAGAGGGCGGGCATAAGTGGGCCGCTATCGCCTCTTCGACCGGCGGCAGCGAAAGGTATCCCCTGTTCTTGGCATCGTCAACTGCAGAGAATGCCAAAGAAACAGCGGGACGCACTCTAGCTGAATAGGGGGCGTTCCAGGACTTAGCGACTTCTTCGTGTAGCTCAGGAAGAAAAGGCGCTGGTCTGGACGCAGGCGAAGCGTGCTCCCCAGGCAGGAAAAAGCCATCCAGCCGGTTGTGAGCGGGTTGCTCGGGCGAAGACCACTCAAGGCCGAGGCTCGCCGCGGCCTGTGCGAGTATCCGCATGAGCTCCATCTCGATGGACGCTCTCTTGCCTGACGATGTGCGGGCAGGGGGCGCGAGATCCTCAGAGCTCGCCCAATCCTCACTGCCTGACGCCAGGATAGAGCAGGAATCATCCTCTCCCAGCAGGGCTTCCTCGTCAGCGATGTCGACGGAAGCGGCGGCAGACAGCGGCCGCTGTCCGTCAGGAAGAGAAGCTGATGAAGCCGGTGAAGCAGGCGGGCGAACCGGCGAGCTTTGGCGGCTGGGGGAAGGTTCCGGGACCCGCTGGGCACGGCGCTTTTTACGGCGCGACACCGCAGCGGGCGGGGGAGCAGTCTCTGTGAAGAAAGCCAGGCGAGTCCTCAGAGTCGCCATGGGCATCAGCTCGCAGTGAGGGCAGCCGCCGTCAACGAGCGCAAGAGCTGCATGTTCCTCACCCAGGCAGGAAACGCAGATAACATGGCGGTCCCCGTCGCTGAGTGTGGCTCTGCACGAGCCGCAGGAAGGCATCTTGAAAAAGACGCTGCTCTTTTAGAATGTGCGTCGCAGCGGCGACACACACACACACAGAGTACAGAGAATAAAAGGATATAAGCGCCGGAAAGCGCAGCAGGAAGGCAAGGAAGGCGGCGCGGCCAGCGACTTCAGTGACTCGTCCCGCTGAAGGTGCTCTCTCTCAGACGGCGTGGCTTCTTCTCCAGCTCCAGCGATGCGTGTGCTTCGCTTGAAGGATGAAAAATCAGATAATAGCTGCCTGCGAGCGGTATTTATAGGCCTAGACCACGCCCGTTTCGGCGGGATGTGACGCAGCGGGCGCGAAGCACCCTCATTGGGTCTGGCGTCACGCCAGGCCTCGCTCGATAGGCTGCTGCAGTTGCCGCAGAACAGCCAATAGGCGCGCGAGCTGCCTCGCCTATGTCTGTATGCTGCCGCAACGCGTTTTGCATTATTACAAAATTAAGGATAATTTTTGGCTTCAATATCTCGCGGAAAAAGGATTTTCCCCTAGCGTAAGATATTCTTACGCAGTACGAGAGACCTCTCATAAGAGAACGGCGTTTACGTGCGTGCGTTTAGCCTCCACTACATCCCTGCTTGTCAGTGCATGCAAAGTACAGTAGTTCTAATGGTTTTAACCAATGTTTTTATTGCTTTTTTTATTCATTTTTACTAATCCTGTTGTTGCTGAATTTGTGTGTGTGTGTGTGTGTGTGTGTGTGTGTGTGAGTACTGTGTGACGGGATGTTTGCATTGTAGTGTTTGCTTTTAGGCTAAATGGTGGCACTATGTAAGATTAATTCCATTGTTGCTTGTTTTGTGTTTGTATTTGTGTTAATATGTCATTAGTCCAAACCTCATGTTCTGTTTGGGGTCTCAGAGACCCGAAGGCCATTTTGTTATCTTGAAGTAATACTTAAAGGTAGGATAGGCAATTTGTTTTATAAACACTTTTTGTTATACAGGTTGAAACTCTCTTTACACCATGATAACAATCAATAATAGAAGTGGTTTAAATATTAAAACATGTACATATATCATCTGTGTAAGTCTCAGGACTTATGGTATGGCATCAAACCATCATGCCGAGGAGGTATGGAAATACATATATTGACAGGCCTGTCAATATATGTATTTCCATACCTCCGCGCACCCTGCTCGTGCAGACATCACACGTCATCATCATGTTCCGTAAGGCTCTGCAGAGTTGTAGACAGACATCCACTGAGTGCCAAAAACAAACAGCTGCTGCCTTTTACAGTTCCTGAACCAAAACAAAGAGCTTATGCTGCATTCATGGCATGTCGTAACCGTAATTACGAGATGGTAACCCGTGACTTTCTACCCGGAGATGTTCATGTCCTCAGACTCTGATTTATGCGTTTCTACAGTATGTCAACACTAAATGAATCTGCAGCAGTCAGGTGGTACAACTAAGAGTTTTGTATTTTGTTTACATTCATTATTATTGTAATGTTATGTGCTTTTGAGACATGAGGTAATTTAATGCCGTCTCTTGTGACGCTTTGCAGACTCTGCTGTGTGTGTTCATGTGTTTTGAAGGAGTTGTGGCTTTGGAGACGATCTGAAGGGAGGGTGGGATCTCATGTTTTCTAAGCTAACATGCTAATGCTAGCCGCTTGAAATTGCCTTCCCTACCTTTAACAGTAGGGTGTTAGATTAATACTTCATGACTTTTCTAATGAGAGCTTATTATAAAGAGAATTTGAACTTGCCTCATAACACACTTAAAACATCTTTGATAAAAAAATGTTGCATTACTTATGTTTAGGGTTTTAGAGATCTCATATATGAAACTTGTATAATAAATAATTCAATGACTTTTCACATAAGATACTCTGACTGGTGCACAGTATACTGTAGAAAAACAAATTTTGTTTTACCAAATAAAAGTCAAATTGACCACAAACAATGTTACTACAATGATTACTAGTCACATTTCTGAAAAATTCATGCCTGCTTTGTGGTAAAACAGAGAAGCATCTAGGCATGGATAGATCATTCCTGAAGTATCAATGTTTTCAATATGTTGTAGCTAGAGTTATTTAGCATGAAAATCAATGCTTTGAAGTGAAAAAATGAATTGTGTTAGCCAATGGTTGTTTAAGATTGGAGCCATTTATCTTAACACACAGAAATGCTGAAAGACATAAGCACAGACATCATCTGGAGCTATTTCACATTAAATAAAGATGAAGCTAAATGTGAAACTATAATAAAAATGTGATATTATAATGGGTTTTTGGAGAGAGAAAAATGACAAGATTGAACAGTTCTATAATTGTTGTTAATGATAAACTAAAACAGAAGCAGTTTAGATCCCTTAAATGATAAAGGATGGATGTCAAATGTAATGTTAAATGGCTATAATTACCCTTTTTATCCTCAAAAGTTGCTAATATTTTCCATTTAATATCTGCATTATGATATCATATAATATCTGCATATCTTGATATCAGATCGCACTGAAAATAAGGGATATTGCCCATCTCTTAAAGGCTACAGTAATAAAAACTGTCTTCTGGGTTTTGATTAGGTCAGTGGAACTTATTTGACATGAAAATAGGATGTTAAAGAACATTAGGGATAAGACAACAATAACTTGACAACAATAACTGTGAATAATAATAACTAATGAGTAACAAATCACAGATTTTGCACTTTTTGGGTTTAAATATGACAACTAAATCTTAACATTCTAGGGGTTTTTTTTCATTGAAAGACAAATCTTAAAATATCTGAACGTGTGTGTGTGTATTCAGGTGAATGGGCAGTTCTGCAGTAAACAGAAAGCGGAGGAGATTCTGAACATGACTGGCCAACAAGTGGAGATCTCTCTTCTGAGAAAAGGCTCACCATCTGAAACGCAAACAACCCCCACCATGTCCACAATCTCCCAGAGACTCTTAACCCCTCTGGGTCTCGATCCCCCACCACTGCCTCCATGTCTAGTTGAGCCAAAGCCAGTTCTGGCCCTAGGGAAAGTTTTCTATACTGAACGCCGGGACCTCAACTTCAACAGAGAGTGCTGTTAGTGAAACACTTGTCACTTCGGTTTATTTACACTCATTCACACTGTGTTTGATTCATGAGTTATGTTCACTCTCTGTGTGAAGTCTCAGTGACTTTGTGGCCCTGATTTTATTCTAATAACAGCTTCTGTTTCTTTGTTCTTTCTATGACCTCAGTTGAGTCGAGGCAAGCCTGTTATTTTGAGTCCAATATGGAGAATAGAAACCACTGGTCCTCATGTAAGAACTGAACACATTGTGTATTATAGGTTATTTAAATTTTAATGTCAATGGACTAATTGATTAACACTCATTTTGACTCGCACCTCAGGTTTGTTAGTACACCGGTAAAACATATACTATAATATACTGAAATATTTGCTATTTAAGCATTGCTTGCAAAAAAAAATAAAAAATAATAATTTTAGCTAGGTATCTTTAATAGTTTCTACCAAGTAACAGATAAATGCTTTTACTTTAAAACACTGTTGTTTAATTGAATGAATTTGACAAAGAAGGCATGACAAGCATTTTGTCCATGTTAAACCTAAAGTTAAACCTTAAAAGATAAACATATATTTATTGTGATATCCTAACTGTGCACCATTATATTGTTAGCATTTTATTTATTTAGATTTTTTTTTTTTATTCCCTGCTGTCTGGTCAATAGTAATCGACAGCATGTCGCAAAAAAAGAAGTACTGTCCATAGACATTAAGCTGTAAATAACCCAGAATGTTCTTTAAAGGTAGTTGTTGTTGTTTTTTGGTTTGCATGCATTGTCTTTCCAAATTTGTAGTCTCTTCTCCACAGTCATCTTGTCATTTATATATTAGCTGTGTGACACTTTGAAATTTTGTTTCAGTTTGTAAATTGTCTGATGAAGAGGAGAAAACACTGAAGGAGAAGTGGCAAAGCAAACTGGGTCCTCAGTGCGAAGTGATGGTGCGTCTCATTTGTATTCTCTCCTATTTAGCTGACAGTTATTTTCCACAGCTAAGATTTGTGAGTGTGTCTCCGCATACATTTATGTTCATTGTGTGCTTATGTAGTATATGCCTTTTTGTTTTGTTTTCCATCCATCTATCCATCCATCTGTTAATGTGTTACTGTATTTACATTGTATCATGTATGTGTGCAGGTGGTCCAGGTACAGAAATTCATTGAGAGCGGTGGTCTTGGTTTGAGTTTGGAGGCTAAGGAAGGTCACCACTATATCTGCTCTATATTGCCAGAGGGTCCGATGGGACTGACAGGAGTCATACGGCCTGGAGACGAACTGATAGAGGTTCACTTGATATTATAATTAAAAGGGAATGTCCACATAGTTATGTAGTATATTTCATATATGTTTACTCATGCAAACACTATAGAATTTATATACCTGAAAAAATAAGCTTATGTATATTTGGTTATACTTCAAAGTCAAACAAGCATTACACACAGATAATACTGTTGTTTATAGATTACGCTGTTGTAATCCCTTATCATAAACCCTGCTAACACATGCATGCATAATAACCAAAAGTGCTCATCTTCCTTTCTGCTTTCTGTTTTTATGCATAGCACTTTATTCATTGCTGACTGCACATGAATATCAATCATCACAGCTGCTTAAAAATAGCCCTTCCTGTCAGTAGAAAAGCCCAGAGGATCAGTTCAGCAGAATAAGCGAGTTGGTGCGTTTGTTCTTTCTGTAGGTGAACGGGTTCTGTCTGATTGGTGAGACACACAAGGAAGTTGTGTGCTTGCTGAAGGAACTTCCTGTGAATGTTTGTGTGGTTTGCAGTCGTCTCATCCCACCCACAGTCAGTGATGAAGACGATGATGATGGTGATGATGTACAACTCACCCTCAAGGAGCTGCTAGCAGAATTTAATGAAAAGGTTTGCTGTGTGTGTTTGTGCATCATGATATTTAAAAGAAAAATGTATATGCTTGTGCAACTTATTACTCTTGTGAAAAAGAGTAAGAGTAAACTCTTAATTGTAAAGTGCGCTTATAGTGTACTTCAAATCTTAAAGGTACATTTAAAAAAAAACTGTTCTTGCAGATTAAAGATCATTTAAAGGAGAACTCCGGAAATTTTTTTTAAAGAAAAACTCAATTTTTTTGTAAATTTGGAGTGCTGTCAGTACAGAGAACAACGACAAAAATCGGTGTTGCCTACACCGTGTTATCCTCTTTTTAAAATTTGCACCCTGTTGACTTCAATGGGGCAAGTTTTAAACCGGCTTTTAGCCTCTTAACATCCTTGATGTGTCATTACAAGTGCACAGCCAATGTGAGTGATTCCTTCAGAGTGAACGCGGTGAATCTGACTGCAGTAGATGTGAAAGATATGAATAAAAATGATGTTAATTCAGCCAGCGCACATACCTGTATTTTCTTCCTGTTTTCGGTCAAAGTCCACAGTAGTCGATTGTCGATTTCACGCGCATAGGTTATCACGCGCGTGAACTCGACAATCGACTACTGTGTCGACCATGACTATGTTTCTTAACACACTTAAAGGGATAGTTCACTTTTTTTAATTAAATTTTGGTATGTTTTAGCTTACCTCAAGGGCATCCAAGATGTAGGTGTCTTTTTTTCCACAGTAGTTTCAATTTTGATATTTTTAGGTCAAACCGTTCTTGTCTGTCAGTCATTTAATGCAGGTCTATGGTCACTGTCTCAAAGAGCATGCACAGAGTCCAAATTAAAACAATTCCCCGTCGTCCAAATTAAACAATTCCCCATCGTAAGTACACATTGATGGCCTAAGACACGAAACGAGCGGTTTGTGTGAGAAAACGAACAGTATTTATATCGTTTTTACCTCTTATACACAGCCACGTCCAAGTGATCTGAGGGCGCGCGCGCATCCTGGTGTGTGACGTGTACGCAGACTGGTGCATAGATATATACACTAGATGTCGCCTTAAAGACATTCGTTCCAATGAACTGCCGTAGACAAGGCGACATCTAGTGTATATATATATGCACCAGTCTGCGTACACGTCAGATCAGATCACTTGGACGTGGCTGTGTATAAGAGGTAAAAACGATATAAATACTGTTCGTTTTCTCACACAAACCGCTCGTTTCGTGTCTTAGGCCATCAATGTGTACTTACGATGGGGAATTGTTTAATTTGGACGACGGGGAATTGTTTTAATTTGGACTCTGTGCTTGCTCTTTGAGACAGTGACCACAGACCTGCATTATATGACTGACAGACAAGAACGGTTTGACCTAAAAATATCAAAATTGAAACTACTGCGGAAAAAAAGACACCTACATCTTGGATGCCCTTGAGGTAAGCTAAAACATACCAACATTTAATTTCAAAGTGAACTATCCCTTTAAGTACACTTTTAAAGAGTGCACTTAATGTCAAATTAAAAGTTTTGCTTTAAAGTATGTTTTAAATCATGTTCTAATAATCTTTTGACACTTATTAAAGCACATGTAAAGTTCTTTTAAAGTTTTTCTGCTGTGGAACACACAAGGAAAACGAAGTCTGAAAAGATTTACTGGTTATTCTTTTATGAAGAATTAGGAACTGGAGCTTTGGAACTTCAAAAAGGACCAAAAAAAAGCACCATTAAAGTATCATACTTACTGAAAGCAGAATGCCTTGAACGACCACTCAGAATCAAGTATTCCCAAGAAACATGAAGTATACAAAAAGATAAATTAAATATAAATTGATACCATTTCCTTTTTCAAATGAGCAAACATGATTCCACACGTTTCATTGCAAAATAATACTGATTTGTCCACTTTTTCTCACAGGCCGAGCAGAACACATTTGGGAGAACTCGTGAATGGAAGACAGAGGCTCCTGTGCTATCCCATAAGGCCATGTGGGAGACTGAGATTGAAGTCTATGAGCTGCAAAAAGGCGAATCTGGCCTGGGATTCAGTATACTGGACTACCAGGTATGTGTGTGTGTGCGTGTTTATATACCAGTACAACAATAACAAGAGAGCAACAGAGTATGAGCTCCACATCACTTGGTTTGGAGAGTCCCAGTTGGTTTGAAATCCTTCAACAACATGGCAGCAGTGTCTCTGAATTTATTACTATCCTTCTCTTTCTCTCTTGCGCTGTCACTTTCTGAAACTCTCTCAGGACCCCATGAACCCAGGGCATACTGTGATAGTGATCCGCTCTCTTGTAGCTGGCGGTTTGGCAGAGAGAGATGGCCGCTTGTTGCCAGGCGACCGGTTGATGTTTGTGAACGGGACTGACTTGAGCCACGCAAGTCTAGCTCAGGCTGTTCATGTCCTGAAAAGAACTGCTTTGGGCACTGTACGCATTGGAGTTACCAAACCCTTACTAGTAAGTATCTCCATTCACAAGCCAGACAGCAACAATCTCAACCTTGGGCAGTGTAGGAGAAACCTAGAATCCAAGATATTGTATGTCATCCAGATCATCATAGAATGTCAGGTAAAGTTTTATTAAGAGAATTCAATCTGACATGTATAATTTGCAGCATGATTGGCATATTCGTCAGTTATCTGTGACTAATGGCTGCTTTGATGCCTTATTAAACGAGTGTACAAGTATACAAGTATATTAAACAACTACAAGCACTTTTAGGTTCAAGGAGTTGAACTTGAGGTTTATTATTTGGTGAATTATGTTTTTTTTATATATATATATAATAATGATAACAAAAAGTAAAATAGACTTAAAGCATTTAAATATGTATTGTGTGAATTTTTTTTACACAAACTATGTCTGTCCCTCAGTTGTGGAGCCAATTTTGCAATAAGTTTTACAATAATAATATAAGTTATAAGTTACTGTACTTGTATGTAATGAAAAATCAAGTAAAATACTCTTACTAAAATAATTTTTTATTAAGATTAAAAATGTAAAAGATTAAGTAATTTTTTATAAAATTACAGCCAGCAGCCATATCACCCTGTAGCCCAAGACTGGTTGCCCACTGAAGCTAAGCAGGGTTGAGCCTGGTCAGTACCTGGATGGGAGACCTCCTGGGAAAACTAGGTTGCTGCTGGAAGAGGTGTAAGTGAGGCCAGTAGGGGGTGCTCACCCTGTGGTCTGTGTGGGTCCTAACGCCCCAGTATAGAGGCGGGGACGCTATACTGTCAAAGAGCACCGTCCTTCGGATGAGACGTTAAACCGAGGTCCTGACTCTCTGTGGTAATTAAAAATCCCAGGATGTCCTTCGGAAAAATAGTAGGGGTTTAACCCCGGCATCCTGGCCAAATTTGCCCATTGGCCTCTGTCCATCATGGCCTCCTAATCATCCCCATATTGACTTGGCTCTATCACTCTGTCTCCTCTCCACCAGTAAGCTGGTGTGTGGTGGGTGTTCTGGAGCAATATAGCTGCCGTCACATCATCCAGGTGGATGCTGCACATTGGTGGTGGTTGAGGAGATTCCCCCCTTCCATATGTAAAAGTGCTTTGAGTACCTAGAAAAGTGCTCTATAAATGTAACACATTATTATTTATTATTATTATAAAATGCTAGCTATGAAATTCGCAAGATAAAGTATTCAGCCCTTTTATTCTTAATTTTCATCATCATCACTTCCACCATAGAATGAATGGTAATTTGTGATTTGGTGGACATGACTTCAGGAAGTGACTTCATTCACCATTCATGTACTAGACAATTAAAGTTGTGTTTAATTTCTTAAAGATCCAAAGTTCCCACAGAAGATGCACTCTATTTATGTACTGAACATTTTCTCATTTGTTTTAGAATGATATCACAGAGTTGCCTGTGTCATCTTGTATATATTCCAAGTCAGGTTACTGTTTTTGAGCTCTGGTATTATTAGTTTAGATCTACTGTACTTTAGTCTGATGGTGGTCTTTGTTTTTAGTCTCTCTTTTGTGAACCGGGTCTCAGTCACTGTGGCTCATGAGTCTCTGATTACTGGAATCTTTCAATAATTAATGTCTCTTGAATTCTAACACCAGCCTCCTAAAACAAGAGGTGCATTTGTGTTTATGTGTCCCGTGGCTCCGTAATCGGGTTTAGCTAGTCCTGGGGAAACGTCTTTTCTGTCTGTTTCTTATTGGAGTTTAGAGTCTGCAGAGTGCATATGTGATTGTATCCAGGCAGAGAGTTGAGTGTACCAAGAGTTTTGAGTGGGAGATTTAATATGGCATTGTCATTGACAGGAAAATGACACCCAGGACACAGGAGCAGATGTAACAGGCAACTGCCACTCAGAACATAACAACCAGCACAGCAATTTGCAGGTGGGCTACAAATTTGCTTTACCTGTTATAATACTAATATGATCGGTTTCGTAACAGTTCTGTGGTGTCGTAACATCTGACCACCAGCTGCTTTTCACAATGACTCTTGACATTTGTTTTTCAAGCTTCAACATGGTATATTGGTTGGATGTTTAAAGCAAAGTCTAAAGTTTAGATTTCCCACTTCAAAATGATAGACTATTGTGGTGTCCTACAGCCGTCGATTTTGTAAACATTGGTTGTTTTAAATTATTTGCACTTAAGCAGTTAGTAGGCCAAAGAGAAAGTTTTTTTTTTCCACTGACCTAATTTAGTGTGGTCATTCTAGCTGCCAGGGTTTAACTGGGGAGGATATTTGTTGACAGGATTTGTGTGACATCATCTCTTATTCACATGATGGTTTTGGTTTACTCAAGAACGCAAGTGTGCACTTGCCGTCTGATTGGCTTGTTGAGAGTACACTGTAAAAAAAAATTACATCCCCAAGTCAAAAATTTCAAGTGACCGATAACATCTAAATTTTTCAATTAGTCTGACATATTATTTCTCATTGAGCCAATGTTAACAGACTATTGCAACAAGAATTTCACTTGGGCCAATTGAAAAATTTAGATGTTATCGGTCACTTGAAATTTTTGATTTGGGAGGGTTAAAAAATTTTTACAGTGTACATCTGAACATTTTAACTGAAACTTTTTGCTACTTCTGGGCCAGCCGTAACATAAATGAATGTGCACTCACTCACAAAGATAATGTTCAAACAAATATAAATTTATTAACAAAAATATAGTGAAAACCAGAAACAAAGGGATTAAATTCAGGAGTGGACAAGGCCAAAATAACAAACAAAAATAACTAGTTTTAGTACCTTCTAAATTCCCTAAAAGAAAGAAAACACATAAAAAGTAAAATACAACACAACTTCCCTTACTCCCTTAAAGGGTGGTTGATTATGATTTCACTTTTCTAACTTTAGTTAGTGTGTAATGTTGCTGTTTGAGCATAAACAACATCTGCAAATTTACAACACTCAAAGTTCAAAGCAAAGGAAGATATTTGCTTTTAAACAAATAATTTTTTAAGGACTACAATGAATGGCTGGTAGGGACTACATGACATTCCTCCCGGGTTAGTGACATCAACAACCCTAAAATTTACATAAACCCCACCCCCGGGAACGCGACTTATAGATTATCATGACCGAATATGCTAATCAATGACTAGAAGATAACTACACATAAGCTACCTAAATTCATCAACTAACCATTCAGAAATGCCCTGTTGCATTCTATATGTTGTCACTTCTTCTTGGGTCTCTCCATCATTATCCGACTCCGGTTTGAACATAAAAGGCTAAAAGTTTTTGAAATTTTCAGTGCATGTCTGTGTGAAGTAAAATGACACAAGCTGTTGAAGCGCCGCCCTCTTTGCCTGGAGCAGCAGCTCATTTGCATATAAAGGGACACACACAAAAATGGTGCGTTTTTGCTCACCCTCAAAAAGTGTCAATTTTAACATGCTATATAAAAATATCTGTGGGGAATATGAGCTAAAACTTCACATACACACCCTGGGGACATCAAAGACTTGTTTTACATCTTGTGAAAAGGGCATTATACCACCCCTTCAACCCAAAACATAAAACAAACAATATATGCAAAAGAAATGGCATCACACTCCCTACTTCCCTTAAACTGAGTATTTACAAATAATATTTACACAATATAAATGAAAGTAAAAGTAATTCAAAACAGCAAACTAAGAATTCTAAATCGAATGAACAAAAGAAAGTTTTACAAAGTGCACACAATCACAGAGAAAACCAAGTTGGCACGCATTCGACCTTCATAGAGTGTTTTGGGAGGTCTTTTTCACCGGAACCAAGACCAGACCAATCAGGATCTCTGCTGGCTTGAGTGCAGGCCACACCTTCTCCTGCAACAGACACACTCAGAAACACAACAAACACACACTTCTAAAAGACATAAGACATAACTCTTAAAATAAAAACCATAGGTTTTTAAGAATGGACACGTGAAAGAGTGGCGGCGATCACATTTTCAACTCCTTTTTTAGGCTGGATATTCAAATTAAAACCTTGAAAAATCTGTTCACCAAATTACCACATTTAACAGGGGCTCACATGCTGTCACATATTGCAACAACATTTTAACATTTCATGTAGGAACATTAGAATTATGCTTAGTAGGCGAGTACGCTTGGGTACACAGTGAGTGAGCACAAATTCATCAGAGAAAACAGCTGCCTCTGTAAAATAGACACTTTCTGTTCATTCAAATAAACTACAATTTTCTCTGGCAAACAATTTTTGAATTCTTCCAGAAAAATTAACTCCTTGAGTTGTTCTAGAGTTGTGACTTTATTCACAGTTCACCACTTTTCAAACAAAGTTGCTTTATCACTAGCAAACTCAAACGTTTGTCCTGGGGATTTTACATGATTCCTACATTTTTGATGGTACTCGTAGGAGTGCAACACCGCATTCTTCATCGCATTATAATCTAAACTCTGCTCAAGAGCCAACAAACTTCTTGAGTTTACACAGTTACAGCAGCGGTCAAACATTTTGCGGCCATTGAAGCGTGGTGGCGATGCGTTCAAATACCGTGAAGTATGTATCTACTTCACTTTCACGGAAGAGTGGAAATAACTAGTTAATACATTTATATTTGTTTGAACATTATCCCGGACGAGCCCCCAATTTATGTTACTTCTAAAAGACATAAGACGTAAAAGTATCATCTGTTTTGCAGTATTTTTATTATAAAATCATTTTCTTCTCATAAATTGATGATAACTGCTGGTTATTCCACTTGTGTGTCACCACATACACTGTAAAAAAAAAAAAAAATCATGATTTGTTATCACAACTTTTAATCTTGTCAAATCAACTTAGATAATTAATGTGGTTCAGATAACATAATATTTTGAGTTTCTATTTATTAAACCAATCTCTTTTTTGTATTAACTCAATTTTTTTATTTCAATGAACTCTATGAATTTTAAGGCAACCACACTCAAAAAAATTATATGTTGGATTTAATTAACTTTTTTATGTCAAAAGGTTCCACGTAACTGGGTTACGTTGGATTTATGTAACATTAATTATTTCAATAAACTTAAGTTGATTACATAAGTTTAATCCAATGCCGTTTAGTTGAATAAGATTAACATTCTTCGGTTCAGTTATCCTAAAATTAATATTTTTACATTCAACTAAAACAAATAATCAGTTTCATTATGAGGTTATTCAATGAATACATTCACTTTTTCTTTTTTACAATTTTGTTTACATTTTTACAAACATTTTCAATGTGAACATGTACAAAATATTTACTCTGTAAAGACTGCCTTCACTTTTCAAGAAAAATAATTGTTAATTAAATAATAAATAATTAAAAATAAAAGCATGTTGCCTTTAAGTGAATGAATTTATCAAATACTTATCAAATGTGTTCTGCAAAAAAAGCAGCAAACAATTTATCAGTTGTTAAAAACAAGACTATTATTCAAAGGAATGTAACATGGTTGAAATTGAAACAAAAGTACTGTAACAGTCAACAGTGCAACACTATAGAAAGAGCAGAAATGGTCCTGACCTCAGATTACAGGAGTTTATTTTTCAGGCGAAAATAAGACCATCGAAGAACACACATCTGCACATTGTTCAGATTGTCATGTATTTAGATGCCTTAAATCAAGACCAACATCTTTGTAAGGATAGCCTCTGCCCCTTCATGTCTGACCACATAGATTCCTGACCACATAGATTCGTAGGGTGGTCTTGCGTATCGAGGTAAGGGCTTCATCATGTTCAACATCCTAAAAAAAAGTAATTACAAAAAGAAACAATTAACAACAGATCAGAGGTGAAAGGGGGAGTTGGTTTTAAAGAAACATACAATCATTTTTATTGTAAATAATAATGTAAATAATTTACCATGCACTCCTTCACAAAGTTTAAGGGGCCCTCGTCCAGGGGTGCGTTTCCCAAAAGCATCGTTAGCCAACTATGTTCGCAAGTTCCGTCGTTATCAGCATAGTTCAATGAGTCAGTGTTTCCCAAAACCATCGTTCTAACGAACATTCGCAAACAGCATCGCAAACTTGTGTAGTTGGAACGACAGCTCTTGACCTGTGGTTAGAAGCATAGTTTCTAGTTTGCATGACATGTGGACTTAATAAATCCTTATCTTGAGCAAAATAAGCAAGATGACATTCAGTACAATCTGTGTCTTTTATTTAGAATACATACAAATGTCATTTACGTCTTTCAGTTTGTCATTTAAAGCACCGTTTTTGAAGAGTGCGCATGTGCGAACGTGCTCTACTATGTAAGAACGAGCCTATGACTTAATCTGGAAATAAAGCAAAATAACTGAGAAAAATGAGAAATAGTCCTCAGATGTCATGTCTGTAATTTATAGCAAAACATCTAGCGTTACTTCGATCTCAAACAGATTCATTAAAAGAAGTTATTACTCCACCACGTGCGTGATGTCATAAACCAACGTGGTTGAACGACCACTTTGCGACAATACAGTTTCGGGAAACAGTCGTGACTAGCTAGTTGATTTCTTCAACGATGCATCGTACTATGTGTAGCAAGTGGCTCAATTTTAGCGACTACGCCACCCCAGGTTAACGGGGAAAACAACCCAAATAAAGCACACAAATACGTTCCACCTAGAAAAGGCAAGAGGCATGGGCTTCCGTGCAAAAATGTTTATTTAAAGCTAAAAGTTGATCAATAATTTAAAATCAGTAGTTCACATGGGTCATGATTGAATTGGACAAAGCGACAAAATTAAACCTTCAAGGTTCACAATAAACCCTCACAAGATTCACAATAAACCCTCACAAGATTCACAATAAACCATCACAAGATTCACAATAAACCATCACAAGATTCACAATAAACCATCACAAGATTCACAATAAACTTTCACAGGGGCTGAGGCTTCCGGTCAGGAGCAGGCTAGTGTGCTGGCAGCAGGTCTACCATAAGAAGCACGCCAACCCAACGTACACCCACCAAATTCACTGCAAATAACCAATGGTAGTGACACGGCAATGAAACTGCAATAACACTCTTAGTGAAGCAAAACCTGCGGTGAAACCGACAACCAGCCCGCTCCTGGAAGTCCTCAGCTCCTAAAGAAAAAAAGAAAAATAGATAATCAAACTAAATTTAAATAAACAAAGAAAACAGAAACATTCAAAGTCAATTTGTTGACTCTAACATGACGGAAACCAACAAGAAAATAAACAATTTACAATGCATCCCAAAATATAAATACTCTAAACACTCACATTCACATTAAAGAAAAAAAACACATTCACATTCAAGAGAAACAAACAGATCTACTGTGACCGCGGCAGAAACTTACACCAAATACAACGTTAACAGTAATAACATTACACCTAAAAATAATTCCAAGCAAACACAATCACTCAGAATCAAATAACAAAAAAAATAATCTTTCAAGCCCGCATAAACATGTTTGACTTAAATGTAATGGTGTGTAGAAAGCAGCAGCGTGGCTTTAAAGAGCGAGTGGCGGAGAGAGAGAGCGCGCGCGCTGTTTAATGCGACTGCTCACTTAACCCACTTTAGCATCCGTGAAGATCAGAGAATACGATCGTTACACTTCAACATATACCGTAAGAGAATCATGTAACAGCCTTGTTGATTGCAACAGGTGGTGTTCCGATCAGTTAAGCTGCAATGCCACACCGATGGAAGCCCTGAAGGCACACCGTACTGGGAGTAAGCAGCCACCCACGCGCACAAACCCTCAGCCACCCAACGGCACACTCAATCCATAGTTGCGACAGGAAGGGGCGGGCTTTCAACCATGACACACACCAGGAGGCATGAATGAACGGTTTATATGCCCCAATGGGCGAATGCTCATTGGCCACCTACCAAATTGTACTGACATCACACAACTTCACTACATTCTACCCCTTACTTTTGTGTCGTCGCCCCGACGATAAGCAAACCCTTGCCACTCAACTCCAGGGCCTAAAGTAAGTAGAGACAAAATTAAACAAACCACCATAGCGACAACACTTAAAATCATTTACAAAAAGGCAATGGATATGCTTCACCGCACCTAAAATCTGAGAATACAGAGAACAATGGATCGGCGTCATCATACTCAAATCATTCAGACTAACTGACACTCATACCAAGAAACAAGTGGCACACAAGTTCTCTGCCATGACGGCTGCACACCGAGAAACGAGTGATACACAAGTTCTCTGCCTTGACGGCTACACAATAAGAAACACTGGTTACAAGTGCTATTGCCATGACGGCTCTACAACGAGATACACAAGTTCTCTGCCTTGACGGCTACATAATGAGAAACACTGATTACGAGTGCTCTTGCCATAACGGCTATACAACGAGAAACGAGTGATACACAAGTTCTCTGCCTTGACGGCTACATAATAAGAAACACTGATTACGAGTGCTCTTGCCATAACGGCTATACAACGAGAAACGAGTGATACACAAGTTCTCTGCCTTGACGGCTACATAATGAGAAACACTGATTACAAGTGCTCTTGCCATAACGGCTATACAACGAGAAACACTGGTTACAAGTGCTCTTGCCATAACGGCTATACAACGAGAAACGAGTGATACACAAGTTCTCTGCCTTGACGGCTACATAATAAGAAACACTGATTACAAGTGCTCTTGCCATAACGGCTATACAACGAGAAACACTGGTTACAAGTGCTCTTGCCATAACGGCTATACAACGAGAAACGAGTGATACACAAGTTCTCTGCCTTGACGGCTACATAATAAGAAACACTGATTACAAGTGCTCTTGCCATAACGGCTATACAACGAGAAACACTGGTTACAAGTGCTCTTGCCATAACGGCTATACAACGAGAAACGAGTGATACACAAGTTCTCTGCCTTGACGGCTATATGCACTAACTTGGGCACCTCCTAGTACCAGTCAATGGTGGAGGTATGGAGGAAAGGCCTGTGGCAGAGGTGCTAGGTCCAGCAACACTAGCCCCCTGCAACTCAGACGCCCCCTCCCGTCGCAATCTCTCGTTATCAGCTCGAAGTTGAGCCACCAGCTCTTTAAGTTCCTGTAATTCTCCCTCCATTATTATAAAATATATATATTTTATACCCAACCCCAAGGGACGTCACCGAAGGGAGTCAAACCAGAAACTACCGTCTCCAGAGCACACGCCGCTGCTTTATTCCTACAAAAGAGAAAAAAAAAAAAGAAAAAAACACAATTACAAAACAAACTACTATACGGTCCCACGCCTCTGCCAAAAAATCCTGTGGATCCTGCCGACTGCGCCACATGTAGCAAGTGGCTCAATTTTAGCGACTACGCCACCCCAGGTTAACGGGGAAAACAACCCAAATAAAGCACACAAATACGTTCCACCTAGAAAAGGCAAGAGGCATGGGCTTCCGTGCAAAAATGTTTATTTAAAGCTAAAAGTTGATCAATAATTTAAAATCAGTAGTTCACATGGGTCATGATTGAATTGGACAAAGCGACAAAATTAAACCTTCAAGGTTCACAATAAACCCTCACAAGATTCACAATAAACCCTCACAAGATTCACAATAAACCATCACAAGATTCACAATAAACCATCACAAGATTCACAATAAACTTTCACAGGGGCTGAGGCTTCCGGTCAGGAGCAGGCTAGTGTGCTGGCAGCAGGTCTACCATAAGAAGCACGCCAACCCAACGTACACCCACCAAATTCACTGCAAATAACCAATGGTAGTGACACGGCAATGAAACTGCAATAACACTCTTAGTGAAGCAAAACCTGCGGTGAAACCGACAACCAGCCCGCTCCTGGAAGTCCTCAGCTCCTAAAGAAAAAAAGAAAAATAGATAATCAAACTAAATTTAAATAAACAAAGAAAACAGAAACATTCAAAGTCAATTTGTTGACTCTAACATGACGGAAACCAACAAGAAAATAAACAATTTACAATGCATCCCAAAATATAAATACTCTAAACACTCACATTCACATTAAAGAAAAAAAACACATTCACATTCAAGAGAAACAAACAGATCTACTGTGACCGCGGCAGAAACTTACACCAAATACAACGTTAACAGTAATAACATTACACCTAAAAATAATTCCAAGCAAACACAATCACTCAGAATCAAATAACAAAAAAAATAATCTTTCAAGCCCGCATAAACATGTTTGACTTAAATGTAATGGTGTGTAGAAAGCAGCAGCGTGGCTTTAAAGAGCGAGTGGCGGAGAGAGAGAGCGCGCGCGCTGTTTAATGCGACTGCTCACTTAACCCACTTTAGCATCCGTGAAGATCAGAGAATACGATCGTTACACTTCAACATATACCGTAAGAGAATCATGTAACAGCCTTGTTGATTGCAACAGGTGGTGTTCCGATCAGTTAAGCTGCAATGCCACACCGATGGAAGCCCTGAAGGCACACCGTACTGGGAGTAAGCAGCCACCCACGCGCACAAACCCTCAGCCACCCAACGGCACACTCAATCCATAGTTGCGACAGGAAGGGGCGGGCTTTCAACCATGACACACACCAGGAGGCATGAATGAACGGTTTATATGCCCCAATGGGCGAATGCTCATTGGCCACCTACCAAATTGTACTGACATCACACAACTTCACTACATATGGTAGTGAAGCAGCGAGTTACGTCGTTGTTCGGGAAACGCACCCCAGGTAAACGGCAAGTGCTTTCAGGATGCACTCACCTTTTCCCAGTGGTGTCATTCTGAACAATGAAACAAATAAGCAGTGTTCAGAAGAATTAATACTAAATGATCCCAAAGTTATTTCTACAAGAGACAAAAAAATGATTATCTGCAACTGCATAGATCTGTGAGGGCCTCAAAGAACCAGTACAAGAAAACTGTATATAAGTAATCAGTTGTTCTAAACCAAAAGCTTTGCTACAGAAAAGCTATTAAATAATCTTGGATGTCAGAGCTGTTCCAATTGTAGGTGCATAAATCTGATGCTGCTGAGAAATAGGGTAAAGCGACGAACAAGCTCTGAAATTAAAACAGAATTAATCATGTACATATTAACATTCCAGAGCTTATATACCAAGCTTCAAGGGATACTTCACCCAAAAATTCAGTATTTTTTTACTGACACTTATGTCATTCAAATTCCCAAATTCTTTTTTTCTTCCTAGGAAATTTTTCCTGCTCATTTCTGTCATTACAATGACAGTCAATCAATGGTGAGTTCTTCTTCCGAAGGTTCAACAGCATCAAACAATTCCATGTGACTTTTGAAGCTTTAGAACAGGAACTCACGATTTACTTTTATTGTATGGACAGAAACGAGCAGGACGAACTGGCCATAATTCACCTTTTTAGTTAGAAAAGCGAAAAACAAAAGGGATTCGGTGACATGAAGCTGAGTAAATAATGACTGAATTTTCATCTTTGGGTATACTATTTGAATCTATAGTGAATTATTGTCAGATTTAAATTGATGATGAATTTAGCAGAACATACCAGATCCATAATAGGATGCTTCTGATCTTCTGTGCCGCTGTTCCTCCCGTCTTTTTGACATTTTTGAGGAGCTGGGTTCAGAAATGATCAAAAAGGACAAATCAGGTTGGTTGCTGATAAATTTGTGCTTCTTTACAATATCATCATACACCAACACAGTATTTCTTTAACAGCATTTACCTGAATTACATCTAAAGGACTTGGAATAATAATTTGGAATTGCATATAATAACCATCCAAGTAATTCATCACAGCTGATATTACATTATAAAGACTTACCTCTAAAGAGTGCTGGCTATCTGTTATTAAATTCAGCGATGAAGCGCAAATCTTCGATCATCTCATGCCTCCTGTGCGTAAATGTTCCGTCCATCAGAACCTTGATAACCTGCATAAGAGGGACCACAGCGAATTCCATGTTTTAAAACTGTGTCTGTGTCCATGTACCAACCTGAAGTGTTTTAAAAGCTTAGATCTGGATGTGTGAGAAGAGCCACAATCTCTGCACGACACATGTAGGACTCCAAAATTCTGAGGAAACAAAAAATGAAGATGTGAGTCATCAAAGAATAATAATAATAATAAAAAGAAATGCTAATGCTGATGAAGTATTGTTCATTCTTAGTTCATGTTAACTAAGGTAGTTAACTAATGTTTACTAATGAACCTTATTGTAAAGTGTTACCAGTATTTTCTAATATTACTGTTTCTACTGTATTTTAGAACAAATAAATGCAGCCTGGTGAGCAAAAGAATCTTCTTTCAAAAACAAAAATCTTACCCACCCATCACATTTGAACAGTATAGTGTATTTTTTCTGTATTCATCTGTTTATTTTTCAATAATCTAATAAATTAACAATTTAATCATTTATTAAGGTTTTAAACAATAATAGCTGTTTTTTATTTTTACTGTATTTTGATCAAATGCAGCCTTAGTGATGACACTTTTTTTGAAAAACATTTAAAAAAATCTTACAGACACCAAACATTTTAATGTTAGTTTATTTACCAAATACATATTACTTGCATTTGGCCCTTGTCAAGAGGTCATTTTGGAACCTGGCTATGTTCTGGGTTTGATACATTGAGCCAGGCATTGGATTTGGTAGAAGTTTGTGAGCATTAGAAAATTGCGTTTCTTGTCTTGACAGCATGATATGTATCTGACATCATCTGTTGATGACTTTTAAAAAAAAAAAGTGTAAGAAATTACTCATCAGAAGATTGTTCTTGTTGAATGTCATTCAGACACACATTTGCTGGCACCAACTCTCCTGGGATGTCTCTCGAGATCTGGATGCCTGTGTACTAAATAAACACTTTCAACACTGGAAATGAAGCATGGCTGAAGGACAGATGTTTAAAAGGGTCCTTAGCAGCTCCAGAGATCTTTTTTGCTTTCCGTTTATCGCATATGCAAAGAAAATTGGCAATTTCACTGAATAAATATATGCCTGATGATTTTCTCTGTTTGTGTTCCAGACAAATTCCCACTGTCAGAACAGCAAGATGGAGGCTGATGCTAAAACTGTCTCCATCCCCACTAGTGGCTATGAGAGAAGCATAACTGTAGTCAGGGGAAACTCCAGTCTGGGTATGTTAACCCTGTTCATTACACTCTTCCTGTCTGTCTTCTTATACATCCTCAGTATGTTTCACAGAGAAGTGAGCTCTGTGAGAGATCTGTAAAACATGTGTTTGCATGTGTGTATAGATGTTGTTTATGTGTGTGTATGTGGTGCAGCTCTGGGTGTGGATCTTAAAACACCCCACAAACTATCCCAGATGAAGCTACACATGCATTATATTAAGTAGGGATGTAACATTTTGTATTAGTATATGATATGATGGTTTGCATAATGATTTTGCTATTTAGCATGTACTTTAGTTTGCATGTTTGTATTTATGGTTTTAAAGAGTAGTGATTTATCTCTCTGTTTTTCTGATGTTTTCAGCCAAGTCAAAGTATACATAATGCATTGCAGAGCTCAACAATTTTTTTTATTTTGTTTTATTTTTTTTCCCCTGTTCCTACCACAGTATTTATATATTCTTATTGCAAGAAAAAGTAAGATATTATTAAAGGGATAGTTCTCCCAAAAATAAAAATTCTGTCATAATTTTCTCACATTTATGTCGTTCCAAACCCGTAAGACTTTCGTTCATCTTCAGAACACAAATGAAGACCTTTTTAATGAAATCTGAGAGCTTTCTGTCCCTCCATTGACAGCTACGCTACTGATACTTTGATACTTCAAAAAGTTCATAAAGAGATCGTAAAAGTAATCCACATGATTTGAGCGGTTTAGTCCAGATTTTCTGAAGAGACTCGGTGAGTAATTAATGACAGAATTTTCATATTTGGGTGAACTGTCTCTTTTAGTATAGTATGGTATTCCTTTAAAAATATTAAATTGGACACATTCAATCAATCAAAAAAGACATTTAAAATGTCACAAAATGTTTCCAGTTGAAATAAATGCTGTTCAATTGAACTTTCTATTTATCAAAGAATTTTAAAATGATTGGAGTAATGATGCAAAAAAAATCAGCTTTGCCAACACAGGAATAAATTACATTTTAAAATATATTAAAATAGAAAACAGCTGTTTTAAATAATATTGTAATTATATTTCATAATATTACGGTTTGTACTGTATTTTTTACCAAAAAATGACGGCACACAGTGATTTGTTAAAAATTTGCAGCCCATTTTTACTAATGCATCTAAGATTTTCACAAATCAATCACTTACAATTTTAACAAAACTTTATCAATGTCAGCTCCATAACTTTACAATGGAGACATATTTTAGCAGAATTTGCAACAATAATGTTGAATACATCACAGAATACATGTCCCAGTAGGGTAAGTGACACTTCAGCTGCCCGAAGCACACACTGGCCTCAGGCCATTCAAATTGTTCTGCCCTGCAGTGTTTATAAAGCTACACCATATCATTGGCAAAATTCTAAGGCTCAGTGAAGAATATAGAAGTTATGGCTTCCCATTAAAACTTGATCTTTTTCTTTCTTTTTGATCAAGTATTTATTCCAATGAATATTCATCCAATTTGACACAAAGCTCTGCATGAGTGTTATTTAATTCATCAATTCCATCATCCCGTTTCATCTTAATTTTTTTTTAATTGACATTACAGTCAGTTATTTATGTTGGATTATGAAATAGAGATTATAAATCGTGATGTGTTGTCTCTTATTGTGTGTCTTTTGTTCTGGTGTTCTCTTGTGTCATCTCTGTCCTGTGCTGTGCTTTACATGGTCAGATGTGCACTGCTGTAACTAGCGCACTATGATTGTACTGTAATTTGACTGTTCAGACACAAAACATGATAAATGGATGTTCAAATTGAAAATAAAAACTTAAAAATCAATGAATCTCAAATTCTTTACGACCATAGTGTTGTCTCCATGTTTGGTGTGTGTTTCCTTGCATGTTAGCTCTCACGTCTGTTTATGTTGCCTGTCTTTTCTCTTTGCGTGGACTACTAATTATTCATAAATCAGCTGCATATTATATTTAAAATAGGCTTGCATGGTGCATTATTCAAATTGAGAGCAATTTAGACAGATTTATCACAGCTGAAATGTAGGCTAGTACAAAGCCAACCAGTCAGTTAACACCCACAATGATGTCAATGGCATTGGTTTGAAGTTCATTATGTAGAAAATAAGCTCAGCTTAATAATCGTAAAATTAATTGTTGAAGGAACACACTGTGATTTTAATACAACACTGAGTCAAAGCCACCATTTAATATGTCATGAAAGGTGAGTGAGGGGTTTTAAGACCCTCTCAAACGCACTGACTCTGCATGGTGCACCGACACTTTCACTGTTTCTAGGAGAGAAAAAAAATCATATTGCTTTGAATAAGAGAGTTTGAAGACAGTTGAGAGGTTCATGGGGTATGTAAATGGCATTTAGCGGATGATGATATTCCACTGGTAGTTTTAAAATAAGGAAATGTCTGATGTGGTTAAAATTCCCCTGTCACACCCACACTCACTGTCACACTTTAACACACACTTTTGTTAATGATGTACGTATACAGTTAAAATAACTCATATGGGATGGCCTGGGGCTGATTGTCACACTTTTTACTTCAGTGAATATTTTTCGATGTAGGTTTATTTTTGAAAGCCTATTTTTATACAGGCACATACCTTATAGTATTGGCTACAAACTTTCCACTGTTACTGGAGTACCAGTTTACTGGACGGACATTGACCTTTTTACACTATATGGGGTAATTTGTGACAATGGAACCTGCCATTAAACAGCCTATTATAGGCATTCAAGTAACATGTAAACAGTGTAACAATTAAAAAACAGCAAAGATGCTAAAGGTAATGATCAAAAATATAAAATCAAAATACATTTGACAACAAAACAAACACATAGCCTTATGTTACTTTGTAAATGTGTGCATGACACTTTTGTGTCGTGTGTGTGTGTGCCCGTGCGTGCGTGCGTGTGTGTGTGTGCGTGCCCGTGCGTGCGTGTGTGTGTGTGTGTAGGAATGACAGTGAGTGCTTTAAGGGATGGTTCAGGCATCATAATCCGCTCTGTGATTCATGGCGGGTCAATCAGTAAAGACGGGAGACTGGCAGTGGGAGATGGAATCATAGCCATCAATGGAGAATCTTCCACCAACCTGACCAATGCACAAGCCAGAGCTATGCTACGCAGACATTCACTGATTGGACCTGATCTCAGGTGCTCACACACACACACACACACACACGTGTTTACCTAGCTTTGGATAAATGTAACATTGATTTCTAGTTCTGTTTTTATATAAAGCTAATTTAAATGACTACAAGATAACAATAACATTATAATGTATTTAATATAAAATTAATATATTTATATTTAATATAAAAAATATAATATATTTAATATAAATATTAATATATAATATATATAACATTTATTATATTATATTAAACAAATAGTGTTATTTTTATTTCCACAAAATAAGTTGGTAACACTTAACAACAAGGTTTAATTTGTTAACATTTGTTATTAGTTAACATGAACTAACAATGACAAATATTTCTAAAGCATTTATTAATCTTCGTTAATGTGAATCTCAAAATTTACTAATTCATTATTAAAATCAAAAGTTGCTTCTGTTAACATTAGTAAATTAAGCTGAACTAAAATGCTCATTGTTAGTAAATTAGTTAATGTATTAACAAACCTTAACTAATGGAACCTCATTGTAAAGTGTTACCAATAAGTTTGTTCAGATATAAATGAACAAACAAACACATTTTTTATTACAAAAGTTTGGGGTCTGAATTTCTTTTCTTTTTTTATGCAAGTCTCTTGTGCTCATCAAGGCTGCATTTATTTGATCAAATATACAGTAAAAACAATAATACTGTGAAATATTATTACAATTCGATTTAAATATATTTTAATTTACTCCTGTGATGGCAAAGCTGAATTTTCCAGTCTTTAGTTTTACGTGATCCTTCAGAAATCATTCTAATATGCTGATTTGGTGCTCAAAACACATTTCTCATTATTATCAATGCTGAAAATAGTTATGCTGGTTAATATTTTTGTGTAAACTGTGAATATTCTTTGAAATATATATTTTTTTAACATTATAAATGTTTTTACTGCCTCTTTTGATCAATGTCAAATCGATCAATGCATCCATGCTCTATAAAAGTATACATTTATTTAAAAAATTAAAATAACTTCCTGGCCCTAAACTTTTGATTGTTAAAGTTAAAAAAAATGTAGTAGACTACATAAGTACTTGAATCTTTATTGATTTATTGAAGTTGGAGAGATAAAACTCATTTTAAAAAATGTCAAGAAAGGTGATGATCTATCAAGTAGCACATTTCATTTGTTGCTGGATTTGTATTTTTCATCAATACAGCTTCAGTCAAACAATTTTTTTGCTTGTTCTTGTGTGTTTTGGTGTATTTCAGAGTGATGTACGTACCTGCTGCCTTCCTGGACATGCACAGAGCCAGCTACGCCCAATCAAAAGAGGAAATGGAAATACACAGAACAGCTACTGTCCAATCCCGGCTCTCACAGAACCTTCCTTTTGAACCCCTGTAAGGAATCTGAGATTTTTTTTTTTTCTTTTTTTTTTTTTCTGTATGTTTTGTTGTTTCTTATGGTGTTTTAATGCATATTTGCTTTGTGTTAGAGAATGCATTTCGGAACAACAATGTACAGTAGATGGAAAAGGAGTAAATGGAAAGACTCAAGCTGAAGAAGAGAATGAAAGAATAGATAACCACAGTCAAATAGAACAAAGAGAGGACAGTGAACGACTGGGAAAAAAGGTGAAGGATGAAAAAACAGCCTTGAAGAGTGAGAACGGACAAAGACGAGGGAGAGGAAAAGACAGACGAGAAGATGAAGAAGAGACACATGGGAAAGATCGTAGCTCATGGAGTCAGCCTAGAAGGTATCAATTAAATAACAAAATAGTCCAGCATTCACATTTAGTGTGTTCATGTGTAACGGGGATATTTTCCTGTGTCCTAGAGTAACATTATTTAGGGCTAGGGGCACGTGCCTTGGCTTCAGTGTGGTGGGGGGCCGTGGTATGGGCAGTCGACTGAGCAATGGAGAAATGAGACGGGGCATCTTCATAAAACATATCGCGGAGGACAGTCCAGCTGCACACAACAGCACTCTAAAGAAAGGAGACAGAATTCTTCAGGTGTGTGTGTGCATGTGTTTTTATTAAACAGTGGCTTTTAACTATTGGCCTGCTCTACTTTAGTGCTTATTCTAGCCAAGAACAATGTCTGAAATACCAATAACAGAAAAAAACTTGCTCAAATAATGACACAGCAGTCTATTTGTATAAAAAAACATTGAAGAAACTGGCAGAAAAGAATTGTGATCAGAAGAACTCTGAAAGTACCAATTATTTCTCAGACGTAAATCAAAACATTTTAGTTTAAGGTTTATTTGTTACTATGTAATTACACATATAAGTACTAATTTAACAGCATTTACTTATTATAGGGTTAGAGTTAGGATTAAGGTTTAGTTTAGATTTAGTTGCTTGTAATTATGAATATGTCGCTGTTACTATAGTACATGTAACCTGTATAACAAGGGCACTGTAAAATAAAGTGTTACCCAAAACACAAAGCAGAAAATAATTAATATCCTCTCAGATTTGATGCCATGAAAACCTTGAAAATAATCCTGTGATTAAAGATAGCATGAAACGGAAGTTGCGATAGCCTATTTTTCCCTATTGTGAAAAAAAAAAAAAAAAATAGGGCAGGACTTGAATTTTGTCTATTGAATTGATGGATCATTTTAGTTTGTTATTGCTGTGATCTCATGTGAGTGACAGGATGTCCCGCCCTCGTGCCAGTAAACACATCATTAGAGAAGAAAAGAGATGTTGTTGAAAGAGGGAGAGGAAGTTATTTTAATTAAAGATTTTGAGGGCACATGAATTTATATATAAAAAAAAATGTGCACAGACAAATTGTTTATTAAAAAAAACTTCCGTTTTCCATAAAAAATAAGAATTGTCCATTTTAATTTCAAGATGACTTTAAAGTATGATTCACCAAAATAATTCTGAAAATTCTGTCAACACCTGACTCATTCCAAACCTGCACCAAAAAAAAGTGTTTTTTTATTTATTTCTTTTTTTATTATTATTCTGACCACTCTTAAAGAGAAAGTAAATGAGAACTCAGGCTGCCAAGCATTTAAAAGGATGCAAAAAGCACCATAAAGATATCATAAAAGTACATTCTCAGGTATCTGATGAAATGCATTTAAATGTATTGAATGTGCGCTTGTACTGTACTTCAAATCAAAGTGCAGATAATATAATATTAATTAGAAAAGCCACTTAAATGTCCTTAAGAGAATAGACTTTCATGACTGTTTCTTACTGCACTCAAGTACAGTTTTGAAAAGTGTGAACTTTGTAATGTCAAATTAAGTTTTACTTTAAAGTACATTATAAATCAGTATGTTTTAATCCTTTGTTGTGTTTTAAAGACACTTATTTGATGTGTTGATTAACGTACTAAAGCACATGAACATGCTTAGTTATACATGGCATAGAAGTTTCAAAAGAAATTACATGAAAGTATTTTTAGTTTACCATATATGCTTCCAGTACATTCGGCACAACACTTAAACAGTATTTCAGAGACAATTGTAGTAATTATGAAATGACGTACTTAAATCCTACTTAGCTAATTGCATTTAATATAAATTTAAATTATAATTTTCATTTAATTGCTATTTTAAATTCTATAAAAATAAAAAAATTAGCAACTAAGTATAACACTTTATTTTTATGGTGTAGTTACACGTTACAGTTAAAAAGTAAATTATGCACTGTAAAAAAAAGTTGCTGCCTTAAATTTTTAAGTACAATCAAGTCATTTCAACTTAAATTGCATTAAAACTGACTTTAAAAAATGAGTTGAATCTTGTATAACTTTAAAAAGTTGAAAATTGCTTAATTTATTTTGATGAGTTAAAGCAATGCAAAAACACATTGTCATAGCTTATTGATCATATAATTTTTTTTCAGTGTGCATAATTTCAAGCAACTAGCCCTAAACCAAACCCTAACCCTAACTTAACCCCTATAGTAAGTACATGTAGTTAACTAATGTTATGCCTTACATGTTGTGTAATTACACAGTAACAACGTCGCATTATATATTTAAGTGTAATTATATATTTAAGTACTGAGTAATATTAAGCAACTACATGTACTTACTATAGGGTTAGCGTAGGATTAGGATTTGGTTGAGGGTTAGTTGCATGTAATTATGCATAAATTACTGTTATTAATAATGTAAGTACATGTAACATAACAAGGACCCTGTAAAATAAAGTGTTACCATAAAGTGTAACCGTATATTCTCTTAATGTGTACTATTTCTGTAATAACTACTCTTTTTCTTTTCTTTCTTTTTTCCCTTTTTTGTAATTTTGGAGCTTGACAGCCCTAGTTCATTCCCTTTCATTATACTGAAAAGGTCAGGCCAGGAGACTTTTCAAAAATGCACTTGTTGCGAAAGGAAAAAAATATTTTTGAAACAACTTGAAAGTGGGTATAGAAAAAATATCAGATAGTCAGATTGGAATTGGTGATTTTATTCTGCTCTTGCAAATTTTGTGTGAAATATTCATCAGACAGCATGAGGCTGAGGCTAGTTATCAGTGTTGATGAACAGTGATGGAATTGGGTGACGTATAATGATCTCCATCTGCTGGTCATAATAAGCTAATGCATCACTCCTACTCTGACCTAAATAAACTAGATAACAAGATTAGTTTAAAGAAAATCTGGGGCAAACTGGTTAGCTTGAAAGTAGAAGTATATTGAAAGGAATGAGAGACTCGGGAGAAAGAACTTCACACATTGCATTTTTAATGTGTTTTGGCAGGTTCAAGGTGTAGATGTGAGTGATTTCACTCATGAAGAAACCGTTGAGGCAATTCGTCAGGCAGGAGACAGAGTAGAGCTACTAGTGCAGAGTCCTCAGGTAACACAGCGACACACATGCACACACATTATCACTTCACAAATATTCATACTCAGTGCTAGAATATACAATAGACAAGACAAAACCTGAGTACATAAAACATTTATTTCCTCTCTATGCCCAGGTTTCAGCCCCTGGCAACTGTGCTGAAGATGACAATGTATCAAAATCAAATTGTCAAAATCATCAGGTATATTTCTGCTTATGCTATTGTGTGTATCATTAGTGTCTTTTAGGAGATGTATATGGTAATATGAAAGTTTATCTCCTCTTTAGGATTCCAAGATCCCCAATAATCTCTCCCCAACCTACCCCTTCAGCCCCATTCCCTTTAAGGTCTGTAAAGTGTGTTTGCATAGTAATAATCTAATATATGTATATAAGTTACATATTATCTGCATGCTGAACACTACCCTTGTAAAAAATAAGTACTCTTATTTTATAATAAAAAAATACTTAAAAAAAAATACTTATTTACTTGCGTTAATTAATATGTTAACACTTATGTTAATTACAATTGAATTAAAAATGTAGTTTTCTTAAAATGTAAATTTATTTTAAATGCAATTTAGAGTGCTTTTTGACCCACTTAAGTATTACAGCTTTATAATTTCATAATTAGGCTACTTCAATTGTCTTTGAAATGTGGTTATAATGTAATGTACTTACAAGCATTTATGGCAAGCTAAAATATACTTTTTCATTTCTATTAAAACTTGTGTGTAATGTATTTAAATACATTTCTAATTACACATTTGTATTGATGTTTTATTGAAGTTGCAATTTATTATAAACATATAGTAACTTTAAATGTAATATCAAAAAATATGCATCAGTTTTACGTACTGTTTATATGGACTTAAGTATGTTAGTCAACACACCAAAGTATGTATGAAGAAGCATGATTTGAAACATTATTTAAAATGTACTTTAAAATAATACTTCTAATTTTACATTATTATAAAGTGCACTTTTTAAGTGTACTGAAGTGTGATAAGAAACATAGTCATGGAAGTGTACTTCAGGCCTGTTCACACCAAGGACGATAATTAGAACGCTGAAGTTCTAAAAAAAAAATGCGCACCACAACTGCAACGATAACGGCACTGTGAAACGATATTGTTGGACTCACTTTCAGAATGATTTTTTTCCATCTGATGACTGAAAAACATTGACAGCCATTTAGAATCCATCCTGCTGTAAAAGCTCGAACATTTAAAGCGGCAGATGACAAAACTGCAACACGCTTAATAAATAAACAGAGCGATGTTATGCGTATGGTTATCGTTCTTGGTGTGAAGGGGCCTTTAAAGAGAAGTGGCTTTTTATTTGAGTAATATTGTATTATCTGCAAGTACTGTTTTTTAAAAAAAATATCCTTTTAAGATTTGAAGAAGGCTACACTAAAAGTACACATTCGATACAGTTGCAAGTACTTTTTTTTCAGAAGGGTAAATAGCAATAAAACACAACCGTTCCTGATCCATGAGATGACAAAAATCTAATAAAGGCTGTTCCCTTTCAGTCGCTCACATTCCACGTAGGGAGCCTGTCATCTTCGAGTATTGATAAAACGAGCCAATGCACATTGGCATGCGAGATTTGCATCTCATGCTCTGCCCCGCAGCGCGGGTATAAACACGGAAGCGGATGCACACACCACTTGTCTTTCACTTCGGAGCCGATCGGTCTTCATGACGGTGTCTCTGAAGAGTGTTGATTCATTCAACGAGCGAGTGTGTCGGTGCTCCTTCTGGAAGTCTCTCCCGGTGCTGGTGTTCGTGTTCTACAGCGGTGGTTGCGAGCCTTCTGAGCTCTCAACAGCTGTTCTAACAGCATTCATTTTTGTGTTTGTTTGTCTGAGTGCTTCACTGGTACAGGCTGCACCATCCCTGTCAGTGTTGCCGCAATCATTCCCCTGTGTGCTCCGGCACTGGTGAGAGTTTTCATTCCTGAAAGAGCAACACGGGTGTGTTTGCGTCTTTTTCAAGATGTCATTCCACCCGTGCGTTTCTGGATGCGGTCGTTCCCTGTCCCCCTCTGACGGTCACAATAGTTGCATCACGTGTTTGGGCTTACAGCACGCTGAAGCAGCTTTTGTGGATGGTTCATGTTCCCATTGCAGGAATATGACCATTGCAGGAATATGACCATCTCGGTGTTGAAATCGAGACTCGCCTTTGTCCACGAAGGTGGAGTCCCCATTACCACGCCCCACCCTAGGGTGCTGTGTGGGATGGGTGATCGGAGGATTATAGTGAAGGCTTCCCCGCCCGGTAACCAATCCCTGTAGGCCCCTCACTCCTCTATCACACCGCAGCCGGTGGAGTCCCCCGTTGAGCGCGCTGGTCCCTCTGTAATGGACCGACCAGCCGTTTCATTCGGGGCCCCTCCAGAGGACAGGATGCTGATTGCAGCATCGGAGGGTGAGCTGACCTCTGGAGATGATGACTCGGCTGCGTTATCTCCCTCTGGGAGCCTAGCCAGATCCACATTTGTCAGCTATGCTGAAACGGGCCGCCCAGGCTGACGGGCTCGAGTGGAACCCTCCACCGTGTCCTGAACAGTCTCGGTTGGATGACAGTCTCAGCCCACCGCCCCAGTGCCTTTCTTTCCCGAAGTGCATGGAGGGCTTACCAGGTCATGGACGGCACCTTTCACTGCCAGAAATTGCCTGAGTAGCTCCTCCCTCCTCACTACCCTTGACGGAGGAGCGGTGAAGGGTTACGAGGCTATCCCTCCAGTGGAACGGTCTGTCGTGGCACACCTGTGTCTGGCGGCCGCTGCCTCTTGGACGGGGGATCCTCGTCTCCCCTCTCAGTCCTGAGAGTTCACGGCCGTCCTTACGGGCAGAGCTTACAAAGCTCTTTGTAGGCCATGGAGTTGCTACAGGTCTACCAGGCCAAGGCACTCATGGACATGCACGAGGGTAGCCCAGACTGTGCGCTCATAGGTGAGCTCCGCTCCACAACTGACCTCGCCCTCCGGGGTATGGCCATTGCGGCTTGCGCGATCAGTCTGGCGATGTCCACCTTAGTGGTCCAGGAGCGCCATCTCTGGCTCAACCTGGCCGATATGGGAGATGCGGACAAGGTTCGGTTCCTGGATTCCCCTATTTCCCAGGTTGGGCTGTTCGGCGACACAGTAGAGAACTGCGCCCAACAGTTCTCTGCCTCCCAGCTGCAGACGGAGGCCATTTGGCACATCCTGCCCCAGTGGCCCGCCGCCGGTGGCAGATCCTCCGCCTGCTCGTCGCCGAGGGCATTCCCCTGCCGCCGCTTCCGCTGGGCCTCCGCAGCAGCCTCCACCCAGGCCTCAGCATGGAGCCAGCCACAGGCAGGCCACCCAGCCTGTGTCAGATGCTGCCAAACCAGGTGGCAAGCGCAAGACCAAGCGTCCCTGATACAGGCCACCCAGGGATGGCGGGATGAGCTCTCGTGGAATTGCTTCCCAACCAGTCCAGCTGGCTCCTCTGTACCATCAGACTCGGCTATACGATTCAGTTCGCCCGGTGTCCGCCCAAGTTCAGCGGCATTTGTTACACTTCGGTGTTGAGCGAACGTGCCCCTGTCATGCATGCGGAGATCGCAGTCCTACTGGCGAAGGATGCCAGTAGCCGGTTCCTCCAGCCGATATGAAGACCGGCTTCTACAGCCCGTACTTCATTGTACCCAAAAAAGGCGGTGGGTTACGGAAAATCTTGGACCTGCGAGTTTTGAATCGGGCCCTTCACAAGCTTCCATTCAAGATGCTAACGCAGAAATGCATTTTCCAGTGCATCCGTCCCTGAGATTGGTTCGCAGCAATTGACCTGAAGGACGCGTACTTTCATGTCTCCATCCTGCTGCGACACAGGCCATTCCTGTGCTTCGCGTTCTAGGGTCGAGCATATCAGTACAAAGTCCTACCCTTCGGGCTGGCCCTGTCACCCCACGTCTTTACGAAGGTCGCGGAGGCGGCCATTGCTCCCATGAGAGAGCATGGTGTTCGTGTCCTCAACTATCTCGATGACCAGAGGTGGGTAGAGTATCCAAAAACTGTACTCAAGTAAAAGTACAAGTACTTATAGAAATATTTACTCAAAGTAAAAGTAAAAGTAATAATCTTAATAGTTACTTGAGTAAGAGTAAAAAAGTATCCAATGAAAAAACTACTCAAGTAGCTAGTTACTAGTTACTTCGGATCATATATAGGCCTATATATATATATATATATATATATATACATATATATATATATATATATATATATATATATATATATAACATGATATTATTTAGATATTTTTTAATTTAAATGACTTATTATCATAATTCGATAGGCTATCTTTACAACAAAAACAGAAGAGACAAGCATTATTTCTGCCATCTGTAGCCCGAAAATCATTGCCTGTCCTTTGGTTTGTATAATAGTAACTTACACAACTACATTGGGATTATTAGACAATGTCGAAATAAAGTGACTCTGCAGAGTTTTGCATTCACATTACTGCACACACATTACCGTGGGATGGTGGGTGTTCATTTCATAAACTGTGGACAATGGTAACTTATTTAATGTATAAATTAATGTATATGTCCAAAAAAACAGGTAATGTCATACTTTGTAGGCCTAGTAGTGCTATCGTGGCGTAGGCCTAATAATCTGTTTGGTTGTAAAATGAATTACCTGAATGAAATGAAATCGAATGTGTCGTCCTGTGGAATCATTCATTCACAGACAGCTTACGAAGATGTTCAAACTTCAACTAATAAAGATCTTCATCACTGGCAAAAATATGATACATTTGCAGATTTGCTTTCACTTGAATGTACTGTAGGTCCACGGCCACTTCATCTAACGCTCTTGATGTTCTTAAATCTTCCTGTTACGACTCCGAGTCAAGTGCGAATTGAAAGCGCTTCAGACGATTCAGTACGTGCAGGGAACTGAACGGTTCATTCAAACTAATTCGCGAACCGATTTAGACAGATCTGCCAACTTGTTTGATGAAGTCTTTGAACAGAATCGACTCAATTTGTGAATTGAGCATCGCTCATGCCCCAGAAAAAAGATACAGCGCGCTTGGTATAAACTACACATTTAACAACATGTGTTGCATTAAAAAAGTAACGAGAGGAACGTCGCCCAACGTAATGAAGTAAAAGTACAGTTTTTTCATTAGAAATGTACTCGAGTTAAAGTAAAAGTACCCACATTTAAATCTACTCTTAAAAGTACAATTTTACCAAAAAAATACTCAAGTAAATGTAACAAAGTAAATGTACTTCGTTACTACCCACCTCTGTCGATGACTGGCTCATACTAGCTCACTCTCGAGAGCAGTTGTGCGAACATATGGACTTGTTGCTCCATCATATCAGCTAGTTGGGTCTTCGGGTCAATTGGGAAAAGAGCAAACTCGCCCCCGTGCAGAGGATCTCTTTTCTCGGTATGGAGCTGGACTCTGTCCAACAGACGGCACGCCTCACAGAGGAATGTGTCCGATCGGTGCTGAACTGCCTGAATACTGTCAAGAGCAGAACAGTGGTCCCACTGAAACTTTTTCAGAGGCTCCTGGGGCTGAGTGCCCCTAGAACAAGTGTCCAGGCATGCTGTGGTCACCACAGATGCCTCCAACACCGGCTGGGGGGCCACATACAACGGGCATGCAGTAGTGGGGATCTGGGTGGGCCCCGAACTGCATTGGCACATCAATTGCTTCGAGTTGTTTGCAGTACATCTTGCTTTGAGACTCCTCAAAACACAGCTGCTCTGCAAGCATGTTCTGGTCCGTACGGACAACACTGCGACCGTTGAGTACATCAACCATCAAGGTGGTCTACGCTCCCGTCGCATGTCGCAACTCGCCCGCCACCTCCTCCTATGGAGTCAGAAGCATCTGAGGTCGCTTCGTGCCACTTATTTTCCCGGCCTGCTCAATCGTGCCGCCAACGAGCTCTCACGACAGCCTGTGGCCCAGGGAGAGTGGAGACTCCATCCCCAGGTGGTCCAGCTGATCTGGGACCACTTCGGGGCCGCACAGATAGATCTGTTTGCCTCTCCGGACTCGTCCCATTGCCACCCTCTACGAGGCATACTTATGCCCTGAAGTAGAACCTGTTCGTTGAGTGGTGTTCTTCTCACCGAGAAGACCCCCGAAGGTGTTCGATCGGCTCTGTGCTTTCTTTTCTGCAAGATGGGTTGGAGCGAGGGCTGTCTCCCTCCACCCTCAAAGTGTATGTTGCCTCTATTGCCGCACATCACGATGCAGTGGATGGGAGATCTGTGGGAAAGAACGACCTGATCGTCAGGTTCCTGAGGGGAGCGAGGAGACGGAATCTGCCTCACGCCCCTCTATACCCTTTTGGGACTTATCTCTGGTGCTGACTGCACTGCAGAGACCTTGCTTTGAGCCACTGCAGGCAACTGAGTTAAAAGTCCTGTCTTTAAAAACAGTTCTCCTGCTTGCTTTGGCCTCCATCAAGAGGGTCGATGAATCGTGCCTGGAATTCGGGCCGGCTAACTCTCACATTATCCTGAGACCCCGGTCTGGATATGTGCCCAAGGTTCCTACCACTCCCTTTTGGGACCAGGTGGTGAAACTGCAAGCGCTGCCCCTGGAGGAGGCAGACCCAGCCCTGGCTTTTCTCTGTCCCGTCCGCTCCTTGCGGTTGTATGTGGACAGAACGCAAAGCCTCAGGACCTCAGACCAGCTCTTCGTCTGTTACGGAGGCCAGCAGAAGGGAAAGGATGTCTCCAAGCAGAGGTTGTCCCACTGGATAGTGGATGCCATCATCTTGGCATCCTAAGAGCTGCAGGCTGGGTGACACCTAACACGCTCGCTAGATTCTATAGCCTACGTGTTGAGCCAATTGCTTCCCATGTGCTCTCTTCACATAGAATCCATTTAACACCGTAAGCCCCGCTCGAAGATACGTGCGCCATTCTTGCTCCAGTTGAGTTCCCCTTTAGCCGAACCTGTTGTGTTCCTCCACACCCCTTCGGCATTGGATGTGGCGGAGCGTCCGATGCTAGGCCTACCACTCGTATGCACTGGTGGAACTTGTGCTAGGCTGGGTCCATATGTTGTGATCCCTACGGCGATCCCATGTGTATTCTAACACAGTACGGCTCCCTGCGGTGAGCCTGTGTCTTTCCTTTGGCAGTGCTTGCTCTGCCGTCGCTGACTGGATGAGTCTCCCCTCTTCTATAGGTTGGAGCCACCTCAGTGACATTCCATATGTTGTACTGCCCGGTAACGCCCTGTCCATATGTGTATCCTCCACATGTTACCTCCCTGCGGGCTGGATGTGGCTTCCGTAGCGTCCCCCCTTCCATCGAAAGGGCAAGCTTTCCCAGTGTTATCCTAGTCTAACTGAGTGGGTCTTGCAGAACAACAGTGATTTCCCTGGCCTAAGCCCTGTCCCATCTCCGCCTCAATAATGCGGGTGGATCAGGAGGCTTTTGTCTAGGCACTGGAAGGTGGCAGCACTAGTGGCGTTTTAATTGGGATCCCAATCAGTCGTAACGTCAACTACGTCGAACGTGAGCGACTGAAAGGGAACATCTCGGTTACGTATGTAACCCTCGTTCCCTGAAGGAGGGAACGGAGACGTAGTCCCGTCGCCACTATTGCTGGACCACCGCTGACTCCGGGCTCCACCCGGCTCCTCAGCGAAAAACAAGAGGTGCGTGCATCCGCTTCCGTGTTTATACCCGCGCTGCGGGGCGGAGCGCGAGATGCAAATCTCACACGCCAGTGTGCATTGGCTCGTTTTATCAATACTCGAAGATGACAGGCTCCTTAAGCGTGATCCCAATCAGTCGTAACGTTGACTATGAGGGTATGTAATGAGGGTTACATACGTAACCGAGATGTTTTTTTCTTTACATGTTTTTTTAATGAAAACAAATTTTATTTACCATGTTTCTTTTCACAAATTAAATTGCTGTGTCAGTATTTATTAACAAGAAAATATATATTTGGATTGTCGGATTTGCTATACTGTTGAGATTTTAAAAGAGAACTGATTAAATAATGTATTTTCTGAAGAATATAATCACTCTTTATATTGCATTTGTAGCGTACAGAAGACTGGAAATTGGGGAAGCCTCCACATTCAGTTCCTCCCCTCCTGAAACTGCCCTCTAGGCCAGTGAACACAGAAACAGATGGAGTGCAGAAGGTTCCAGAGAGACCACCCCTGCCAGAAGAGGCTTCACATCATTACAGCGAGCATGAGCAAGCCTCTTACTGGAGTATGTTTGTGTGTGTTACACTAAGGGGACCAAATGTCCACTTAAGACCAAACCTGAAATCTCCTACTTTGTGAGGAGCAGGGAACCGTCCAGACGATGAAAACTGCTTGCAGATATGTTTGCAGAAATGCAGAAAGGTTTAAATTAGCCGTTGGAGTAAATCATAGGGAATCAAAAATATCCTTAGCTCAGAATACAAGTCAATGCCTCTATTAGTGTGTCCACTAATGTGTCTGTATTGTTTTGTCTGGATGTTTTGACATGTTTGTGTGTGTGTAAGCAGGCCGTATGCAGCAGAGGTATGGCAGTCTGCCTGGAGAGCTTCACATGTTTGATCTGGACTGTGGCTCATACAGCTCTGGACTGGGACTGTGTTTGTCAGAAAACAGAGATGGAGCGCGTGGAAGAATGAACGTGTACGTGTCAGAGATCAAACCAGACGGGGCTGCTGCTGCAGATGGTCGGGTCAGAGTGGGAGATGAACTACTGGAGGTGAGAACCACCTCCTGAACTCTGACTGAACAACAGAAACTTTTCACTTGGCCATTCAAATTATTCCAGACTTTATGCTGTATATATTTTTTATTAGAAAGCAAACCCATTCAGTTTTTTCTATAGGTTGTTGATTAAAAGTTACCATGAACAACTTCTGTCACTGGTAGCTACCATAAAATATTTTATTGAGGTTTGATTGTAACAAAATTTGAATTGGTCAAGGCTTATAATATTTTAATTATCCAAATAGTATTAGTACTAAAAATAAATAAAGGAATTATAGTATAGTAGCACATTTTAATACTACTAGTCTCTTATTTAAGTTTTTTTTTTAAATATACACGTATAAATTAAATATATATTTTTTCAAGTGTTACCATTGTACACACTGTTTTTTTTTTTGTGATTGGTTTATTGATTAAATTTGATAATATTGTCTAGCCTTTCTCTTTATAATTCTATTAATGTTACATGTATGTGGCACATATGAAAGTTATAAAACATGGTATGTAGATTTGAATTAGTCTGTGAGTAATAAAGGACAATGTAAAATGTTACAGTTGCCCCCAATCTTCTCAACATAACTAAAAGAGCAAAACTCGTGAAATATGTCTCTTATCAAAAGTTGAGGTTTTGTCTTCTTCATGGTAATGTGTATATTTTGCAGATAAATGGACAAGTGCTGTATGGACGCAGTCACCAGAATGCAACAGCAATCATCAACAATGTTCCAGCTAAAGTTAAGATTCTGCTCACAAGGTGAGACTTTTTCTCATGAATGCAGACTAACACATGCATTATAAATAATATACTCATCATGTACTGTAGGTAGCCTATGTATATTATTACTGTGATGTCCAAAAGTGTGAGATCGAGATGAATGTAAAATTTTAAATAGAGGAAGAGATTCTGCAATATTTCTAGACCAGATCAAATGCATAGTGCCATGAAAGAATTTCAATTCAATATTTCACTAAAAATTTTATACTGATATTTGTCATTTGTAATGAAAATACTGTATGAAATTTGAAATCAAACTAGAAGTATTTTCACTAAAAGTCTCTTTTTTTTGGATCTTTATGTGTATATGTTTTTTAATTTTTAATTTTCTCGTCAGGAATAAAGATGCACAGAAACAAATGACTACAGGACCAGTAAAGGAGGCAATGGAGCCATTCACACACATACACACACATATAAATAAACTAAAATACTTCTTAAAACAGTAAAAGGCATAATAATTATAGAGCTATGCTCGATTAACAAATCAAATCATTGTCAAAAAAAAAAAACATTCTGAACAAGTTCATTACAATAATTTTGCATAGCTAGCTGTATGTGTCTGACAAGTTCATTGAAATTCTTTATTTAATTATTTAATTTACTCTGAAATACTCTTTAATTTACCACATGTCTGCTTCACTGGACATCTATATCTTATGTCATCTCATGACAGTTTTATCTGTTTAGATGGACAACTGTCCTGTTAAATCTCCTGGCATGCATATGAATATGGTCAGAGAAGGTCAACATTCAGTTTTATCACAGGTAAAACAAATGTTAGACAAACACATGACACAAAATATCTGCCTGCTTCATTCTCATTCTCTTTGTTCTCATGATTCTGTTTGCCGATAGGATGGAAGGATCAGCAAAGAGGATAAACTGAAATCTCGCTCCTCAGAGAGCCTCAACATTGGTCTTCCTGCTCCAGTCAATGCCACATCCAATCATAAGCCTTCCTGTCATCCTGCCAGTCACATGCCCCCCAGCTGCTGTGTTCCTCCATCATCTGGCGTTTCATCAGCTGACTGCGGCTCAACAGCCAATCAGAGCTCTCGCACGGGGCCTCACAGCACTTCTTACTTGGCCCAGTGTTCTGTGAGCTCAGACCCCCTTACATGTCCCATCATAGCTGGCTGTATAAATACTATCGATATCTGCAAGGGCTCCACAGGGCTTGGCCTCAGCATAGTAGGAGGCTGCAACACACTACTGGTGAGAAATTAAAAAGGAAACCGAGTTTATTAGACTTCACAATGTCGAAACTTGAATTACAATGAAGCAACTTGAATGCAAACCTGAATTTTCTTTCTTCCTTGGAACACAAAAGGAGTTTAGAAGAAACTTCACACTGTGTTTTTTTTTTGCAATGAATCGTTATAGTGAATATGGGTCTGTCGTACTGCAAAAATGACATAAAGCAGTTATGCATTATCCAAAGCAACTTAGATTGAATTTAACAAATACATTTTACCTTGGCATTGTTATTGTCATGCTCTAATGGGATCATGCACTATAGCGCAGGTCTTCAGAAGCCGTACAATAGCTTTGAGTGGGAAACTGACTCAATTTAACATCATCACTAATTGATGTTCTTCTTGAAACTACTCTCATTTTTTGTAATTTTTGATTGAACTATCCCTTTAAAGAAATATTCCAGGTCAAATGGGACTTAAATTATGAGATGCTGTTGATTAGTGCAGGAAATAATTTCAACTCATCTATCAATTTAAAAAAAAGTAATTCACTTGCATGCTGACAGAAGGTTTTTAAAACCAGAACAATGAAGTTTGTATTTTTTTTGTTGTTGTTGAAGTGCTTTTAATTATGTAGTACAACAATGCTTATTATTTGATCTGTAAATTTGAGTCTTTTTTCTTTTTTTCTTTTCTTTTTTTTTTTTTTTTTTTTGTGTGGCATTGACAGAAGGCTTGAAATACTCTTGATAAAACGTATTAAATATTCCTTTAAATAAAAAAAGAATTTTGAAGTAAGTTGCAATCACCAGAAATCAAAATGGGAGCAAAATCAATATTCTTTCTTGCCCCACATATCTGGGGCTTTTTCATGTGGAGATAAACAAAGCTTTTGAATTTAAAACATTTAAATATATATATATATATATATATATATATATATATATATATATATATATATATATATATATATATATAAATTTTTTCACTATTTCTAGGTCCATGCCAGCATGTGTTAAAGAATTAACGGTCAAATTTTCAATTCAACTTTCCACTTAAATGCTGACAATATAATCTCTTTCTTTCTTTCCCTTCCTTCCTTCCTTCCTTCCCCAGGGAGTAATAGTGATTCATGAAGTGAACAAGGATGGTGCGGCACACAGAGATGGCCGGTTGTGGGCAGGAGATCATATACTAGAGGTACAGAACTTCAGCATTCACCAGTGAAGTTGAACATAATGTAGTTTATTGATTTCTTCAAAAAGAACTTCCATTGACCCAAAGTGTGCACAAACGTAGTACATAGAGGAACTATCATTACTGTAAACTCATGGCTTAGATTATAAATAATGACATCAACAAGGTACAGTGCACATATTTATGGACTGATTAAACTGAACTGAGTATCCAAACAGGCAAATATTGAATCTACTTGTCCTTTCCAAGGTTCTTTGAATGGCTCTTCTCCATTCTGTTCTCTCCTCCAGGTGAACGGCATTGATCTGAGAATGGCCACTCATGAGGAGGCCTTGAGTGTCCTGCGCTTGAGTCCACAGCGTGTGCGATTGTGTATCTACAGAGACCCTGTGACAGAGAACCACTCCACACACACCCTGCAGAACCACACACCCGAGGACATGTGGGACCTCTTCAGTGTGGAACTGAACTGCAAACCAGGACAGGGACTAGGGCTTTGCATTGTGGGTAAAAAGTGAGTTATTCTAAAGGAATAATTACATTACAGAACTGCACACTATACAGTAGGCCATGAATAATACATAGAATCAAGTGTTTTCAGAATTCATAATTTTCTGCATGTCTTGCAGGAATGACACTGGAATCTTTGTGTCTGAGATAACAAGGGGAGGGGTCGCAGACTTGAATGGAAGGCTGTTGCTAGGTGACCAGATTTTGTCTGTGAATGGGGAGGACATCCGAGCTGCATCCCAGGACTACGCCAGCGCGCTACTGCAGGTGCACCCAAACACACTTCACTCATGAATACAGTAATTAATGCATTTCTTTCAAAATCATAAATAGGACTAATTATGTCCTCTCCATGTGTGTGTGTGTTGCAGAGCTGTAGTGGCTCTGTGTTGTTGGAGGTGGCGCGCTTTAAAGCTTCATCATATGGAGATCAGGTAAACGCATTACACAAGACAACTGGATTATTGCTGCTATGCAGTACTTCTGAACTCTGTGATCTAAAACAATAAATATGCATGTGTTATAATTTAAGAAAATATTTATATTAAAAATATGCTCTGTTTAAGTTCAGGCTATTATGTAAACAATGAACTGAGCTGGACGATGACATTACTGTTTTCTCCAGAGCGGCTATATATAAATTAACTTTTTTACAACAAAAATGAACCATCACTGAACTTACTTAAGCTGGACTATGACGCTATTTTCTTCTTGATCTGCTGTACATCAGAAACAAACAAAAAAATCACTGTAAAGCTGCTTTGAAACAATCTGTAAATTGTAAGCGCTATATAAATAAAGGTGACTTGACTTGACAATGGCAAAACAAATAAACTCCCAACAGAACTGAAATAAAGAGCTTTAGTTAGCCATTGCTCTCAGTCACTTTGAGTTGACATTAGGGTGTCAACTTTTTTTGTTAATGTTGATATATTTAACCATTTATTGTTGTTGTTTTGTTATCAGATTTTTATAATTCTTTCAAATCATGGTGGAGTTAGACCAGCTGATACCACAAAAAGTCTAATATGATCATTACATATTAGAATATATTGTATATCTACATTGTAATAAAAACTAATTTAAAAAAAAGTCATTAAGATTTGTTTTGTTGTTGTTGTTCAAATAAATTAATACTGTTATTCAGCAAGGACGCATTAAATTGACTAAAAGTAAGAAAAAAGACATTTATAATGTTACAAATGATTTCTGTTTCAACTTTCTATTCTTAAAATAATCCTAAAAAAAAAAAATCTTATATAACAATTTCCACAGAACTATAAGCAGCACAACATTGATGATGATAATAAGAAGAAATGTTCCAAATCAGCTGTTTAATGATTTCTGAAAGATCATGTGACACTGAAGACTGAAGTAATGGCTGTTGAAAATTCAGCCTTGCCATCATAGGAATAAATGATATTTAGAAAAAGATCGTTTTTGTTACATTTTTACAGTGTTTTTGATCAAATAAATGCAGCATTGGGTGAGCACTTGGTGAGCCTTCCTTCATTAAAAAATCTTACCTACCCCAAATCTTTTGAATGCTAATGTATGATGGAGATTTAGTCTTGAATCTTGACAAAGTATGCATACCATACACATGCCATACAGTATATACAGCACACAAGCACAACTTATCAGATCTACACGGTGCACAATCTATACGCAGTGTTTGAGAGCCAGTGTTCTATTTTTGTTGTGGCAGGTGGGCGAGGTGGACGCCCCTCTTCTCTCTTCTCTCAGCACACATGACTGTAAGAGCGTCTGTCGCATGATAATTATTCACTATTCAGTTCTATTCATCAGTACCATCAATGAGTTTTCATCTTTTTCCGCAGCTTTGGACGGGAACGTTGACATCAGAACTGTCACCGTTCAGAAGGTGGGTTTGGTTTTCTGAGCACTTTTACTGCCTTAGTAATGAAAGGCATGTTGCTACAGTAACTGTATGATCCAGTAGTAAATATAAGGTTGGTATGATTCTGTCACAGCATGAGTGCGAGTCTGTGGAGTTGAAATTGAGAGACACACTGGGAGATCCAATGATTTACATCTCCAACCTGGACCCTACCACACCTGCAGCACGCTCAGGACTACTGCAGGTAGAGAGAGAGAATGAGAATGCTTGAGACTTTGTGGAAATTGGGCCTGAAAGCCTTCTTTATGTTTCGAAAAGCTTGATGTTGGAGCCAATAGCCTTGTGGGCAGCTCTCCAAAATGTAGAGCACTTGCACTTTGGGAAACATGAGTTTGAGTCCCGGCTTGTGGTTCTTTCCCAGTCCCTTTTCCCTTTTTCTCTTTCTGTGTATAGATAAATTTCCTGGAATTTCTCTATATACCCTCAAAAATAAAGGTTCCGGCATCTGTGGTTCCATGAGAAATCTTTAAAATCCATGGAATCTAAAGGTTCTTAATAGTGGAAAACGTACTTAAGATTATTAAAACCAAGAAAAGAGACGCACTCTTTAGTGTTATTTTAAGAACTATTCACTGAAAAGTTCCTCACTGACACAAAAATGGTTTTTCTATCTCTGCAAAAACTCTTTTTTTGGAACCTTTATTTTTAAAAGTGTACTGTCCTATCCCAATAAAGGCAAACATACCAAAACATCTCATCTAAAAAAATAAAGTGTTGATCATCGGAAACCTCAAGATATACAACAAATTGTATGTACAATACCATTCAGAATTTTGGTGTCAGTAAGTAGAATGAAATTCTAGCAAATGGATGCATACAATTGATTGAAAGTGACAGTAAAGACATTCATAATGTTACAAAACATTTCTTTTTAAACAAATGCTGTTCTTTTGAACTTTGTTCGTCAAAGAATCTTGAAAAAATTGCATTTTTAAATGCATTAAAACAGAAAACAGTTATTTTAAATTGTAATAATATTTCAAAATATTACTATTTTACTGTACGTTTGATCAAATAAAAGTAGCCTGGGTGAGCATTAGAGCATTAGAGACCCAAACTTCTGAATGGCAGTGTGAACATTTGACAAACGAGCTGCTTTTCATACCAGCTTTATTTTATATTACAAAAAAAACACCAAACTGAATACCCTATTCATGGAAAGTGGCAACAACCCACTATTCACAAATAACTGAATTGAATTTTCAGTTGGGTGCCAGAGTCATCAGCATTAACGGTACATCAACAGAAAGTCTCTCAGTCACTGAGGCAAGTTCCCTCCTGAGAAATAGCAGCGGAGCCGTCACACTGCAGGTGTGTATCATCAGACACATATCAAATCATTTCAGAAACAAAACATAATCAAATGTTCAATCGTTGTACACGGAGCTCATCTTTCCATGAATGTCACACTCTGTGTGTTTGATTAAAGGTGATGCCAAGTGGCTGTGCAGATGGAGCTAGCTTCAGTAAAGATCGCTCATCTTTAATTCACTCCTCACCTGGACTCGCAGAAAAGTACACTACCCTCAACCACCAGAGGTACTCCAAATAAATATGTATAGTTTCCAATATAGAAACTGTCAAACTATTCTGAAGTGGACTCCTATTTTATAGGCAATAGTCTCATAAATAATTAAGATAATGGACCCTTTTCACATTTCCGAGGTTCTCAGAAGTGGAAGTCGTCATAGTTCTATAGCGGTGAACAGGAGACAATAGCAAATATAATTTTTCGATTTCCATAAAGATGTTAAATTTGCCGTCACTCCCACAGCTGTTGTATTAGAAACACCTTCGCAGCAGTGTTAGTTTTTTTTTTGTCTGTGAGCCTTCTTCCTTTTGGGTACAATCAAATTTTATATCATATTCCATCTGGGACACTTGGTTCCTCTGATCTATACATTAAATTGTATAAGTTAAAAACAAACAATATCCCAAATTATATTTATTCACCCATTAGTCATATGTAAAGAACTCCAATAAGATTTAGAAAGTCATTTTATTTAACTGCCAGCTGTATCTCAGTTTGCTTTAATTTTCATTCAATATTACACTTTCTATCTGAAAAGTTTCATCACTAAAATGAATGCGGCCCAGGACAATTTTTTAATGTGTGGGTCACTGAGTGTTTTATATCATACAGAACCTTTAGTCAACTACGCTCACATTATGCTGACGATGGCTCGGATTTATGCTAGCATTTAAGATTTATTACTGGTTTCATCCCAACGCTGCTTTCAATGAGTCCATGAAATATATTAAAATTGCCCTTTTTACTGGATATTTCGGAGCAAGTTTGCGAGTGCAGGTCTTTAAAGCCGTGAGACTCTAGAGTCAGCAGAATTTTACACATAGATAAAGGACTTCCCCCTCCAGGGCACCCAGACTATTCAGACAACCCTGTTCAATAGAAATGTTATGCTTGCTTTTCACTTTTACAACTGCACTAAAAGATTAATCTTTGCCCTGTTTTCCAGTAGGGTGTCTCTGAAAAAAAAAAAAAAAGGGTTTAATTCTATTTGTCTTTTGTGTGCGTTTAAGTTCTCCTCAGTTCCAGACTATCACTCTTGAACGTGGCTCTGCTGGGCTTGGCTTCAGTATTGTAGGAGGATTTGGCAGTTCCCATGGTGACTTGCCCATCTATGTCAAGAACATATTTCCCAAGGTACATAAGAAAGAGCTAGAAATTGTGAGTTGAGTAAATCTATTGACTGCAGTCAGCCACAGAGATCAATACATGTCCAAACACACGTCCAGTTTGCATGAATTGCAGCATGTGCACGACACACAGTCCTCTGACTGAGAAAGGAATGTTATTTGTGTATTTGAGCGTGAAGTGTTTGTGACAGTGCTGTTTCCGCAGGGAGCCGCGGTGGAGGACGGACGTCTGTGTCGCGGTGATCAGCTGCTGACAGTCAACGGACAGAGTCTGGAGGGTGTCACTCACTCTCAGGCTGTCGAGCTCCTTAGACAAACTAGCGGGACGGTTACTCTACAAGTACTTCCAAAAAGACTACCGACATGCTGATAATGTCACGCAATGTCACTTTCCCTTGTCGCGACGATTCTTAGACCTCAAGGAGCAGATGCATGATTGATTGTTAAACACAGAGGGAGACAGATTCTACAAGCTGTATTTCTCAGAAAACATCTCCCAAAATGTAGTCTTTTTAAAAAAGTATTTCAGATAAAATGTGAATCTACATAGTGTGTAAAGTGGGAGAAGCCAATAGAGATTAGTGCTAAACCAGTGGTTCTCAACCAGGGGGCCGCAGGATGACATATTATTAATATTTTTTAATATAAATAATATTATTAATATATTAAAGGGGTCATGAACTGCATTGTTTTATAATGTTTCCTGGGGTGCACTTATAATGTTAGTATGATTTTTACATAAAAATGGTCATAATTTAGAAATAAAAGGCATTTTTCCTAGCCTGATTTTAGCCCTCTGATTTGAACGCTCTGTCTGAAAGTATGCTGTGAGACGTCAGTGTAAACGCCCACTGTTGTGATTGGCTAACATCTTTGCTTGTGAAATAGCTAAGCATCACATGTGGAACTCTCTCGAAAACTTGTAGCACATTTTTACTATTACAGCTCTCAAAGTTAACTAATCGTGAAAAGTGTTGATTTGTAGCATTATATTTAGATTGTAAAATGTTGCAGTGGATGGGTATTGTAGCCGATCACAGACATGTTGAATGCATGAATAAACTAGTGATTCTTCGCCTCATATACCCTATTCCTTGTTTGTTATATGTCGCTTTGCCCTGTTTATAAAATGTGCTATTGTTGATCTCTTGCACTTCATGAAATTGCACTGTCGATTGATGCTCTAATGTAATCTCGTTGTATCATAGCAATGCCAATAAATTATTATTATTATTATGAATGCAGAACATGAATCATTACAACTTATTCTGCACTCTCGCAAATGCTTTTATCATAACTAAAAGTGCAGTCACGATGTAAATAAGAGATTTGTTGATTCTAACGGGAGTTTTGGCGAGAGTCCGGAACTCGGTCACTGATAAACTCGCACTGTTTGATTGACAGCTCCAGCGATTGTAAAGGGAGCGTTCTTTGATCGCTTTCTATATATAATTTAATCACAGTTTAAATAACAGAATATTTATATCCTACTAAGAGAAACAATGTGAAGTTGACCATTTAGTCACTGGTTTGATTTACTGACACATAGACAAAGAACATCTGACTGTGCATGAATCATTACATATCAGAAATCACTGGTCACAGATCAGGCATTAGAATTAACACAGTTACTTGCATGTTGTCACATTATCGTCGAGTCCATATCGTAAAAGCAAAGTCTGCACCGAAATTGCGACTGATATACCAAAGAATCCACAGTGAAATGTACCGAATACATTAGCATTAGGATTGTCTGGAAGGTAAAGTTATTTTCAGTCCAGTGATCCTGTGCTCTTCTCTCTTCGTCATCTCACTAACACGCCAGTGGGCAATGAAGTATTAGGCGTTTATTATATATATTTTTTATTTGCCCTTTATTTAACCAGATACAACTTTCTGAGATTAAAAATCTCTTTTACAGAAGTGACCTGGCCAAGATGAGCAGAACATTATCAAAAAAAGTAGTAGGCGTTGATTTTCTCTTTCACCTATCTATGACGTCATAAATAGGCACTTTCCACAAGTCATTTTCTGAGACTGGTTTCCAATAAAAGCTGTTTTTGGACTAACAAGGAAGTTTTCATTTTTGAAACTTACAGGATATTCTTATAGTATGATGACCTCTTACATGTCAAAAGCTCTAGGAAAATTGGATTTCTCAATTCATGACCCCTTTAAATCTTACTTGATTTAAAAAGCATACAATCAAAATGTAAACTGGAAAAAATGTCTTTTCCCTCAATAAATGTTTTTTTGAGGAAGAAACAAGAAACTTTAAATTGCTTTAAACTTTAAACTCAAGAAACAAGAAAATTTTAATTGTGGATAATTTATCCTCATCAAAGAGGTTGAGAACCACTGTGCTAAACGAGCCGAGTCTTTGACACATACTACATATCAGCTGTCTTTTTTACTGTAGTGCTTCACTACATAGATTTGTACCATTGTACATTATTTTTCAGTCTTCAGTATGAGTTATATGAATATAACTGGCATAGCTTATGGCATAATTAACTCTGAGAGCTCACATTAAGGATAATTATTTGTAAGTGTGGTTCAGTTGCACATTTAGGTTATCATAAATCATGCAAAAAAGTTTATGAAACTATTTAAAGCAAGACTGATATCATAGAAGTATTTTATGACTGTAACTCATTAATCATAAACATTGTGTTTGCATATGTTGTCAGATGCATTACATGTAAATCAGCACTTCACTGTGTCCATTAGAATGACAATCAACATTTGTCTTTTTCTACTGTAAATTTATCTGTATACAAAATACATAATTTTATTGCTGTAAATAATTGTCTATTAAAGCCTTCATGTTAGACTACAAATTAAGTACTGAAAATATTCTGCAATTTTAACTGCTGTTAAATAAAATACCTGGACCTATGTACTGAGTTGTTTACCCAGATACTGTACATTATATATCAGCAATTTAGCTGTTTTTACCATTCTGCGCCACAACCATATCATCAATACTTGTGATCTGCATCATCAAGAAGAATGAACCATGGAGATAATTATGACAAGCAAACACAATACATCTCTACAACATAATTCTTGTTTTAATTTTTGAAATAGCACACATTAAGTCATTTACAGAATAATCTCTATAACACTATATAAGTCTAGATCCAAAAGTGCTGCCATAGAAACCACTAAGAAAGGTATTATTTATATATCTGCATGTATTCAAAGTAACAAAGGAAAAAAGCAAATATGACATACATATTTACATTGTGATCACTAAGCTGACATGCAGCAAAGTACAGTGGGTGTCCACATCTTTAGTGGAAGAGGGTGTATAATTGTGAACAACAGAAGGTAATATATTAAAATGCTCATGTATTTTGTCATGGGTGTTACATGAGTGAGATGACATTAAGTGCCCTTAATACTATTTACCTTTAAGATGAATATAGCTTTAACGTCATGCGTTAACAGTATGATGCATGTGTCAAGTCTGATATGCTTGATGAATTGTGAACCATATAATGACTTCTGTGAAAATGTGTGGTCCACCCCCAGCACCTGGTCCCCTCTGCTGAAAGCAGCTTAAGCTGAGTGATGGCTTTCAGGAAGTGCACAACTATGACTCACGGACAAAAAAAAGTTCTGTTTATAGAGCTGATGTCATTCAGCCACTCACATCTTTATGAAAACAGAGAGAGCAAGGGTTTCTGTCTCAAACCCTCCTATGTTTATCTCAGTTCTTGGCCTTTCCTTTACCCCTGCCTTTCCCCTTCCCAGAAGCCCCTGGTTTCTCTTGCTTGACGTCTTTTGCTGGTTTGGCTTTCTTCTGCTGAAAGAGTGAAGAAAAAAAAAAAAACTGGTGAATAAAGGTGTAGCATTTTGAGTGATTTATAATGGAATTTTTCCTATATGTAGGCACTGATGGAATATGAAGGCTACTTCTGCATTTTCTGTGCTGATTTTGGGAAAAAGTGTGGAATTCTGTACAATGAATTTGAACACAGTAAAATATGCTATTATTACTAATAAGAGTATAGTACTCTCAGTTGTGCTGTATGCAATAAAATTAGCCCAAATATTTCATAAGTTGTCTCATGTAGTCTCAAAATGATGGGTGTTTGAATTCTGTGGGCTCAGATTCTCTGACAAACTTTACCACTTGCAACAAACTATACTTGTTTGAAAGGATAGTTCACCCCAAAAGGAAAAAAGGTCATCATTTATCCCTCAAGCTCACCCTCATGTTGCTCCAAGCTTTCTCTTTGAATTATCATGACTCCTCTGAAGCCATAACAGATCCGTTTCTCAACTCACTGACTCAATGAACCAGTCACAGTGGTTTAAGAAGATTTGGAATATAGAGCAACTTCTATGGTGCTTTTGTGACCTCTTTTAAAGCTTCAGTCTCTTTGTAAATGTATGAAAAAGAGTGGAGATTCTTCAAAAATTCACCTTTTATGTTCCAAGAAACAAGGGAAGTCATACAGGTTTGGAACAATATGATGACGTAAGCGCTGAAAGCCTAAATTAAACCTGATCATTATATAAAGCGATCATGTCTCTTCAGGATTTATCCACTTATGGATGGATTAAGTTTTTTGAAGCATCAAAGTTTTGGTTGAGTTGACTTTAAATGGAAGGACAGAAATCTAAACTTCATTAAAAATAACTTCATGAGTTTCGAAGATGAACAAAAGTGAAACAACATCAGGCCGAGTATTGATGACATAATTTACATTTTTGGGTGAACTATGCCTTTAAGTGTTCTCCAAATGAGATGTTATTAAATGAACATGATTGGAAAACTGATGTATAAGTCGAAATGAAAGCTACTGGATTGCTGTTTTGATATCTACCTTGATCATTGCATCTCTGGTAAGCCCATTGTCTTCTTCCTCTTCCTGGACCTGAGATTCATTGTCAAGCTCTCCTACAAGCTCAGGGTCAACAGCACCTTTACGGCTTTTCTTAACCACTTGCAAGGAGTACGGCGTAAGATGGGATTCCTTATTGTAGGCTCTTGTAAATGCAGCTTTCACCTGCAGAAATGGAAAAAAACAGAGCTGATGGGGATAAAGTGTGGCATACAGCACCTCCAGATGTTTTCCTGTTAAAACACAATTAACTCAGATGGAGCAGACATCTGTCAAAGCAATGAACTGTCATCTGGACCACCAGTTTCTTGTCCTGGAGGATAACTCTACAATATGCTAAGAAAATCACACACACACACACACCTTGGAGTCTAGCTTAGAATAAGGATCCGGCTGTCCGCCCCATGTGCTGATCTCCATCATGTTATCAACATCCTCTTTAATGATGTCATAATCATCCATGAGCTTCACGCTCTGATTGGCTCCTTCTGAACCTTGGGACTGAAGAGGCTCTAATATTGCGGAGCGCAAATATGGCAGGTAATCCAGATTTATTGCTTCCTTACTACTTAACGTCCTGCAGGATAAGAAATAGGCAAGCTTTTAAGAAAGCGAAAATGAGGTTTATAGACTTCATACTTCAGACATGGAGGAAAGGAGAGGGAGAGAAAAGTGTTTTCTCACTTTAGGCTCATGTGTGAAGCCAGCTCCTGTATGATGCGGCTGTGTTTGCCAGCTGATGAGAACTTGCCCAACCAGCTGGGAAAGGTTGGAAACTGACTCATATAGCCACGCATCAGTTCCCCTGGCAACACGCTTGCATATATTGCCTGGAAATAAATGCACACAGATATATGAACAGTTTGTTGTCACTGATCTATGCAAACAAGTTTGTAATATGTTAAAAATCAGTGCTGTAATATGACTTTATTCATCTTTTCTGCCTCAAAATTCAGGGCCTGATTATTTTGGTGCTGCTACAGCATTCAAAGATGTCGACTGAGGATGTGTAGGTCAACACTGATGAGAAGACAATGGCAGGAAGTATGTTACCTGTGTAGGAAGCAGAGACCAGGTCTGTTTGGAACGGATCTGTTTGTCCACTAAATCTCCATCGCAAATGCTGTCCGCCGTTTTACTCAACAACACCAAATGATTCTTCAGATTTCCCCTGATAAACATCAAATGTCACAATTATACAATCGTGCTTTCATCTGCAGTTAGAATAGACTTTTTAAAATCTTGTGAAACAAAAATGTTTTCAAAGTGTACAAGCTGTAACTGTTGGTGTGAGTTAAGGCTGGCCGATGCATAGAATATAATATAGATAGATTATAGATTAAGATATTATTGCAATAATTTTGCTGGCAAGATACAATTTGTGAATACTGCAGTAATGTTAAAAGTTTAGCTTATTTTTCTATAGACAATTTTATCTGTAAAATGTCAATTTTGTATGTCAAAATAGATCTGTGCATTAAGTGTAAATACAAACTAATAGATCTGCATTTGTTCTACATAATGTGTAATTTGTTTCTTTGTTCTTCAAAAAACGTCTAATTTTGTTTTGTTCTGCATCAAACATTTTATCTGTTCTATTCACATTATGTATTTTTCATGGGGATCAAATTAAAAAGCAAATGTATTGGGATGAATATTGAATATCTTCATAATTTGGGAAAATATAGTGATTATCTATTGTGTATATGTCTAAAACTCACCCTGCGGCAGCTGGTCGGACATGCAGATAGTTTTCTTGGACAAATAGTGGTGCTAAAGAGTAGTCATGAAAGAAAAGGTCTGATTTGTCAATCAAAGACATGTGGGCGGTTTCATCTCCTGAAGTAAACACCTTCCGGCACACATCAAATGGACCCTGCATAATAACACACAGATATTGTCATTCTATACAGTCTACTCATGTCATCAATGAGCCCATGCTCATAAAGTGTGCATAATGTGTTTAACAGTGTGCGCATGTACCAGTTTCATGTCTTTCTTAGCGTTGATAGCATCAGCTTTGGCCTGGTCATAGGTCATGACTTTGTCTTTAGCCGACCACATGCAAAGATTGTGCAGGATCTAGATGTAGAAATATAATAACAAATGTTGCAGTGTAAAACACAGGCTTCTATAGTAGACACTGAACCAGTGATGAAAGGCAACACATTTGTTTGTTAACATCATACCTGTCGAATATCCTGATTGGACGCCAGGATTACTTCATTCAGTGCTGGGGGTGGGATCTTCAGACCCTCTTTGAAAGCTATAGACATCATAGCCCCCTGATTGGGCAAAAAGGCAGCTTAAACATTTTTTAAATATACTTTACATAATAAGTGTAATATTTACTAAAATAAGATTTTTTGGCTACACTTTTATGTTAAAGCGTCCTTGGTAAAGTGTAATTACACAAAGTACTGAGTAATAAACTAAAAACATGTACTTACTGTAAGGTTAACTGCTTGTAATTATGCATATTTTACGGTTATTATTACTTTAGTAGGTACATGTAACAAGTGTAACAAATAGTTGTGTGTAGTATCAGTGATGATACATTTTTCAGCAATGATATAAAGTAGGGTTTAAAACCAGTGAAAATCTGGGATTTATTTTTATATAAATATTGTAAATGTTTCCAAAGGATCTGATGCAAAATCAATGAGAAATACTTAAGTTTCTGCAATATTTCTAGTTCACTAATTAAATGAGCAAATGTGTGACACCGATCAACAGTGATTGAATCTGTCAATCATTTCAAATGCCAGTGAGTACCTTGATCTGCTCAACACGGGGTCTCTGAAACCGCAGGTCGTAGCAGTAGTTGGCCAGAGAGCGGATCTTCTGATGATTGCGGTCATTACACATGCAGATGATGGGAATCTTTGACTGCTTTATCAGACCAATCATCTCCTATGTGGGTCAAAGGGCAAAGCACAAGTGTCAAGAACCACAATAACTCTCTGAATACACTGGTGTTCACTGTTCAGAATAGCATACTACTCTTACCAAGACGGCACTATGTAATATATACACTGTGTAAAGTATATACATTTTATGTATGCACAGAATACCCAGATGACCAACTATATTTGCTCAAAATGAGCAGTATTCAACAGAGTTTACTGAATGGATTACTGTATTCTACATTGCAATGACTTGACCTTTTATTTCCCCAAATCACCATTTTTATTTGTATCTATGATGCCAGGGCAATGAGAAGTAGAATTATACAGTTTGAAATATTTATTGTGGACAAAGCCAACCGTTTCACATTCTATTTTTAAACCTTGTAGGCAGTATATAATATATACTGAGCTAGTGCTCCATTCCACACAGCCACTGAACCCATAAGTATTTGAACACCATCATGACCATTTCTGCTCCTTGAGCACCACCTCTGGTAAAGAGAGACAATGCAATTGAATGTGAGTGTATGTGTCTACCTGTATTCCTCCTCTGTCTTCATTTCCTGCCATCCCGTCCACCTCGTCCATTATGAGGACATGTTTACTGCTCACTGTCTGAGATGCACCTGAGACCATTAAACACAAAAACATACTGTGTTTATATTATAATCACCAAGTTTAACTCCAAGCCATTTTACAGATGCTACCTGCTGAATTAGCTATTAATTAAGCGAATTACCGGTATAGAAGTTCTTAATGCTGGTGTTGTTGAGGGATTCTGCGATCACTTCCTTTAAGCTGTTCTTACTGCGGGTGCAGCTCGCATTCATCTCCACGTAGCTGTAACCCAACTCCTACAAGCACATATGGAACTCTATTAATGCTTTACCCAATGCAACGAAACTGTAAAACAGACACAGCATTTACAATCATTCACTAATGACTTAATCCTTGACCCAATGCTAAACACTTTTCGCTAAACGATTACACAGACTGTTTTTGAAACACAGTCAAACTAAATGTTATGCTATATGTATTTATGAGTGAGACTGAACTGACCTCACAGACGAGAGCAGCAGTTGTGGTCTTCCCAACACCAGGAGGACCAGATAACAATGCAGCCTTAAATCCAGAACCATCATCTTTACTCCCAAACTTACCAAATTTGGCTGTTTCACACAGAGAGAGAAAGAGAGAGAGAGAGACGCAAAAACAATGACATTTGTGACAACGCCAATGACAACAAACAGAGCATTTGAATAAACACATTCTGTATGGTTGGAATGGCATGCACCATTAAAATAAACATTATACTGTGACTCTGAGTGTAAAATCTGCTGCATATGCTCATGGTCAAGTCACAAGTGCACTGCATTATAGGAAACTGTACTCTGGTTATATAATGGAAAAAGTAGAACTGATGTATTATAAGCATACAGAACTTGCATACTGGTAGTATGCCATTCCGACACGGGTAGTTGACATGAAATTGAGCAGATACAGCAGTATGACATGCTAGACTCTATATAAACCATCTAAAACAACATTTACAATTCTTATCTTAAACAATTAATATTACCTTATATTAATTGAAAGACTATATGGAAAATTAGTAGTACTTTAAAAAAATGCATTTGTCATACTATGGGACCATTTCAAATTAACTAGTCAAGTTGAAAAACTATTAAAGATAAAAATAATATACACATTTCCTAATCCATATTTTTTTACGTAAAATCTTGATCATAGGTTATATGTCAGTTACCCAAATATCAACAGTCATGTGAACACATTAAGAAGAACAAACTTTAAATACTGACGTGGTGCTTTTGTATTGCTGCTGTGATGTGTATGCCAGTTCTGTAACCAACGCAGAAGCTTGTTGGCACAACTCTGATCCCCCTGCTGTCCAATCAGGTTCTTCAGACTGCGGGGGCGGTACTTATCCACCCACAACAGGCTGCTCCCATCATTCGGTGGGGTAGAGTGGGATACAGGGGATGCTGTCTTGGTTTGATCATAGCTCAAACTTTTTTTGACCTCTGAACGAGACGCCCCACGTGTTCCAGATTTAGAGGCAGAGCCAGGCTTAGACCTCCGCTCTGAAGGGCTTCTCTTGTTGGGACTGGGCCCTTGTGGTGTGGCCTTCTTGGCTGGAGGAGTGGGCTTGCCTCTAGAGTTTGGAGTCCTTGTTTTAGAGGATTTATTCTAGAATATTGAAGATAGACAGACAGCTCATCACAATATGGGGAAAAAACGGACATACTTTGTATGCGTTATTTAGTTTTTCTGCAATGTATATTGCGATATTAAAAAATACAGAACACTTTGACCAGATCAATTGAATAGCTATATATGGAAATAATTATTGATTGGGGTGATTTCCTTATTCCAAAAATAATATTTAAAAGCTGAAAATTTACTTTTTACATTGAAGACTTTGTGGGTATGAACCATCTATTTAAGGTTTTGGTTAAAACTGTAAACATTTGGGTGTTCAAAATAATGGTATACCAATATTCTGCCAAAATAAAAGGTTGAGGATTTGATGAGAAAAGCACAAGGCTTTGAACACAACAAGGGAAGAATTTAAAGACTTAAATATTTGTATTGTAACTCAAAGTGTTAGTTGGTTCTTGTAAAGAGTGAACTCATGTGTAAAAACACCCCTAAAAGTAAGCATTTCCATTAGCAATAGAGTCTTTGTTTTTTGTGTCTGGATGTCTCAGTAGTAGCAATACGACACATATTCATATAAAATGTCACCCTTCACAGTATGACTTTGAATAAACACCAATACCGTATACCATATACGGCAATATCGATTTTATTTTGCTAAATATTGTGAGGCTCCAGTGGACAGTGAGTGCAAGTGAAAGAACAGGAGGGTTGATGGGAGCTACTTTACCTCTGCCTCTGCCGCAATCTCGTATTTAGACTTCTTGCCTGGTTTGGTTCTTATGAGTTCCAACAACTCATCTTCATTAATGATCTTAGTGCCAAAACTCTCCGCCTAAAGGATAGACATTGAAGTTACATTAGCACATAATGTTACAACAACTAAAAATGTAATTAAAAGGGTAATTTATAAATATATAGAAAAAAATATATATACAGAACACTCAAGTTCAAATAAAGAGAAATATAAAAATTAGGACCTTCTCAGTCTTTGAAGCTCCACTGTCTCGTCCCAGAACAAGGTAATTGGTTTTACGGCTGACGTTTCCTGTGACTTTGCCGCCATATCGCTCTATTAATGACTTAGCGTCATCCCTCTCCATAGACTCTAACACACCAGTCAACACAAATGCACAACCCTCCAGGCAGTTCTCTGCTCCCTAAAACAGGTACATAATGATTAAGCAGCTTAAAGGGGCTATATTGTAAGAATTTTCATGTATTAATCGCTTTTTTATTGCCAATGTATAAAGCTTGTAGACTGATTTTTGTGTGGAGAACGTTTTCCGGGAAAATCAAAAGGATTGTGACTTTTACGTGCCTTCCCGAGAGACTCTTCAGTTCTCTACAGCGAGAAAGTGTGCAATACTAGCTAATGTTAGCTTAAAGATGGAGGCCACTAACGTCAACAAATGCACAGCAACAAATTAAAATAAAAAAAACTTTGCTGTTTCAAAGTAACAGTGACATGAACAATGTTAGAGGCCGTTCAAACAGAATGCGTTTTTCCATTCCACTGCGCAACTTTTTTTGGAGTAGCATATCAAATTAATGAAAGTATGAAATATACAAAATCTTATATAAAATCCTTTAGTTTAAACATGCTCATATAAATAGCCTTTATATAGTTGTTATGTTTGTTTAATATTTGTTCTGAGAATAGACATGATTTTCTGCATTTTCAGCGATTAGAATATAGTAGAAAGCTTACTAAATGTTTATCATAAAATAGCGCTAAGACCCAGAATCTGCACTACCTAAATGTACGGTCAGGAGCAACTATTGCTTCTAAGCGAAGAATGAAAAAGAACTTCGCCGGGAGTATATCAGGGACTTGAATCGCGTTCAGTCTCTTGTACATTACGGAGTGTGTGCACAGGCAATAGTTGCTGGCTGCAGTTCACTTAATGGCCACTAGTGTCACTAATAACAGGAGTTTCTGAATTCTACATATAGCCCCTTTAAAGGTCAAGTATAATTTGATTCCTGAAATATATTCATAAATAGCAATGAGATGATAGGCCTTCAGTTGTCAACATGAGTGGTTTAGGTGTTTTTACCTGTGGTACCTCTTTAGACCCCAGAGCTCGTGGTCCTTCTCTGTTCAGAAAGTTACGGTAGGCTGATGAATTTGCCCGTTTTTTCTCAAGATCCTCAGGACTTGTTTTCTGAAATATTAGAGACAAAGGTTTGCTCACTAGAGGTTTTCAGGCCATATTTATAGAAAAGCATTGTATAAATACAAAATAAAAACTTAAAAGACCCTTAAAAAACACAATTACAAATCTTACATTGTCATCTCGAATATCTTCTAATATAAAACAATCCTGAATTAAGCAGCATATGCAAATGGAATACCTCTGGTTTTGTTGGTGAAGTTTTACTGGGTTCACTTTTAGGTGTGGAAATACTTCTTGATTTTGTCATTCCCGTGGAAACACTTCCTGTTTTGGGCGTAGCTGCCTGCTCTGAGCTAACTGGTGAGATGGGCTCTTTCTTAGGAGAGATCTTAATTTTCTTTTCACCCCTTTTCCTTTGCTCGTCCTCTTCATCCTGTCGTTTTTTCATCTGAGCCAGTTTGGAGCTGGTCTTCACAGGACTTGTTTTAGGCGATGGGTCCTTTTTAGGTTTGGTGTCTAAGGCAACTGCCTGAGAGCTGCTCTTGGAAGGGGATAAAGAGTCTACCCGAGCCTAGGAAACAAAAAGAATTGTGTAACAAACCAAAAAAAAACATGGCTTCATTGGCCACACCACGTGATTTTTGTGGACATTTGATTTATGGACACAAAAGGTTTTCAAATATTAATAAGCAGTAAACCTGTTAAAATATTATTTTCGTGAAAGAATAAATTATGAATAACTACTTGCATGTGTATGTTTACTATGCATATTTAAATCAGAATGAGACATAGAGTTAAGACAAACTATAGACATGTATGCAGCTCACTAACCTTTTTCGGTAAGGGAGCTTCATCCAGCATGGCTAATGTTTTTGCAAATTCCTCATCATCATGAATCTGCTTTTCCAACTAACACAAAAAATACACACACAAACAGGTTCTGCATTACGCATTTATACATACAGAAAATTAACAATTTCTCCATGATAATAAACTAGATATGAAAAAGTGACTACATAAACAAGCATTTTCAGATTAAGGTATATTCTATATGAGCCTTTATTCTGAATGAAGATTCACGTTTACATGCTCTTGTGGAAATCTCTTGTGCTTGACAATTAGTTCAATTAATTTTTAGTAATTCTGAATTATAATTCAGCTCATTAATTCTGATCTAATATAGGTGCATTATCGTGCATTTGTCATGTGTCCTAAACCAACCTCAATGTCTTCATCCATCTGAAGTTCTTTTGCAATGGCTTCATCACTGAGCGACTCGTCAGTTTCCTGTGTGGGCTGGACGAGACCGAACACTGATGAGTTTGAATTTTTCAACACATTAAGCGCACACGCAAACACACACTTTTATTCACTCTCTTTACTCACTGCCTTCCTTTTGGCGCTGGTACTAGCCACCATTTTCTTCTCTGACCTCTGAACACTTGAGCTCCCAAAGAATGCCATTACTGAGGTGGGCTTCAGTTTAGGTGGGGTTGGTGTGACCTTTGTTGATACGGTGGGCTGAGAACTCTTCACACCTCCCTTTGAGATCGTGTTTGGGGATTTGATTGGAGATTTATAAGGGGAAACTTTCCCTTGTTTTTCTTTTCCTGAATTTGAGACCTTCTTGCCTTTAGCCGTTCCATTTTCTTTGGGTCTGTGCTGTTTCAGAGTCAAAAATGTATCATCTGAATCTGGAAAAATAAAACAAGGACAAAGAAAAAAAGGAATACAAATTGTGATATACAAGTCATATTCACAGCATTATATTATACATGAGGCAATTTGCTCGCTGACTCCCTCACCAGAATCAGACACGAAAGTTACTGGTTGTTTCTTCACTGTGGGGGCAGGTGTCTCTTTAGTGCTCTTTTTGGTCTTCTTCTCCTTCTTGTCTTCCTCAGAGTCTACGATAAGATGAGAGAAATATTGTAATATCAGATTCCAAGACTGTCAAGGAGATGTTTTTTTTTTTTTTGGAAAAATATTTAGTTTCTATTAAGTTAGATTATTAAATTTTTCCCAACTCATTAGAGTACTGTATTTATTTACTTTAATGTAATTTTTATTCCAGACAATCAAGCACTTCCTTGCAGCCCCCTGTTTGAAAACCCCTGGTCTAGGGTATTTTTCAATCCTTAATAACCACCATGTCTTAACATAGTGAACATAATGGTCATCATAATTGTACCAATACTTGATAAATGCCTTTTACACACCTGAATCAATTATGACTCTTTTCTTTCGTTTTCCAGTGGGTTTCTCATCCGATTTGGGACTTTTGACCTAAAGAAAGAGAAAAAGAGTGATTGTATAACACTGCAGGATGCATTAAACATCAGAATGCAAATTCATGTTAATAAAGAGAATATGAGAATTAACTTATATTGTAGGTGCCATCTCATATGAATAGATATATTAATAGATATAGTACAATCACACACCTGTCACGAAAATAAATGACAAATGTACATTAGACCGTTGTTCTACCTTAGTTTTTGATTTCTGTTTCTTCTGTTCTTCATCAGTGCTGATGCTTTCATTTGAAGGTTTGGGCGCCGCAGGTTTGTTGGATACAAAAAACCTCCGGATGTCCTGAAATGAGCATAAGTGAATTAAAAAAATTAACTATTAACTTTTTATGCAGTTTTACATAAGTTTCATTACTAATATCACATGTTCTTAAACGTGCTGCGCAGAGCAACTACCATAGAAACCCCAGGCTGAGTTTGTTCAGTTGCATATTTACATTTCAAAATTGACAATAGCAAACAGGACGCAGGTGCTTCGTCGATACCAAAAACACAAACATCTGTACTGTATTGTTATACAGTAACACAACAGCTCATATTGGCCTGTCTCTGTTGGGATACAGTCGACTTGGATCGTTAAGTTCTCCACACTTTTTAAATGCTTAAATGTTGCTCGACCCAGACGTAAACAAATACTCTCGTGATACTAAATGACGTAAACATGGACTGCCAAGTTCATGAATAGCCTTTGTATGTTTTCTTCTTTTTGTAGCTCTTGTCTAAACTAACGTTAACACCTAAAGGCTGCAAGTTTGAGCTAACTGCTCTTTCTTTATCCAAACAGCCTTATTTACTGCATTGAGCTCGTCTCTGATTGCATCACTTTTTATATAGATGGTGCATTAATAAGGCCACTCACCATTTTTGAGCATGTGTCAATATCGTTTCTTTATTTTTAGACAGATTGCGGGACAGTAGTGCTTCTCCAGTCTTCTTTGGCGCCAATGATACTCAACGAAGGCGCAGCGTGATGACGGAGCGCAGATGGAGGAAGAGAGACAAACGCGCGGATCAGATTCGGCTAGTGTGTTCTGTGTTGATATTCCACATTGTAAAATACAATAATAATTCAGTGCAACAAATATTGTATAACAAACTAAATCATACTTAGAGGTATCGTATATGATTGTTTATAAAATATATATATATGCTATTATTAGAAATTCATTTGAATGAAAACTGCTTTCTGTAAAGATGAAAATGAACCTGAAACTTTTTGACCCCAAAATATATACAATCCTTGTGCGAGGGATCTCCATCCTCAAAATTTTAAAAGGCATCTGTTGTTTCTGTATAAACATCCAATTATTATTTTCTTTTTTTTGTAAATATATAAAAATATAATAATTATTATGCAAAAAAATATTTACTTTCTATTTGGTTAATAAGTGCATTTCTTACACATAATAGCACTGTAATGTTAGATGTATGTATGTATATATGTAAATATGTTTATTTACTCATTTAATCTTTCTTATTTAAATGTAATTTTTGTTTCTCTTATTTATTTTAATCTTTTGATTCATTTCGTGTTGTTTTTCACGAAAACAATGTTTTTCTCTATACATTTCCAGACATTTTGTTCTGGAATTTAAGTCTCCATAGTCTAAATATGTATGTTCAAAACATAAATATCATCAAATCATTTACAGATTATTTATGAAACATTGCTTTTCACGATATTAAATGATTAGCTAACACACACAAATTTGACTTTTTTTGACCTGCACAATTTATTTGCAGTTATCTCTGTTTCCTGTTGAAAATTACTGGTCACACCAATCAAGAGCCATCATAATTCTCAATGTATGAAATAATTATTTGCACACAATAAATAAATATATATATATATATGTGAGTGTGTGCTCCACCTCCGCTGTAGGTTAGGGAAATATCCACCTGGGTTAAGTAAAGCATTTACATGCTGATCCCATTGACGTTTACTCATTCTGAGTAACCCGACTACTAGACCTGTCCATCTTCAATTTTGAACTGCCAACATTGCAAATAAAAGGTCATTCTTGAAGAATTAGGTAATTCAACAGGTTAGGCCCCCGTGTTAGATGCATAATAGTGACATCTACCACATTAATGCATTCAGGGGCCATTTGTATTAAGTAGCTCAGAGTAAATTTGTCTTTAGTGTGAGACAGTCATTTTAGTCTCATTCCTAAGTATGATTCATAAAAGTTTCTGTGTTCAGTCTCAGCTCCTAATTTATTTAAGAGTACTGGAGAGGTATCCTAATCTAGTTAGTAACAAGATGGCAGCAGAAAAGTGGAGATTGAAAACCTAAATCTTGCTTTTAGCTTAATAAATAGCTCCTACTCTTACTAAAAAAAGTCAAACATTTTTAGGTTCTTTACATTTGGGCCTTGGTCTGTTTTGACATACACAAATAAATAAATAAAAACCTATTGGTTAGATTTTATCCAATACTTTTGTAAAATATTTAAACTAATGGGACTGAATTTCATTGATAAACAGGAAAATGCACACCCATTGATGAACCATTGCAGCATAAAAAGTTCTTCATTTGAAACTTAATGTTTATGCAAGTAAAATAAATTTTGTTTGAAAACATTCCACAGTAATATTGATGCTACTTATAAATTTGGATTGTTTTTGAACAGTTATGACTTTAAAATGTAATCATTATAGTACCATTGAAAACTTTGCACATTCATTGAGAAGTTATTGATCAGATACAATATGGTTTTAGCTTTAAAAAAAGTCATGACTAAGCTTTATAATAAATAGATTACATCAGCCCACATTTTGCTACACACAAGAACCCCTTCACATCTACCATAACCAGTCACTGATTTATGATTAAATTGTGCTAACAAAAACACTTGCACAAGTATATGTTGTTGAAAAATGGGAGTTGGTCTTTATTGACAGATTTTACAGACTAATTTAGTCATCTTGCTGTTCCACCACTGTGCCCTTCTCACTAACATAGATCCCATCAAGAAACTTCCGGATGTCCTTCTTCCTCACAGTGGTGGCCTGCTGGATCAGTGCAGCTGATGGGAGAGGGAAATAAAAAAGACAAGACAAAAACAATTGTAAAGACAAACCAGTTTAAATGACATGGTGGTGCACCCAAGAACTCCCATGTGCTGTAAGAGCTATACAGAAATCAGTCGTGTAACATGCAAACCTAGCCAGTTGTTAAGCTGTGGACTAAAACGTTAGAAGTATTCTCATGCTTGGATCAGTGAACGTGCAATAAAGCCCTATAAAAGATGGAGTGAAGTAAAGCTGTTTGGTGTGCAGGAGATGGTTAATTCATTGTAAACATCGCATCATTTGAAATTTGGCACATTGGCAGAAATGACACATGAAAACTGACAACATAGAGACATGTTCAAGGACAAAAAGCAGGAAAACTAGCACAGAAAAGAGCCGATACAAAGGCGAGGGGCAGCAGCGGCTTCTGTCGCCCTGCACGGCGGTCTCATTCTAACCTCTCGTGTTCTCTACGACTCCGACTCCACTACAGTGCCCTTCTCAGAGACGTAAATACCATCCAGGAACTTTCTGATATCCTTATTTTTCACTGTGGTTGCCTGCTGGATGAGGGCCGCTGAAACAAGAAAGGCTGGGGAGGTGAGGCATGCACACACACTAGACTTACATAACCACAGTCTCTCTCACACACCACCCAATCAGGAACATTCTCTTCAATCACAATGCAACCAAGGGTTAAGGATGTCAGGATGGAGGAAAGGAGGCTAAAATTGTCCAATTCAGAAAAATCGAAACGATACAGATATATCAGGACCAGCAGGTAATGGCAAATTAACTCTGAGAGGAAACAGGGATGTTCGGGTCTAGCACAGACAAGGTGAGGGAGGGTACAGCTTAGGCTTAGATTTAAGGGTTATCCCGACGAGTCCAGTAAAGGAAGAAAAAACATTTTATATAAATTAGGACAAACAAATGGCAAACAAATAAATAAGAGGCTGTCACTTTTGATCATTTGTTTACTCTTGGATTTTTTAATGCTTTAACATCTTAACTCGCATAATAAACAGTGAAATACATGAATCCTTACGCTCGTCACCACCGGGCCATCACCTGTCTTTATAATATGGTCTTGTAAATGCAGTTTACTTGCATTGCCAGGTTATTGATTTGCATGTAAACTGGTCATTCAGATTATTTCAATAAACTGTTATCAGCATACTGGTGTGCATGTACGCTCAATCACAAAAACAACATCTTTGCGCACAATACTAGGATTAACTAAAATACTGTGACAGAAACCAGAGGACCTTTTAGTGAATCCAAGTTGTCTTTGTTAATTTGAATTGAATTAATTTGCTAACAGAATTCATAGACCCTTTAATGGGCAAACAGACCATCATGTGGTTTAAAATAATGCAAACCACTCAATTTCAAGGAGATATTGAGTTGTATGCATCCCTCTAGTCATGATTATAGGTTGGCACAGTACATCTTAAAATGATGCTCACCTGAGTTTGACACCAGCTCAATGTCATTACCCTCCAGAATCAGCTCGTCTTTTTGAGCAGCAGACACTGCACACGCCACACCTGCCAAAAAAACAACACCTTAATTCTGTAACCAGGCATGTCTGCAGCAGAATTAAGGGGTTTGTGATGACAGACATTACACCAATTCAAACGAAAAGCCTTTCCACATACCTGTCCTCATGCGAACACGGCGGACGTACTTCTCTCCCAAGAAGTTCCTGATCTCCACCAAAGAGCCAGTCTCCTGGATCACCACGTTAATGGGGAAATGGGCATATACAGATCGCATCTTGTATCTGAAGCCCTAGAGAACAAATGAAACATGCATTACATCACATAGTCCATATCTTTTCCTCTTCAATATAACTAGAATGAGATTATAGGGGAGGACACTAAAACAGTGCTTTTAAAGCTGCTTTAGACAATGAACAAAGAATTGAGTATGAATGTACCAAAATCAAGTTTACTTACCAGGGTGACCCCCTTGATCATGTTCTGGACATGACTGCAGATGGTGCGGACTGTGGCCAACTCCTTCCTGTTACCCCACCACTTATCCACACGCAGCTAAAACAAACAGATCATCCACTGAATTCCACACAAGTTAACAAGATATGTTTACTTTACATGCACGCATTTGTCGGAATTAATCTAATCTGATTTCAGATACTGATTCACATTTGTTTACGTGTGCATCACATGTATTCAGAACAAAACTTCATTGTCAGTGTCACCTGAGCTACTGCAAGCATAATTGACCGGTAAGCCCCTCCGCTCGAACGCAGATGAGCCAATGGCAGTTGAGTATAAGTTGCACGGGATCGGAACTCGGACATCTTTAGGTTTCAGCCATAGAGAAACATTGGAAGATCCAAAGCTCTCATCGGTTTTATGCTACAAAAATAGTAAAACAATGTGCCTGGGGTACTTGTATCACTGATTCCAGGTATCCTGAGAGGATGGGCATGGGTATTTGTGTATTGAATCACCGTACTGTGCGCGCGCTCACCAGCGCGTTTCAAAAGTGTGATAAGATTTGCGGGAACGGACCAATTATATGCGCAATATGACTGAATGTGAGAGCAGTAACCTGGTTCCCTAAGGATTCAACTCCAATCCCAATGAAGGAAACGTTCATTTTCTGGTTGTCATACTCGTACTTCATGTTACAATTAAAGTTAGTGAGTCCATACTAACATATAAACCTAAATAGCTTACTGTTCTCACGTCATGTACAGTGTGGCTCAAAAACAGCCATCTGCGATCGTGAAGATCGTAACACGAGGCTTCTCCCGCTTGCATTGGGATCTGCCGTTAAACACTCGCTTCCAAATTTATCTTGTTACCTACCATATTTATTTTAAAATCTTTTATATATCCCTCCATGGCATATTTAAGTCCCACTTGAATGCTCTTTGACGAGAGGTGGTCCTTTGTCCAAAATTGTTCAAAAACATCTGACAGCTGTCATTGTAAGACAGTTAGCAACTCCGTTTGTTTGTCCGAGATAGCAACAGTAACTAAGGGGAGCGGGGCTTATAGATAGGTCAATTGCTGTTCTCCCCTTCATGACATATATAAAAAGTAAGCTGACATGTCAGAAGAACTTTAGTAAATATTTAATATTCAGTCACCTCAACTGACCAACCAATGATAATGAGCTCAAGACAAATATACATGTTCAGAAGATGTAAAACAAACATACCCATCACGACACTACATAGTTATTTTTTCCCTGTTGATCAGATTACTTCAGCCAGTAACGTTATAGTATAAACAAAGTATAGAATCCAATATAAGATACCCTAAAAAAGTGGGCTTAAAGGGAAGATTTTAAAACCCTACTAATCTTAGAGAGCAGATAGTTCCATAGTTTTGAGCTAATGAAGAGAGCACCCCATTACCCACAGCTCTTAAAAGAGTTGGCGGTACAGTATGTATCAAGACTGCAAACCTTCTTCTGTTTCTTGCCCAGCAGACTGAGCTCCAGGTTAATATGGTTGAACTCCCGGCGGAGAACGCCACGGGGCCCCTTCACTGTAACTGTGCGGCCCTTGAGGGACACCTCGACTGTAAGGAAACAGACACAATTTAGTAAACACGAAGGCATGGAGTGGATTAAGGAGAAAACTCTCTAAACCATACACGCAAGAAGTGTGTGAATGGTTAGGACGTGATGCATGATTATTTGACATACCGTTGTCGGGGATGTCCACTGTCTGGTTACTGAGAATGGTCTTCATTCTGAAGAAAACAAGCACAAAGCGGTCAGCAAAAGCATATTCTGTCCATCACAAATACCAAGTTTTATCCTTTATTAGAACAGAATAAATGACAGCCTAAGCAAACCCGGTGGAATCTATTAGATTTCTAGACAATTACACTCTGGTGGTACCGTTAACGAGTTTTTGAATTTGAAGTCTGTTTTAATGCTAACGTTACTTGAACATCACTAATGTCATAATGAGACAAACATGGATTAATATCACTGTGCTTAATGAATGACTTGTAATCGCTTCGGCCTACACGTCTGGCTAACCGATAAACACTGACCAGACATACGGCGCTTATCAAACAGCATCGGGTTTTCGGCACTAATATAGCCACAGATATTTTCATGAACATGTAAACAAAGTCTTGAGACACTAGGCAAACCTAACGCATTTGACATTAGTGCAGATGGTACTTGATTAAAATGCACAAGAACAGGATGCGCCATGTTCTTACCTCGCTGATTAAGGGGGAAAGGAAGGAAGAAGGACGTGATGACGTAAATGTAACCCGTACGTCATGCGTCACAAGCCAGTCTGAAAGGCACGACCAAGCGATTACAGATACTAAAAATCACGTTACTGAAGCAAAACAACTGAGGTTATCAGTAAATATAATTAAATTAGATTTTAGAAATATATATTTATGTATTTATTATGCATATGTTAACAGTAAAATATATCACATTCACATGTTTGTCAGGTATATAACGCTCTGGTCTTAATCATAATGTTAATCGATGTCAGAGCGATTGTTGTCAATGACAGGCTCATGCTGAATCTGAAGTCATGGCGTTGATCCGCAGAAGTTGTTGTGTTGCGGGTCGATATTCTTCTAATCATCTGTTTTTACCATCAAAATGCTTTGAGGCGTCTAATGTAAGCGATGTATTCGTTCTGTTTTAGTTTTATGACTGACTGTACAAAAATATAATGTCAAATAGTTAAGTGCTAATTTTACCTGTCGGTGCTCAACCGGTGCAGGCCAGTACAGAAGTTGCTGCAATATAACAGTATAATGTCCTCCGATTTAATATACTAAAATTTGTTACGTTTTTTTTTTAATATGCAAATTATGCTGAGCTAACTGAACTGTTTGATGATGATATTACTATAAAGTTTTTAAATTGAGGTCACGCTCGAATCGTGCTTCTGGTCGCAGGTTTACTACTGTAACAGACTGACCACTGCTGCCAACACATCCACAATCATCGAGAGGAAGAAGGACATAAAAGAGGATGGACTGAACCTCCAGGACTTCATATCAGGAGAACTGTCAGAAAAGAGCAAGTGGGAGGAATACAGAGGCAACCTGAAGAGAGGGAAGGGAGAAAGGTAAACGAATGAATTTTTATTTTCATTCACAGTGATCACTTTGCAAAGGTCACTTTATCACTTTATCACTAAAGTTTAGACATAGATGTTATTTCTTAATAAGTGAGATGTGTGATTTAATTACTGAATGTACACAGACTTTTAATTTTTATATCCTGCCTGGTAAAATGTATGAAAATAACCATGTAAAGCAAGCTTGACATGAAATAATAGTCAGAAAAATCTTCTTTTTTTAATGGAACAGTTTACCCTTTAGTTTAGACAAACATTTGAATATGGTGCTGATACCCGAGGAGGGGGAAAAAACACCCATTTTATTCTGAGGTCCAAACTGAGCAAAAATAAACAACTTGGTGTAGTTGCTGATATTTCACCAAAGGGTAAAATTCTGATAGCTTGTAATGTATATCAATGAGATCTTTGTAACAGTATAGCAGCCTACTTGCATAAAATACAAACGTTGTTATTCTATTTCTCCCAATAAAATGTATTAGTAAGAGGATATTTAAATGTTTAGTTTTATGATCAAAGCTCTGTAGTTTTTACTGTGGGTGGCAAAACATATAATGCAATAAAATACAATGATGATAGAGATATACAAATAAACATCCCTCAAAAGCCTGATGTATCATATTTGATATTTTTTTGCTACATTTTAACCTGATTTTCCTAAAAAAGGATGTATGGATAATGAAAAACCTCAGTTCATTTTAAAATATCACTAACAATATAAAAGTTATTCTTATGTTTACTTTATAGAATCAGTAAAGATTTCACAGCAAAAAGACAAAAAGACATGAATCATGACCTGAAGGGGAACGTTTTTAGAATTTACAAAAAGGCCTTTTAAAGTGTAAACTATTAATCAGAGGACAGAAGGCATATAGTAGATTGTGTGCAACGGGTTTTTCAGCAGATATTATGTTGAAAATTTAGAGGGCCTAGAAATTTGTGTATCAAATATGATACACTAGGCGTTTATAGAGTTAAGATATAGGCCTAATACTTTTTTATGATGGATGGATGGATGGATGGATGGATGGATGGATGGATGGATAGATAGATAGATAGACAGATAGATAGATAGATAGATAGATAGATAGATAGCTTGGGGGGAAAAAAACAAACATTTACGTATACATGTTTAAAGTCCAGTCCATAGGATTTAACCAGTTGTTTATTTTCCCAGGCTAAGGCTACCACCATGGCTAAAGACAGAGATTCCTATAGGAAAGAACTACAACAAACTGAAGAACACACTTAGAGAACTGAACCTACACACAGTGAGTGGCTGAAAACATGCCTGACATTTCAACTCATGACACAATAGTGAAAATTTTACAGTTCAATTAAAGGAATAGTTCTTTCATAAATGAAAATTCATGTTGACATTCATTTCATTTAACTATAACGTCTGTCTTGGATCACAACAATAGAAGTTTTCAGGACAATGAAAGTGGAAGAGAACCAGGGGCTGTCAAGCTACAAAAAGAACAAAAATGCACCATAAAGCATAAAAGTAGTCCATAAACGATTACACGCACTATGTACACTACCATTTAAAAGTTTGGGGACATTTTTTAAAGGTGAAGTATGAAGTTTCTGCGACACTAGCTGAATTACAAAAACAAAGCATATTTTCAAACAACCTTACAAACGGCTCTTTCACACATCGCACCTCCCCAAACTGACATTAATGCAGATTGTACATCACAGTCATAGCTCTCAGATGCTTGTGAAGGCATGTCTCAACAGGTAAAAGTAAGCTACTTTCAATTGAAGGATTAACATAGTAGGAATACTTTTAGCTGAGTTGCTATGTTTCATGAGTAAGCAATTGAGTAGACTAACACTATCTAGAGCGAACATGAGCGTCTCGCTTATTATCAACCCATCCAATGAAGTTTTACTATATTTTTGATCAAATAAATGTAGCCTTGGTGAACATGAGACTTCTTTCAAAAACATTAAAATCATATTGACCTCAAACTTTTGAAAGGTAGTGTATATAGCTATATACCAGGGTGGGAATTATACCGCGGCCACGCGGCCATGGCCGACGTTGCCCTACACTTTGGCCTTCATGCCCCGTGAAAAAAAACTCATCGTACGGCCACAGTGGCCTGTGTGCCCTGGCCCTGTCCAAGTTCCATGTATAAAGCAGAGCATGTGAGTGGAGTGGAGCGGGAGCGAGCGGGGAGCGCGAGCGGGCGGATCTTGGACAGAGCGCAGAGCGGCAATTTCAAAAGGACGGAGCATCGCCCTATTTCCCGCTCCAGTTTCGCTTCGCTCACACCACGAGTCTGAAGCATGCTCAGTCAAGCCTGACCCTGAATCCATCTGTCTTGCACAGTCATCAACAGTAGACTATTTTCAGTCAAAACTCAGCTCAATAATGTAGTTCAAAAAGGAAAATGAGAAGTCATACAGGTGTAGCCTACTATTAATAAGTCGCTCCGGAGTATAAATCACAACAGTCAAAATTTATTTTTAAATAATAAAATTATTAACCAAAATAAAAACTGGTTTATTAGTAAACAATTAAAATGTCTCCTGCTATATTTTACATATTCATAATCATTAATTTTGCCGGTTCGTTGTGACAGCTTTTAGGTGCTTTATTGGCAGCAGCGCCACCCTTACATCGCATCAGCACCGAAAACATAGAGATTTTTTTCTTTTGGGGGCATTTTGTTTGTGTTCAGACTTTCTCAGTTGTTTTTAGGCGCGATGTTAGAGGACGCTGCTAATAAAGTTGCTAGTAGGCCTACACATTGGATTCACGTTTATTATTATAGGCTAAAAAAAATACCCCAGTTTGTATGCCGTTCGTATCATTTTATTTTGTTGTATGTATCCGCCACACCTTGAAGGCCGGTCCGTGAAAATATTGTCTGATATTAAACCGATCTGTGGCGCAAAAAAAGCTTGGGGACCGCTACAAGTGATATACATGTAGATTTTTTTCCTTTTTTGGAGCGAGCGGGGGGCGATTTGAGTGGAGCGCGACGCAAACTGCGTTGAGCGCTGAGCGATAATGATTGTGAGGGTGTATACCTTCTGGATGAAATGGTTCTCTCTCTCACACTCACATGATATAGAGGACTGAATGAATATTTTGAATGCTTTTATTGGCATTTGTGGTGTTTCTGAATGCTTTTATTGGCATTTGTGGTGTTTCTGAATGCTTTTATTGGCATTTATGTTGTTTCTATTGTTGTGTGAGGGTGTATACCTTCTGGATGTAATGGCGCTCTCTCTCTCTCTCTCTCATTAAAAAATGTTTTTTTTATTAATAAAGTCATAATCCATGTCTTATTCCAAATTAGGATGTTATGGTATCAATCTGAATGGGAAAACCATCGAATTGTACTCAATGGCCTTTGTGCCCTGTCATATGGCCTTGGTGCCCCTAAAAAAAAAGAAAAGGTGGAGGCCAAATGGCCTTGCCCCTAAAATTACATAATTCCCACCCTGCTATATACACTGAACAAAACTATAAACGCAACACTTTTGTTTTTGCCCCCATTTTTCATGAGCTGAACTCAAAGATCTAAGACTTTTTCTATGTACACAAAAGGCCTATTTCTCTCAAATATTGTTCACAAATCTGTCTAAATCTGTGTTAGTGAGCACTTCTCCTTTGCCGAGATAATCCTTCCACCTCACAGGTGTGGCATATCAAGATGCTGATTAGACAGCATGATTATTGCACAGGTGTGCCAGGCTGGCCACAATAAAAGGCCACTCTAAAATGTGCAGTTTTACTGTATTAGGGGGGTCCGAAAACCAGTCAGTATCTGGTGCGACCACCATTTGCCTCACGCAGTCCAACACATCTCCTTCGCATAGAGTTGATCAGGTTGTGTATTGTGGCCTGTGGAATGTTGGTCCGCTCCGCTTCAATGGCTGTGCGAAGTTGCTGGATATTGGCAGGACCTGGAACACACTGTCGTATACGCCGATCCAGAGCATCCCAAACATGCTCAATGGGTGACATGTCCGGTGAGTGTGCTGGCCATGCAAGAACTGGGATGTTTTCAGCTTCCAGGAATTGCGTACAGATCCTTGCAACATGGGTCCGTGCATTATCATGCTGCAACATGAGGTGATGGTCGTGGATGATTGGCACAACAATGGGCCTCAGGATCTCGTCACGGTATCTCTGTGCATTCAAAATGGCATCAATAAAATGCACCTGTGTTCACTGTCCACAACATACGCCTGTCCATACCATAACCCCACCGCCACCATGGGCCACTCGATCTACAACGTTGACATCAGCAAACCGCTCACCCACACAACGCCACACACGCTATCTGCCATCTGCCCTGTACACTGAAAACCGGGATTCATCCGTGAAGAGAACACCTCTCCAAAGTGCCAGACGCCATCGAATTTGAGCATTTGCCCACTCAAGTCGGTTACGAGGACGAACTGCAGTCAGGTCGAGACCCCGATGAGGACGACGAGCATGCAGATCAGCTTCCCTGAGACGGTTTCTTTTTACATAGAAAAAGTCTTAGATCTTTGAGTTCAGCTCATGAAAAATGGGGGCAAAAACAAAAGTGTAGTAGTGTGATAAACAGATGTTATTTTGCTATTCACTGAAAATCCATTTTTATTGTAAAAGAGCAACTTGGACATTCTGCTATAAATAACTCCTTTTGTGTTCCACGGCAAAAAGAAAGTTTCAAAAGAGAGGGGGAGTAAAAGAGGACAATCATTTAATTTTGAAGGCAAATCATTCCTTTATGCTTCTAGACCAGTAGTACATGAAATAAACACTGTTTCTTTGGTTACAGGTCTGCGAGGAGGCCCGTTGTCCAAATATTGGGGAATGCTGGGGAGGAGGAGAGTATTCCACTGCCACAGCAACCATTATGGTGGGTCTGAAAAACACAAGGATAATATCTCAATGTAATGGTCTTTCAAACAGTATTTCTTCCCTAACAGAGGAATTTTGATTCTGCTTGATTTCCCTTACTCGTTCCATAGTTAATGGGGGACACATGCACACGTGGCTGTAGGTTTTGTTCCGTTAAAACTGCGAGACGTCCTCCACCTCTTGACCCTGATGAGCCATATAACACAGCTAAAGCCATTGCAGCATGGGGACTGGACTATGTAGTCCTCACATCAGTGGACAGAGATGGTGAGGAAACATGGAAACGACAACAAACCAACGTTAAACACTCTGTGAAATGTTTCTTTCTTGTTGACCTATTTGCTTTTGAAACAAGGACATCTTGATTGTTTTGAAATAGCCAGTTTAGCTTTAGTTATGTCATAGTGATGATCCATGGTTTGCTACTTACTAGTCAGTTGCAAGTTATACTTGTTGGAGGGGCATTCTCCTCCTAGAAAGCATTTGATTGGAAAAAATCTGTTTAGTGCAGGATGAGTCATTAATATTTTTGGTCGTTTTCCTAAAAGCGGAAGACACGTCATTTTTTTTAAATATGTATATGTGTTAAAAAAATAATTATGTGCATGGCATATATAAGCGATTAGACATGGACCAAGAAAAACTTAATTGTAATTTTGTTTTCATGGGTCTTTAAAATTCTCCATTGTATTGTAATGTTTCCATATCCGTACAATATTTGTATTATGCTGGACAGACATTCCTGATGGTGGAGCTGAACATTTTGCAAAGACCGTCTCCAGCCTTAAAGAAAGGTACAAAGATTACTTTTTTTTTTTTGAATCAACTCATTCATTTGTTTCTCTCATACATGATCTTTACTTTCTAAGGAACCCTAAAATCCTGGTAGAGTGTTTGACTCCTGATTTCCGCGGTGATCTGGCAGCAGTGGAGAAAATTGCTTTGTCTGGGCTTGATGTTTATGCTCACAATATAGAGACGGTTAGAGAACTACAGAGGTTGGTGCATCTAGTGCGCTCGCATAAAAATGCTGTCATGTCTGTTACATTTTTTTTATACGTGTGTTTTTTTTAAGAATTCTTTTTAATGCAGTTTGTAAAGTCAAGAAATACAGACAGCTTTAAAAAAGTGTTGTTTAATATGATAAAGTTCTATGCATTTTATTTTTAAGCATAAAATATTCATAAAATATTGAAATATTTATTTTTGTAAAAAAAAAATCTGTTGTTTTTTGTAGTATATACAGTCACCACCAGATGGCAGAAATATCTAGTCTATCTTATCAAGTGAATTCATAACAGTAGTTCTCATCCTTAATGATTCTCACTGCTGTTCAAATCTTGGAGATTTCATTGCAGATCTCATTTTCACCTTTGATCTTTGACCTTAAGGCATGTGCGTGACCCCCGTGCAAACTTCGACCAATCACTGAGTGTTTTACGGCATGCTAAAACAGCGAAATCGAGTGTTCTCACAAAGACTTCCATCATGTTGGGTCTCGGAGAGACAGATGCACAGATACGTGCTGCTCTTAAGGGTAACGTGCCGTAACCTACACTAATTCATACCAGAGTTTCAGATGTATTCTATGTTTATATTAGAAGGTAAATAAATATTCATATATTGGCATATGAGAGTTCTTTGTCTTCTTGCAGAATTGAGGGACTCTGGAGTGGACTGTCTAACACTGGGCCAGTACATGCAGCCAACCAAACGCCATCTCAAGGTACAACAACAATACATAATGATAAAACAACCAAGCTCTGTCTTAAGGCCCGTTATAACTATAACTATAACAATAACTATAACTATATTAGCACCCACACAAACGCACAATATAATATGCTCTGCAGTTATGTCATCTCGTCTGTCGCTTTAAATGCTCTAGCTCAGGATGATGGGTTCTGATTGGCTGTCAATGTTTTTATCAGTCATCAGCTAGGATATCATTTCTCTGTGCCGTTATCGTTATAGTTGTGGTGTGCGGACTCTGCTATTCTTTTACATTTAGAATGATTTTTACAACTTTTATAGTTATTATCGTCCTTGGTGTGAACGGGCCTTTAGATGGCACACTCACAGTCTCTTCACTGACCATCTGAGACATTCTGCACACAGTGGCATATGCTGGCTGACATCACCAGTTCCAGTGTGATTGACTGGTTTTGTGCAAATTTCAGGAATAAATTTGTGGTCGCATAAGCAAAATGTCAGCGAAATTTTCCATAGTCTATTTTTTTAAGTGTAGCAATGTATGAATACCCTGGAAATCCAGAGTTCTCGCGAGAGCACAATTTGAATTTGCTCAGCGAGTTTACTCTGGCGTTGAGAAATGATGCTCATTAAATATGCCGTTGTAGCCGAGCTGTTCACATCGGGTTATCTGATATAGGCGGGCCAGAGGTGAGCTAAACAGATGACGACAGCGCTGCGACTTTAAAGTCATTAGTAAACATTGCAAGATGGCTATGGATGAACACCAGTTGTTTGAAACAACTTAGACGTGGCTTTTTATCTAAAAGAGGAACAGAAGACGGCGCTCGAATCGTTTTGCAAGAAGGGTGTTTTTGCTGTTTTGCCGACCGGATACGGCAAGAGTCTAATCTACCAGTTAGCTCTGCTGGTAGCTAATCGTATGGGGCTTGTTGTTGTGATTGGTCGTAGTGTTATCCAATTACGTGCAGTGAGATTTTCAAATGCATGCTTGGTGCCGCCCCTCGAGCTGGGCGATTTTCATTAGTCGATGTCAGACCAGACCATTAATCTTTTGGATTTGGAGCACATCTCACCTAGAAGTCACTTTTAAACCAAGCAGCTTTCCATTGATCAATGCGGTGAATCCATGTTACCAACTTAAACCCTTTAAAAAAAAAAGTCCTCACACGAAAAAGAGGATTCCTATTGCAATGACTAGATTTCACCTATATAAATTTGCAGAACAATGTTAATATATGACTGTACCTTAAGTAATCTATTATACATAACAGCCACATTTCCTGTTTTATACATCATTTTAGTTTCATTCTGTTACATCACTCATAACGCACTTTTAGAATGGCACCTTCTTGAACACATCATTCTAACAGTGTGTCTGATTGAAGGTGGAAGAATATGTCACTCCTGAGAAGTTTGCTCACTGGGAGAAGGTTGGCCAGGAGATGGGCTTTGTCTACACAGCCAGTGGGCCACTTGTGCGCTCCTCTTACAAAGCAGGTAACCTGAGTGCATGTTTATATTTATAAAGATTTATATAATACCTAGTATAGATAACGCTATTCATTAGCAGTACCATTTTTCTCAATATCTATGTTTCCATCCAAAATTTTGAATTTAACTTTTGCGCAAAATAAAGTTTCCTGGAAAATTGCAGCAAAATATCTGTGCCATGAAATTGGTCAGCTGGTTAGTCCAGTTATCTTATCGTCTTAGTTTATGTGCATGTCTTCTTATCGGATAAAAAAAATAATCCCCCCCGAATTGAGTACTCAAGTTTTTATGCGCATTGTTAGAATTCATGCGCATCCATTCAGCATTTAATCTACTTTTAAATAGATCAGTTCTTTTACAAGCCAAACATTGACTCCCATGTTTAAACTAATCATGAAGCTCACACACTTGCACATACTGTTACATTATTTGTTTAAATGCACTGTCTCATGTTTTTTATATATATATATTTATATTTCTTAGGCGAGTTCTTTTTGAAGAATCTGCTGGAAAAGAGAAAGACTGAAGACACCACAGCGGCAGCAGAGTAAAACTGCTAAACATCACCTGTCTATCCTCTCTCTTTCCCTACAGTATAAACACTATTTAAGGGATAGTTCACCCAAAAATAAAAATTATGTAATCATTTACTTATCCCCATGTCATTTTTTTCTTAACCAGGTTTGGAACAACATGATGTTGCGAGTAAATGTAAATGTTCATTTTTGGGTAAACTATTCCTTCAAGTATACACATCACAAAATAAGATTGTTGCAATAACATTCTTTAAATGAATTAATGATCTGTATATTGTGTATCATCTAAGTAATATAAATAGAATATGTTAAAATACATGTTAATTGTGCTTTTTTTGTTTGTTTCAGCCATGGTTATCTTCCATATTTTAGGTCTGTGAAATGAATAGACAGACATTGCTTCTTTGATTGGTCCATATTTATTTAAGAAATCAGTTTTCTGCAATCATTGTACATGACAATTACAAACCTGTACAGTAAGAGATGATTTTATAAAAGCTACAGATATGTGACTCTACAATAACTAATACACAGTGCAGGTCCAACATTATATATCAAAAGATTAATAAATGATTAATAACTGGTTGACAAACAGCTGGTGTTTCCCCACACATGTCCCAAAATTACCATTCCTCATGTTGGTGCTCCTTCAGACATCGCTCTCAAATAAGTAGGTAATTTTGCCACTAAAATCCATAACACTGATAGCCATAACCAATAATACTCTACTGAACAGTAGTGGAACGTTGAAATGCATTAACACCAGTTTTGAGCACAGTTATACATTTATTTATATATATATATATATATATATATATATATATATTTTATTATATATATATGCGTGTATATAATGAACATTCTAAAAAAAATTCTAAGAATCATGATTTAAAACAAACCAAGACATAGATGATAAAGTTTAAAAACATTAAATCACTGCATTTTGCTAATGGATTTGAGAGATAAAACTCAGTCAATGTAAAAAACATTGTTAAACAGTTCAACACACACAGAGCACATGCATTTTTACAAACAGAGGAGTCTGTAGTTTTCCAGGAACGGTCACAAATTAATTTGGTTTTCTTAGCAAAAGACTTTAATCAATATAAAGTGCACATGCATGTGTGTGTGTGTGTGTGTCAGTGTCTTAGGCTTTGGCTTTCTTGATTGGTGGTTCATTGATTCGTGGAGCTCCTCCAGATGGTGTGAAGGGGATTCGGGTCGTTACCTTCTTTCCAATGGTCTCGATCTATGCAAAACACAACATTAAACCATGTAAACTAATCAAGTGAATAAAACGAGTCAGAGAAGTGGGTCCAAACATAAACGTGTTAAGTGCACAAATAACTACTGACCTGAAAGCCAAAGTTCTGTAGTTGAGTGTGCAGATGGTCCAGGACTCGTCGTCCATCAAAAATAAATGCTGGTTTCAACATCTTGTGATATATTTTCTCATAATCCAGATCCTAAAAACAAACATAATACTTAATCATAAGTAGCACAATGTACCACAAATAAACGGCACCTATTTGGAACTGTTTGAACAACATGGGGTTTAGAATGATGTCACACAATAGTGTGTGTTTTTTGTGTGTGTGCCATGTACCTTAAACATGTCCCACTCAGTGCAGATGACCAAGGCGTGTGCACTTTCACACGCCTCGTAGGGGTCTGACGTCACCGTTACAAGATCACAAACTGCAGACAGAATGAGTGTCAAATTAGACAAAGACACAATAAACTTTGTCCCTGCATTCCTAAACATGAGTTTCAGCATGACACAGCACTGTCTTTCTCTCCTATCATTCAAAGAGACCTAAAGCACAGTTTTATCTGCTCAACTCACATACCTCTCTCTGGGCTGTCTCCGGAGATGCTGGGTTGAGACAAGTCCTGGATTATCTGCTCCTTTAGCACTTTAGGGTCATAAATATGCAGCTTGGCTCCTTCATCCATCAGATACTTAGAGATATAGATACTGGACGACTCTCTGAAACACACATGCACATAGGATGGACTTAGAACACAAGACTCCTGTTTACAGACTAATTATGATTCCATTGGCAAACTAGTAGAGAACAGTAGCAAAAAAAATGCACTGCAAGTCATCTTGGGCAAAGGTAAATCTCACTCAATTGTTGGAGTTATATTGTTTGAGAAAAAATAAACCAGTTAATAGAGTAACTTTCATTCAGAAAAAAAATATCACTGTTTAATTTGCATATTTTTGAGCTACCAAAGAAAATACTTCCAAACAGAATAAACTAACTGTAGCGCATCTCTGAGCAACACAAATTAGCCATGTTTTCCTCCTAAATTAATCAGTGTGAATGAATTAACTGAGTGAATAATTCAGTGACTCACTCATAAAGCCAATCAGGGTTTAAAAAAAAACCAATCTACTGTGGCGGGTAACGCTGTCAAATCACTAGCCAATTTGTCAGGTTCCTTATATTTACTCACTTTGAAGTTCGTGAAAGCGAAATCTGCGCAGATTTAGTGCAAATTCTCAACTCGTCAGTAAATACAACGTATTGCGCAGAATCTGCGCATATCTGGCTTACTTGAACACGCGTCACTACGCAACAAATAATGGCGTGCTTCATTTGCATTGAAGCAATAGCAAAGATTAAAAAGTAAACTCAAGTAAACTTGGTTAACAGAAAGATATTGTTATTTTCCAACATCCTAAAAAATTTTATGCTTTTTGTACTGTATTGATCTGTCCACCAAAACACATTTTTGGTAACAAGGATGAGGATGAAAGAAGAAGGGAGGAGACAGCTAAGTTAGATGACAGGATTTAGTTTGAATAAGAAATCAAATGTATGAAATCCAAATTTTATAACACACATGTAGATAAAGCCTTTAAAAGCAACCTCTGTCAAAAATGAGATCATAATATTGAGTGAATGCTCTCCGCACATAGTATACGTTCATCAAATACTTTCACATCAAACTCACTAAATCCCAGCCTCAGCCCATTCAGAAATGCCGGTATTTGGGTAGAAACCTATACATAGGAGCCTGATAAAAATGTTAATATTGAACAAAAACTTTAGACGGACTGAGAGGCTTTTGAAGTCTTCATATACGTGTGTGCGTGTGTATTATATATATATATATATATATATATATATATATATATATATATATATATATATATATATAAAAGCTAGTAGAAGTTCTGAATGGCTGGTAACTTAGAAATGTAGTAGCCAAATTGGCCGATAAATGGAAAAGTTCATTTCAAAGCCTGAAGCCAATCATTTGTCACTGGCGTATCGATGTAACTTGCAAAAAGTCGCTGAAAAATCCCTACCACTAATGCACAGGCTAACTGTCTGTCTGGAACGTGCAAACAAAGAATAATAGGGGGGGGATAATCTGCAGTGTCATGTTTCTGAGACGATACACATGCAGAGGCATGACTTGTTCTCATTAACTCTAGATAAAGGTCATGGGTGGGATGGGCACGCTTAGCATGTGCTGAGTTGTTTTAAGTGTGCAAGTTTTTAAATAGGAGATAACCTTCATTACACAAAGTTGATGATCAACTCATGCTCTGACATCTCACAGTCTGTCTGTTTTGTAGGTAAAAGAGAGAGAGACAGCTTGTGACTTCTCACATAATAATTTGTGATAAAGCGGTCATAAATTAAAATGACTGGTTCAAAGTGTCCCTGCATGTACCTGGTGTCTCCCGTGTCCTTTTTGAAGGAGAAACCTAACAAGGCGATTTTCTTCCCTGTAACTGTGTTAAACAGGCAGTCAATGATCCGACAGGCAAATCTCTTTCTCTGATATTCGTTCATGTCTATCACCTGCACATACAGAAATACAAAGTAAAAGATTAGACAAAAACAATCGAAATCATTTTTAGATATCAAATTGTTACTATAGTTGCTGTTTGAAAGTTCATCAGAACTTACACCAGACTTCAACCGTTTGAGGTTGGTATTATTTTTTTAAATGCTTTTTAAAGAAGTCTCTTCTGCTCACTAAGGCTGCATTTATTTGATCAAAAATACAGTAAAAAGAGTAACAATTTAATTGTAAAATTTTTTACAATTTAAAATAATTGTTTTAAATTTTAATACATATTAAAATGTAATTTAATCCTTTGGTGACAAAGCTTAATTTTCAGCATCATTACTCCAGTCTTCAGGGTCACATGATCCTTCTAATATGCCGATTGGTGCTCAAGAAACATTTCTTATTATTAAGAATAGAATGTTCAAAAGAACAGCATTCATTTAAAATAGAAATCTTTTGTAACATTATAAATGCCTATACCAGGGGTTCTCAACATTGGCACTTTCCAGAAGAGTTTTGCTGTGCTCACGCCATGTTATAATTACCGTAAATAAAACTCGGTATGCTTTCAAATCCCTCTCGCGGTACTTTGATGTCATACACTGATCTGCCCATGCAGGAAAGTGGATCTCGAGGGCCTATACGGTCACTTTTGATCAATTTAATGCATCCTTGTTGAATAGAAATATTAATTTGGTAACACTTTATTTTAGTGTCCTTGATACATATGTTACATGTACTTACCATAGTAATAACAGTACATTATGCATAATTACATGGAACTAACCCTCAACCAAATCCTAATCCTACCCTAACCCTATAGCAAGTACATGTAGTTGCTTAATATTACTCAGTTCTTAAATATATAATTACACTGTAACAATGACACCTTAAAATAAAGTGTAACCATACATTTCTTTAAAAACTTTTGAATGGTAGTGCAAGTCGGTATTTGCTAAAAAAAATAAAAAATCATCCCCCTCACGGTTCTCAAGTAATCTCAAGTGCACCTGCACATATTTAAACTTGCTGTTTGTTCATGTAACAACCAATGATGTTTGGTACCATTTGATGACTTTTGGTGAGATACTGTTGGTTGGTCACACTTGATTCGATTTATGATTCATAGGTTTTGTCAAGCAAAAGCTTTTTTTTTTTTTGCAAAGTCAAAATGATTCTAATGAAATTGTATTAAATACAAAAAAATGTTATAAAACTGCCTTGATGCAAATTTTCATTGAACAAAGCCAACATATGCCACCAAGCAGGCCCGGTTCTAGGATTGCGTGACTAGGAGGGCATTTCCAAAACTGGGTGGGGCAGCATTATTTTGTAGTGTTGGTTGGTCACACTTGATTCGATTTATGATTCATAGGTTTTGTCAAGCAAAAGCTTTTTTTTTTTTGCAAAGTCAAAATGATTCTAATGAAATTGTATTAAATACAAAAAAATGTTATACTTTCTTTGTCTTGCAAGAAAAATAAACTACTTAGGATTGTTTATTGCACCAAAAGTAATTTGAGAGGAACTTTAAATATATGTACAGTTCAAGTCACATTATGTTTGTATACATATAGACCATTTAAACTGAATTTACACAAAATATCCAGTTCAAAAGTTTACATATGCTTGATTCTTAATTCTTAATAGTGTGTGTTGTTACCTGGATGATCGTAAGCTGCAAACATGCAATGATGCTCAAGGCAACACACAACCTTTGAACGGGATGATTGGAAATTGTTCTCATTTTACTGCCCCGCAGAAGCTACATAAAATACTTACATATTTTCCAGAAGACAAAATAAGAATAATTTACCCTCCAATCATCCTGTGCAAACGTTTACACCCCCTGAATTTTAATACTTTTTTGCCTTCTGGAGCATCAGTAAATGTTTTCAGTGATGACACACACTACTGAGAATCAATTTAAAAGTATGTAAACTTTTGAACTGCTTAATTTGTGTAAATACAGATATTATTATATCTTGTGGACTGTATGTAAACATCTGTTATAATAAAACATTTTCGTTGCAGTGCTAAATAAAAAAAAACATATAATTTAGGATCTCTCTTATTTATTTATTTTACATTATTGATATTTTGCAGATTCTGCCAGGTGCGTGTAACTTCTGACTTCAACGGATAGGCTACGAATCAACAAAGAGTGCAATATGCTGATAAAATGTTTTAGAGCTGTGCATAACTGAGCAAAACTATTCCATATTTTACTAGAATAGTTTCATATTTTTAAAAGTTTTTAATGTATTTATTTAAGATTTTTTTCATGTCCTGGAAATCACAATTTTAAAATTCCAAGTTGAATTCCCAAGTTAACATCATGATGTGTGAGTGTTTAAATAGAGACTAGAGTGCAAGGAGCTGTCTGAGAAGCGATCAGATATGAGGTGTGCAAAAGCCTTGAAAAAACTGGTCAGAAAAAGGATGTGGATTATTAAATCAGTATTCAAATTGAGGTTTACCTGTTGCCAGTATGAAGCAACCTCTGGGAGATTCAGTGCCTCACACAGATACACCAAATTTAGCACATCCTTCTGAAAACAACTTCCTCCAAAACCTGATTCAGACACATACATATTAAGGCAATTTTAATTCTCTTTAATCTCTTTCTATTATTTCATTTTGAACACTTTTACAAAGCAAAAAAGTTCCAATAATGTGGAACTAAGATGGGGTAAAAGCAAATGTACTGACCCACGCTGGCTTTGAGGAACTTGCTCCCAATGCGCTGATCCATGCCGATGGCTCTGGCCACCTCCTCAACATCAGCACCAGTGGATTCACACAGGGCAGAGATGGAGTTTATACTACTGATGCGCTGAGCCAGGAATGCATTCGCTGCCTAAAACATGTACAAAATATGAATTGAATGAATTTTACATATCAAATTAAAGGTTTGGCTACAATTTAACTCATTCACTTGGGAGGTTTGGTTCGATTAAAGCGAACTCTGGTGCTCTGTTAGTGCGGTTCATTTGAACAAGTGTGAACAAGTTTGAACCTTGGTGCGCACCAAACAAGTCGACCAAGACCCCAAGTTCTCAGCTGGTAAAAATACTATTGTGTCTATGCACATACAACAAGAACAGTTGTTTTTTTTGTTTTTGTTTTTTTAGGTTCTATGTTAAACATGACTGTGAACACACCCTAATTATACACCTAACATGTACATACCAATTTGGAAAGTTCAGAGGACCAGGTGTTGGTGGTGATTATGCGTGATTTGGGGACCCAGTGCTCATAAACTGCACAGAGAGCACTGATAGCCCTTTGACCCTCTGGAGTCTCATCTCCACCAATCAGGACACGATCTGGGTCCTTCAGGTCCTTCACTGCTGTACCCTCCGCAAGGAACTCTGGGTTAGAGAGAACCTGTAATCAAAGGCGGGAAAAAGGTTGATCATTAACACAGAATAGAATAAACTGTAAAAGTTCATTTTAGAGTTGAGAGAGGCAAAAACTTCACAGAAAATCCCTTTCAAAACAACAGCCTAATCCTGATTATATTTACAAGTAGATGGTTGTGTAAAAGTAATTTGTGTGCATACACAAAATGTATTTACAGCATAAAAAAATATTAGGAACACAATTAGGAACAATTTCTTTTAACTATTCTATTTAATACCCCCATTGAGTGCACACACACAAACACCCATATGCATATTATATATACATATTTCTTCATATTATCAGTGTATTATTATTATTATTATTATTATTTCTACTATTTTCAACACTGATAATAAGAACACACACACAACATATATATTGTGTGTGTGTTATTATCAGTGTTGAAAACAGTTGTCCTAAGTTGTAAGTTTTGTGGACACTGGTATTTTTTTTCTAGGATTCTTTGATGAATAGAAAGTTTAACAGCATGTATTTGAAATAGAAATTTCTATAACAAAGTAAGTCTTTACTGTCACTTTTGATCAGTTTAATGTGAATGATTAATGTGAGTGAATACTTGTACTTGAGAAAATGTATCACACTGCAAAAAAAGCAAAAAGGTGATTAAATAAAACTGTGAATGGTGACAAAGTTGCAGCACCTAAAACACATTATATATTTATTTACAATTTAACCTAAAATTTTTATGTTTAAAAAAAAAAGCTCATGGACATTATTTTTTATTTGTCACCTTCCCCATATATAAGCACAGGAATATTTAGACGTTCACACATACACACCTGTAAGTTGAGGCTGGGTTTGGTGTTTGCATCAAATATCCTGCGGATGCTCTCAGCTGCACGGACCGGCACTGTGCTCTTCTCCGTAACAATTTTATACCCGTCCGACATCTCCACGATGCGGCGTGCACATGCCTCAATAAACTTCAAGTCAGCAGCGCGACCTTTGCCCATACCGTACGTCTTAGTTGGGGTGTTTACCTGAGGAGAGAGAAAGATATTATAGTCTGTGCACACTACAGACCAACAGGTATATGAACAAACACATTAAAATAGTTTGTTGCACTCACAGAAATAAAGACCAGATCAGCCTCTTTAATGGCAGAGTCGATATCTGTGGAGAAGAAGAGGTTCTTCCCACGACAAGACAACACCACTTCATTCAGACCCGGCTACAACAGCAAGAAGAAGAGACACATTCATTGGTTATGGTCATTTCTCATTAAAAAGAAGACATTTCACACTTGGATATTTCACCCAAACATTAAAATTGATCATTTACTCACCCTAAAGTTCTTCCAAGCCTGTATGAATTTCTGTCTTCTGCTGAACAAAAAAAGATGATAATTTGAAGAATGTCGGTAACAAAATAGTCAATGGTGCCCATCAACTGTTTGGTTACCCATATTTTTCAAAATATCTTCTTTTGTGTCCAGCAGAAGAGAGAAATTCATATAGGCTTGGAAGAACTTGAGGTTGAGTAAATTATGACAATTTTCATTTTTGGTTCGAACTATCCCTTTAAATTAAATCTGTAATTAGCTAAAGCATTTGAAGTATTTCTTAAATGTACTATTCAAATATTTAGGGGTAAAAATATTTTGAATGAGGAAAATATATTTGTGTGCACCTTTAACTTGGATAGTTAGAGTCCCTGTAGCGGGGGACACTTGACTCGCTTTTTATTTCATATTTTAGTAATCATCATAAATTAGGTATCATTCGAAAGCTTAAACTCTCAAAATCCATCCATTTTGAAATTGGACATTGCATTAGTATGGGAACAGTACTTTAAATCCTTTTAGAGGGGCTCAATTTTGGTGATATCAACTTAAAACTTGGGAAGCAACTTGATTAGAGACGCTGCTTTGATTTTCTAGCAATTTTAGACATTTTAAAGAAATGATTTTGTAAAATATAGATTTTGTGTTAAACATATAAAAAAAGAGTTTAGTTTGTACAATTGCGTTATGATAAAACCTTTTTTATACTTCCCTTTTCGCTTTCAAAAAATAGGTCTGTATTCCAAGGCATTCATAAATCACAAACATTTCAGATCAGATTTATGCTCACAAAGGGGGTGAAAGTTAGCAGGTCAACCGCATTATTGCTTTTGCATTGTTACCTCATAGATGGGCAGGGTATCAGAGTTCCAGGCTTTGATCCGGGTTTCATTAACATCCACCACCGTTACTGTGATCTCGGGACACATGCTGGCAATGACACTACATGTCGGACCACCAACATACCCAGCGCCTATACAGCAAATCTTTTTAATCTGAAACATCTGAGAAGAGAGACAGATGGAATCAAAGTGACAGTTTATGGCCATAAATGGTGTACAACAGATTTTGTGATGATTATGAATGGCCTCTTATTAACCAGCCGAATACAATTCATCCTCTTCTGCAGGGATCCAGGGGCTCATGAGGAGGTCAGTGGTAAGTATCATATTACTAACCCCAGGTGACATTAAAGGGATAGTTCACCCAAAAATTAAAATCCTGTCATCGTTTACTCACCTTCATGTTGCTCCAAACCCGTTAGACTTTCGTTCATCTTCGGAACCCAAATGAAGAACTTTTTAATGAAATCTGAGAGCTTTCTGTCCCTCCATTGCCACACACAACTACCACACTGAATCATTGATGCTTCAAAAAGAGATCATAAGACTAATCCATTAGAGCGGTTTAGTCCAGATTTTCTGAAGAGACTCAATCGCTTTATATGATGAACAGTTTTGATTGAGGCTTTTAAACATTGATCTGCGAACATAAACAGAAGCAAAAACAAACCTCATTGGTTCTTGCGGAAGCTCAAAGGTGCTGTGTAACAGGAGAATGAGCCTCATTCGTTCTCACACCTCAAGCAAACATGCTTGAGCTTCCTTTTACCTCAACTGATGTGTGAGTGGATGAATGTTTAAATGTGAATAAAAGCCTAAATTCAATCTGTTCGTCATATAAAGTGACCGTGTCTCTTCAGAAAATTAACTAAACCGCTCAATTTATATGGATTGGTTTTATGATCTCTTTATGAACTTTTTGAAGCATCAAAATGTCAGTTGCATAGCTGTAAATGGAGGGACAGAAAGGTCTTAAATTTCCTCAAAAAGATCTTCATTTGTGTTCTAAAGATGGATGAAAGTCTTACAGATTTGGAACAACATGAGGGTGTGAGTAATTAATGACAGATGTTCATTTTTGGGTAAACTGTCCCTTTAAGTAGTGATGAGAAGTCCGGCTCCTTTGCAACACTCAGCGTCCCAAAATCAGATTCGGTGATTATTTTATATAGTATATTATGTAATATATTATATATTCACAGTGATCTCTTAAAAAATGTATTAAATGAATCCCTATTCTAAAATCAACTCGGTCTCGTTTGTTTGTTAAATTTGTAAAACCATAAATATTTTACATTATTTTTCAAAATAATTATTAAATAAATTTGAATATTAAAAGTGTATATAAATTATATTTCACCCCATCAGTCTAATCCTCTGTTCAGCGGCTGTTGACTCGACAATCACTCAAGACTGATTCAACCCGATTCGCGAATAAATCATTCAGAGCCGTTTTGCGAAACGGTCAGCTAAGAGATTCATTGAAAATATTCGACTCAAAAGAACGAACCGTTACGCAATTAACGTTTATGGCTCGTCTTTAAGAGCCATAAAATGACTAAAAAGAACCAGAAGATCAGCTTTTAAAGATAAAAGTGAACACATTTCCCCCCCCAAAAAAGTTTTATAGATGATGCCTGTCGATGCTTTTAACATGTAAAATATAATGAAATGTATTATTTATTTGATTAATAATGTTCTCATGATGAATACATGGTTATTTTAACTCTTTCAACTTTTATAACTGATCTGTTAAATAATTTATAGACTTAAAGAATATGATCAGTTCAGATACTGTATAGCTTCAACCACAAACTTTAAATTCAATGAGTTCATTAAGATCCACTTTAAAATCGTTTTAAGAGAAATAAATAAATAGTTATAAATAAATCACACAGACTTACCTTGTCTCGCAGAAGTTCTTCAGTTAAAACACTCCTGTGTGAATCAAGGCTGTGCAGGTGAGGTTCCTCCGTCTGAGGTGCCTTGTTCCCGAATGAATAAAACTATTATATCCTTGATATATAAACTAACGAAGAACACACACACACATTCACGCGTCCGTACACACACAGCAAACACACACACATTCATACACACACACACACCCACCCACCGGGAGGAGGATAGCAACGTAAACACTTCTGAGAGGGGCGGGCATGGGCGTCTGCTTCCGGGGCATGAAGTCTTTTCAAACTAAGAGCCTCGTTAACTTCAGCAAGAGCAAACTAAATCTTAATTTGTCTGTGATTTAAACCGAGCAAATTAAATATCATAGAACGAAACGTTTTTTTTACTATTTAAATGTAATTTATCAAGCTCCTAAATAAAAATATGACCAAATTTAACATTGGGCACTTGCCATTTGACATGAATTTCATTACAGCGAAACGTGTGTGGATAACGGAGACGTTTCAGCAGCAGCAGCCAATCAGTGACTGGGACGTATTGACGTAATATCTAAGGAAATCATTAGTGGTCTTTTTTGACGCAGAAATTATTATTGAGAGTAGAGTCATACTAGCCCGTTCTAATCAGAAACGTATAAAAAGACACAAATTACAACCAATAAAAAGTCCCCCATACGTACATTAGACAAAAGAAAGGCAAAACAAAAAGTGATGCTATTGTTTATATTTATTTTTAAGTACCCAAAAGTGCATAGATTAGAACAGTGTACATAGACAGAATTCAGTTTACATGCCCTGAAATCCACACCACCACCTTAACTGAACCTTCCAGAAATCATTAGTCTGTCCAATTAATCAAATTGAATTTTGTGCCATTAAGACATTCTAACATTTTCATTTTTCACAGAACTGAACAGACAGGGAAGTTTCCCAGGAAGTTCAATCACACTTGAAATCGAGCAGATTAACATTGTATCTTTGGTGTTTTTCTGGAGCTTTGCCTAGTGTACACAAACGTAAAGGTGCCAAAACCAAAGTGCTAGTTGGTAGATTTGCCTTTAAGCTTAGCGCTCTTCACAAATATTACCAAAATTCCAAAGTAACCCATTTAAATCTTATTTTGAATATATAAATCTTGTTTTTAGATTTTCATCACTGAAATTTGGCCCATACAATTTGCCTAACTATTCTAGAAAGTATAGCAACATAATGATTCCAGAGCAAACGCAACAAAACTCTGTTCAGATTGGCATTTAACAGTCTATACTAGCAGTTGCACTAACGGTTTTTATACATGAAGGATAAATAGACTGTCATAGTCTTCAGGGTGGAGATGTCTGCTTTGGATCGGATCTCAGACCCAAACATTCACACAGCCATGACTACAGAAATAAGTGCCAAGTAAATACTGGAATACTCCCATTTAATTATTTCCTCACACAAATTTTTGAAATTTAAGAAGTAGTCTTTGTCAACCTCAAATGTGTGAATCATTTCAAGTACATCTGTATTCAGAATGACCCAATAGGCCAATGGCATCATGTCTGTGAAGTCATCATAGCTTTGGAATGTGTAAGCTACCAAAGGACAAGAAATATTATTCTCTCCACCTCAGTCTACTTGAAAATAACCCAAATCTCTTGATGACACACGATAACTAGGTAACCTTTACTCTAGATTGCAATTTATATACAGTCTGATCTAGGTTAAGTGTCATTACATAAGCGTATATGTTATTTTAACAACTTGCTAAATACCTAATAAGGCTTTATAATAAAAACAGAAGAAGTAAGAAATTGAAGACTGAGATACATAAACCTGAAAATCATCAGACTCTAAAACAATTCACCACTTGAACAACTTTCTTTTTTAGCTCCCTCTTTTGAAACGCAACTCGCATTGTAGAAACACCTGGTTATCCAAGAGTCTGTGTAGATCACCCTCTCAATATTGGACTAAAGAATCTGGAATCAGAAATACTGACAAATGATTAAGGAAAATAACAAGTTATACTGGTCACAGTAGCTGATCAGGTGGGAGCTGGATTAAAAGATCAAATCTTTTGAGCAGGGTTAGTCCACTGGAGGTGCTGGCGGCTCTCTGCCATGATTCTAAATAAGAAGAAAAAAAATCCATCCAATGACAACAAGAATTACAATATTAATCACGTGATCCAAAGTTAAAGCAGCCCATAATACAAATGAGATGATTTACTGATGGTTAAAAGCTATTAAGGATGTATATTTGCGACACTTTCTGATTACGTTATCATGTGGAGGTCATTGAGTTTGATAACGGCTTACTTTTAAGTGATAACTGACACAGTTTAATCATTATAATGCTCATTCATTAATGATTTGAGGGAGTTTGTCTGGCATGACTTACGCCATGGGGACTGGAGGGTTTGCCGCTGGTTGAAGAGCCCCTCAAGCTGGCTGGGCGGAACAGAAAGATCACGAGAGCTACAACTAGCCATCCCATAATAATCATGGGCAGAGTGATGTCCCCTTCTACTGAGGAGCTGGGGCCTGGTACTGCGTACATACAAAACTCAATTTAAAAAAATAACACACAGCATGTGTGCTATGTGTTATTTGCCTCTTTTTTAGACGGACAGACTTACTCTCCTGAAGGCACTCTGTGTCTGTACAGTAGGACTGGGACTGTCTCAGCTTGGAAAGGAATCACAAAGACAATATTTTATCAAAAAGGCTAAACAAAACCACAAAAACATACTATATGGATGAAATGACAACATTGGGATTCTCCCTTGAAGCAGTTTTAGGACAAAACGGATGCTTCTACATTACATTAATTCATAAAACATTCATTAAAATTGAACTTATCTAAAACAATCAACGTACGTGTGTATCCCTCTGCAAAATATCAGTTCCCTGCATATGAAATATATATATATTGATATTAAATTATATCATATTTGTATTTCTGTTTTTATACCGCAAAAAGCATTGATATCTGTTGTTTTTAATAGGGCAAAAACTATTCAAACGTTTCCTCTACAAAGTTGAATCAAGTGTTATTTTGCCTGAACCAAAGAATCACTAGCGCCCTCTATTGGTCATTCATTTAGACCACAACAGCAAAATTATTTAACACGTAGCATCCTTTTAAAAAACATAGGTCTTTTCTATGATTTTTTCTAAATGTATTTTTTAATAAAGACTTAAAGATTTTTTTAATAAATTGCCTAGATGAAGTTGGTCCTGTATATGAAGTTCCTTCTGTTATTGCATAGGCCACTACAGCTCGAAATCTACAAACCTGCCTGGAACATGGAGAGACCCTGTCAGATCGGCACACATCCAAATGACATTGAATCTAAATGCCTTTCTACACTGTTTTTGCAATAATTAATTAGTATCATAGCTTCATCAGCAACTGTTAAATTCATTCACTTACAACTCTTTTTCTATATTATAAAAATTCCTGACTTTAGTTTTTGACAGTTTGAAAGTTGAAAGAAGTCTCTTATGCTCACAAAGGCTACATTTGTTTGATCAAAAATACAGTAAAAAAAAGCTGTAGCCTAATATTGTAAACTATGATAACAATTTAAAATAACTGTTTTATATTTTAATACATTTTAAAATGTAATTTATTCCTATAATGGCAAAGCTGAATTTTCAGCATCATTACTCTAGTCTTCAGTTCAGTGTCACATGATCTTTCAGAAATCATTCTAATATGCTGATTTGGTGCTAATTATCAATTAGTATTGGTGCTCAATTACTAATCATGGTTTTTATTGGCTGCTTAATGATTTTGAGGAAAATGTGATATATTTCCTTTCAGAATTCTTTGATGAATAGAAAGTTCAAAAGAATATCTTTTGTAAATGTCTTTACGGACACTTTTGATCACTTTAATGTGTCCTTGGTGAATAAAAGTATTAATTTCTTTTCTTTCTTTAAATCTTACTTACTCCAAACTTTTGTATGATAGTGTATCACAATTTCCACAAAAATATTAAGCAGCACAAACTGTTTTCAGAATTGATAATAATAAGAAATGTTTCTGGAATTTTACTGGAGTTTTCATCAAATAAATGTAGCCCAGGTGACCATAAGAGACTTCTTTCAAACCCATTAAAAAAAAAATATATTAAAAAAATAATAATAATTCCAAACTGTTGACCGGAAGTGTATATTTTTGTACCAAGAAAAGAACAGAAATCCAATATGAGGACATGGTCCATCTTAATTCTTCACTTTTCTTTCAGATCATACAGATCAATGTATCAGTAAGTTTCTATAGAATTCATCTGATTAATTTCTAATAGCAGAGAAGGCACACAAATGAAGCACGAATTGTTTTGCTATTATTACAATTTGATGGTGAACTCACCAGGTTGATAAGTCTCCTCATGGCATGTTCATGAGAGCAAATGCACTCACAGGGGTCATAACCTCCTTCTGCCATCCTCTCCTGAATAAGACACAATACACAAACATTCCAGACACTAATAACTTAATTATTTTAATTATTTTAAACACACACAGAGACATTTAGCTCAAATCTACATGGGTGTGGTGAATTATAAAGGTTTCACATGGGAAGGTCTATAGGACTCATTTGAAATTCAAATAAACACAAATCTGTGGTAGACTAGTAGCTACTTTAAATACTCAAAAGACTGTCTATTTTTGGCCTGCAGTTAATGATCTCTAGACTAACTGAATATATACAGTGAGGAAAATAAGTATTTGAACACCCTGCTATTTTGCAAGTTCTCCCACTTAGAAATCATGGAGGGGTCTGAAATTGTCATCGTAGGTGCATGTCCACTGTGAGAGACATAATCGGAAAAAAAAAATCCAGAAATCACAATGTATGATTTTGTAACTATTTATTTGTATGATACAGCTGCAAATAAGTATTTGAACACATGAGAAAATCAATGTTAATATTTGGTACAGTAGCCTTTGTTTGCAATTACAGAGGTCAAACGTTTCCTGTAGTTTTTCACCAGGTTTGCACACACTGCAGGAGGGATTTTGGCCCACTCCTCCACACAGATCTTCTCTAGATCAGTCAGGTTTCTGGGCTGTCGCTGAGAAACACGGAGTTTGAGCTCCCTCCAAAGATTCTCTATTGGGTTTAGGTCTGGAGACTGGCTAGGCCACGCCAGAACCTTGAAATGCTTCTTACAGAGCCACTCCTTGGTTATCCTGGCTGTGTGCTTCGGGTCATTGTCATGTTGGAAGACCCAGCCTCGACCCATCTTCAATGCTCTAACTGAGGGAAGGAGGTTGTTCCCCAAAATCTCGCAATACATGGCCCCGGTCATCCTCTCCTTAATACAGTGCAGTCGCCCTGTCCCATGTGCAGAAAAACACCCCCAAAGCATGATGCTACCACCCCCATGCTTCACAGTAGGGATGGTGTTCTTGGGATGGTACTCATCATTCTTCTTCCTCCAAACACGTTTAGTTGAATTATGACCAAAAAGTTCTATTTTGGTCTCATCTGACCACATGACTTTCTCCCATGACTCCTCTGGATCATCCAAATGGTCATTGGCAAACTTAAGACGGGCCTTGACATGTGCTGGTTTAAGCAGGGGAACCTTCCGTGCCATGCATGATTTCAAACCATGACGTCTTAGTGTATTACCAACAGTAACCTTGGAAACGGTGGTCCCAGCTCTTTTCAGGTCATTGACCAGCTCCTCCCGTGTAGTTCTGGGCTGATTTCTCACCTTTCTTAGGATCATTGAGACCCCACGAGGTGAGATCTTGCATGGAGCCCCAGTCCGAGGGAGATTGACAGTCATGTTTAGCTTCTTCCATTTTCTAATGATTGCTCCAACAGTGGACCTTTTTTCACCAAGCTGCTTGGCAATTTCCCCGTAGCCCTTTCCAGCCTTATGGAGGTGTACAATTTTGTCTCTAGTGTCTTTGGACAGCTCTTTGGTCTTGGCCATGTTAGTAGTTGGATTCTTACTGATTGTATGGGGTGGACAGGTGTCTTTATGCAGCTAACGACCTCAACAGGTACTTATTTGCAGCTGTATCATACAAATAAATAGTTAAAAAATCATATATTGTGATTTCTGGATTTTTTTTTTTAGATTATGTCTCTCACAGTGGACATGCACCTACGATGACAATTTCAGACCCCTCCATGATTTCCAAGTGGGAGAACTTGCAAAATAGCAGGGTGTTCAAATACTTATTTTCCTCACTGTATATATATTAGTGCTGTCAACGTTAACGCATGCAATTCATTTTTTCCAGTTTAACGCGTAATTTTTTTTAAAACAATTAAAGCAGCATCCATTTTTCTGTAATTCTTTGGCTAGCGTTACATTATATGATCTGTTATTCATGCAAATGCTTTTAAACCATTCAATAAATTTATGCAGCGCAGACTGTTTGATAACTTTATTTAATTTATGTATAAGTCCTACCTGTTAGACAGTAAGGGCACAGGTAAATATGACATTTATATGATTGTTTTAAATTCACTTATATTAAAAGTTGTTATATTTTTTGAACCCTAATAAATGTTTAAAAAAAGAGCTGTTAATAGCTGTTAATTACACTGTATTGTTGAATGGCTATAATTAATGTTTAAAATTGAAAAACAATATACATTTTTATAGAGACATCATTAGCAGTATTAATATTAGTGATTCTGGCCTTCATTCATGAAAAGATGCCATTAAACAAATATTTAAAATATACTGTCTTTATGTTGTTTCTACATTAATTTGGAGATTAAATGTGAAATTATTACATTATAAAATATATTAAAAACGTAAGTGTTTTAATCGCGATTAATCACAGAAAAATTTAATCGATTGACAGCACTAATATATATATATATATATATATATATATATATATATATATATATATATATATATATATATATATATATATAAAACTGTCCAAGCACCAAATTGCTCCTAAATTTATTTTATCTTGTTTCATTTTCATATTGGCCCAATTCATGTAAATGTATTTAATGAGAACGCCGTTAGAGTAAAACCTTTAATTAATATATATTACACAAAAATAAAAAAAAATCCCACATACAAATTTCACTTGATTACAATTAAATGTTAACATTAAGTTAAAATGTGATTATGGCATAGACTGTATTAATATGTTTAAGTGAGATACTGTGATGGGCGCTTGTCAAAATGTGTGCGCGCTCCCATTAAATTAACTTCACGCGGTACAATGGAGTACTATAGTAAAAATGTACATTCCTGTATTTAGTTGTCAGAGCAGTCAGGTATGGAGCTAGAATTGTGTCTTTATTACATGCGATAAAATAAATTATCTGAGAGAAAAAAAAAAGTTTGATAGAAAAAGTTATCACACTGATAGCAAAAAAGCATTTCATGAGAGAAAAAAGAATATTTGAGAGAAAAAGTTTTCATACCAATAGCAAAAAATAATAATATTTGAGACTAAAAAAAGTTTTGAGAGAAAGTATTTTCTCATAGAACATAAAAAATATAAATTTGAAATTTTTAAAAAAAATTCTGAGAAAAAAAATCTCTCTCAAAATACTTTGAAAAAAACTCTCAAATATATATTTTTGCTATCAGTGTGAAAACATTTTCTCTAAAAAAAAAGTGTTTCTCTCAAAACGCTTTTCTTTGCTCTCGATGCAATTTCTTGCTCTCGTGTCAGGATTTTGCTTTTGCTGTGAAAATTGTGTCATGGGCGGGGCCACGTTCCTATTGGCCAGTCGGGTGAGCATCGTCTTGTCTTGGGAGTCGAACTGAATCATTACACCATTGTTCGGTTCACCGGCGTAGATGCCGCCTCTGCCTTAATTGAGCACAAATGTTTGGGTAAGATCAGGGGCGTAGGAGCAATTTTGAACCTGGGGGTGGACAGTAAATGCTAGGGGGCTTCGGGGGAATATATATATATATATATATATATATATATATATATATATATATAGCCTATATAAAGCACTTAAATGCTCAAAATATGTTAGCAGTATTTATTTGAGTATTTTAACTTCCACGTTTCCTTTCCTACGTTACGTCAGTGGCGGATACAGAACGTCATTAATAGGTGGGCCTGGTAAATATACGGAGGGGCAATATCAATATCAGATAGGCTATATGTACAATAACATTACGATGTCCAGCAATCGATTTAAATAGTAGGCTACATGGGGTTTAAGTTGTCGTTTAATAAGATGTAGCCTAATATATGTTGTCAGTGCCAAGAATTTTCGTGTGACCATCTGACGTATACCTTAATGGTCCAGTGGTAGAACTTTCGCCAAGCGTGTCAGAGGTTTTGGGTTCTAATCCGCACTTGTATTTTTTTTTTTTTTTTTGCGACAAAACGACCAACTTTCGGACCCTGCACTTAAGCCTATAATTTCGTTTTTAAAAATTTAATTATGTATTTAAAAGTTGCAGAATGGATTCATTTGGAGACTCCGAAATCGGCAGAGATAGGCAGGCAATGCAAACCAAAATCTTACATTGGGAAATTTGGGGGGGGACAAAACTTAAATTTTGAAGCTCCTACGCGTATGGGTAAGATGATGACACACACAACTCGATGGGTAGCTGGCTGAGCAAGTTCAGCATCACTGAAGATTAAACATTAAAAAATAGCAGTCATATTCATGAATGAATGTGTATTATATTGTGTATTATATGCTCAACTAAGGCAGAGGCGGCATCTATGCCGGTGAACCGAACAATGGTGTAATGATTCAGTTCGACTCCCAAGATAAGACGATGCTCACCCTACTGGCCAATAGGAACGTGGCCCCGCCCATGACACAATTTTCACAGCAAAAGCAAAATCCTGACACGAGAGCAAGAAATTGCATCGAGAGCAAAGAAAAGCGTTTTGAGAGAAACACTTTTTTTTTTTAGAGAAAATGTTTTCACACTGATAGCAAAAAATATATATTTGAGAGTTTTTTTCTAAGTATTTTGAGAGAGATTTTTTTTCTCAGAAATAATTGTAAAAATTTCAAATTTATATTTTTTATGTTCTATGAGAAAATACTTTCTCTCAAATATTCTTTTTTCTCTCATGAAATGCTTTTTTGCTATCAGTGTGATAACTTTTTCTCTCAAACTTTTTTTTTCTCTCAGATCATTTATTTTATCGCATGTAATAAAGACACAATTCTCTCTCCATAGTCAGGTCCCAGCTTAATACCATATAGACAAACTCTCTCAAAACTCGACGCTTGTTTGGTGCGTTTTAATAAGTGGGAGTAGCCTACGAATATACGAAACTGGAAAATAATAAAGTCAGGTTTCAGGGAAGAACGACGCTTACTATACTTTTTACAAAATAGTACGACAAAAAGACGTTTGATGCACATTTCTTGGTTTTTTTTAGGCAACGTTACGTTTTTTCAAAACTTTGTTCTGTTTTGTTGCTTCCTCTTCGATAACTTCACACTCAACCGGCTGACTTGAATAACCTACTGTCTATCGAAACAATATATATATATATATATAAACCGCTCATAAACACAAGATGTATATCGTTGAAGTAACGTTAATATAAACAAAGAATAAAAACACATTTCACATCATGAGATGCCCAAAATATTCTAGTTTAAAGCTGTTTGACGTAGGCTAACGTTACATTATTTCGATATGGTCTTCGATGGAGGAATTATAATTATTCATAAAAGCATCGTAATTAATTGAATCTGCAGACAGCATTAAAAAAAAAAAAAAAAAGACCAAATTAAATAAAAAGTTAACCCAAATGGAAAACACAAGATTTGGGTAAACAGATGTCTTACCAATGACTTCGACAACTCACGCGAAGAGATTTAAAAACATTCGCTTTAAACCAGGAGGACCGATATGTGAATATTGACCCCAGAGAGTCTCCGGTCGCACAGGCCGAATCCAGTGCGACTGCTCCCTTGTGTACACTGCTGTTTGGCAATGGGCCGCAGCTCCGGCTGATGTTCCGTCTGTGTTTTGATAAGGATCAGGGAAGCAAAATTAGGAATGTTACTATGGCGAAGGCTTGGTTCATGAATTGTAATGAGCTTGCGCTGACGGTTTGTTTTGCATCCTTCCTGGGGCTTCCAATTGCGTAGCTTAATTATTATTCATGAGGTAAGTCTTCGTCGCTTTAACGTCTACGTTGTTTCAGCAAATCAGCAAGCAAGGTCGAGTGCGCGAACATAACACCTACTAATTAATATTAATGAGAGAAGCCTTTTACTAGTAGGATTCGTACATTCGTGTGGTGGAATCTTTTTTTACAGTCTATGGGTGGAACTAACAGATGGGAGCCACGTCGCTACATGACGTGAAACGTCGCAGATTTTGGTAAACACTGAGAGGCCGTTGCTTTTCTCACCGTTCGCAGAGCGCATCACCTATTCATTGGTTATCGGCATTCTGCTGCCGGCGGGGTGTACATAATGAAATGCATAATTGCAGTGCACATCACTGACAGTCGTGTGTGTGTGTGTGTGTGTGTGTGTGCTCTTATAATCTAGGGAAATAGATTAGCCACAGCTGCATTAAAAGTTGTACACATAAAGAAACTCTTTAATAAAGAAATAAAGAGTAATTTTGGAAAATGTTTTTAAAAACAAAGTAACAAAAATAAAGACTCATTCATCTCAGTAGCATAATCAGTCCCCGCATGATTTCGTTCAACTTTCTTTCCTCATTTATATGCCTACAATTACTGAATTTGCTGCAGCTTTTTAATATATATATATATATATATAAATTTAATAATATAATAAATAAACATAATTTTAAATCAATATTTGTGACATTTTTGTGTTGTATTACAGTGAAAACCCATAACAATGATGTAGACTAGGCTATATTACTGACATCAATTAGCTGTAAACATTAATGTGAATAATTACTGCATTTGTGGTAACATTCCCCCATGCACAATTAAGGCAACAGTGACACCAGCATAGAAATACTCATAATTCTGCTTTGCTGAAATTCCAGAATTGTGTTAGACACAATCCCAGTTAACAGGGAACATTCTCAGAACCTCCCAAAATTCTGGAAAGGTTCTCTTAAAGTTATGAACAAACATTCTTCCAGTAATGTTAATAGAACATTCGTTCAAAGTTATCTGGTCTATGGATCTAAACATCGGTCATGCATGGCACATTTGTTTCTGAAACATTTTTAGTACATTTGTAAACTAACATGTTTCTTCTTGTTTCACTTTGTTCAAAGAACGTTAAAAAGTAACAATCCCAAAATTGTAACGTTCGCATTACCAAATCATTTAAAAAAATGTACGTTTTGAACATTCAGAGAACTTTCAGAAATAACATTATTAGTGATTGCATTATTAGTGATTGCATTACTTGAAATATTTAAAAATATTTCATTTCAGGTAATATAATACTTTTAGGATTTATTTTATTTTACTTGCAGCGGGTTGCCTAATGGAAGCCACCATGTTAAGGTCACATGACCAACTGAATACTGCTGAAAAAATATAGAAAATGGCTGATTGCAAAAAAAAAATTTCTATGGGATTGTAATGTGTAGTGTTAAATCGCTAAGTATCTAAAATGCCAAGTAAACTGGCATGCCAATCAGTTAACTTGATATCTTTGTAACTTAAAGCTCATCAAGTGGGGTTAAGAAATCATGTAATGGTGAAAACTACTTAAAAAGATGAGTATTTTTGTAGGGTGAATAGGGCGTTTTGCACTTTTTACCTCTGCGATACTTTAATTTCACCCCAAAACTTCAGACTAACAACTGTCTCATGATGTTGGCATGATGTTTTCTTATTAAAAAACTAAATACACATGATGCTATGACATGCAACCACTTAGTGTGCTTTGCAGCAAAACAATATTTTTTTTCGGACAGTTTTTCATAACCAGAGATCACTTTTGGGGGGCTGTTATTTAGAGAAGCCATGTCCCCCTGTCGGCATGAAACAGAAGTTGTCTTTCTTCTCTATTGTGATGTGTATCTAAGTGAAATGGCTTATCGAACAAGAAAAATGAGGGGTGGGACTTGATTTCATCCATCTGGAATTGATTGGATCATTGTGATTTGCTATTGCTGTGATCTCTTGTGATCTCAAGTTTGTGATTTTTTTTAATGTTTTGAAAGAATTCACCAAAAAAAAAAAAAAAAAACGTCAGTGTCACATGATCATCTGATTGCTCTAGACACATTTCTTATTAACAATGTTGAAAAGAGTTGTGATTCTTCATATTTTTATGGAAACTGATTTTCATGATTATTTGACGAATAGAAAGTTTAAAAGAACAGTATTTATTTGAAGCAGACATTATCATTTAAATGTCTTTTCTGTCACATTTGACGGATAATAGTTCAGCCTCAAAAAATCTTACTGACCCAAAACTTTTGAATGGTAATGTTTAATACATAATTGTGTATGTTACATTCAAATATCTTAATTTATGTTCATTTTCATGACTGACTGATCATTTTGTAGGTTACATTCAAATCACGTAATTTATGTTCATTTTCCATTATACAATTGAGGCCTAAATGATTTACTATTGATTTGTTAATTAAAAATATAATTTGTTAGCAAAAACATTGCAGGGGTGAGGATGGACAGATGTGTTTTTACTTGTATCACGTGGGAGTGAAACAGATGCATCGACGATATCATGTGACAGCAGCACTCCATAGGGGACTGTGATACTAGATCTGAAAGCTTTCTGGATCTGTCAAGAGCCCTGCTTTTCTACGCATACTATCTCCACCTGATTCAACAAAGAGGACAAACGCAGTGTTCTAGTGCAGCGTTTGAGTTTTCCAGGCTCTCATTGTGTTTGCCAGTGTTTGTACTGGAGTTCAGTGTACTGTTTAGGAGAGAGAGAGAGAGAGAGAGAGAGGTGTGAAAGTGAAGCTCAATCAGTCTTTGCGGACTGGAGGTTCAAAAACAGCGGAAGAGAAAGAGAGAAAGAGTGAGAGAGAGGGGAATCAATCAGCCATGGCAAATATCGCTGTGCAGAGGATCAAGCGAGAGTTTAAAGAAGTGCTGAAGAGCGAAGAGGTTTGCAAAACGTTACTTTACTCTATTTTCTTACCCTTTGAGAACAAATAAAATGACTTTTGGGGGTAAACATTCAGAAGCCAATGAGCTAGCTTAGCATGCTAAGCTAATGTTAGCATGAGCTGTTATATGATGGCCTTTAGATACGGAAGTCATACATGAAAATAAATGTACTTCTCTTGATGTTTTAAGACGAAAGCCTAGTCCGAAATGTGAAAATACTTTATAGACGCATCAAGGAACGGCTAGATTTGTGATGGCACACGCTGAGCTTTAGCTATGGAGCTTACATGCTATTTGACATAGTTAGCCTGCTAGCTTCACTAACACTTGTTTAGTGTGCTATAATAATATAAGCACTCGTGTTTATCGTCCATTAATGTAGGTTTTATCTTTCAAAATACTTTTTTTATTCTTTTACTTGTCGTGTCCAGACATGTTTGATAAGTGTCAGTTAGCTGCTAGGCTGTTTGAGTAGTTTTCAGTAGTGCAGTACCATGGCTGTTTCTAAACATTTTGAGCTGCCTACCTAGACAGGTTTTTTGGGAATCATGGGCTCATATCATGCTGTCTACATAGGCAGCTCATTATGTTTTGTGACTGGTCACTTCTTTGTTCTGGGCAATAGAATTAAAGAAAATTACATTGTCTCACTAGCTAAATGTTTGATTCTGACCTTTTTTTATCGGTTTCCATTCTTGTTTTGCTTTATAACAGACAAGTAAAAATCAAATAAAAGTAGATCTGGTGGATGAAAACTTCACAGAGTTAAAGGGTGAAATAGCAGGACCACCAGACACACCATATGAAGGTAGTGTGACTATTTTTTCAGTCTTCTCTATTGCTGCCATGATGTAATTACATTAATGTTGTGGATAAGATTGTAACTTACAAGCTATTTTTCCCCACAGGGGGCCGATATCAGCTAGAAATCAAGATTCCTGAGACATATCCTTTTAATCCACCTAAGGTAATCTTTTTTTTAATATTTGATGTTTTTATGATTATTAGTTATTGTGGTTAATATTTAAGGTAAAACATAATCTAGTGTAATTCTATGTGAAACAGGATTTTCAATAGGAAACTAAGGAAAGCATGTAGGTTGGGACTTGATTTTACCAGTCAGGAATATATTGGATAGTTAATAGTGGGTCTTGCATACCATGATGCAGGCAGGTGTTTAAAGACACACAACCATGTTCACTTAATATTAAATATTAAAAACTTCAAAAACTTAGGCTACTCATTTGTTAGCATCTTCTGCACCATTTTAGAGCTACAGAGTGATGAGTATTATTAAGTTTCCAGGGAATAAACTAATTTACCGATTTTTATTTCGTAAAAATTCCACTTGAATGCTCAAGCTCTTAAAGCTGGATGGATTCTTATGGACTGTCTGTCATTGTTTTTATTTTTCATTAGCTGGACAAATAGTTTTAAAAGTGATTAGAATGACATTTTCTTTGTGCCGTTATCATTATTGTTGTGATGTGGACTCTGCTGTTTTGTTTTTTTTATATTTTGAATGATTTCTGCAACTATTTCTTTATCGTTATAGTAATCATCCTTGGTGTGAACAGGCCTTTACAGTCTCGAGGAGTCAACACTAGTTGCAAAAATTCAAAGACAGTCTATAGATTTAACCAGTCTTCCAGACTTAAATTTACTAACACTTGACTTGATTAACTAAGCAGTGAAGAGCTCGGTATTTTCTGTGGCAGCTAAATCTATTCATGCAAGAATTACTACTACTGACATTATATAAAAATACCTGCTAGTATGCTCTAAATGGGACTGTAAACACAGAGATGACAACAGAAATTTGTAATCATAAATTATTAAAATTATTATTAATAAAATTAAACTTAATTTTTTTAGTTCCAAAACAAGAGTTTAATTTTTCTATTTTTAATTTAACTTATGGGGGGGGTCTCCCCAATTCCCCCTCAATTCTAGCACTGTGCACTGATGAATCGTGCACAAGAAGAGCCAGAACGTGCACTAATAAAGAAGATGTGATCGATTATGATTTATTGTTGACTTTAATTGAGAGATCAAAGGATGTTGAAGTTAAAACATGATTTATTTATTTATTTTTCATCTTTTTCAGGTGCGGTTTATTACTAAAATCTGGCATCCCAATATAAGTTCAGTTACGGGGGCGATATGTTTGGACATTTTAAAAGACCAATGGTGAGTGCTTATTAATTGAGTATGATAGGTCTTGTTTATTGTTATCTAGCATATCCTGCATCATCTAATGCTTTTGACACTGCACTCTTTCCTGTTCCTGTTCCTTTTTTTAAAAGATTCTGACATTCTTCAACTACTACTTATTCTGTCTTCACTTCCTGTGTACAGGGCTGCTGCTATGACTTTGCGAACAGTCCTGCTGTCACTACAGGCTCTGTTAGCTGCAGCAGAGCCAGATGATCCTCAAGACGCTGTGGTAGCCAATCAGGTACATATGTGTGTAAAATATGCAACTTTCAGTGTGTCTGTCTGACAGAGAATGTGCAATAACAAAGCATTGCAAACCTTTCAAGTACATCACTGTTGTGGTTTTTTGCAGTATAAGCAGAATCCAGAAATGTTCAAACAAACTGCTCGTCTCTGGTCTCACGTTTACGCTGGTGCTCCCGTGTCCAGTCCGGAGTACACACGCAAAATAGACAAACTTTGTGCAATGGGCTTTGACAAAGTAAGTACTAAAAAAAATAGACCGCTTCTAGTGTGGTTAAATTCAGAGATGCACACACTACAGCAGGGGTTGGCAACCTTAGGGACGCGTGGCACTATTGGCACGTGTTGCCTTTAGCTTTCAGCACATTACTTGATATAAATTGGATATGAACAATGTCACTGAGTTTTCAAGCTTGTCCTATTACAGTCCTTAAAGGGACAGTTCACCCAAAAATTCTGTCATTAATTACTCACCCTCATGCTGTTCCAAACTTTCGTTCATCTTCAGAACACAAATGAAGATCTTTTTGCGGAAATCTGAGAGATTTCTGTCCCTCCATTGACGGCTACGCAACTGAAACTTTGACGCTTAAAAAAGCTCATAAAGAGATTGTAAAACTAATCCATATGAATTGAGCGGTATAGTCCGAATTTTCTGAAGAGACTTGGACGATTTATGTGATGAACAGATTAGGCACTTGTGTAAAAATGCTGTAAAGTGAGAGTTCTTTCAAAAATAATGTCATAAATTGATTTTATTTATCATCTAGGTACACTTGCGCATAGTTTTTCAGGTAGCTTTGCAGGAATGTTGCCACAGCCTAAATTCAATCTGTTTGTCATATAAAACGATCATATCTCTTCAGAAAATTCTGGACTAAACATCTTAATTCATATAGATTAGTTTTACAATCTCTTTATGAACATTTTGAAGCATCAAAGTGGTAGTAGACAGAAAGCTCTCAGATTTCATCAAAAAGATCTTCATTTGTGTTCGAAGATGAGCAAAAGTCTTACAGATTTGGAACAACATGAGGGTGAGTAAATAATGACAGAATTTTCCATTTAACAGACTATCCATTTAACATATATACACAATTAATGGTGGCTTGTGAATAAAAATTTTTAGCCCCCCTTTTTTTAATTCAAATGTCTGAAAGAATCTACTCAATAGCTGTTTTCGTCTCAAAGTCCTCTTAAAAAACAACTCCTAAACAAGAAATTCATAACTTTAAAGTGATTATTGAAAAACATCACATCCTTAAAGAAGCAGGTGAAGACACACGTCTTCCACAGGCACTTAACCACCCCACACCCTTAAACCAGTGCACTTGCAAAAAAAGAAGAAAAAAAAACTTGTATTAAATGTAGTTGTCAAATAAACCTGGCATTGTATATTACCAATATTGTTGGCTCCCTGACATATTGCTTTGTTCCTCTCTTGTAAGTCGCTTTTGATAGTATCTGCTAAGTGCATGTAAATAATAATAAAAAAGAAGGATGAGGACTTTGTTCTATCCATCGGTTTTTAATTGAATTGTGGCAGATCTGAAAGCAATCTTAAGAAAAAGCCGGTTTAAGCGGACTAAATGTTTGGAGAAGTTCGGCATGCATCACCAGAGAGAAGTCTGTCTTTTCACTGGAAGATCAATTTATGACATTTAATAAAATATTATTGTCAAAACTAATTTAAAAAACATGCATGGATTAATCTTTCTGAGTAAGATAAATAACACGAAAATAGGGTGAATTTTCATTTGATAAAGTAATAGACATTTACATGGTTTACTGCAGCGCGAGACTCCTGAAACACAACAAGTGACCGTACCGCACATGCTTTGGTTTGATTGTAAAGCAGTTTAATAATTGTGCATCTTTTTTGTCCAAGGATAATCTGACATGTTTTACAGGTCGCCCACCAAAGTGGCTGGCAGACAAGACAAAATTGCGTTGATTAATGATGCATTCTTGAATTATCAAAACCTGCCGTAACTTCAAACTAGTAAACAACTAAACCTATAATACATTTAAATAAAATAAAATAAAAATGACACTTCATGTCACAAAAGTTGGCAACCGCCTAGACTACAGTGTCTGTAAAATATACAGATGTATTACACAATGAAAATTAATTAATATTTTTAGGTAAATGTTTTCTCACATGTTGACATACACTACCATTAAAAAGTTTGGTTTGGTAAGATTTCTATTACAATTTTAAAATAACGTTTTACAGTACCTCTCAAAAGTTTGGAAACATTACTTTATGTTTTTGAAAGAAGTCTCTTATGCTCCCCAAGGCTGCTTTTATTTAATAAAAAATACACTAAAAGTGGTCATATTGCTTTAAATATTTGCTTATTGAAGCAAATATTCAAAATATTGCTTTCAATCAAAGAACAAAAGAAAAGGAGAAAATCACTCACTGCTCTTGACTGAATAACTTTTGTCTTTAATAAGGATTATTTAAGTTTATAATTTATGCAGTAAAGACTATGCAGTATGATAACTTTATTCAATTTCTTTATATATCCTACCTGTTGTGAGCCCTGATATATTGAAGGGCACAGGTAAATGTGGCATGGATTACAATAGGTTTATGTGAAAATTGCTTTAAGTTCAATTAAATTAAAAGTTGTTGTAATTTTTGAAAGCCTCATAAATGCTAAAATTGATAGCTTTTAATTATACTGTAATGCTGAATGGTTATAATGGCTAAAATTGAGAAAAATAAATCAATTTCAGACATCAGTAACAGTATTGGTATCGGTACTGGCCTTCTTTCTTAAAAAGATGCCATTAAACATTAAATGTGAAATTTTAAATATTTTAAAAGATTATGTGCGATCAATTACAGAAAAATGTGCGATTAATGTTTTAATCAGTTGACAGCTCTATATGTGTTTTCTACTTTAATATAGTTTCAAATTATTTATTTTCCTGTGATGTTTGTAGGCACTATTGGAAAGAATGAAATTTGGCATTCGTAAGTTCAGTTGAGTTGTGGAATAGCTCTTTATGGTGTTCTGATTAAGTCAGTCTGGCTGTAATTTCATTGTCCAATAAGTGGACCGTTAGCATCAGCTAAAAGAGTTAATTTAACAAATTTGCTGTTGCTTAGAAATGGAGCGTAACATTCTGTCTTTCTCTCCCAAACAGAATGCAGTAATAGTAGCCTTGTCATCAAAATCATGGGATGTGGAGACAGCGACAGAACTGCTACTAAGCAACTGATCATCCAGTTCTTTTCATCAGGCCATGTTTCCCTCAAACCCCTCCTGCTTCATGACCCGTTCACTCCTGCCCAACCATACACGCGTGCATCAGCCATCTTGGTTTGTGTTCAGAGTGAATGTTTGGGTAAGATCAGCAGTTAGACTGCAAGACAATTAGTCATCATCTATCTCTAGCAAATGTTCACGTCCCGTGTCTTTTTCCTCCCGTCATTTTCACTTTGTTTTTGCCTTGCTACAATCATTTTCCCTCTTAAATTTAGGACGTCACTTCCCTTTTAAAGAAACCCAACAAAGACAAAGCCTGTATCACCGTCATTTCACACTAAGGAAACACGTGCATCTGTGAAACAATGTTAGAACATGTAAATTAGTATATTTAAGGTTGTGTACATTTAAAAGGCAAAATAGCAGGAATGTTGTTTTTTTCTTCTATCTGTACACTATAAAATTGTTTTGGGATATTAAGTATATAAAAACACAAATTTTGTGATTAATTAGACCCCTTCTATTTGACGCTCTTACGATGAACAAATGTGTGTTTTATTTGCTCATTTGATTCTTTTAATGTTTCTTTTGGCTTTCCTTTGCACTAATCATCTGTTTAGTAGTTGAAATGGCCAGATGACATGGTGTTACGTTGTGTGTGCAGACATGGTTTCAAATGTACTGGGTGAAGTGTTAATGTTTTTTAAATCAAAGGAAGATGCCCCTTCTCACTTTTCCCTCTTTTTGACAAAGGGGTCGACGTGGGGGTATTGGTGGCCACAAATCCTTTCTCTACTTCTTTTCAAGGCAGCTGTAGTGGTTCGACTTGATTATGGACAGATATACCTTGAGTTGCCTCGAGTTTTTTTTTTTTTTTTTTGAAGAATGTATTGTATAAAACTTGCATTAAGTATAAAAAGTTTGTACATGCTGAGATGAGGAAGTGAAGATGAGTTTCTCCTCTAATAATGATTGGATTTTTCTTTGTGGAACAATCAAGATGTTGAGGCTCATCAAAAACTGTTAAGGCACAGAACTAATTGGTGTAGAGGTTTAAAAGAGTCTCTCAGTATGGGGTGTGCGTTTTTTTTTTTTTTTGGATCATACCGCATTTGTATTCAGATTTCCACTCGCAGGCTGCAGATATTATTTAATATTTCACACGTTTCAAACTGTTGCAAGCATGAATCAAACAGCTAGAGTTTTCAATTCTACAAAGATGCTTCAACGCAAACGGGCCAAGAGCGAGTACTGCCACACAATGCTTTGTGAACCTGTTTTTTTTTTTTTTTTACCTAGTGTTCTGTTCTTTGTTAAAAGGTTTATTTTCTCCCTTTGTTACTTGACCTCCCTCTATTTGCTAGCGTTCCCACATACCATCTGTTTTCATAATGCCCCCACTTTCATACACCTTTCTCATGTACATACAGCCAAGTTTTTTTGGGGGATAAAGTACTGTTCATCTCTAGAATGCACCATCGATGGCTGGATTTATATTTTGTATGAAAAACAAAAACGAAACAAAAACAAAAAGACTGTCTTCCTGTAGTGATCACCTTGTTCAATATTGCACGAAGTGAATAAAAGGACAAAAACTTCTGTCAAAGGAGAAATGCAGGTCATAGGCTCTGGCTTTAGTCACTTTAAGCTCCTTTACAAAACGAGACAGAAACAAACCTACTCGAGCCGTACAAGCATGGTTATTTATTGTGAAACTGTCATTCTTTTGAATTAAAAAAGTGAAAAATTAACTCGTTCTCTGTGAATCTCTGTTCTGTGCAAGTTATTACATCTACGTCAGTAGATGTCAAATGCATATTCTAAGAATGTAAATTGGTGAAAAACAGCTTTGTAACGGTTAAAAATGTGGGGGGGGGATTAAATGGAATAACTTATCCTATTTAAATGTGAAGCAATTTGAATATTGGATTTGGAACAATATTTAGAATGAATCCAAACACATCTCATGTAGCAAATGCAGGGTGTCCCTTGAATGAGGAATTCATGCTCGTACACCCAGCAGAATAAATAGCAGCATTACTAATCATACAGTCTTGCACTGTAAATGTAGAGGAGGAACTAAATGAATGGAGGAAGTGAGCCTCAATGAATCCTTGCAATCAAAGAAATCTGATGACAATATTTGGATTTAATAGAGGGTTAAAAGAGGAGAGGGAGATAAAACAGTAAAAAAAATCTTTCCATGTATTTAATAAGCAACCTTAGAGCAGATTAAAACAGATTTTTTTTTCTTTCAAATGTTTGTTTTTAAAAATGGCTCCGGACAGAGGAAGAGCGCAACAAGAACAATTTCAACAGAAAACAAAAAAGAAAAGAAAACTAATGAAGAGAAACAGCTGTGTTTCTACATACAAGTTTGAACATCTGAATCTAAAGAATTCATTCCTCATTCATCTGAGGTGTGGGGTAAAGACAGTTCAGGTTTGTGAAGAGCATTTCATGTTTAAGTAGATGTGTCTCTTCATTCGGTCATTCAATCATTTACTGCTTGACCGTCCTCGTCTTCACGAACCGACGCTTTACCTGAAACAAAAACAAAACATAAATCAACAATTTGCATTATAGCAGAGTATGACATAGAAAGTAAGACAACTACTGATATCTAGGCCAGGTGAGATTCCATGTGGGCCTGCAGAAACCTTAGAAAGAATTGTCAATATTTACTTATCCCCATGTCATTGCAAACCAGTGTACCGTTCTTATTTTTTACAATTTTCCGTGAAACATAAAAGGAGACATTTAGAATGGATAGGGTCAGTAGGAATTTAAAAAAAGAAAGTAAAGAAATTAATTGCTTCATCAGTAAGGATCAAAAGTAGCTTAAAGGGATACTTCACAGATTTTTCATATTAAACTATGTTATTCCCTTACTAAGACGAGTTGATACATACCTCTCTCGTCTCAGTGCGTGCACTCAATCGCTCAAGCGCGGTAAAAAGGATAACTATAATGTATGGCGGAATAGCACTTGGGAGCACTTCGCAGTAATATCATCACTCCTGAAAAATCCTCACCCTCTCACTTCTGTCATTAGAACCAACGTGAGAATCGAAGTGCTCCCAAGTGCTATTCCGCCATACATTATAGTTATCCTTTTTACCCGCTTAGAAAAGCGCCATGTTTTATTTTGTGTCACCATACTTGGTCGTGTAACTGTATTTAAATAAGGACAACGTGGAGGTGTTTGGTTGCTTCTAACTTCATCTCTGTTTGGATCCTAATGAATGACCTGGGCTAAGCTAAGTGCTATCAAAGTATCGCCGCGCGCCAGAGCGATTGAGTGCACGCACTGAGACGAGAGAGGTATGCATCAACTAGTCTTAGTTAAGGGAATAACATAGTTTTATATGAAAAAACGGTGAAGTATCCCTTTAAAATGATTAGAAACTTTAACATTCGACAGTATTCAAAGAATACTGAAAAAAATGTATCACTGTTCCAACAAAAAAAATGAAGCATCACTACTGTTTTCAACATTGATAAGAAGAAATGTTGCTTGAGCACATTCTTCAAGCTTTATCGTAGTAGTCCTATTCAATGAAAAACGACAACATTGGATATAGTTTGGAACAACATTAGGGTAAAGTAAATGACAATTTTCATGTTAGGGAACTATTCCTTCAAGCCTACAAGAAACATGAACTGCTCGAGTGCTAAAGGTTACAGCATGACATCAGTGCTAAATGAAGCTCTCCCTCAGACACTCACTGACAGCTCCCCCTGCTCTGCTGCAAAGCTGGATTCTCTCAGTTTGGCGCCTGCTGCACCCCTGAGCTGTTCGAGAATGGCTTCTTCCTGCTGCTCCTGTAGCTGTGTGAGTGAGAGTACATACTCTGGGCTGGACTCAAATTCTCTCTCTGTCTCTCCTTCACTTCCATAAGTCTTCTGAGACAGGCGGATGTCTTGGTACACATGCTGTTCTCGCTGTGCTACCCTCTCTGATCTTAAACAAAAGAAACACCTGCCTCAACTCCACATAAAAGAATTCAATAACAGCGAAAAAGGTGAAAGCAGCTTTTTTTTTAAGCCGCTATTATAAATGTTGAAAATGGTTGATTTTTTTTTTTTTTTTTAGAAACCTTAATACATTGTTTAAACAGTTAAAGTTAAAACAGAACATTTATGTGAAATAGGATTTTTAGAACTTTACTGTTACTTTAGATCCATTTAATGCTGAATAAAAGTATTAAAAAAATCTTAATGACCCCAACGTTTTGAATTGTCGTGTACAAAAGTATAAATGAAAATGATAGTATCCTGTGAGTAACAGGCTGCTTGCTAATAACAGTACTGATAAGTTATTTTAATTATACTTATGCTAATAAAACACAATTACATACCTCTACTACTTATAAATAACAATGCGGTGCTAGAAATGTATACTGCACATTTAAAGTTACAAGATACTTTTATTATTTTCATGATTGTAAGCAAATTCATTAGATGCCATTCTCCTGCTAGAAAAAGTCCCTGACATACAAAGGTTAACTTCCCCATTTTATAGCACATCACTATTCTCTAGCTCTGCCACCAGAGTTATAATATAATTGCTTGCACTCTCGGTACCAAAGACACCTCCCAAAAATTAAATATTACGGCTTTTGAGTTCTTTTCAGCATACAGGAAAACAAAATAATAAATCAAATTGAATCTTCAGAAATGGTGTGAAAGCATTCATAGATCATCAAATGTAGGCTTAGTGGTAAGGTGGAAATTCTAGATTAATTTCCAGTAAAGCTACAAGTGATTTCTATCATTCAGTTACCTTTGCAGGTCAATCTGTCTCTGCGGCCCCGCTCTTTTGGGCTCTGCTTCTTTCTGCTGTTTTGGTGTCTTGACACTGATTGAATCAGCTGAGGCTGTGGTGGCGGGATCCTGAGCAGGTGCTGCTCTCTTCCGGCCCCGCCCAGACCCTCCCCCTGTCGTAGCTCCAGCCTCTTTATCTGGTGTGGCAACACCCGCAGGGTTTTTAGGGGGTCGGCCACGCCGTGGTTTATTGGCAGGGGGCACTGACACTGCAGAGGGGTTTGAAGACACGCTGTTCTCTGTGCCGTCACTTGCAGGTGCAGCACGTTTCTTCCCACTGGGCTGAGCAGCCTCTTCCTAAAAGAGCAAAAACACTGAATAAGGCACAACAGAAGTGTGAAAGTCCAGCATTTTCAGTGTTTACATGGGATATTTCCGACCTTCTTTACACCTCCTGCTTTTGTAATCACTGGATTCTCTTCATTCTCCCTCGCCCCCGTCTCTGAAGCCTCAGAACTCACATCCCTTTATGATAGAGAAAGAGAAAGTTGTAAATTCTTGATAAGGATGACATACTTCCTGCTGTAAAGATTAATCAACGCTGGATAAATTCCACATCATAGTGAATGAAAAGGAAAAATAAATCAATTCTGATAAGTACGAACCTGCTCTTATTTGTTGCAGGCGAGCTGGGTTGGGAGTTAGTGCTTGCGTTGCTCACTGTATCGGAGGTTGTGGTTTTAATGAACGGTCGCCGAGCGGTTACCGTTAAAGGCTTGTTCACTGCCCCCAACACACCTGTCTGCTTTGGTGGTTGCTGAAAGATATTAATGTGTTAAGTAACAAATAAGCTATGTAATGCAGCCAAGGAATTCAATTGGTAGTTGCATCATTTCAATACAACTTTCCAAAAAGAACACTGTGTCACTGATCTATCTCTGTGTGCAAAATAACAAACTAGGAGTTCCTAAACTTTTTGTATCCGTTGAGCCTAAAATACATTTACTTGGAGATTATAAGTAATGTTCTAATGTTTGAATGTAGTGAAAAATATATGTATGCACTAATGTTTTATAAATGATTAACACCACCAGTCGGGATGATTTTTTAATATTTGTGAAAAGTCACCAAGGCAGCATTTACTTGATTAATACAGAAAGAACTGTACTATTGTGAATTATTACAATTTAAAATGATTTTCTATATTATTAATATATATTTTTACATTTAAATTTATTTGTTCAAAATTCACTAAAAACAATATTGTGTAATATGTTTAACTGTTTTCTATTTTAATATATTTTAAAATGTAATTTATTCCAGAGATGACAAAGCTGAATTTTCAGCATCACATTACTCCAGTCTTCAGTGTCACATGATCCTATAGAAATCATTCTAATAAGCGGATTTGGTTCTCAAGAAACATTTCTTTTTATTATCAGTGTTGGGAACAGATGTACTGCTTCATGGAAACCGTAAAAAACTAATCATTTATTGGAAATAGAAAACTTTTGTAACAATGCAAGATTTTACTGTAACTATGATCAATTTAATGTGTCCTTGCTAAATATATTAATGTCTTTAAAAAACAACAACAACAACAACAAGAAACTTGCCAACCAAAAACATTTTAACGGTAGTGTATATATTTTCAAAACCTGAGCAATCATGCCTTTGCCATATACTGAATGTTTACACAAATGTGTCATCCAGGAATCATTCACATATAGTTACAGAGGTGACAAAACCTACCTGGATTTTCCCTGTCTGCAGAACTATTTTTGCCTCTGGTGAGAGATATTCCTTATCATTGACAAAATCCTGTACACAGGAACAGATGGAATGAGTTTCGTAGTAAGGTCACATGTAAAGCGTAATTATGGATAGTCAGAGTGGTTGTTACCTTATCAGGTGGGGTAAAGAACTTGCTAGGCAGCACAGGATCTTTTGGGGAGTCCAGATGACATGAAGTGCTCTTGTTTGCGATCACAAATAATGCCACATCACACACAATGTAAAGTTTCTGTAAATGCATGAAAATAGAGTAAAACACACTGGGATTCAGAAATACAAAAACACTATGCATGATTTGTTAATGATACGGACCTCGTTTGCCTTTGGGTCGTCTGGGGCCTGTGCATCTTTTGTTTGTTTGATGTTCTCTACCATCTTCCTCAGGAATGAGTGGCTGTTATTCTCATTCTTTGTCATCAACACCTCCAGCATGAACCACAAGCACCTGATAAAATACATTTTCATCTGAATTAGTTTAAAGAGTTTTAAAACAAACATCCTGTGAGAACTTTAGTGTCTGCATCTACTCACTCAACTACTATCTACTACTCACAGAAATAAAAAGAGAAGGTTTAGTATTACAATTTGAGAGTATTAGTCAGATCATGTAGAAGGGGGAAACTACAAAAGTGTGTGAAAGTGTTTAACACTCATACTCTTTGACGTCTCTGATCTGCTCCAAATCCTGTGGCTTGGTAAGGTCTGGATCATGAGCTAGAAGATGGATCATGTATGGCACCACATATTCTGGCAGGAGAGATAACAGCTTTTCTGAAAAACAAAAATGAGAGAACAGGCAGGACATTTAGGTCTTTGTCATTCATACAATCCTGCAGAAAATACAGTTATTGCTTCAGTGTTATACCAAAAAACAGAAATGTTATCTACCATGGGCCATGGGATTCTGTTTGATGTACTCTCTGCGGACACTGATGTTCTTGAGTAGGCACTGTCGGGCATGAGCACGTCGCTCTTTCACTGGGTCTTTAGCGCACAAAGCAAACACAGCCATGTACTCCAGTGGCAACAACAACTTCACCAGAGCAACATGTAACTTCTGAGCAAAGATCTGCCGCACCTGATAGCACTCATCCTATGAAGAGAGGGGAAAGGGAAGGAAATTCTGAAAAACTGCAAAGTTGTGGTAGTATGGCTAATATGTGCTTTTGTAGCATGCCCTAATATGTCCACTTATGTTAGTCAATGTTTCATGTACCAACAGTTGTAATTTAGGCTCTCACAGACAACTGTTTTTGCTGCTGTACTTCTAAGACCTTTAAAGTCATAAAATGAATGAATGTAAAGCCAATGTTCCAATACGTGTCCAAGTAGTCTTGTGCTGAACTCACATTAATGACGAGTCCACAGAGCTGGAACTGTTCTGGAGTGATGATGTCATGGTAACAAGGCTCTTGTGCCAGTTTCATGATGGCGCTCCCCGCTGCAAGCCTCAGTCGAGACATGTCAGACTTGCTGTGTCCACAAAAACACAGGTTAGAGGCCTATTACAAGATTAGGGCAGCTTTCATAATTACAGAAAATTACTTGGGGGAGTCTTGACACCCAGTTAGTACCTGATTTTCTTCTGCTCTGTGAGGTCTCCCTCACTGACCAGCATGGCTGAGAGGAGTCTGAGAGTAGAGTTAGCAGATTTAGACTGATTATTCCTCATTCCCAGCAACCAGCGGACCAACAGCTTAATGGCTTGCACCTGGAAACACAGACAGACATGCACATGTATACACACACAAATCAACAAGATATGCTGTTTTCAACCTGATTACTCAAAGACATTTACCTTAGCCAGCACTTCAGGGGAAACCTCATCATCAGCTGTCCAGAGCCGCCCATTCTTGTTTCCCACAGACTGACAGGGAAAGAGGGTTAGTTTACCATGCAAGGCAATAAAAGGATTCCTACATGCCTAAAGCAGAATAATACATCAATATGCTCACTCTGTCATTCATCAGAAGGTCCTTCACGATAAAATTGGCTACGATTGACTTCATGGGTGACGCAAATTGATCCGGGGCCAGCATGGAGATGTGTCCAAGAGACACGAGTGGAGTGATCAGCTGTTCAGGCACATCTGCATTCAGACTGCGAGACAATGGCTGAAGAGACAGAGACAAAAAGGCATATCTGAAAAACTTGCATGCAGTAAAAACTCAATTTCTTTCATTATCGTTCACAGGATTTGACGGTCAAAAAAAGTAATGTGTTATACATTTGGTAGCATTTTAAGCAAAGACTGCATTTGTGAAAATGCAGTTATGCACATAGATTTACCTCAAATATTTGTGCTAACTGGACCTCTTTGTTGTGAAAGATGGCATGGATGCAGTTGACCGCCTGTTTGGCCTGGTGGGGGGTGCCTCGTTTTGCCTTCTGATGTAGTATGGGAATTAGAGTCCTGTACACAGATTTAGAGAACATTTAACAACACATTTTTAATTTGGTATTAACAAAATTGATGAGACTGAAGAGTTTGTATCAGTAAGTATATAATGAGTTTAAGATGTTGTTACTGGCTCCAAACAGTTGTGTGTATGCATTTGGGAGGTGTTCGTACGAGCGGATTTGTGGCAGTTCTGTCTCAATCTTTTGTCCTGTGTTTCTGAAGATCTGTATTGCTGCTTCCGCCACTTTATCGTCCTCCATCTTCAGACACTGCAGCAAAGACTCATAAGTCTCAGCTGAGTGGAAAGCAGTGGGGTGAGTAAATGACAAAACCTGAGGTAGGGAAAGCAGAACAGCAAACTTAGAACTTTTTTTGGTCTGGACAAAAAACAAGAAAGAAAAAACTGTGATGGGCAACATCGCGACAATGACGAGAAAAAACAGCTAGGCTTGAGCATTATGTCCTTTTTAGGGTTGCATCTTGCGACATCATGTCCTGTTTTTGGTTCGCTTACATGTCTTTGGTCCATGTTGTGTTCATATTTCATTCGAACCGCGCCAGAGTTCGTTTGGAAGCAGACCAAGACCCATATTTTCAGCTGTCTCGGTCTGCGCACCAAGGTTCAGATGGCAGCTTGTACACTTATTCAAATGAACCGCACTAACAGAGCAATTGCACCAGGGTTCCTTTTAATCTTACCAAACATGCCAAGTGTGAACACACCCTAAAATATTTAAGAAAATTACTGAACGAGTCAAAGACACTTGGTATTAAATTGAACAATAGCCTATGCTTTTGTAGCAATTTACTTTTATTTATATTCATTTTAAATGTGATTGTTTGTCTACATAGTACTTAAAACTTACTTAAAACTTATTTCAAAAGAGCTAGAAATCCTGTTTTCTCTTATATTGAAAACTTTAAACTAGTACATTGTAATTACGAACAGTACCTTGAGCAGCTCAAGTCCAGCGCGGATGGCAGTATCAGGAGTAACTCCCTCATCTTCATCATCAGCAGTGCCCTCAATTGACTTATTTAACAGCTTAACCAGGGCACTGTATACACACATACAAACAAATTATTGATCCAAAAAGTCTACACAATACCTGCAGTTACACTTCATCCCCACAAGATGTCTCACTGTTAAAAAGCTATTCAGACGGTTACACAACCGTTAAGGGGGGGAAACAAGCACATGGCCCATATTGCGCTTATCTCTCTCCCACTCAGTCAGTTTCTCTTTCTCTTATTCATGTTCTCCCTTTACATATGCAGGTGCACTGACAGTCCGTATCAGATACCGTTTATGAAAAGAGAATTCATTCTCTGTGACTGTGCTTCACCCTGCACAGCATTTACTTTGCATTGACTAACTAGCTGGTTATTTTGCAAGTGCTCAAATTAGTTAGTTTATTAGTTTATTTAGGCATTGTAGTCCATGTACAGTATTTTTACAATAGTTGTTATAGTAAATATAATAAAATAGAAATAAATAGTAAAATATTATTCAAGTTATATTTCTTTGTCCAAAACAATTTATGCTCAAGATCATTGACCCATCTCTCGTAAATATTTTTTTCTTAGTGTTCAGACCAAAAACTAAACGGCTACAGAACAAAACAGATTCAGCCGGATACCTGGGGTGCCAGTGTCAACAAAGCCTGTTAATCTGAAAACCCAGATGATGGTCATTAACAACTTCTCCCCCCCCAAAAAACAAAAAAATGCATTTCTCATCTCCTCATTCCCTACCTGATGGCCTCAGAGTCAATGTGAACAGGTGCAATTCTCTCCAGCAGGAATTTCACCATCTCCAGGAATGGGTTTGTGGGTTGCTTGGGGAATGTCAGCTTCCGTGTGATTTCCCTCTGAAAGGAAACTTCACTCTCAGATAACTTGTATCTTTATAATATTAAATACAACTACATAGCTTGTTAAAGTGTTGGTTGAAACATGTCTTTATCATATACATTTTATACAGCAAGCTTATAATCAGTTATAATGTGAGCTTGAAAAGTGCAGTGGTAAATGTGTTGCTATTGCCTTAAACTCACCACACACTGTTCAGCCTGTTTACATGAGCAGGTGGGGCTGATGAGCTGCTCAAGCTGAAGACGTAGTTTCTCATCTTCACCCAGAGCCTGATTAAACTTCTTCATAAAGTCCTGAGCTTTGCCTGGGTCTGGGAGATTCTCTGAGAATATATGTGAGTGAGTGAGTGAGTGAGTGAGTGAGTGAGAGAGACAAAAGCACACATTGTAAAACCTGTTGGTTTCAATAACTATTAATTTATAAATGTATATATGTGACCCTGGACCACAAAACCAGTCTTATGTGTAATTTTTTTTTAATTGAGATTTATACATCATCTGAAAGCTGAATACATAATCTTTCCATTGATGTATGGTTTCTTAGGATAGGACAATATTTGGCCGAGATACAACTATTTGAAAATCTGTAATCTGAGGGTACAGAAAAATCGAAATATTGAGAAAAATCGCCTTTAAAGTTGTCCATTTCTATTGGCGATAGTGCTGCATCCATTCACAAAAATAAATGTTTTATATATTTAAGGTGGGAAATTTACTAAATATCTTCATGGAACATGATCTTTACTTAATATCCTAATGATTTTTGGCATAAAAGAAAAATCTATAATTTTGACCCATACAATGTTTTGTTGGCTATTGCCACAAATATACCGTGCAACATAAGACTGGTTTTGTGATCCAGGGTCACATATAGTGTGTACTTACTAGCGATGTTCATAAGTTTTCCAAACATGGCTGTGGTGTTTGCTTCAGACTGCAGGAAGAGAAAAACAACAGTCATTCCTCCACAGCAGTGCACAGTGCTCCTCATGTGCATTGTACACAGTCACAAAATAAGAACAAATTTGACATGGCTGACATCTACACGCAAAAACAGCTCGATTTATATTTGATACAATACCTTGAAAAATATCAATATTCAATACCATATTTGATACCACTGGTTAATTTACTTTTGACCATAGTCGCAGTTCTTTCAACAACAATTTCTCATGCCAGATACCTCGGAGTGAGATTTTATAATAATTATAATAATATATTACAATAGTAATTCAACTACACTGTAAAATGAATATTTTATAATAAGTATATTCTTGTACTTTAACAGTAGTAAAATTATAATATTTATCACTCAATTATTCACTTGCAAGTGTTAAACCCTCAAGCTTTTATTTTAGCAGAAAACTGCAGGGAGACATATAAGTGTTTGTGACAACAGGTTTACAAATGCTTTTTATTACAAATCTGTTTGAAAGTGTGAAATGCTGTAAAAATCTTTACAAAAATTTTAGAAAATACACAAATGTGGGGGGAAAAACCGAGCACAATTGCATTCCCTAATGCCTGTTAAACTTGCAGCACTTGCAGGGATTGAGTTAGCTCCATTCACTGTGAACCACTCTGTCACAGAAAACAGATCACAAGCTGATCGTGTGAGCAAAGTGTATTCTTCACTTGGAAACACGCACGCAAGAGACTATATACTTATTTAAAGGGGTCCTATTATGCTTTTTTTTTGCAAGTTATGTTTTTGGTCTTTTTGTGCCTTTATTTGATAGGACAGTAGAGATTTTGACAGGAAAGCGTGGGGTGGAGAGAGAGGGGAAGGGGATCGGCAAAGGACCCCGAGCCGGGAATCGAACTCGGGTCGCCGGAGGCGCAGTTGTGCTATATGTCTGCGCGTTAACCATGGGGCTATTGGCGCCGACTGCTTTCACTTTTTCAACTTTAGTTAGTTTGTAATGTTGCTGTTTGAGCATAAAAAGATCTGCAAGGTTACAAAGCTCAAAGGTCCACTCCAAAGGGAGATATTTTATTTAACAGAATCCACTTTAAGAACTACAACGAACAGCTTGTTTGGACAACAACACACTTTTTCCAGATCTTATGAAGTCATGTTCCTCATTTAAATAATTCCCACCCACAGAATATGCAAAAAAGTTGGTGAGGCCTGGGGCCGGTTTCACAAAGCTATTTTAGACCGGTCTATAGTGTTAGACAAGTCTAAAATTTGCTCATAGACTAGTCTAATGCAAGTTAGACTGTTTCACAAAAATAAAGACTGACTTAATTTAGACCAAAAAAATTAGACACCTTACCCCCAGGCTAACTTAGGTCTAAGACTCTGTTACCTTGGCAACCAGCAGTAACAATCAGTTACAAACTGCCCAAAGAAAAGGGAAAATGGCTCATAATTTAAACATTTCTTCCAGTTATTACATTCCGTTACATAGTCAACGCGAGCAACGATCGACACGCTCCCTTTCATAGTCTGAGCAGTTGACGCAAGCGTCACGGGCGATGCGTGAAATGCAATACACCGCTCACGCAGCTGGGGGTAGTAGAGTCATAGTAGAGTCATAGCTCTGAACGGCTGTCTATTTCGCTTCAAACGCTCGCTTTATACGCGCGTCCTATTCGCCTTGGACGCGCGAATGGATTCAAAATGTTCAAGCGTCGAACTAGACGCGAATTTGATGCTCTATTCGCGTTTGGTGTGAATGCTGCATAATAACAGGCTGCGATGTCAAGATTGCAATGCTGAAGTGTGTGTGTGTGTGTGTGTGTGTGTGTGTGTCAGAGAGAGAGAGGCACGGGCGCGATCGAACAATGGAAACATAAAAACATACGCCGTCATTTATACTCCTCCAACAAACACATATTTTCCGCTGGGGTAAACTGCACTGAGCGGTTGAATGCGCTTACTCGATCCGCCATGTTTTTTGTTTTGAAAAGTGTCTTATTTTACCCAGAATGCATTGCAGTCCAGTCCTACTTAAGATAGTCAGAGTCTTAAGTGCTTTGTGCAACGGTCTGATTTAGATGTCTATCTGAAGTCTGACTATCTACTATATCTAAGCCATAGTCAAAGTCTATCTTTGTGAAACCGGCTCCTGGTTTAGTTGCGGTAGAGAAGATGAAGAGTGTTGTCTCTTTTTTTTCATCACGTAAAAAGTTTGTCCAAAGGCTGACGAACTTAAAGAGGGCATTTATTTATTTTTAACACTGTTCCTGAACATTATAACCTCAACCTTTGTCTGTGCGCTGCACATTTTACGGAGAACAGCAGACTTAGCAGATTATTTGCGTCCTTGGTAAATATGATCAAATATGGCTGTAAAAAATAAATCTGCATTGTTTATCATTTTGATGTATATATATTTTTTTAAATGCAAAAATCTAACCTTTTATTGAAGTAAAAGAATTGAAAGTGAAAAAATAAAAAATAAAATTAAATTATGAAATAAATGTTTTTCTCCAAAACACATTGGGAACAATTATTTGCCCCCTTTTATTAAATACTTTTTGCAACCTCCTTTTTCCAAGATAACAGCTCTGAGTCTTTTCCTATAATGCCTGATGAGTTTGGAGAACACCTGACAAAAGATCAGAGAGCATTCCTCCATACAGAATCTCTCCAGATCCATGTTGGCGCTTCTCTTCAGTTCAGCCCACTCATTTTCTATAGGGTTCAGGTCAGGGACTGGGATGGCCATTGCAGATGCTTGGTTTTGTGCTCAGTGACCCATTTTTTTCTGGCACTTTGGAGAGGTGTTCTCTTCACGGATGAATCCCGGTTTTCACTGTACAGGGCAGATGGCAGACAGCGTGTATGGCGTCGTGTGGGTCAGCTCTTCTTCGTGAGCATTTCAGCGTGCGATTAAAATCTAGCCTAGAGCGCCATCTACTGTTAAAAACTAAGCTCAGAATCGATTCGCGATGCATTCGTAAAAAATTGGAATCGAATCGTGATGCATCGATATATTGTCCCAACTCTAATGGGCATTTTATTGATGCCATTTTGAATGCACAGAGATACCATGACGAGATCCTGAGGCCCATTGTTGTGCCAATCATCCACGACCATCACCTCATGTTGCAGCATGATAATGCACGGCCCCATGTTGCAAGGATCTGTACGCAATTCCTGGAAGCTGAAAACATCCCAGTTCTTGCATGGCCAGCACACTCACCGGACATGTCACCCATTGAGCATGTTTGGGATGCTCTGGATCGGCGTATACGACAGTGTGTTCCAGGTCCTGCCAATATCCAGCAACTTCGCACAGCCATTGAAGCGGAGCGGACCAACATTCCACAGGCCACAATACACAACCTGATCAATCTATGCGAAGGAGATGTGTTGGACTGCGTGAGGCAAATGGTGGTCTCACCAGATACTGACTGGCTTTCGTGATGATGCAGCACTGGCCCAAGCATCTTTCACACAGGCCCCAGGCCATCGGGCAGTCCTTGTTGTTGATCCCTGCCCAGCGTTATGGTTTTGTGCCAGTCTGAATTAGCGCACTTAGTGCCTGTTTAAACACATGTTGTAACGCATTTTCTGTCTTAAACGCATGCAAAGCGTATCCATCGACAGAAAACACATCAGCAGTATTCTGTCTGTTTCATGCCTTGTTTTTTTTCAACAAACCATATTATAGAGCACGATCTTGAGAAACGTTTTTTAAAAGTTAAACCAGTTTTAACTTGAGTATAGTGTTTTTAAAAGTGCAAAAGACGGAAGACGCAAGCACAATGGTCAAATATTTCCTTCTAGCTCGTGTTTACAGAAAAACAATGGGAGAAAAAAAAATGCAGTGGAATGGAATAACACATTCTGTGTGAACGGCCCCGTAGTGTTTTTGTGTAACTTACTGTAGGCAGTTTGTGTAAGTCCAGCAGTTCTCGAACCAGCCCTCTCAGCATATTTTGACACTTCCACATTTCGTTCAGTGCTCTGAAAAACAAAAAGACACTCTTCTTGATATAATTGAACACATCAGTAAGATGATTGCCGTTAATAGAAGTACTGTGATATTGCCCAAAACTGTCAGATGAGAACCAGAGACTCTCTTGGCAATCTGATAAAGCTTTTGAAAAACAAGAATCAGTCGATTAAGACTCACTTGACTGCGTTAGTGTCCAGACAGGCATAAAGGTAGTACAGACACTTCATCTTCTCTTCAGTCTCCAGACTGTGAGGAACCATGTACTGTGCAAAGATCTTCTCCACCAGCAACCTAATACACAAACACACTTTAAGAATCTGAAGTTTCCATATTAGACATGCTGCACTGTTTTAATGAAAATGTTCCAATGAATCACAGGAAATCATTTGTGTGTACGTGTGTGTGGCTCCTACTTGTCATCTATGCTGTTCTGGTAGTAGATGTGTAAGAGTTTGTCTTTGATCCAGCTGATTTTCAAAGCGGTCTCCTTCCCGGCCTCATGGTGCAGACAGTACTTCTTATACAGTTGAGCCAAACCCATCATTCCTTCTTTACGCACACGCCACTGAATCAAAACATACAAATTTACTTTAAAAAACCAGAGGGCTTAAAATTGAGGGATATGTGGGGTTCGTGCTTTGCATTTATATTCTAGCAGGATTTGAATTGGGGCTCCACGAAATATCAAAACAAAACTGATACTGCAATGTGGCTGAGTGCAACTGTCAAATCAATGATTGGATTTAATTTAAATAAATATATGCAGGTTTTAAATGTGCAGCTCATGATAGAGTGTTTCTGCATCTCAGTTCAGAGTAAACGAATCAAGCCACCAAGATATAACCAAGCCACCAAAATTATTATATAATAATTAAAAATTTATTTATTAATCTATTAATTAATAGATTTTTTTTTACAGTACAATAGTTTATTTGGCTTAATATTATATAATAATAATCACAATAAAATATGAATTATTTTATAGTCATAAATGGGTCACATATAGTGGGAATGTAGCCTATGAAAGAGATTTTTCAGACAGAGTATACCCAAGTGTGAACACCCAAAGTTTTTTCCAAGTTTTTCCGAATTGTTTAGTCCTAAAAGGATGGTTGACAAAAAAAAAAAAATCTTCAGAGTAAAAAGTAATTTTTCAGCTTTTTAAAATGAATGTTCTATGCAGTATATATTATGCACTCCCTAATATAATCACCCCAATCATTCTAGAATGATTCACTCTTTCCAAATATAGCTATTTAAGTGTTCTATTCAAAGTTTGTGTATTTTTTGTCATATTGCAATGAATAGTGCAGAAAAACTAAATATTGCAACGTCAGTTTTTTCCAGTATCATGCAGCCCTAACTTGAATTGAGCACAGATCTATTTTTTGTGTACTTCAGAGTAACTCTGTATCTTTCTCACCCTCTTGTCCAACATCCTCTCTCTGACGAACCCCAACAGTTGATCATTCACCAGGTTCAGGTCTTTCTTCCCTGCATTGATGATGGTCACAATGACATCATGTCTGATTGCCTCCTCCGGGTCATGTGATCTCACCTTCAGAAATTCTGATGTGACAAATAGAACATCACAAGTTACACAAGAGTCAAGCGATGCTTAAAATGGAAAAATGATGGAAAAACAGCAAAAATCACATTTAACCTGAACACACCTGTAAGATCCTTGGCAAGATCTGGGTGGTTCATCAGACAGTGGCTGGCAAACTTCACACATTCCAGTCTCACAGGAACATGAATGTCATTGAACCTTTGAGAAAAAAAAAAAAGAAAAAAAAAGGAAATCTGAATTCAATTAACACTCAAATTATAAATAATCCAAATCAGTCTTTCAGTCCAACTTTTTTAATGGTAGCCTCACCTGCCCAGAAAACACTGCCAGAGTGGGCGATTCTGAGTGGCCAGTTCTGAGTCTTTTGCTCCAAAGAGTTTAGCCAACAGTTTCACCACAGCCAACCTCTCCTCTCCATCATTACTCTACACAAACAACAACAAACAGATTTATTCTTGAACGAAATAGGTTTGTATGCAAGCAAGTGCACAAGTATATGTGCATTTAGTCACCTTCAATTTGAACTCAAGTTGTGGCATCACAGAGACAAGGAGCAAAGGGTCAATTGCAAAGAGCTCCTGAATGAGGTCAAATACATGCTCAGACAGATCACTCACGGAGGACTTTCCCATCACCAACACCTGATTAAAGAACTACAGAGAAAGAGATTTTTAAGTTAATACAACATCTGAAATAGTATTTTGTCTTTTTACAATGGGAATTGAACACATTATAACAATGAACTGTACTAAATTAAAAGGACAAAATACAAACGGATGAATGTGTGACTCACTGAGGCAATGCAGGTTTCGATGGTCTGAACCGTTCTCTTCAGAAGAGTCTTGGCCAGGTCATATGCCTGCTTATTCAAGTTCTAAAGCACAGAAAGAGGTCGAATCACACACTATCTGGGACTGAACTTGGAAATAAGATGCAAAAAGTAATTTGCCTACTTTGTGAGCAGGGATGAGGTTGATGAGGATTGTGTCTAGTAGCTCCTGCGTCACTCCATCTCCCTCCATGATGATGGAACTCATCAGGTCCAACATGTGCATCTGCACCTTCTGATTATGGCTGTTACTGAAAGAGAAAAGTCCTGATTAAAAAGAGCCCAGTTGCGTAACAGAAGATATGATTAAACTCACTTAAAATTAAACTTACTTGATGACAGAAAAGAGGGTTTTGAAGAGCTGGATGAAGATCTCATTACAGTCCTCCAATTCAAAACAGATGTTGTAGGACTTCACCCATGCCAGGTTCTGTGCAGGTCAAAGTTAAAATTTTCAGCTATGACAATCAGACTACATGCTAAATATTAAATGAAAAACAAACTTGTAATTATTGCTGCTATGTTGCTGATAAAAAAAAAACTGAGCATGAAAATTTTATTTAAAACATCCACACACAAAAAGATATGTCAAAATGCAGAAATGAAAAGATAAATAAATGAACTCTGATTGATTGAATGAACAATCTCACCTCTAGCAAGTAAAAATATCTGTTGAACTGAGGGCTCTTAGTGTCCTCTAATCCCTTCAACTGCCGTGTAATGAAGAGAAAGATTTCCTAGATGTGGGGAAAAAAGTGAAAATTAATGACATTGGTGTGCCTGAGCTATAAAGCTAATCTCAGATGGGTGATGGGACTGTGTGCAGGATAAAAAAAGGTGCAAGTTTGTGATCAGTTTTAAAGTCATACACGTTTAGTGTGTGTCATAAGCAGGAGTTTAGTTTATCAAGAAATTCATATATGAGATGTTTTTCTTTTCAGGAGTACATTTCATACCTTGAGCTTGTCATGTGAGGTGTATGGGGCCTCCGGAGCGTAGATCCTGAAGATGTCAGCGAGACAGCAGGCCACGAGTAACCGTACATCCTTGTTGGGGTTTCGCAGGAAGAACTCAGAGGCCAAGTGAAGAGCCAGAGCCAAATACTGCTGCTTTTCCTCCTCTGAGTCTTGATCCATGTCCATATATGTCTTGACCACCAGCTATTAGACAAACAGGTGTTTAGACAGGTGTTTATAGTTTCTCTTATACACAAGTAAAATCCCAAACCATTTAATAACCATTTTGTAAAATAATTAAATACATTTTCTAAAAGGTAAATTCCTCTAAACTTTAAACACAATTCATCTTCTTTTACACATTGCATATCTTTTTAGCAAAATTTTAAACACTAAAAACCTCAAAAGGCACACTGTATGAGTTAACTTAAAGGGTAACTCTCACCAAAATGCAACCTAGTGTCTTCTTGCTAATCTTAAAACACCACTTAAGTTTGACCGTATTTTCATTTTCGGTCAAATTGCCTTTTGAATGGGAGTGCTTGAGGCACTACTATGATAGCATCAAAAATCGCTATTTTTAAAACACAAGGCGGCTCGACACAACATGAAACTTTGCTCAAAGTATCACCATGGGCTCTACACATGAACTCGAGCATTGAGAACATTGCTTGTGTACACAGAGTTTACTAAAAAGAACGATTTTGAACAACTCACTATAGCTGTGTCCGCCGGCATCGATCTCCGAATGTGAATGAACTGACTATGAATTTTAGTATTGCTTCTTATATGAGGATCCTTTTTCAAATACAAGGTCAATATTGATTTTCACTAACGACAAAACAACAAATTATCTGTGAATTTATATGGAACTAATATGGTTTCCATCTTTACTTTCCTCCCTGTTACGTTGCATTCGGAGATCGACTATTGGTTGTGCAATACATCCATTAGTCGTCTAGGTAGTCCAGAACGCGCTCCCCACTGCATCTCAAAGGGAAAGCACTGCGTTTTTCGTGACCGTGAGGAGCGCAACACCTTCGAACATGAATCTCGGGAAGCGCCTGTGATGAGGGCTATCTGAATGTGAAAGAAAGTATGCATCTTTCAGATCCACCGCTATGAACCAGTCCCTTTGCTGAATGTGCACAAGGATCTGTTTTATCGTGATCATTTTGAATGCGCGCTTAACAAGTCTTATGCCACTCGGTACCAACTGAAGATACTCTTTATCACTATGGAGGAATTTTGTCATGTGTAATGTATTAATAATGCCATCAGAATGCAACCAAAGCACAGGATAGCAATAAGATGATGGCTATAAGTAATTGTAAATCATACAAAATAAATGCCATGATCACTAGATTTTATACAGGTGTTACTATAATGATTTTGTTAATGGTGATCAGCAACCAAATATTGATAATGTGGAAGTTACTGCCTTTTGCCTTGGCATGACTTCTTACTTTTTGCTGACAATACAAAGGCAGAGTACAGTAACTTTAAAATAGTGGTCAAAAGTCAAGTTTGAGCTTAAGATTTATTTTATGTAAGTAGTCCTAATACAACGGCAAATGTCAAAATGATTTATGACTTTGACCTTTGGACAGGTTGAACTTCCGGTCTAGGGGTCAGGGATTAACCTTTGACCCTCCCACCCATCGATCATGTGGTATGACAGGTAGTTTTGCCCTATGACCTAGCTAGCCCTAAATCATGTGGATTTGACAGGTAGTTTTGACTTAACCTTTTTAGCCCTGGATCATGTAGTTTTGACAGAAGCTTTTGACTTTTAACCTTTTTAGCCCTGGATCATGTAGTTTTGAGGGGTGTTTGAAGCCGGTGTCAAGAGTTATATGGGTCTGTGTCTGGTTATATGGTGTGTCACAGGCGCCCCCGGCATCGCGCTCCCACCCACCTTCACATTCCAGATAGCGCTGCACGATTATGACAAAAATCATAATTGTCGATTATTCCCTTGAAATTGCGATTATTAATTACGATTATCACAATTTACATTGAATATATGAATATATATATATATGAATATATATAGATATATATATATATATATATGAATATATATATATATATATATATATATATATATATATATATATATATAGATATAGATATTCTCTATTATAGAGATAGATTGATATAGATATGCTATAGATATTAGATAGATATAGATATGCTCTATGATAGATATTGCATGCTCGTAGTTTCCTTTGCACTTTATTCCGCCGCATTTGCGCGTGCAATTGAAGAGTGTGCGCTACGAACACAGTAGCCTATAACGGCTGACATGACAGGAACGTCCGTTTTTCTGAGGTGAAAGACTTTTTATTTCAGCGTACACATACGTCACTGCCTGGTAGTTCCTATTGTGCTGGGTTTTCTGAAGTAGATGTGATTCGCCTCTCATAACATGCTCTAAATGCACGCAGAGTGGATTTATTTTTATTTTTTTGTAATCACGGCTTTGAACGATTACGTAATCGTGGCTTCCATAATCGTAATCGCGATTAGAAATTCGATTAATTGTGCAGCCCTAATTCCAGAGCAGCGAACATGAGAAAAAGAGATTTGATAAAAAATGATGTATATTTCACACAAATAATATAATATACAATAATATCTTACTAAAATATACTGAAACCATTTAATTCCGTTTTAGATAAACAAAAGAATAAAAAATCATCTTACATACAACATTCTGTTCTTTAAAAGTGTATAAATTAAACTAAAGTTGAAAAACATTCTATCCTTTAAAAGTATATAATGAAATGCTTATACAATATATCTTACTAAAAAGAATTTAAAAAAAAGTGGAGCGTGCGCGTGTCTGTGTGTCTGTGTCTATGCGTGCGTCCTCTGACATGATCCCCCTCCCTCGCATACCAGAGCACAGTGAGGAAGTGAGTTCTATGTTTTATATATCACACTAACTAAAGTTGAAAGACATTCTGTTCTTTTTAAAAGTATATAATGAAATGCTTATAAAATATATCTTACTGAAACCAATTCTTTCAGTTTTAGATAAACAAAACAATAAAATTCATCTTACATAAAACATTCTATTCTTTAAAAGTATATAAATTATATAATATAATATAAAATCACAGAGTGGTTCTCTCTCTCTCTCAGCTCCGTCTGTCGGTCTCTGACTCAGAGGGGGCCTCACACCCTCCGCATGTGAGCTCTGACCCTCTCCTTCGCATACCAGAACACAGTGAGAAAGGGGTTTCCTAAATATCAGACTAACTAAAGTTGAAAAACATTCTATTCTTTAAAAGTATATAAATTAATTGCTTATAATATAATATAAAATCACAGAGTGGTTCTCTCTCTCTCTCATTTAAAAGCATAACCTTAAAAGTTTAAATTAGATCTTTTAAAAGACTGTTTAAATCTTTAAAGTTTGAATACATACACATCTTCTATTTATCTTTTAGAAGATTACTGTAATGATTTTGTTTAACGGTGACCTAAAGTATAATTGTTATTAAACAATGTCTGTTCAAAAACTTTAGATTGTTGAAAACTGTACTTAGTCGTCTTAAATCTCATTTATATGAACAGATTCAATCAGCATTTTTTGTCCAAGAGGGGGTTTCAATTTTTATGGTGGGGGCTTTCCATAGCTATAATGATTTTTGTACCGTAACTGCATATTCTATCCCGTACACCTAAACACAGAAAACTACATTTTCAAAAATGAAATAAATAAATAAATAATTTAGTATCATTTCTAAGCTGTTTTGCGCACACACACGGTTCTAAAAAATGAACTAATCTCTATTTTAAATTTAATTATTATTAATAAAATATATAACCAATGAATAATAACATATGTTACTAAAATGTATTTAAAAAATGTAAACAAAGTTTTAACTAAATAAATATATAAATAAAAAACCTTACATTTCCAGAGAGGTGAAGTAGTTCTTTATGCAACGATAAAAAACAATCCAAAAAGCAAATGGTTTAGATTTTCATAAAACAGCCCCAGATCCTTCAGGGATAAACTACAGTGTGAACTGAAGCTTCAGAGCCGTACAGAGACGAGAGGAGTTGATGAGTCTCGGGGGGGACAATGTCACAGTAAATCTAGCCTGCGTTCCAGAGTACATCTAGAGTTTATACTAAATTCATTTAAAAGCATAACCTTATAAATTAGATATTTTAAAATTAAAAGACTGTTTAAATCAAATCTTTAAAGTTTTATTAAAATCATATCTTCTATTTATCTTCTTAGAAGACTTATGTATTATTTTTACTAAACAATGTCTGTTCAAAAACTTAAGATTGTTGAAAAAGTATGCTTAGGCGTCTTAGATCTTATTTATACAAAAATATTTCAAACAGTATTTTTCTCCATACAACATGTTGTCAAAGTTTGTCACAATGTTTTGTCGTTGTGTTGTTTTCAAGAAATCCGAGGACTCCACATTGCTCTTATTTAGACTAAGTTGTATCATTTGGAAAATCACCACACATTTTTCAGAGATGCTGGTGGTCCGTGGCGCGGCCCAAGTAAAGTTTGTCTTGAGCGAATATTTCATTTTACTCGTCTTGATTCAAATCATGATTTTACTGGTAGCTATGATCTATTACACATATAAGATAATTTTTACTCATATCTCCCGAACTATCCTTAATCAGTGCGATAACACACAAGGTGAAACCCTTTACTGAGAATATACTATCGGTTATCTACTCAAAATATATGTAGAAGTTTAAATCCGGTGTTAACTAACTAAAAACAGGAAGATGTGACCCTAAAAAGGACAGAATGCTCAAGCACACCTGTTTTTTCTCGTCCCCTTGCAGCAGATCGTTTGTGTGTGGGAGTCTGACACAGGGATTCCTGCTGATGTTTTGAAGCACATTCCTTCACACATATTATATGCTCTTCACAAGTTCTCAACTGGTCAAAATACCATCATATGAATGCTACACACACACACACACAACGAGCGCATTTATCCCAGCACACAGTAGCGATGAGTCATTCATAAACGATCTGTTCATTGCATCTTTCACGTGACAAATGAACGAAAGACTCTGAAGGTAAAGTAATTATGTTCCCTGCAAATTATTTTTGACTGCATTAGTTTTAGCAGGCAAAAATTAGGGGTGTAACGGTTCACAAAATTCACGGTTCGGTTTGATAGGACACGGTTCGGTACATTTCCGATACAGCAAAAAGAAAGAAATGCCAGAGAAATTTCCTTGATTTAAAAAAAATATAATAATAATAATAATAATAATTAGTGCTGGGCGGTATGACCAAAAATCCACATCACGGTATTTTTCTAAATTACACCGGTTTCACGGTATATGACAGGGTTTTTTTCCCAAGCATGACTGGGTGTAAGAGGCGCTTTAGGAGCGGCAGAAATAGCGGTTTCCCCGGTAACGGCTGTACACATTAGCAGCAACGCTCATAAACGCTGCTTTATCAGGAAAGATAAAGAAAGATTTAATCGTAATAACAAAGAAGCTTTTCTAAAGACCGTCAGTTCACTTCACATACATTCATATAAAAACACCCGCGCCGCCTTTTGATTTTGAAACGTGCAGTGCTCATGTTTATTCAACGATGTCAATGCCAACCACAAACAGATTTTCCAAAAGGCTGTGTTGATATTGTGAACCAATGTATGGGAAACACTGTAATATAATTTGACAGCTATCAATTATAGTTTAACCTAGCCATCTTCAAAGTCACGCTTAGGGGCTGTTTACACCTGGCCACTTCATGCGTTTTCTGTGACCGGATAGCTATCCGATCGTGAAAAGACCAGGTGTAAATGCTCTCCGAAACGCATTCGAGACGGATTTGAATCCGATCGCTCAAACCACTTCAGGAGGTGGTCTGAGACGCATTCCAGACGAAACTGGAAAAGTGTAAATGCATCTGGTTGTTGAAACCACATATGTAAATTGTACTCCTCCCAAAAATGCTAAAAAAATAAACGTGTGAGAGCGTGTTATATGTTATAGACAGATATGACGACGCTACTGGAACACGCATCACCACAGATGAGAAGCTGAGCATATATTCATTATTAAGCCAACGTGCAAACTATCGCAAATCAAAAGTGAAAGTGAGACGCTTAACACACAATCATCATCATTGAAAGTAGAGAAACGAAATGATCTTACCAGGGCTGTTACTGCTCTCTCTTATTGCGGTCTTTGATTTTGAAATTTTAGCTGATGATCAATAAAATGCAGCTCATATCTGTTGCTTTCGGTGACGTGCACTCCATTAACACTCCATCCTGATCCCGATATTGGATCGGGATCAGGATCAGTATCATTATCGGCCAATATTCAGTATTTCGTAGGGCTGAATTATATTTAAAAATTTAAATCCGTTTCGCAAAAACACATTTATGTGACCAGGTGTAAATGGAATCGTTTTGATAAATCAGATCTGAGTAAACGCATGAAGTGGCCAGGTGTAAACAGCCCCTTAGTAACACGTGCATCACCACAATGCAACAGTGAAAGGACCCTCTCAAACAGTGTCGCGCCGTGCCGCGTTCCGATCGTTATTAAAGCGACATACACATTGCGGTATTTTAAAAATTCATATCATATAAAAAGAAAAAATATTTTTAAATAAGTGTGAGTTTGAGTTTTCCTACATCTTGAAACTTTGTTTTATAAATGGGGGTAATCTTTGAAGGATAAACAAATAATGTTTTGATCATTACATTAAAAATAACATTTAAATATGATAATATTTGAATTTTGAAGTGCTGAAAAAAGATGTGTGACGTAGCATTTTACTATTCAAACTTCCATGGTTACAGTTAGTGTTACTACATTAAATCCATGGTGAATGTTGCTGATCTGTGGACTTTAAGCCTATAAAACTAGTTCATTCATGGCACAATGTTTCTCCTGGTTTGCATGCCAGCGCTGTTTGATCTAATAGAGATCTACGGTTAACGGAGAAATTAGAATTTTTCTCACTAGATCTCACAGTGATGTTAATACCTCTGTGGTATTAACGAGTAGTGCAGTTTTCGTTCCACTTTCATTACATTTGCCATTTGCAGTTGGTCAACGTTGTGGTGGCAGCGCCATCTTTGACTTTGCAGTCCACTTACGAATCACGGTCAAATGGAACTGCACCTTCAGTCAAGATGATGTATAGAGCGCAGTTCATGGTTGCATAGCAACAACAGACGCCACAAGAGCGCAAGCGCTTTGGAAAGAAGGAGAAAGCGGCACAGCCGCACCTTCCACGAGTTTAGACGCGATATGTGAACGGCCCCTCAGATCTACAAGCGATGCGCACATATTTTAATGAAAATATCAAATGATATATCGAACATTTTTTATATTGTTACCGACTGATAAATACGATACCGTTTTATCGCCCAGCCCTATTTGGATGTTCCGTAAGTTCCAACAAGATAAAAATGCCAATCTGAACACTAAGCAGACCAGGACTAAATGTTTTTTTTGGTCCGGACCAATCAAAACAAGCGAACCGAACTACAAGTGTGAACACACCCTCAGAGAGCACACGAGTGCTGAGAGGTTAAAACACTGGCAAGACTTAAAAAGAAATGCAAATTATAAACTTTAGTGAAGATGCGAAACTGTTTTGATTGTGCAAGTGACAATTCCGAGGTCGACTGTGCCGCTTGCTTGAAGTGCAGACGCGATGTGGTGATGAATCCTATTGTGCCTTTTGAGAGGGAAAGAGAGAGAGAGTGCGCGGTGATTCACTCACGATGTTTGTGAAATTATATCTCAGAAAGTTTTCAAATTACTTTGCAAGTTATTTAATAATAAAATATGAATTTTACCTCACCTTCAGCATAATAATTATTTTACAGGCGCCAGACAGAGATTGAGAAGGTGCCGCTGTATGTCATGCCATCCCTCTCACGATAGGTGCGGACCGCCTATCAAACTTCCCAAATCGTTTATCGGCCAATCAGTCGGAGCACCCCTTATTGACTGATATTTTGATTTATTTTGGGGCTAATAAATATTTTAGTGGGGTCTAAAGCATCTGTAAAATAGATCTATAGTGACAACCCTGGTATTTAGTGGATTGTGTTTAACACATAAATGATTATCAGTTTCACACACACATCGGTTTAGACATTCTACAATGATCAAGAAACAGCAGCACTGATATTGGATTGGGATCAGGATCAGTATCATTATCGGCCAATATTCAGTATTTCGTAGGGCTGAATTATATTTAAAAATTCACCAGATGATTTGAATAGCTCTACTTGTAAAGAATTAATCATTCTAGGATGATATTGTAGGGTAGTGCATCCGCATAGAAAATAATAAATTACAAGCAAATATAAATACAATAGAACAAAGATAAAAATGAAATACGCAGTGTTTTGTTTTTCACGTAAATCTGTATTGTGGACATAATCAAAGAAAAAAATAACACTGCATAGTCTTGACTGTATAAATTAAATATAATATAAATAATTATTTAATAAAATTTTTCTTTGTTAAAGCTACAAAAGAGATTTTCTCTTTCTCTTCTGTTGTTTGATTAACATTAGTGACAAACAACTGTGGGTATATCAGGTTACTGTCACTTTAAGACGAATGCATGGATCCAATATAATGATACACATATTTTCTTCCTCAATTGTTTACAACACATACTTGGAGAGATGGGCATTTTGTACTGATTTTACGTAGGGCTGTCCCGGGAAACTTGACAACCGCCAAAACACTTTTTTTTTTTAAACACAAAGCTTTGTTTACAAAATAAATAATAGTTAGCAATTAAATGTTACATTTCAGCCATGGAGACATTTGGATTCATGCCGAATGAGAGGTACGTGAGCCCATAAATTTAAGCTTTGTATTCTGTTTTGCGATCTGGTCACCCGATTATTCACGGTCGCTTTTAATTAGGCCTATTATCATTAGGTTTGAAAATAAATAGCAGCTAAGAAAACATACAAACTGACTAGTCATTTTTTCCCCATGCACACAAGTTACTCAATATTTATTACCAGTTGCATTACAGGAATAGTCATACTTTGCTACAGATAGATAAATATGCTAATCAGTAGGAAAATCTATTTATTTTCATTGAGATAGCCAGCGAGTTTTCGCATGCTTGCACTCTTCCCTGCAGATATCATCTTTCATAAGCAGAGCACTAAACCCTTCTAGGTCTAGGACCCAGGATAAATGATGTTGCCTACTTTCTACCTCTCTCTGGTGCCTGTGTGTGTGAGAGTGTGTGTGCTTGGTGGAGTGGGGGAAGGGCAGCCAGTGCTGAGTTGAGCTTCAGACTCAAAACAGCACAGTGGCAAAACCAGGAAGCCCAGCAGTCACTCCAATTCCCTCCAAAACACTCTCAAACTCTCCCCAACAATCACAATTTTTGTACCGTAAAAATTTGTACCATTTTTGCACATTTATTAAGAGAATATTATGCAATGTTAGAGTAAAAGAATCTCAGGAAATGTATATGAGATGACTGAGCCTGCAGTTCTTTAGTTAGTTCTCCAAGGACATGTGAGAGAGAGAAAAAGGCTTACACTCAACTTTAATATTATTTAACTATATGTACTCACTATAGAGCTATAGTTAAGGTTAGTTGTAATTATGCATAATTTACTGTCATTACTATAATAAATACATGTAGTAAAGTACAACTTTCTTTCTGCTTCATGAAGCTGTGTTTTTGATTTGGCAAATGTGTGTGTCGGGGGGGAGGGGTTAAATGGTTCCCATTTATTTCCCCTGTCAGTGAATTTATTGAGGAGCTGACCTATTTCATGTTCACAATGAACAGGAAAACCTCTATGAGGGTACAGTGTTAATTTCCACAAAATCTTTGTTGGTAGAGTGGAGAGCTTGAAGAGTATAGTTAATGGCCTAAATCAAACGGATGGGTTGAAAATGTATCCATAGATAAACCAACCATTCTCACTGCCATAATGGTTATGTAATAATACAACACATTAAGAGACAATAACACAAGTTGAAATGTAGGATTGAAAAGCATTTTAGAGACAGTCATTTTAGAGGCACTTGAATTGAATTGAAATTAATTTAACACTTAAATCTAATGCACACAAACTCTTTCCAGAATTTAAGGATGAGGAAGCACAACAATGTTATAACACTGCATTACATTTTAATTTCTAATTCAAACAATGCAGGAAAACTCACACAGACACATTTATTTGTTAATGTTTGAACGAAACAACAACAGCGTGCCGCTAAATATTACGCAGTTGTCCACATCTGTCGCCATGGTTACAATGGCAGTACTAGCGGAAACGAGGGATAGCGCGGATATTACGTCATTGACAGGCGACAAGTGACGCGCACTATTTAAAATTGTGAATTTCCAAATTCTTGGAAACATTTAAGACAATGTACATAATTGAAAGAAATATATAACACTGTGCAAGTGTTTTTTGGATATTTTGATAAATTCTTACATATTGTACCTTTAATAAAAATAAAAAAAAAAGACCCCCTGTGGTTAAAATCAAGTTTTTAATGTTGTTTAAATGTCTATATAAAAATTAATGCACACAGATTATCAGATCAAATTAGTCATTTAAAAACTTTCTGTGAGATATAATTTCACAAAGAGCGAGAGTGATTCAGCACTACCAAATCTTCTCTCTCTTTCACAATGCACACATGGCTTCACATTACCACAGAAGCTGCATGCTGCGATACAAGACTTTCGCTCGTGTTTCGGGACAGAATTGTCACCTGCCCAATCGGGCCAGTGTTGCATTGTTATTAAAATTGATCATATGCAGGACTCGTCAATTAAAACATTCAACAATTTTAAAGCATTCAGTAGTGCTCACTCTCTGAGAGACAATTTTCTGCACGCTCATACCCAGAGCACGCACACATAAAGCTGCCTCACAAGTAACAAACTGAGTGCTTTTTTGCAGCTTATTGCGCTTAAACGGTCAGAAATGCAAAAAAAATGTGTCAAAATGCCCGTCTTGGAGAGTATTCACATAAACACAGTCAGTGATGTCTTAAGTGAACGTAAAAAAACAGTGGAGAAAGACACAGCATGTGTATCAATATACTGGATCCATGCATTAGCTCTTACAGTGACAGCAGCCTAATATACCTGTGATATAAACATACCACATATACTCATAATGTTAATCAAAGAACAAAAGATAGAGAGAATTAATCTGTATTTAATTTATACAATGAAACATTCAATTTATTCAATTTCTACAGTATTCCCGCACAGGTTGGATACTGTTAGACCTACCTAAAAACCTTAAAGCACTCTTTATTACATTTGTATTCTTATTTTATTGTATTTATTTGTGCTTCTGTTTGTAATTTGTTTATTTGTTCTTGTTTATTTTATAAATTCAATTCAACATTGAACTCAAGCTTCCTTGTCCTTCCTTGTGTGTAAACTCATGCGCAACAAAATTACCCTATTGTAAAAACATATGCATAGAGTGAGCATACATTTAGGTGAGATAACCCAGCCTGATCTCATGAAATGCGGATCTATAGCACGCACTGTGTTTATCGTGCAATTTATACACGGAAATGAGTTTTTACGTGCATATGATAGCCTACTTTATTTACGTGTGACACTTTATTGCGTGTAATACCCACGTACCCCACACCATTAATCCTACCCAAAGGTATAATACACACGTACCCTAATCCTACCCAAGGGGTTTACAGTTTGTATCATATGAACATTAGGGCTGGGCGATATATCGCATGACATTGTTATGCGCATCTCGTCAGTAAAGCCGGTTCCTTGATTAGTAGTAAATCACAGAGCCGTAGTTCACTGACAAGCTGAGCCATATCGCATTAATTATCGCGGACGTATCGCCGATAATTAATGCGATATGGCTCAGCTTGTCAGTGAACTACGGCTCTGTGTAGTAAATGCCGCTCCATCTGAAAGCAGGTGATGGCGATTTACTACTAATCAAGGAACCGGCTTTACTGACGAGATGCGCATAACAATGTCATGCGATATATCGCCCAGCCCTACATGCAATGCAATAAAATAGCTTCTCTTCCCCTACAAACGATACCATAAATGAATATGAATATTTAACTTCTAGTTGAAAACAAAACGAGCTCTTGAAGCTCCGCCCTCTGTGCTGGGAGCAGCAGCTCATTTGGTGACTCATGTTCATGGTCTTTATTACTTCCCCATGTGATTATTGTTGAGAAATGGTAAATTCTCACATAATGACATGATCAAGAGGGGCTAAGACTGGTGGTAGTGAATGCTGTATCAGCTGAGTACTCTGAAGTATTAGACCTGATGCAAGGTTATTGTTTTTTTGTATATTGAAGTTGTTGTTTTTTTTCATGCTTTGGCACCTGTGAGCACCTTGCACTTTACTGGCTTGGGAGAACTTAAATAAATATAAAAATGGCATTTAACGTCCTCCATGTGTTATTTTGAAGAACTCTGGATGTCCTTGTGGCACATTTAAAAGGACAGACATAAAAACGGTGCGTTTTCGCTCACCCTCAAAAAGTGACAACTTTAACATGCTATATGAAAATATCTGTGGGGTATTTTGAGCTAAAACTTCACATACACACTCTGGGGACATCAGAGACTTATTTTACATCTTGTGAAAAGCACATTATACCACCCCTTTAATTGTTCCAGCAACTAGATCCCCATCCGAAAGAGCTTTTAGTGCCAGTGGGAAGAGTGTCATGCCACAGAGCATCTCTTAAACCAGAAACCATTTGATAGGCTTGTGTGCTTAGCTAAAAACTTGTGAAACACTTGCATAATTTAGCCCAGTTGCACAGTGTAAAATGTAATGTGTCAGAATGCACTTTTTTTCATATTGTTACATTTACATATTAATTTAATATTTTTTTAACTGTGTTTTTGCACTTGAAACATTTTGAATGTGCTTAGAAACAATAAGCTTGTCTATCCAAATCCTGTTTTTATTTTTTTATTTTGGATATATAAATAAATTACTATATAAAGTTATAGTCCAAAGTTAACTATCTCAGCGGCTGCATCATACTGGTACTGCCCATATGTCAAAATATTAGTTAACTCAATCAACTATCAACATCTTCAATCAACAATAAACATCTGACTTGAGCAGGATGTTTCTAAACAGCAAGTTTTTATTTAGTTTTGTCAAATGAAAAATGGATTTCATTCGCAGCACAGAAAACAGCATCTTCTCAACATGTCTAGTCGACAACGCAAACCAAACTCGTCCAGGCTGAAATTACTGACGACTCGTTTCAGGCAGTTCAAATTCAGTTCTTTCTTTTGCAAGACCATAACTTCAATGGTTGTGCACTTTAATATTTGAAACTAGGCAGACCTTTTACATTCACAAACAGCTACATTACAAACTACATGAAAGGTCATATCTGAAAAAGCATAATGAGCATGTTAAGACATACTTTTATTGAACCAGCTTCAAATGCATTCAATTTAAGTGCAAAAAAACTGATTGCATTCATTTTAGCCTCTGTAAAATTAATCATATGTGCAGTATGTTGTTTCAGATAAAATCTGCTAAATTTAAAAGTTCTTTAAAAAAAAACTGGATGCATTTCTTAATCTTTGTGGCTGCTTTCTGGTTAAAGGGTCAAAAAAAGTCCTGTGGCTAAACTGCACTGTGTTTTAGGGGTTGCAATTAAAATGCTCTCAAGCCCAAATCCTTGGGGATCTTATTTGGTTAAACTTGTTGGTCCAATATGTATTATGCAATGATAATGGCAGCATGACATTAGTTGCTTAATTGCCCAAATCAAAAGTGCCCACCTCCATGTCTAAAATAACATTCACTTACAGCTTGACTCCCTTTTCAATCCAACTGTTTTTTCACAGTTTTATCATCTGTCAAGCAAGAAAGTCTCCAAGGTGCAAGTCTGATCAAAATAAGCTACCAATCCTCTATAACTCAAAGCCGTAGCTCATAACATGGGCAATAGGTATATAATGGTTGCATATTGCAAACATTATTAGAGCACTAACATCGGTACACTTACATGCACCCTTTATGAATCAAAAGCATCTAACTAGAACTAAACTAGGCTCACAGCTGTACGTTTCAGCCAGGAAATCATGTGGCAATTTCATCAATACAGTATAGACATGGTAATCTTCTCAATTATTCCAAGTCTTCTTCGGTAGGGGACATTAAAAACTTTATATACTTAACAGCTCAATAGTTATGTATGTGCAACTGTTTTCCAATAAAGCATTTAATATGCTTTTAATTACATATAATATAAAATGAACTAAATATATTCATTCCAGTGATTTGATTGCATTTGTCAACACTTTGGCTCTTACCTTGAGTCGTTTGACGACTTCATCGTTGCTGATCTTATCAGTGATCTCTTTGACACCCAGTGGGTAGGTGATCTTTCCGTCCCCCGCTGGTCGTTGCTGCTGAGGCTGTTGCGGGAACTCCATCATCCTTCTCCAGACAGACAGACGGTCCTCTACTGGCCTCTATAGGCAACAACACTAAAGTTCAGCACACAAACCCACCACACCACTACAAAAACACTAAAATACACCTTATGCACTTCACCCTCCTGCACTCTGGTCGTGTAGTTAAGCCCCCTAAAACCGTGGAATGACACGGAAACCTTACAGACGACAGTTTGCGGGAAAATTCTAAATAAAATCACAAAGCTAATGAAGCTAATAGCAACACTAGCCTGAGAGCTAACGAGACCCGCTCCGCAACCGCGCTTTTACTCTAAAACGCATTACTATCTAGGCATTTAAAGCTCTCCTGATAAGAGTCTCCACATGTTATGCACGTTCAGACATAACCACACTACTCGGATAGTAAGGTATCGTATAAAAGCACCTCAGAGAGTAAAAGAGCTCTTTGAGCGGCTAATGGCCTAGCCGTCAGCTCCAGGCCTCAAACTATTCAACAAACATCCAGCCAACACTCACATTTACCTATTACAATCACAACCCGCCGGTTCCTGCTACCCCAAAAGCATTTATCCCATATCTCTCACTCGACACTACTCCACTGCGGCCGTTATCCCAACTTTAGACGGTAGGAAATCTGAATTGTTTACTTGTTTTCTCAGTATAAGTTCACTCAGCGAGGCAAACAGCGACCACCAACTTCATCATGCCACACAAACTGTGTGAATTAAACTCCCCCGAGCGACCCCAGCCGCCTCACAACCGCTTTCAAACAATTCCCCGGTCATTACCTCACAGACAAGTCGTTGTTTTAATTCATGAGTCGGGTTCGGGTTCGGGTTTGGGTGTTTTTTTTAGTTTCGGGCACAAAGCTCCGTCTTTTTCATTCAGGGCTGTGTGAACGTCCTCGCGTGGAAAGTGGAGGCGCAGCGACCCCGTTGGCTGAAAGACGGTATAGCGGGGCGCCGATGGAGGGAGAAACGTTACCATATATATTAGAAAACAACCGCCTGAAATAGTGGTTTACTTGGCACTGAACTTGGTTTACCGTAAGTATTAGAAAAGAAAAGCCCCATATATATGGTGAAAGAACCGCCTCTGAATTGTGTACTGCACGATCAACAATCTACAACAGCACAGCATTACTTGTTTGCAATAATCAATAAAAGAATAAAAATAAAAGAATAAAAATCACCAATTAACTCGAAGATAAAATAATAAAATACATAACAAATGTATTAGAACTGGTGAATAATAACAGTGTACATTGAAGTGTGAGAAATATGTCAGAGTGAAATATTATTAATGATTATTATTATTATTATTATTAATATTGAGACGGGACAAAACAGGTTACATTTGTTTATGGAACATACATTTTTTTCAGAGGTAACCTATATATATTTTTTAGGTTTGGTACAATCCCCTGCCTCTTATTTATTAAACATATCTTGACCCTTTCCTATTCACATTCCCTTGCATAATTGTATTTGTATATAGATTATTTTATTTGCTTATCTTGTTTATCTGGAAGCCTCACCGATACTTGTGTTAAAACTGAGGAAAAACTGAGTGAAAAAACTCAACACACAATGCTTGTGTAAACATACTTGGAAGTAAATCTCACACCCGGATTCACAGACAAGGCTTAAGTCTAGTCCCAGACTAAATGTTTGTATGTTTGAGCTGTTTTAACTGAAAGCAACTTGCACTGACATATCTTAAAATATATCACTGCCATTGTTTTGTCTCAAGATGCACACCAGCAATGTTTGTAAGGCATGTTTATAAAAGCTACTTAAATGTCCTAATTAAACTGAGCCCTAATCCTGGCTTAATCTAAGCCCTTTCTGTGAAACCAGGCCTAAAATGTAATTTTTTCTTGACTATTTTACTTTCACTCAATAGGTCAAAAATTGGTGTCATGCTGTTTCCATCCACTAGAGGCGCTGCAGTATATTTGCTTCTCCGTGGAGAGTTGGCCGTCTGGTTTTCTTTTACTTTCCTTCCTCTAGAACAACTTGTAAACAGTGGATTTGTCGTCGGTGTCTTGTAAAAGGGGCACAACAACAGAATGCCAAAGAAAAAGAAAAACGGACTGAGTCCCTCCCGTGGCCCGATGCAGGCGGCCGAGTACGGGAGCGGTTCCGAGATTCGAGCACACGGAGCAAATGGATCTTTTGTGACCCGTGCGGACTCAATATATAACAACTTTGGGTCCACACAGTCCAGGAGTGGTCAGTTGGAATCTCAAAGACGAGACGAAATCATCCAGAGCATGCAGGAGATGTTTTCACATTTGGATCCTGAAGTAATTTACATGGTACTCTCAGAGGCAGATTTTAAAGGTAAGGATAATTTTAACGGTTGTGTTACTCTTTCCATCTTAAGATGGTAACGTTAGGTTTGTTATCGCTGGAACTGGGTGGCTGGTTTCTGGCTGATCTTCACTTGGTGTAAGCTGGTCATTATCTGGCTGACCAACAACCATGTTTCAAAACCAGCTCGATCACCTTAGCCTGGTATGACCACCAACTGGTAGCAGGTTTGTTGCTGGCTAAAGATAAACTTGGACCACCTAATTACCTTTTTAGACCACCTAGAAAGCTACCAACTTCACCTCGATTATTTTCTATATATTTTTATTTTATATTATTGTATTAAACTATGCTTCAAGTTGACGTTGTCATGAAGCCCTGTATGATTATTAATATACATTATGACATACACTACTGATCAAAAGTTTTTATCTTATGCTCAACAAGGCAATTTATTTGATCAAAAATATTGTCAACCCTAACATTGTGAAATATTATTACAATAATTTTTAAATCTAAAATAACTGTTTTCAATTTTAATATGTTTTAAGAAGTGATTTATTCCTGTAATGGCAAAGCTGAAATTTCAGTGCCTATTAATCCAGTCTTCAGTCACATCATTCTTCGAAATCATTCTAATATTCTGATTTGGTGCTCAATTATTATTAATTATTATTGGAGCCCATTTATTAATAATGGTTATCAATGTTGTAGAGAGTTTTTGCTTCCTAATCTTTTTGTGGAGACTGTGTTACTTTTTTTCAGGATACTTTGATTAATAAATTAATAGAAATCTTTTGTAACATTATAAACATCTTTATTGTCACTTTTAATTAATTCAGTGCATCCTTGCCGAATAAAAATATATGTATACTATTTTTTTTAACTCCTACCTTTAAGTCACGATTTCCACAAAAATATTAAGCAGCAAAAATTGTTTTCAACATTGACAACAATAAGACATTTTTCTTGATCACCAAATCAGCATATTAAGATTTATTTCTGAAGGATCATGTGACAGGATCATAAAGACTGTGTTTCAAAGTATTGTTGTTTTTGCTGTATTTTTGAACAAATAAATATAGCCTTGGTGATTTATAAGAGACGTCTTTCAAAAACATTAAACCAAATCTTAATCAGCTTTGGACCGGTGGTGTATGTTGCATTTTAGCTAGATTAGGCACTACTTTTAACTTTCTTTTTTTTTCTTAAATGCAGAAATCTTTTACTTTTTTTCTTAAATGCCGTAATATACATATGTATTTTGGATACATGTTTTTTTAAATATACATTTTCTTTCTTCTTAATCTTTGCATTAGTGGACAATGCGATGGATTCGCTTTTGGAGCTGTCAGATGCTGCTGAGGGCATAGTCTCACCCCCTCCGCCTGTCTCAGGGTTCGAGCAGGCTGCTGCTCTCCTGGGTACTAACATCACTCAGACAGACCTCCTCAGTGGAACGGCAGAGAGCTTTGCCTTTTCAAACCAGCCTGCATCTCAGCCGGAGCTCATTCCTGGTGAAACACACCTGACAGAAGAGTTTGATGCTCTTATAGATCAGGAACTTCAGACTTTGACGTCACAGCAGACACAAGCTAGCTCCCATCCTGTAATGCCCTCCGTACCTCTCTCTTCTCTACCCCCTCCTTCTCAATCAATCCCTCGCTCCTCGCTGCCTCTTACATCCCAGACTCAGCTTCCAGCTCCTCAAACAAGATCAGAGCAGGATGATCAGGCCTCTTTCTCTGACACCGGGCTCAGTGAGGCCCGTGGCGGTAGTTCACCCGTGAGTGAACTGAGTTTCGGTGGGGTCCATATCCCAGAGACGAAAACCATATCTCTTGACTTCAGTCACCTAACATTGGAGGCCAGCTCTACTGAACCCCGGCCCTCTGCCTTTCAGGTTTACCGTAGACCTGACCAACTCTGTAACCACAAAGCGGCAATGCAGCATCGAGAAGCACTCAGCACACCTGCCATGTTCTGGAACACTCATGCTGCTGAGTTTCGTCCGCGCGCTGTGGTGCCGTCCTTCATTACACCTGTCATTCCTAACCCCACCCGTTGGAGCACTAACCCCCTTCCTGCTGCTCAGTGGTTGGCTCGTGGACCTATCAGACAAGCACCTCTGAAGCCTTCTGCAACTGTACCAAAGTCATGGACTCTGCCCACTTGGAACAGACTCAAATTGGAAGGGCAGGTGTTGGTGTTACTTAGAGGGGCTCCTGGATCAGGCAAAACCACCCTTGCCCAGTAAGCAAGAAGACTCATAGCTGTCATTTTATTGAAAACAGGTGGAATAGCACAAAGGAAATCTCTTCTTTTTTTGGAGTTTTAAGTCGGCATATAATGTTCTTTTAATTTCCGTTAAACAACTTAGTCCATGAGAGCAGTTCATGATGTACAACACACTAAGGAATAGTTTTCCTTAGGGGGAAGTTATAATAACTTCTCTTGGGAATGGAGTTAGGATTCATTTAGATGGTGCTAACAGAATTGGATAGATTGTCCTTTGGTAATGCTTCATGGGTTGGAAAATTGCCATGTAGTGGTATCGAATGTTCTTTTTGCGCTAACTGTTAAAGCTTTTTTCATGGCATATGATTTTGTCACTGTATTGTTTTGCATTGTAAAACAGGTTGCAAGACAAACCCGGGTTGCATTTTTTATTTTATTTTTTACATCAGTTTAGCCTTTTAATGAAAATATCACATAGAAAACAAGTTTGAGAAGAGCATTTAAAAATCTAAATGAAGATTTAAATAAATACAAAAATTATGGCAAAAATTAAATAAATATTTGAACCTCCCGTGGAGCAGAATGGCAAAAGCTCTTTTTAGTATGCGTCCAGACCGTGAAAGCAATTTTGCATGATAATTATCAAAGTATACCATACTGCCGAATACCAGCACATATTGCCTGTAATTAGCTTTTGTTTTGAGATAACCATGCTCAACAGCATTATGGTGACCACTTTGCTGTTTAGAGTATGTTTATAGAGAAAGTATATAGTTTTATATAAGGTATAACGTTTTTTTTCTCTCCTTGCTGTCCAGTGCTATGGTGGCACAAAATCCTGGAGGAGTTGCATTGAGCACTGATGAGTATTTCATTCAAAATGGACAGTACCAATTTGAACCAAATTTACTAGGAGAGGCCCATGAGTGGAATCACCAGAGAGGTGAGTATTAGAGGCCTGTTTGCTCAAGCCAGAGCACAGGTGTGTACATTAAATTATTTCCATTTCTTTATTATTTGCTACCCATTGACTAGACAGTATGACCTTAAAGGTGATGTGTGCACATTTGTTGAAATCTTTTTCAAAAGTGATTACATATTACAGCTTAATATGCTGAAACAACTATAAGTACGCCATTTGTATGCCAATTTCCATGAAAATTATCAACTTTCCAACTCCATGGCGCTGTCAAAACATTGCTCGATTTTTTGGAGAGACTTAATGAGCCTGACATAGCAACATTGGCGCAACCAATGCATGCATGAGTTTGGTGTGGGACAACAGACCCCAATATACTTTAAGTGAAATGGAAACGGTGAGACATCATTTAGAACAAAATCAGTCCAAAAAAGTTCATTTGGAATTCGTTTCGGTAGTTCGATATAGCTTGCCAAAGCAAACTTTCTGGAAACTTTTGCTCCGTCTTGCAAACACCTTTAAACTACCATTGTCCCGTGGCAATTATGTAATAGGTCGGTGTGTTTTGCGGCTCCGCCTTCTTTGTCAAAATCATCTTAGATTCTTCTGTTCAGTCCGTCGCGGTCAGACATGATTAAAAACATGAACTCACTAAAGAGCTGCTTTATAGTAGAAATTGAAGCTTAACTTCTAATTGAAAGAAAGTGATACTGACACCATTTTTTCATGTTCAATACTGTAAAGCCAGATTATTTCTTAACTGTTTTCTTAACTGCACCACTGTCATTTTTGTTGTGTGTTTATTTATTATAAACACTTATTTATTTATGGAGAAGTAAGAGTACAGCACATATTTATTTAAACATTGCTCCAGGTTAGCCTGGGTCGGGTCAGGGTGGTTGCTAGCCGTATACTACTGCAAAGGCATTTCAAACTACTTTCAAACTACTTTTTACCCCTAAGCAAAGAATTAAAATGTTTTACTTTGTAGTAAGTATATTGGGGCCTAACCTGTTTGGCTGACAAATGGCAGACAGTTGAAGTGTTTGGGAAACAGTTTTGAAAACGGTCATTATTTTCGCAATTCTGCTTAATGTCACTGATGCCACATAAAATGACACACTTCACCTTTAATCTTTATATAATCTTTCTGCAATGTCTTTGTGGTGATCAACATTTCAGCAAAAGATGCTTTTGAAAAAGGCCAGTCACCCATCATAATAGACAACACCAATATGCAATGTTGGGAGATGAAACCATACGTTGCCATGGTGAGCAATTTATTTTGAAACACGTAGTATGAAATAAGTTATTAATGTTCAGTATCAGACAATGAACATATTGTTTTTGTATTGTTAAATTGTGCTGTGGATATACCAGATTAAATGTGACATGTTGAAAGTTTGTATCATGCAACACAAGTATATATTATTATAGATCTTATTTATTTATTGGTTTAACTTTAGAATGTTGCAGTGTGCAAAAACATGAACCACAAACAGATTCACATAGGTATATTATGATGATTGTAGGGCTTCCTTTTCCTTCTTCTAGGCACTGAAACATGGGTATAAGGTGCTGTTTCGTGAGCCAGATACCTGGTGGAAAACCAAACCTAGAGAGCTGGAGAAGTATGTTAAACATAACCACAAACCAGAAATAACTACTTTCTCGACACATTAAACAAAATCCATACAACTAATTATATTTACAGTTCTCTTTACACTGGTTTTGTAGGTAGTCTTAAATAAACAAAGTACAATCACACATGTGATCCATTGCTTTAATGACACAATCACAAGTGTTTGCCACCTTTCTCTCTATTCATCCTCTCTGTGAAGGCGCACAAGGCACCAAGTAACAAAGGAGAAGATCCGGCGCATATTAGAACGTTACGACCGATTTGTCTCTGTCCAGAGCATCATGAATTCACAAAGACCAGTACCAGTGCCAAGTGTTGTGGAACTGACCCAAACAGAGACCGAGCAAACACAGTGAGTATATGCATTATATTCATGTTACTGAGTATTTACAAATTTGAAATAAAGCCATGGGCCATGTTCACACAGCTGCAGATAGTGATTGTCTCCAACTGTACAGGACTATTTGAGAGTTAGTAACTAGTTACCTGTCAGTGACTATGAAAAGACTGGCTTTGTAAAGCTATAAATAACTATGTATTTATATGTCATGCACATCTATGTATTTAAACTACAATATGTATTTCTCTCATTTCCTTCAGGCAATCTTTACCCCCTGGCCTCAGTCATCCTGATCTTGTTGGTGACTCTGGTTTGAGCAAACTGAACACACATCTTTCTTCATCTCTGCCCGATGTGTCCTCTGTTAGGCAGACTTGCAGTAGCATTTCTGCAGGTGAGGAAGAAGGTGAAATAGTCTCCTACAGTTCCAAGGAGTCTGTGATTTTGCATGAGAACATTCTGGATGGGTCTGGAACACCTCAGTCTGATCTGATTGATGCTGAAGCTTTGGACTTGGAGCTAGATCTTCTGGACACAGAAAAAAACATGGGAAATTTGAGTAGTGGGAAAACTGAAGAATTAGTTGAGTCAGCACACAAGAAGTTTCCGGAGCTGCCTGTGGCATTTTCAGAGTCCATTGCTCAGCGTGTGAGAAGGGACAGAGTGAATTGTAGAAATGGCCTTGGAACAAGTGAACCTGTGAACTTTGACCCCAGTGTTGACTCTCCAGGGCAAGATAAGGAGGAGGGATGTGAAGGTGAGTATCTTCCTGAGGACAAAGTAGAGAGGCCAGAGCTGTTGGAATTTGTGGGGGACTGGCCACTGGAATCTCAAGGTCAACGTCAAAGAAGACATCAGAATTTAAGGAATAAAACTGTTCAGAACACTGTTTTGGAATCCAGTGTTGTTGAATACAAAGATAACACTTCTTTTGATGAAGAGAAACATTCTGATCCTGACAAGCAAAATGCAGTTGAATTTCAAAAACTTGTAGATTTACTGCAAGGTGGAAGAAACTCTCCAAGTTTTTACCAAGATCCAACTCGAAGCAAACTGTCTACTCTGCATTCCCCTTCCTTTGGTGGAAAACAGGGTAACTTGAACCCAGAGACTGTGATTTGCCCTGAACTCCCTGACTGTGTGCTGGGAAGGATGTTCTCTGAGTGCACTGACCCAAGAAAGAATTACTCTAATTCTCCAAGTCCATCAAAACAGAGAGCAGACACGATTGAGCAGTCTAGTCAAGTGTCTGCTGAGAAGAGCACACAGGAAGAGGTTGAGCAGGAGGACAATGTAGCCTCAGAGGAGAAATGTAGAATGAGCCCAAATGCCCAAGAAACTCTGTGTTCAAAGGTTGCCGTAGACTCAGAGAGCAGTCTAGAGAGACGGAGAGGTCTTAGCCGAAGAGTGGGGAAATCTTGTAAACTGGCACTTACCTTCACCAATCAAAGCCCTTCGTCACCCTGCTCACAATCTCCAGTTATTTCACATCTGCCCTCTGATCTTCCACCTACGGGGGAAACAACTTCATTGCCCATGGTGCCATGTGCCAGTGCCTCAGCCCAAACAAACCCTCAGGACTTTGCTTTGCTTTGGCGAATGGACCAGCTGAAATGTTCTGAATTAGATTTGGACTTATCTAGTAGTAGCATGTTTGTTTTGGAGGGAAACTCTTTGCGTTTCACCCCAAAAATAAATGAAGAGGAGTCTGCCTGCCAGCAGAGAGTTCCGTACCGTGTGGTCCATGAGAAAGGTTCTCAGGTGGAAGAGAATGACTTCAGAGAATCCCACTCTAAACAACAAAACCTTGAGATTCTGAGCCGCCATTTCAGACGTGTCTCCATCGATATTCTGGAGGACCTTTATGAGAAGTGCCATCAAGATATGGAGTGGACAACTAACTTGTTGCTAGATTCTGGAGAACAGCTGTGTAAAGATGATGAGGATGACAAAGTTATTTTTGGGTCTTTGGTTCCTGAGAAAGAGTCATGCAAGCCATCTATAGAACCGTCAGAAACCATGATGGGCTCAGAAAGTGACCAGGCTAGAGCTGTGTGCTCTGATGACTTCAGCAAAAGTTCAGCAAGTAGCATCAGTCCCAAGTCCCAAGAAACTAACCTTAGTGACGTTAGCCAAGCTGATGATGATTGGAACCCGGGTCAAACTTCACAAAGTGAAGCTGAAGGATCCAACGAAGCCAGCATGACAAAGGAGAAATGTGAGCCTGAACCTTCCTTTGGATCATTAAAGCAGCCAACAGAAGACACTAAAGTACAACTGGAGGTTCCAGTAGCTAATGAACAACAGCCAGACCAAACTTGCCCGCAAGGTCCAGGGCAGCAAGAGATATTAGTGACACAAAGTGAGCAAGTTGTTCAGTGCCTGGAGGGAGCATTGAAGGAATGGAGTGAAGAGGTGGGAGGAGAGAAATTAAAGGAGTATGATGAGACAACAGAAGACGTAAATGCCATAACACAGTTAATACTGTATCAGGTTGTCGAAATGGAGCGCGAAGAGAAGAGGAAGGAACTAGAAAATGAGAAAAAGAAAACTGGACAGGGAAGAAGAGAGCCAAGTTCAATGGACATACAAACCCTGGAGCTTAAACTTCCAACTGAACTTGCATTGCAGCTCACTGAGCTTTTTGGACCTGTTGGGGTCAGTCCAGGTAATCAAACATCTAATCAATACGTCAAATAAATAATTCTGTTATCATTCAGTGGATTACTCAATGAATCCAGTGATCTCAAGTGGCGTCCCAACACAATAACAAACCCCTAACTTGTAGTCAGTGTTGTGTGGGTCTATTTATTTATTTATTTTTAAATGGTTTTTGAAGATTGCGGCTTGGCACATGACCTACCCATGTTGGAATTTGTCCAATTTTGCTAGCTTCTACCAAGTAACATGAATTTACCACAAAATATGGCAGGACCCATGGCTTTTAAATGACAACAGCAAAATATATTGAGAAGTGTTTTCTCTTTTAAAAGTTAATGCCTGTTTATTTTGCTCTCATAAGTGTGTTGTATATGGTACTCTCATATGGTTAGTTGTATTTTATTATTTTCATTAAGCATTGTTTTTCCCTGACCTTGGTTCCCTGGTTTTTCACAAACCTATCTGAACAGAACTGTCACCATGACCAGTTGAGAACCAGCACACTTAACTATTGTGTTCCAATAGCCCATTAAAAAGTTGTGTAAATGGTTTAAAATAACTGTGATTCTAGTTTTTACTATGAAAAGCTATTACTTTCAAGAAGTAACCACATCAACGCTCAATTCACACTCATTAAAGTGTTTTAAAATCTCTTTGAACTTTATATGGCTGCAGGTGCGTTTTCATCAGATGACTGTGCAGTGCAAATAGACCTGAACTTGGCCAAACTTCTGCACCAGAAATGGAAAGAGACCATTCAAGTGAGTTCATATATTTTGATCTTATCTTTTGATCTTATACAGTTTTTGGATGTGAACCTACAAAACAAACAAGAATTTTTTTTAATGTGACTGATTCTGAATCTTAATGTAAAACTTACCTGGTGTCTGTTGTCTTTGGCAGGAGAAGCACAGGCAGGCAGCTCTGTCCTATCAGCTAATGCACGAGAGTGAGACAGCTTATTCTCACAGTACACAAACACAAAGTGAATGTAAATGTACAGCATGTCCTAACCAGTAGTAATACAATAAAACATTAAGAGATAAATTACATCTCTACCATTTTAATCTTCCAATCCAGCTGTGATCTGGGCAGTCACACCCAGAGTGAAATCTTAAAGGTCCACAATTTTGCCCTCATAGCTGTTTCAAACATCAAATATGATTGGTATGGTATGATTGGCCATAATTTTGATTCTTTGCCAATCATACCATACCTATCATATACTTTCAGTGCTTGGTCGGCCTATATACTGTATATAATATACACACACAATACAAACACAAAATGTAGTCAACCTCAGGAGGTCAAATTAAATGTTGTTTATTATATATAGTTTAAAACAATGATTTGTGTGATTTTGTTTTCTACTAATAAACATTAAATTACCATCAAAATGACATATTGGTATAATATAAATATAATGATATGTGAAAGTGACAGAAGAGGTCCCTCCATGGTGCAGACACTATAGTGCACAAAATTAGGGAAATAACTAATTATGCTTTTGTTAATAAAAATATGTTAATAGATAAAAATACAGCTTTACTACAACTGATTATGTCAAACATTTTTACATTGTTTTTTTTATTTTGTTGGAAACCTTTAAGGTGGGAAAATCCAAAATGGAAGACATTGCTGTGTTAATTTTATGTTAATAATAGTTTATCTAACATCTAATAGTTCTCACAACAAAAAATAAGGGATTGATTTGTGTCTCTAATGATTTAAAAAAATGAAATGAGACACCAAATTGTACCCAATTTGGGGAAACTTCTCCAAACTGAAAATAATTTTTCTCTGTTGCTCCTCTTCTCTATTCTATCAATCTTACTGTATTCATGGTAACGAAGTTCCTGCCCAATGGGGTGAATCGCAGGGAGGCAAAACCAGGCTCAGGGACCAATTTGGTTTGCGTGAAGAAATTCCTTTTATGGATCACTGGACTGTATCCTCTGCTCCTGTCTCACTGAGGGACATCATGATTGAAGAGCAGGTCATGCAAGACAGCATGGAGAAGGTAAGAGTCACACATAGGCACTCACATTCAATCACTGCCTAGAACTGTAAAAGTAAGTAGTGAAAATGACCTATGTTTGGGTTTTAGTCCAGGTCAAGTCTGAGGGACCTGGATAAGAAAGATGGTGCAGCCAAGCTGAAGGAAAACCAGCTGTTTTCCACGTTCCCCACCATAGACCGACATTTCCTCAGGGATATCTTCAGAGATCACAAGTGAGAATATGATACATAGTGACATACAGTAGTACAGTATACAGTAGTCAACATTTTAAGTGGATCAAAAAAGTTCATCAAAGTTGTCCTAAGACAAAAATGGGTATTTTTCAAAATTCATGTATAACTTTGATGAAAGGTTTTGATATATATTGGCCTATATTAGCAATATTTTTAACTCACACTTGTGTCGGTTCACATAAAATTTTCTGTCATTTAATTTTGAGTATATAAAAAAAAAAAGTCCCTTTCAGGCAAGTAATTTCACTCAGCAGCCATCTTTGAAATGCCTCTTAGGCAGCTATTTCAGCTCCTAACTCTTTGAATGGGGAAACACCAAATAAATAAATTTGGTTTCTAAACGTTCAAGGCCATTGTGCATGTGCAGTCCTAAGAGCGTCTTGGAACACTGACTGTTTTTATAGCAACCGGAGCTTCTAAAGGCAATTCCAGTGAAATAGTGACTTTTTCTTAGAAAGCGGGACTTATTCCGCCATATTGCATGTTGCACTTTTTCCCATTCAAAGTAATACGAGTCTTTGTATATCTAAAGTCTTTGGTATATATCAGCAATATGTCAGCCATCGGCCACTGTGGTTTCTAGAGAACGGTGTTAAAATCGGCAATTGAGAAACCCAGCTGGTAGCAAGACATGAGCCATCTCTGTGAGAACCCCTGTAACCCTGTGCCTCTAATAAGTTGCTTTAGATAAAAACTGCTAAAATTGACTATTTAATGATTGGAACATGACATTTACAATGCATTTAATGATTATAATGTGATGCAATTAAGAGTGAAACTGAATATTCATTCAGTCTGAAAAAATGCAGAATGGTACATGATCATATGAATTGAAAGTTTAATGACATTTGTAAGCATTTTTCAATTTACATAAAATAATGATCTGTTAAGTATATAATGTATGTTAATGATTTCGTAAGGAAAGTTAATTTAAAGTGTTACTTTTTTTAAAAGATTGATTGTTTTTTCTTTATAACAATTTGCACTGAAGAATTGTGCACAGTTCTACTAGGAACAATTATTAAAAAAGCAGACATAACTTAAAAGGAAATGTCTCTCGACCATTTGTTTGTGTTTGTGTAGTTACTCTCTGGAGCAGACTGAACAGTTTTTGCATGCTCTATTGGATGACGGACCAGTCAAAAATGTAGTGGCTCCTGAACTTGCCCCTCAGCGCAGTGGCACGCATAGAGCATCGAGCAAAGAGCGAGTGAGCACTCTACATCTGACCATATGGCATACTGAAATTAAACAAAAACATTGAGTTGATTGTTGACACTTTTTGCCTCACTAAATCAGAGATGGAAACCGAGAGATGGGGAGGTGGAAGCAGTTCAATTCCAGGATTCGGAGGATCCGGAATATGAGGACTTTCGCACAGAGGCGACGCTGCAGAGACGTCAGCAGATAGAGTGTTTTAACAAGGCTGCTGAAGCCCATCGACAAGGACGCAAGGACGTGGCTAGTTTCTACGCACAACAGGTTAAAGAGATGAACATTATGATGTGTGCTGAAAAGCTGATATAAAAAACAACAGCAGTTTTGAGAAAAACGCCCTATTTTAACAATCTGAAACACAAGTATCAAATGCGAAACATAAGTAACTTTGTGGGCGGATCTCGGATAAATGACTCTTGCGCCCGACACAAATCTAAAATGGGTTGGTCTGAAGTAGCTACATTACTCATAGGTGTGGTTTGAGCGTAACGTGAAATAAACCAATCAGAGCATCATCTCACATTCCCTTTAAGAGCAGGCGTGCTTGTTCCATGGCGAATTGCTATTATAACGGCGGATTTGCCAGGCGCACACCAGAAGTGGTTCACAGCCGAGGAGACCAACGTTCTCGTCAGGGCCGTAAAAGACAGAGAAGTGACATTGTATGGGGACGGGAGAAACCCACCCAAATTAGCTTCGGTTAAACAGGCGTATAATAATTTGGGTAAATGTGTAAGCTAGATTTATGCCGGTTTTTTCACATCTTCATGGACACCACAATGATTTCCCTCGTGTGGAATATTTTTCCTTGTAATTATGTATGGTTTGCAAAAATTGGAACTGCTGCGTCTGTGTGTAGATGAGATAAGCAATGTGTATGTGCGTTGTGCACACGCTACATTGATTATGGCCAAGCATGCGCCCTTAAAATAGCACCTGAATAACGCGCCACTGACTTTAGACTAGGTTTTCCCTGGTCTGTGGCGGAATTGTTTTCTGGAACTGTAAAATAGCACCAGGGAACGTTTGCGCGGGAACACGCCTCCTCTTTTCGCTGAACCGCCCCCGGGAGCGCAAGTTCCTTCCCTAATTTACCGACGTGCGTCTGTGGAGGGAAAATTCCGCTGTGTGTCGGGTGCAAAATAGGAATGATACATGCGTTGGTATACAAAGTCAATTGCGCTTGGTGCAAGATTGGGCCAAAGTTTGTTTTTAACCGTGTCCTGAAGTGCGAAGCATCATTTCTGAGGACAAGCTATGTGTCTGTCCACATTAAACACTGAACTGCTGTGCACAATGACACCGATAATAACATTTTATATATTGAATATACAAGGAAGAAGGATTTTCAATGAGATTTACCTGGTGGATGGGTACAACAGAGCACTTTTTTGGCCCATTCATTTTTCCCATAGGGATTTTTAAAAAAGTCTTCATTTAAGAGTTCTAGCCGTGAACCAAATCAACCAGCATACAAGGTAAATTGATTTCAAGCTAAATCAGACAAAAAGACAAAGTTACAACACTGTACTTGATGTACTTTGATGAGAAATATAAGTTGGCGAAATACAAAACTGTTGATTTAAACATGGTGATTATAGATATAGAAACAATATATTTAAGTTTCTTGCCAAAAGTTGTATATATGCAAATGTTTAAGTAGTTTGAGAGCACAGGGAGATTGACTAAATTACGCCGTTCACAGTTCTTCATGGAAGTGGGAGGGCACTAAAGATTCTTTTAGCTGACTGAACTACTCTTCCCATGAAGTAGTTTGAATAATGTTGTAAAATCTGAATTTGTGTGTCTTTTGCGTCACATCTTATTTAAACTAAAATTAGTTTAAAACTTAAACACTTACTGACCCCTTTTTAAACAATGCATGCAGAGTGCATTGCTGTTCTTAGATGAGAGCTCTTAATAAGTTTCTATGCATTTGTGTAAATGTTTAGGGGCACATGCATGGAGAGAAGATGCATGAAGCGAACCACCGAGCAGCCATGCAGATATTTCAGCGAGTGAATGCTTCACTCCTGCCTGAGAATATTCTAGATCTCCATGGACTGCATGTGGATGAGGCCCTTTATCATCTAAGTCAGGTGCTCACTGAAAAGAATTTGGGTACGTGAACCACAAACATACATACAACATTTCTAAAATGAACAGTTTTTCAAATGTAGACTGCAGATGGATTGTATAGACTCCAGAGTCTGCATTATCTTTAATGTATGTGTCTTTTGTAGAATGCCGTCAGGGTTTGTGTCGGCCTCAGCTGTCAATCATCACAGGAAGAGGCAATCACAGCCAAGGCGGAGTGCCACGCATCAGGCCTGCTGTGCTAGACTACCTCAAAAACCAACACTACAGGTATACTAACTGAATCCTGTGCTCTTGCAATGTGTCTTTCTGAATGGTACATTGATTTACTATATGCAACTGTCATTCCGTGAAACGTCTTTTAGTGTAAACAAGTTCCATGTCCTACCAATTAAAGTCCCCCTGTAGCCAATAATTTTATGTTTGATCACCAAAAGACATATTTAAAAGTATTTCCTTTCCTAAAAAATCTTCATGCCTTAAAAAGCTTGAATGTAACTCTACACCCTTGCCTCATTTAGTATGTGGTTCTATGAATATGCAAATTAGCCCCACCTCCACTCACTCACACCAGCTCAGAGAATCACTCGTTGATGATCACACCTTGACGTGATTGGTTACAAGGTAGTTTGTGACGTCATAAACACCAGCGATTTCAAACCACGTTTTTTAAACTGTCTTTGGTTCACTGCAGTTTTAAGGGGAAAATACTCAGCAATAGTGTTGACATGAATTTGCCCATGGTTTGTCTTAAAGCATATTAAAAACAACCACATAGACATATAAACAACATTAAAAGTTTGATTTTCACCACAAGGGGACTTTAAGAGTTCAGAATATATATATATATATATATATATATATATATATATATATATATATATATATATATATATATTATACTACAGGGCCGTTGAATGCTTGAATCTGATTGGTTGACGAACGTTCTAAGGTGTGCATTATTTTCAGGGAAACGCACAGCTAAAGTAGTTCCAGGCAGGTCTTGACCGCATTACAGTTCCATATCACTTCGCGTAGTCAACTGTAATAACGGAAAATAGGATACAATTCATAACAAGAAAAAACATTTAGCCCCATGCGCTTGATCTGCAATTTTCAATGTCTAGCTTCACAATCAATGGAAACATGCAGTTTAATTTTAATAAATAAAGTATATAGTCCTATATAATCAATAGAAAATTAAACTGAATATAGGCTAAATAAATGGATAGTCCTGCAGCACGGATTTTTATTGCAGATAATTTAACAAATAAATAATTATTGATTGGCCTACTTGTTAAAAGGGCTTTGTGTTTCATTTATTTGGCTAGTCTACTGTCATCTGTCAATAATAGAAACAAAAGAATGAACGAATTAATTAAAACGAATTGAATTAATAAATAAATAATAATATTGACGCACATGCTTTTCTGTCTCATTATTGCACATCTCTCTCTAATAACTGCATTAATAACTGCATAAAGCCGGGGACACACTTTAAGGCCGGTTATGAATGTTATTTGATTCTTATGACTGATCATGTCCAAACGCGTGTTCAGCGCATTCAGTCTGTGTTCAAAGTCGTTGTTTAAAATATGCTGCGATGAAAACAGTCAGAGAATGTGTCAGCTAGTCGTGTGTCCCAGCATTAGTCTGCTATCAGTGGCTCAAACCTCCGTTACTAACTCTAAACTGACGTTTTGGAATTAGCAACGGAGGCATGGGATTAGATGCGTAAGAAATTAGTCCTACATACAAGAGCGTTTTAATGACAAAAACTTTACAAACGTCTTGAAATACATAATCTGAACAATGTTTCGAGGTGTGGTAACTGTAGTATAAGCGGAATAATTGACTTCAGGCCGTTGAATTATTAGAAAAATAATGCACACCCGAGGTGAACGGCCACTCCGCTTCGCGTCGTGACCGCATTACCACCTCGGGTGTGCATTATTTTTCTAATAATTCAATGGCCTGTCGTCAATTATTCCTTACATATATATTTATATATATATATATATATATATATATTATAATTAAGGTAAAAACCAATGTATATACTATATGTAATCTGAATAGTAAAAAGCCAGAAGCTTTATTGAAGCATACTAGGTACTTAATTTGGCATATTTTGACATGTAGAACCAGTTGTCATTATGTGTACATTTTATGAAATTTTTTTTTTTTTTTCCATCTTTTTTTTCTGTCTTTCTTACAGCTATACTGAGCCTAAGACCGGATTGGTGCTGGTCACACTTCATTGAAAGAGTTGCTGCAATGAATCATTTACTTTTAGATTTCTGTCTTTCCACTGCCTTAACTCAAAACGTCTTCTCTGGGGAATAATAGTGCCAGTAATTATAATGTTCTTTTGTCTTTTAACTACATTCACCTCTATTTTCTTTCAGTAATTGTGAAAGAGTTTATCTAAGACATAAAAATATCAGGGTACTACATATTTACACAGTGTTTTATATTGTATTGACCTGTATATGGCAGTATATGTATAAAGTTCAATACTTTATTGAATGTTTACTGATGCTCACTTTGTGAGGCTGTTAAGGTTCAACTGATCCCTAATCACTATATTTTATGTAATAAGTTTAAATTGCCTTTTGCCTAAATAGATAATGGCCACACATTTTTCCTACCCAGACCATATAGAAGAAAAGGGTGATATTATTTAGGTACTCAAGATGTTTGTGTTTAGAGTACTGGGGATGTCACAGGATGGCTTATTCTCTTCAGTGTTGATGTATATAGAAATATATTAATAGAGTTTCTAGAAATATAGATGCTGATCCTCAATCAGCTTTGCATTTTAGTTTGTTTGTGAGCAGCTTGGACAGATATATTGGACGCATACATTTTATGTCGCTTTCCATTGCTGGTATTTAAGTTTTAGCTCACCTTTGTTTTTTATATTTCCAGTTTAAGTTGATGCCACACATATTTTATAGACATCTTAATGCTGCTATGCAAATCACGATTCTTATGTGTGAGAATTGTTCTAAAAAATATTTTTGTGATATTGTATATTTTGAACCTCAAAAGATTTTATATGTACATTTTTTTTAATTATTTTTTATTAAAATTTATGGTTGGGAAAAAAAACTGAAGAGAAGAATAAAGACTTGACGTACAAGTTTTGATTCTTTTGGTGAAATGAAAATGTGGTTTAATCAGCTCTAGGGCTTAGCGTAGCATGCGCTTGGAGCTTAAACACAGCTGAACATATTCTACATCCTAGTTTCTCTTTCTCTCCATTTCCCCTTTAATCTGTAGAAACCGTTGGTGGGGGAAAATATAACTCAGCATGTTGAACGCTCAGTTGCTGACGTTTGTTTCAATTAGTAAAGGTCAGATTTCTCCATGATGACAGTGGCAGCTGTTGAAGTGAATGCAGTGCACTTCCTTTCCATAAGAGGGCGATGCTGTTTACACGCTTACACACAACCTGGCACTAGAGCGCTGCAGTGGTGTATTTTTGTTGGCCAACCCTGAAGTTAGCATCACCCTGGTTCCCTTGAAAAAAGGATTTTTCTATTGGCTTTTTAATTACTGGAGAAATAAGCTCTGTGACCAACAAAAGTTGATGATGTTCATCACGATAATCTTCACAAAACAGCTTTTATGAAGCCTAAATACAATCAGCAGAAGTAAAAGTCTTATTAGGGTATAAACAAACTATACCACTTCAGCGTGGCTTCCTTTAAGTTTCCGTCAACTCTTTTAATATTTATTTAAAAACATTTCTCTGAATGTTTGAATTAGTATAATTCGCTAGAGTGTGACTAAATACACAATGCTGCTTTGAAAAAAATAAAAAAATGGTCTAGTGTGTAGATTAGGTTTACCCATTTAGCTCCCTTTTCACAGACTATGATAACGCATTTCCAGTTATCAGCATATTAAATCTAGTAAAGTTTTTTCATATTTAGATTTTTTTTTAAATATAGATTTATAATGCTATAACTTTGTTATATTACCTTGGCAGGAAATTACAAAAAAAATACAGATGAACAACACTGCTGCGAGGTGTTTCTAGTGGTGCATTCAAGTCATCTCGTATAGATCGTATTTACGAGTTGAACGCACTTGAACGCCACCACAATGTCGTAAATACCAGTGGGGAGCTCGGGATTTTCTCTAAGCTCCGATCTTTACGAGTTGGGGGCGTGTCAGTGATAAACATGGCGGAATACACAATACGTAAAGGTATTTAGCTGTGATATTGTCAGGCTTTTCTATTAACAGCTCAGTTAGCTAATCGCCAACACAGAATATGATAGTATTATAATATAATATAACAATGCAACATGTAACGATGTGTTGGCAGTGGCTTCATAAATTAATTAAAAACATAAAAATACAAAGTACACCTGATGCACATTTCTTTGTTCTTCATTTTCTAGAACAAGAGTTTAAGAACCTTACTGTATTTTTGTGTAATTAATTAATTAAGAGAAAGTACTCCGCCATTTTGCTCCGACGAAAGTGACTTGAACGCACATGACTTCCCACCTCGTACGTACGAACTTCCCAGGAGGACTTGAACGCACCATAATACTAGGCTACAGCTGAGGAAGTGACAGCAAATTTGAAATATTTCTCTCTTCTGACGGCTGTAATCAGTCTCTATATATTTTCCCTTCTTTTGAAACGTTGTTTGCTATTGGATTAAATAGGAATACAAAAATGATATTTGCATTCGTCTCCCATTCACAGCTATATAAGTTACCAAACTATGATGACTTCCACTTCTGAGAACCCCATAAATGTAAGAAGGGTCCCTTGTTCCACCTTTAAGAAAGCTTTATAAAAATCACAAGGGGGTATTATTAATGTGTTTTGTTGTAGAATAAAACGTGGAAATATCTTGAACTTGTGTTACAGACCTTATTTCAGGCATTTAGTTTAAAAAACATAAACAAAACATACATTTGAAGTCCAAAACAATACTATCCTACTTGAATTGCATAAAATGCCCATGACTACTCTGTGATGAATTAATTTTAACAGGAAATAAAGATTGATTTCAAAATTGCTAAAGTTACTTTTATACAGACACCATTTAAGGTCTCTGGGACACCAAACATAAAGAACTAGTCAATCTCATCATCATCAGGGTTTGCATCTTTGTTTCTTTTGCTTGCTGCATTAGACCGTTTCATGCACAGTTTCATGTGAGTACTTGACTGCAGAAGCAAGACTCAACGCTGTAGATGTGCTGAGAACGTCACAGTCGCAGCGGAAGCTTAGAAGAGATTTGATGTACGATTTTACAAAGAAAAGAGCCCAGCCTCGCATTTCACTTCCCTCTACAAGAGGATACAACATCTGCTCTGTCTGTAGAGGCATATATTATCTCTCTGTGCTCAAGAGTACCTGAATTTCCTGTGTTTAACAATTGAACTTTTGAGAAATATGGAGAATTGGACTGGGGTCTGATGTGAACTCATTCGTCGTTGTTTAATTAAATTAAAACAAACGAACAGATGCTAAATTGATCCTTATACATCTGTCAATCTCATGGTTGAAGAGCTCAAAAGAGGTGAGTCGTTTTATATACTCTGTAATATCTATTAACTTATACTGTGCCTCAGTTTAAAACCGTGATCTCAGTGGATATATTTTTCTATAATTATATTTTCTATCTACAAACTTATTTCTGAATAAATTGAGCTACAGTCCAAACTTGATACGCATAATAGTGTTCAAGGTTCTTAATCAGTTAAAACTGAAAGTAATAATTTTATTGATATTTTTTAAATAGGCTAAACATTTTTGCGTCTTAAAAAAGGAAAATCATAATAATTTTTATGGTTAGGAAGGGCTTTAGTGGTTAAATGTTTGATACTTTTTAATTAATTTTTTTTTGTGTGTGTGTGTGTGCGTGTGTGTGTGTGTGTGTGTGTGTGTGTGTTGGAAGCTCAATCTCCGAAAGAATTGTAACCCTCTAAATTCAGATTATTTTTCCAATACTCACAGTATTTCTTTTATAAAACAAAATGCTTTTGTTGCTGATGAAGATATAATTGTCAGATTCATTAAAGCCATTTTATAATAGCCTAACAGCATCTTCTGCATTAGCACAGAAACGTATACCTTCAGCATAGAGGCTAATACAGGTCAGATTATAGGCCTACTTCTCAAGAATGATCTGGCTGACAATGTTCCCAATATCATTTTTTTTTATACCAGAGAAGTGTTTTTATCGAAAAGTGTTTTCTGAGTATATATTAAAACCATTTGGCCTTTTGTGGTATTAACTGGAGCAGTTGTTTGAATCATCAGCGTACTTTCCTCTCGTGACTACCAGATGGAGGCCTATAGGAAGTGCAAGCCATTGCCATTTCGAGAATAATCTTTGAAGCAGTTTTAACATGTCAAAAATGATTCAGCATTAGCCAATAGAGTTATTAAATAAACAAATGAATAAGCTCTCAAATTTCTGTTTAACTACGTTTTTTTTTTTCAGGACACTCAAAGCAAAGAATTGTACTTTAATCAATAACAGGGCCGTTATCACAGGCGTAAATCGGGAAGCATTGTCCCAGGCCCTGTGATGAGATAGAGATTCTCCACTGCTCTGTGGAATAGCGGATATTGTATTGTATTTCACTAAGAAAAAATTAGAAAACGTGAAAAACTGAGTGATTGTCCATTGCATTATGTTTTAGTGTTTCTTTGGTATTTTAAAGATTTAGTTCAGGATAGTTCCAGAAGGATATTTCACACAAAAATGAGAATTCGGTCATCATTGTCTCACCCTAACCTGTATGACTTATCTTTCTTCTGCGGAACGCAAAGGATTATATTTCGAAGAACGTTGTGGTCCAAACAACATCAGGCCCCAGAGACTGTCATTGTATGAACCAAAAAAAAAAAAAAAACACATACACAAACACACACACACAGATATTTCAAAATAATTTGTTTTATGTTCCACAGACGAAAGTAAGTCATATAGGTTTGGAACGACATGAGGGCGAGAAAATGTCGATTTGTTTTTGTGTTTGTTTTGTTTTTTTTGAGTAAAGTATTTCTTTAACTATAAGACAAATTAAATTAGATATAAATGAAATTTAAAATTACGTATAAAAAAATCTCATTGTATGAACAAGATTTCTTGGTGTTTTGTGATAGCATAATAGTTACTTTACTTTTTTATTCTTTATGAATTATGCAGGATTCAGAGAGAGAGAGTAAAACGAGAACAAGAGACACAGCTTTCTGCAAGACTTCTCACTTCTGGATTTCTATTTCTTGAATATCTCTAATGATACACAATGAGCTCAGTTTCTAAACTTTCACTGGATTACAGAGCAGAGGAATAAATCACCACGTCGCAAGACGAAGAGTGCGAGGAGGACTTCAGAATGCTGTGTGATTGCGGGGGTTTCTACTCTTGGTCTTTATAGATCTACAAACTTGTAATTCTCAATGATGACTTCATCATTTGTTGGACACCACTGAATTTTTATTTGACTTTTTTGGACCTATTAGACTGCACCTTACAATAACTTCAACACCAGAGACAGAAGGATGAACGGGTTGACGGAGACCTCAGTGAAATGCGTACTGGTTGGGGACTGTGCAGTGGGTAAAACTGCACTTCTCGTACGGTTTACTTCTGAAACGTTCCCAGACAGCTATAGACCCACTGTCTACGAAAACACTGGAGTTGATGTATTCATGGATGGAATCCAGATCAGCTTGGGACTGTGGGATACAGCAGGACATGACACATTCCGCCAAATCCGCCCCATGTCCTATCAGCAGGCAGATGTGGTTCTGCTATGTTATTCGGTAGCAAATCCAAATTCGTTAAACAATTTGCGGCACAAATGGATCGCCGAAGTGAGGGAATTTCTTCCGAAGGTACCTGTGCTGGTTGTTGCCACACAGACAGACCATCGTGAGGTGGGCCCGTATCGTGCCAACTGCACCACGGCCTCGGAGGGCAAACAGGTGGCACAAGAGATCCGTGCCAAAGGATATCTGGAATGCTCGGCCCTCAGCAATCGTGGCGTGCAGCAGGTTTTCGAGTGTGCCGTTCGAACGGCTGTTAATCGGGCACGAAGACGGTCAAGGCGGAGACTCCAAGACTTTAATCCCTGTAAAGTCTCCTGAATGCTTTTAAAACATTGATGAAATTGAATTCTTATCACTAAGATAAAATTGTTTCTCACACACAAAACCAACTAACTGAAGCCTCAACAAAGACTTCTTAACACTGATTTCTTAATACTGTTTACCTAAAAGACTATTTGATTTTGAGTCCTATAGTCAGGAAATCTGAAAGCTGACAGACATTGAACAGATATTTATTCATTAAGCAGCTGTGACCTTGTTAATTTTATGAATACTATACAGGATTTTAAAAGACAGATGCGTCTTTTGTTGCATCTGTCTTTTGTTAATTATTTTAGCTTTATTTTCATGGTTTCTTGCGAACTGAGATAGACCCTTAAAACTTGCTCTTTGTCTGCTGGTCTTATATAGTTTACATATAGACTTTACATATTGTCTGTGATATGCTGTTTATGGAGCTTAGGAAAAGATAAAATGAGAATTTCAGTCCTGAAGTTGTTATTCTTAAAAGATTGATTTCGTAGTCTTTATGAAGTCTCTTAAATAAGTAGTTTTTTAAATTAAAAATTAAAAATGAATTAAAGAGTTAAGCTGGTACTTTGCTTTGTATCTGTGTGGTCTGTCATGCACAGTGAACCGAGTTGTTATCGTACTAAAGCCAAAGAAATTATTGAAAGTGTTAATTAAAATAATTATATATATATGTAATGTAATACATAATGTCTTCTACATTGGGACAGTTCAGGATAAAAAGAGAAAATATTATTTATAGCCATTCTGAAACACTGTTTTGAGGATCTAGCCTTCGTCAGTGTAATTAGTGTCTGGTGAGAACAATCATAAAGACAACAGAGACAGAGTTCACATGGTTTGAGCTAACTTCAGTTTCAACAGAAACTATATAATACCATACAATACAAAATGCTAATATAGATTACTTACTCCAGATACTTTCTTACTCCAGATATTACAAACCTCCTTGACTATGAATATATATTTTACATCAGATATGTTTAGATTGGCTGTGATTGTATCACATCACACCGCAGTTTTGTGTTTGTGTGGACTGACAATTTGCTTGTCCAGAAAACCGATTGAAATAGACCCTTAAAACTCGCTCTTTGTCTGCTGGTCCCTGTCCTAGACCTGTGAAATAAGGATTCACATTAGCTCATAATGTAACACTGAGATCACATTCTGTATCTTCATTTTAGATGGCAAATAAATCACTTCGGTTATGTATTTCTTGTTTGCTGACAAAGTTTTTTTTTTTCCTGTGATATGCTGTTTATGGAGCTTAGGAAAAGATAAAAAGAGAATCACAGTTCTTATTCTTAAAAGATTGATTTCGTAGTCTTTATGAAGTCATTTAAATAAGTAGTTGTTTTAATTAAAAATTAAAAATGAATTAAAGAGATAAGCTGGTACTTTGCAATGTATCTGTGTGGTCTGTCATGCACAGTGAACCGAATTGTTATCGTACTAAAGCCAAAGACATTTTTGAAAGTGTTCATTAAAATAAATATATATATATATTTAATTATTCTTCTTATTTTTAGTATTAGTAGTAGTATTTGAAATATGTATAAGTTTTTAATAAAAACATTTTTTTTTTTCTTTTATACACAATATTTTGCTGAATTTTTCTGTGGACAGCGTAACCTCTGCTTGAGGCCCCCAGACCTCAATCTGAACGCGCCTTGGTAAAAATAGTTGCAATGGAACTGTATTCCATGCAAAGCCTTTGACAAACAAACATTATGTCTTCTGTCGTTATGCAACAAAAATCTGCATCTGGTATCTGAGACAGTCTGTAGACATACCCAATACGTAACAAAGGGTATACGAGCGGTTTCTCAGACGCACACCAAAAACTCTTTTTTTTTAATCTTTACCTAATGTTAGATGTTATGACGCACTGCTTGTAAAAATCTAGAACACTAAAATAATATGTAATACATAATGTCTTCTACATTGGGACAGTTCAGGATAAAAAGAGAAAATATTATTTATAGCCATTCTGAAACACTCTGTTTTGAGGTTCTAGCCTTCGTCAGTGTGTGAACAATCATAAAGACAACAGAGACAGAGTTCACATGGTTTGAGCTAAAGTCTACTTCAGTTTCAACAGAAACTTCGGCTAACAGAAACTAATACCATACAATACAAAATGATAATAGATTACTTACTCCGGATACTTTCTTACTCCAGATATTACAAACCTCCTTGACTATGAATATATATTTTGCATCAGATATATTTTGACTGGCTGTGATTGTATCACATCACACAGCACATTTGTATTTGTGTGGACTGACAGTTTGGTTGTCCAGAAAACCGATTGCACTGTGCAGGTTTGGACACAATGTAAAACAGGTCATGTGGATAAGGCTTGATGCATAGACAAGAGCAGAGGAAAATGTACAGTATGCAGTTATTTATAATATTCCCAACATATAGCCGACATTTTGACCCTTCATGTCATACGTTATTAAGCAGGAGAATGTTTTTATAAAATTATCACATACACAGGCAATAAAACAAAGGAAATGGTGTGCTACTACACACACTACATTAAAGGAAAAGTTGGCAGAGGAGCAGAAGAAGACAGAGCAACTTAAAGAAAAAGTATATGTTATGTGGTTTATGGAGATGAGGTGATGTTGGCTGCTGCTTTTGGAGAACTGAAGAGTTCAGACACCGAAACCACATCCCAGCAGGAGAACGTCTTTCTCTGAACTTGCTGAAAACACGTGCTTGGTGGCTCTATAGAAAAACGTTACAATTGTATTGCGAAATGTATATCTCTTTCTAAATGTTTTCCTATACGTGATCAGAAATAGTTTGTACTGATTCTAGAAATCAACATGAGAGGCTGAATGAAAAGTTGCTATTGAGAAGAATGAAAATTTTTGAAAATTACCTATATTTGTACAGTTACAATTTGAATGGGTTTATTCAACATTATAGTAGATTATTTTAGTAGTTTATGGGTTATTCTTACTTTTAAACAAATGAAGAGTAGGATTAGCTAATACGATCAACAGGACTGTATTCAAACTGCAATACATATACCACAAAAGAGGAAGTGAAAACTATCAAAGAGTTTATTTAATACGACACTGAGCGAGCGTACATGTGAAGCAAACAGGTTTATGGAGTGAATTGAATTGTTGAATTTTTGAATATTTAATGAATGAATTGTTGAATTATTGAATATTAACAATGGACGTATTAATGAACGCTGTAAGGTTTTGTGTTATATTTATGAGAAAAGAAAAATGTCTCTGTGTTTTTTCTCCCCTTACAATGAAAGTCAACAGGGTCCAGTGTTATTTTTGAACCTCACTGGCTTTAACTGACAAAAACTGTTGAGACATTCCACAAAACATCTTCTTTTATTTTCAGGAAATTAGCAAATAATGACAGAATTTTTATTTTTGGGTGAACTAAAGTAATAGACTTGAAACTGTAATATGTGGGTGAGACAGATTGCTGGAGATGTTATATGTATTATTAATATGCCTTAGTCAATATTTGGCAAATTTACAGAGTGCTGTGGTCTGCACAACACACAAAATAAATACACGCAGACATATACACATTCGTTCTATGCGACCCTACCGCACTGTTCTCTTTTCTACAACAGGAAACACCTGCACCGTTCTCTCACCACACGAACGCTCTGATACACATACACAGACAATCCACCCATAAAGCATCAAAGCCTTGCACAATCACCTCTTTATGACAGTTAAGCCATAACTTAAGAGATTGAGCATCATCAGATAATGCATTTATGTTCCAATTGCTGAGGTGATTCACGTTAAAACACCAACAAACCAAGTCAAAAATAGTCAGAGATTTTAGTTGAACCTTTAGGATTTTCCACACTTTGGTTTATCTGGCCAATGGTGAGTCAGAGAGGAATGAGTGTGTAGGACAGGGAAGATACCCCTGAAAATGATACTGAAAGAATCACCTTAATTTCAGAAAGCACAAAGAAAATACACATTCTGAGTCATTTTGAGTCATCATTTCATTGTCATTTTTTTATCTCTGAAGTGTTGTCTATAGATACTGACATGCTCTGCTGCAGTGTGACATATACAGGTAAGACAGAAAAGAGGGTGAAGAAAGAATAATGATCTAAAACAACTTTCTTTTTTTAAGCAACATTTATTTAGTCATCCCTGAGAGTAATTGTCTATGCTGGAGCATTATGGGTAATGTAGTTTGGCAGCATAATATGTCGAAGTGCACTACAGGATATGAAACTCTCCTACGCCTGTGAAAGAAAGAGAAAGATATAAAGACGCCTTGAGAAGAACCACTTCCTGTCTTATTCCTCTCATCTCTCATCATTTCAGACCCCACGGTCCTTGTGAGTGTATGTGCTTGTATTCCTGCGTAGGTGATGGGAAATATGAGGGGGCTGTGTGACACAATCTAAAGAGATTCGGTTACAAACAGCTCCTCAAAGGTACTTAGAATGCTGTAAATTTGTTACAGAGAAGTAGTTAATTAACATATGTGACTCTGGATCACAAAACCAATCACAAGTCGCACGGGTATATTTGTGGCAATAGCCAACAATACATTGGGTCAAAATTATTGATTTTTCTTTTATGCTAAAAATCATTAGGATATTACAGTTTTTCTCGATTGTTTACATACACATTTTCTGAAAGCATGCCTTATATTCTCAGAACTCTACACACAAAAAACACACACACAATGGGCAAAACCCCTCAATTCTCCTGCAAAATGAAACTTTACATTCAAAACAATGTTATTTCTTCTCAAAATGGTATTTTGTTTTCAAATGACACACACAAACCATCATATGAATAGACATTTATAAGAACCAGTTGAACACTGATGTGCTCAATGTAAAACACTATGATGGATGGAAAACACTTCTTCTCCATTCATCATAATGACTTAGGCCTTTTTTTGTTCAGTGTTACACTTACTACAGACAGTATACATAAGTGTGTTGTAAAATATTTGAGAATATTGTTTTTATACTCAGAACACACAAATACATAAAGTTGTACATACAGTGGTCTACATACAAAACAACAGAAGACTTGACTGTATACAGTTACAGTAAAAAAAAAAAAAAATCCAATGTTGGCATCCATTGCTCCATTGAAGAGCTCACCTGTTGCCCTTTTATGCTAAAGCTCTGATTGCTAATTGTAAAACTGTGTGACGGGTGTTTGCCCATGTGATGAGTCAGTGTGCATATTTGAATGGCAGTGTGTTCCTTGTGAAAACAAGAGATTTTCTGCATGAAAATTGTGCCAAAAGCAGAGAATTGTGTGTAGTGTTTTGAAAAAAGTGTGTTTTAGAACTGCAATTTGAGTGTAAAGCAGGAATTGTGCTTGCAAAATTGGTTCAGGGGGTTGGTGAATGAGATACATGTTGTGGTCATTGTGTCTCAAGTACCAGTATTTGGGTGTAAACAATTGAGAAAAACTGTAAATAAAAGCTATTCCCAGTAATTAAATACAGCTCTTTTATTTCACTGTTTTCAATCGTTAGTTTATATTAGTTTATGGTGTTGAGACTAAGCTAAATAAAATAAGTCTGATACATAAACTCTTTCATAGCCTTCTCTATCTCATGTAAAATGAGAATTACTGCGCTGTTCTGAATAAATGCGGCCCCGTATTAATTTAACATACACTTTTCATTTCAGTGCCTCAGCCATTGAGAAAAGAATATACCCCACTAGTAAACTAATACAGGGAACGTGTTCTCACTCTTTAACGAGATAAGAAAGTTGATATGGAACACAGACGCGAAGAAAAGATGATTAAAAAGCATATTTTTCATTTCCACATACAGTACACGACTGAAAAAGAGATCAGAATGTCAGTGCGTTTTATCTAGTCCTTGTAATGTATTACCAGTTAATCTCTGCTGTCTTGAAATTAAGTGTGTTCATGTGTAAGAGGGGAGACTGTCTCTTCCTTTAAAATTCATTGTGTGTAACATTCAAACCACCTGACCTGTCTGCACTACACCCTTGTTAGATCGGCTTTCGCTGTGACTGACAGGACGAACACATTCAATCACACAAAATCACAACGAACAATCCATTACAAGTCTGGAAAGATAGCACACAAGATGCTTCTGCTTTTGAAAGAACAGAAGATCCCCAGTGTTATAAACACACATTCTTTTTACATAGTTGAATATCTCCACAGTGACATGAAGTGTGTGTGTGTGTGTGTGTGTGTGTGTGTGTGTGTGTGTGTGTGTGTGTGTGCGCGTGTGTGTATGTGTGTGTGTGTGTGTGTGTGTGTGTGTGTGTGTGTGTGTGTCTGTGTCTGTGTGTGTGTGTGTGTGTGTGCGCGTGTGTGTATGTGTGTGTGTGTGTGTGTGTGTCTGTGTGTGTGTGTGTGTGGGGGTGTGTGTTAGTGTGCATGCTATGTGATACCTCGGCTCTTGTTCCAGAGAAGCAGTAAGAATGACATTCAGGCCTTCAGTGTTGTACATGGCACACCATCACTTCTCAACGTTCAGATCGCTATGGGACTTCTCGCAATTTCTCTTTCCTCCTCTGCAGAAAATAACATTTAAAAATGAAGAACAAATGAGGAGCAACAGCAAATAATAACTGGCAAATTGTATTTTATTTTTGCCATTCTTATGAAAAATGAAGATCATATTTCTTGTGATTCACATTAGCATGTTGCTACATGGTAAGTCCATGCTCCTTTTAATGCTGATGCTGTTCAAAAAAAATCATTTTCTTAATCAGCATTTTTGTTTTGTTTTTCAGTAAACAATTTATTTTATAAGCAAAATTGTCAGACAACAATAGATTTTTAGAGAATTTATTTTGAATTAAGCCTAATTTTCATACCTCATTAAAAATTGGCTTTTCTTGTTTTAAATATCTATAAAAAAAAATCTTGAGTTTATGCTGAAAATAAAAATAATAGGATAATAATACAATTTTCTCGCAAAACAATATGAAAATACTGATTAAGAAATATTTTTATATGTAATTCCAGCTACATATATATTACTATTATATATATATTTATTTATATAATACTTTGTTAAACATGTTACTGAATGATTACCAGTATGCCAATATATTAAAGTACTGAGATGTTATATAATGCATGTCTAAAACAAAATGTTTTACTATTTTTCTGTAATCTTAATTGGTGCCTTAAAAAAAATCACCAACAATCATAGTTTCCACAAAATTACCATAATTACCTGTGATCATTTTGGGCCGATTTGTTCAATTTCAACATGACTTTATTGTATAAAAACAACTAAATACAATATGTTCTCCTCTCTAGTTGTTTTCTCTGCTCAGGGTCGTTTTGCTCAAAAATTGCTGAATGACCTAATGGAGAACTATTCTAATGCTTTACGGCCTGTGGAGGACACAGACAAAGCTCTTAACGTTACTCTACAGATCACACTCTCTCAGATCAAAGATATGGTGAGCACTAAACACACACGCACAAGTCTACGGAATATTGACATTTAATCTGGGACCTATTTTATAGTCAGAATTAAACGTTTTACTGAATAATCGAGCAGAATGAGTTTATAGCCACACACATCAGACCTATACTGCAGAGACAGTGTGTCTGAAATAACCACTGATTCTGAGATCAAGGTACTGTATAACACCCACACACTGTCCAACTGGCCTTGATGTGGCATGGCTTGTGTGATTTCGGGGCATACTTTTGCGACTTAATTCTGAAGCCGCACAGATCACACAATGGCCCTAAACTTTTAACCTCTGGAAATACATGCATAGCTCAAATGCATACACTCATTCATGCCTATGGCTTAAATAACTACAGATAACTACTTATATATGCTTTTGCCCAAACAATTATGTATAGAATTGCCAATAGTAACCAACCAGGCAAACTTGCCCTCAATGGACTACCAGCTGTGGTCTTCACTACAGTTGCAGTTATAGTGGATAACCCGGTGTCAGAAGTTATCAAATGTTTATTGTGTGGATCCTCTTCTCATTAACTCTCTGTATCTCGTGACACTGTAAACATTATATGTGTAGCCTATGTATAGTGTGAGCTGGGTGACTAATGTATAACAGCTAGAGTGCCACTGCGGATCATGTTTTCTCCTCACTTTAAAAGTGTTTTAAATAGTCATCAGTATATGTGTGTTTAAGTAACCTGGAAAGTAAGATTTGTATTATTTATTTTATTTTATTTTATTTTATTTTATTTTATTTTATTTTATTTTATTTTATTTTATTTTATTTTATTTTATTTTATTTTATTTTATTTTATTTTATTTTATTTTATTTTTTTATTATTTTTTTTATTTTTTTTATTTTTTTATTAGATTATTTATTTATTTATTTACTTATTGCTGGTGCAAAAGTACTGTCTGCTTTAAAATAAGAAACATTAGGACATGCTAATTTATAAAAAAAAATTTATAAAAAAAAAACCTATTATAAGCGTAGTAATTATAAGGAGTAAAACGTTGAATTAACAAATTAACATAAACTTTAGAATGTCTTACTGTAGCCCTATGGTTTGTCCACAGTCTATTGCTGTAATGGCAGCAGCACTCAGGTTGACATGAACTCATGTTATCCAGCATGATTTCAGAATTTCAAAGATCATCTTGTCCTTAGTTCAAAGTAGTTCACATGATCAGTGTCACAAGTTTGTTTATTTGGTTAGTGACCGAAATTTAGTGCAAAAAGCGCAAATATTACTCATTCATTTTACTTTAAAGATTGTAAGATTTTCAATGTGGTTTAGATTCTTTGCAGTTGATGCAATACTTTACCAGGGTAATACTATTATTTTGTATTTTCAAAAGTCTTGGCTTTTATTCACTTATTTAAACATAATTTTACAATAACTTATAAAATCTATATGATTTTTTTATTTTAATCATTGTAGTCTTTAAAAACGGTTTATTTAAAAAACCTGTTGGTTAAATGTTCACCCAAAAATGAAAAATCTGTCATACCATACTCACTCACATGCCATTCCAAACCTGTATGTATTTCTTTCATCCTTCTGTGGAACAAAACAGAAGATACTTATTTAAGAATATTGGAGGTCATACACGTTGGACACAGTGACTTTTTTTTTTCTGTGTTCCACAGAAGAAAGGAATGTTTTGCAAACAACATGAGGGTAAATTTTAGGGGAACTGTCACTGTAACTGATGAAATCCAATTGTAATTGTATGATTTTAAGTTCAGTGTTTGTGTGCTCTCTCAGATGATGGTTAGGCTATATAAAGGCACTGGTGGTCATTGTTTATTTGTGTTCCAGAAAGAGACAATGAATTTCTCATTTAAGAGGCACTGAATTTCCGCCCTGATCAAACTCAATCAAATATTAATTTACTGAACCTGAGGAGTACTTTTAACCAATGAGATGTGATATGTAGAAGTCATTAAGTGCAACCTAAGGGTTCAGACTTTCTTCCCTTTCATTCTTCATTGTTGTGAGAAAGTGTTCCATGTAGAACAACAGGGTTATATCTTGCAGATCAAGACCCTGTGTGACTGAATACGTGGGACTAACATATAATGTAACCCATACTTTTACCTGAACAAAAAAAATAAATAAAATAATAATAATCAGAAAGTCCGATCTGTGGCAAGAGAGAATTGTTAGTGAATATAATCTATTAACATCAAATAACCACTTATTGCCTTATTCTACTTTTTGTTGTTGAAAACTGTATCACCTGATCATCTTTGTTTCTGGCTTTCTTTGTAACAAATTACATGTTTTGGTAAAAACTGTTACAAAAACCACAAACTCGCAAAAAAAAAGCCAAGTGTCAAACTGCCCAACTAAAGGACACACTGATCACCATAATGGTGATCAAACATTTTCAATAAATCGTCAACATCTAAACCTCTGTTAATTCTCAATAAGACTTTCTGTAGACGTATGACACCAATTATGTCAATCTGGTTAGTAATAAGTGAGCTTCAAAATGCTGTTTGTGGAGTTGTTTAATCCTCCTCTGCTGAGAACTTGAGAGATTGAATGTCTTCTTTTGTCTTCAGTTGATTTCATCTAAGGCTGTGGCTGGAAGTCAGTTGTAGTTCTTGTGTTTCTCTTTTTCTCTGTTCTTATTGTTTCTCTTTCATTCAGTGATTCTGCTTGTTGACAGCAGGTGTTCATCAATAATGCCCAATTATCACTTAATTCATCACTTAAAGTATATCTCATTAACTTCAACACTGTTTCAGAGTTATTTTAACTCTCTGTAGAGAGGGACCAAATGTTCTCTGAGCAGAGTTCTCTGAGCAGAGTTATTAACTCTTATATAGGATTTTGCTATATATATATATATATGTATATATATTTCTTACCTTATCACATCACTGAACATGTTTACAGTAAGCACAGATGTCTGAAAAAGAATGCAATATCTGGAAACTGTCCCTTTATATTTGTGCAAACTGTTGTTAGACATCTTACATATTTTAATCATTTTTATTGACAAAGGACCTCATATGACTTTCTTTCTCCTACGGAACACAAAAGAAAATATTTGAAGAATATTTCAGATGAAAGTAATGCTCCCAAAAGACAAAAAGTTAGCACAAAACTAATCAATACAACTCAACTGGCATAATACAAGTGTTCAGTTTGTATGACAAACAGACCAAAATTTGAGTGGTTCTTCACTTGCAAAACATTGATCAACTCATGTATACACAGGTGAAATAAAAAATGCCATCACACCAATAACATAAAGGGCCCTATCATACACCCAAGGCAATGCAGCGCCAGGCGCGATGCAAGTGTTTTTTGCTATTTCAGTCCGACGCAGTTATCATTTTCACGTCATGTGCCACGTTGTTTAAATAGCAAATGCATTTGCGCCCATCTGTGCCACTGGTCTGAAAACGAGGTGTGTTCTGGCACATTGTTGGCGCGTTGCTATTTTGAGGCAACTGAAATAGACTGCGCCATTGACCAAATGAAACCTGGTCTAAAGTCAATGGTGCAATATATTTTTTGTTATTTTAAAGAGCGCGTTAGTAATGTGTGCCTATACTCTTTGTGCTAGGATGAAAGGAACCAGGTGTTGACCACCTACCTGTGGGTGCGTCAGATCTGGCATGATGCTTACCTGAGCTGGGATAAAGATGAGTATGATGGACTTGAGGTCATTCGAATACCCAGCGATCTTGTTTGGAGACCAGACATCGTTCTGTATAACAAGTAAAACACCTTCAGTACATTTATTACCAGTTTTGATTGTCGGTTACACTGAATTATTAACCTCTATATCTCTTTTTTACTCAGTGCAGATGAGGAGGACTCCTCTGGACCCCCAGGCACTAATGTGGTGTTGAGGTATAATGGTGAGATCACTTGGGACTCCCCTGCCATTACTAAGAGTTCCTGTAAAGTGGACGTCTCTTATTTCCCTTTTGATAGTCAAGAGTGCAACCTTACCTTTGGCTCCTGGACCTACAATGGCAACCAGGTAATATGTACTTGATAGGTGTACTGTACACGCATAGCAAATACTATAGTAGACGTGCATATATTCTTGTATTGAGCTATTCTATTATTAAGTTACTTTGGATAAAAGCTTTTTGTATCTGAACTTAAGTAAGATGTACACACTGTTGTGTAACAATAGATATGTAATCCACTAACTCACTAACTAGAGCAAGGATATTTTTAACACATTTGGGTTTTTGCTCATTTACACAGTAAATGTTACTTAACAAAAGGATTAGATAAATGTAATGGTAAATGAAAAAGCTCTATGTGAATATATAGCTGCTATAAATGCTAAATCTGAGTCAGTACATCCTCAGCATCCCAAATTATGAAGTGACACCAGAATATATATGATTATGAACACATAGAAAGGATGTTATTAAATAATATTAAAAGTTATAGAAAATACATGGTGGCTTGACCTCTGTGTCGTCTTCATGCACTGTAACCTCATTATATATATATATAACAAAAAAATTTAAAAAAATACCTAAAATTACTATATATATATAATAAGTAAAGTAAGTTCTAAAGTAATTTTAGGTATTTTTATTTATTTATTTGTTATATTTGGCTACTTTAAAAATTATGTTTTTAATAGCAGCAGAAATGAGGTTACAGTGCATGATATATATATATATATATATATTAGGGCTGTGAAATGATTAATCGTGATTAAAGTTTGTGTTCACATAATATATGAGTGTGTACTGTGCATAATTATTTTGTATATATAAATACACACACATGCATGTATATATTTAAGAAATATTTGCTTAAATATACTGTATATATAATTTGTATTATATGTAAATATAAATATTTTATGTATAAATAAAAAAAATCTTAATATATACATGCATGTGTGTGTATTTATATATACAAAATAATTATGCACAGTACACACACATATATTATGTGAACACAAACTTTTATTTTGGATGCGATTAATCACGATTAATCGTTTCACAGCCCTAATATATATATATATATATATATATGATGCAAATGAAACCCTGTTATTCCGGGTGAAGGTATAGTTGTTGAGGAGGATATAGACAGAATTGTGAACTGTCCCTTACTGAAAATCCTATCACTTAACCCCAGGTGGACATCACTATGGGCATGGAGAGTGGTGACCTTTCAGACTTTGTGGAAAACGTGGAATGGGAGTGTCATGGCATGCCAGCTGTTAAGAACGTCATTATGTATGGCTGCTGCTCAGACCCTTACCCTGACATTACTTACACAGTCCTCCTCAAGCGGCGATCATCCTTCTACATCTTCAACTTGCTTCTGCCGTGTTTCCTCATCTCATTCCTGGCTCCGCTGGGCTTCTACCTGCCTGCTGATTCTGGGGAGAAGGTCTCACTGGGGGTTACGGTGCTGCTGGCTCTGACTGTATTTCAGCTGATGGTAGCAGAGAGTATGCCACCTTCAGAAAGTGTTCCACTAATTGGTGAGTTTACAGTGGAGCTTAATAGTTAACACGCTATTGGAAATATTTGAACAAGCTCTCTTTTTCTTTCTTTCCAATTCTCTCTGGCTACAGAATATGGTTGTCACTCTGGTTAGAGTGTTAAATGTGGTTCTGTTGATACAATTTGGTTATAAATGAGTGTGACAACCAAATGCTTATTGTCACTGTCACTGTGCTTACAGACCTTCCTTGTGGCTCAATTGACCCCCTAGTGGCGTTAACAGTTAACTATCAGTTAATTATTTCTGACTGCTTTTTATGAATTTGAATACATTACATCTACATTGTCACACAAGTTCAAATGGGAAATTAATTATTTCTGGTTATGGCTGTGTGACATAGTGAGAATTTTTTCTGTCAGAAAAATCATACACTAAACAACCATTGTTGCCAAATACATCAGGAATTTAAAAAAAAGTAAATTGCAGTGACATGTATCACTAAATAAAGACAAAGTATATATTTCAGTTTATTTTTATTGAAATATACCAATATATTCATGCAAGGACAAACAATCCCTTACGGAAATTAACCATGGTTTTACTACAACCCCCCATCCTCCCCACAAAAAAAAAAAAAAAGGTTATTATACACCCTGAAAAATGCTGGGTTGGGTAAATATTGGACAGAACACAGGCTGGGTTATTTTTTTATGATTGGCGGGAGGTGAAACTTCCATGGTGGCGTTGGCGCGTTGTTCGGCTAGCATTCCCAGCAGACGTTAGCTGTGATGTACATGTAAACAAAATTTTTTAAATGTGAGACTACAGACATTTTCCTCTTTGTACAGTAATAATTTTAGTAGGAATACAATGTAATACAACCTAAATTTCATTCAGGAAGTTTCCCCTTTGACCCATTGACCCAGCGCTGGGTAGGTAGGCTATGTGAGGGGGTTATTGACAGTAAAAATGACCCAGCAGCTGAGCTACAGAAAAACTACTAAAAATATTAAAATAATACCAATAAAATGATCCAGCAGGCTGAACCCAGCATTTGGGTGAAAAAATAACTCAGCATTTTTTAGAGTGTAGAAACCATGGTAACCACAAATTAACCATGGTTTTGCTACACTAACCATAGTTTAACCATGGTATTTCTGGTTATACAAGTGGTGAACAATTCGCCAAAAAACATGGTTAGTACATTTTTGCTATAAAACCATGACTATTTTTCATAAGTGCAAAATATAGTACAATACCCTCCCCAGGCTCACTGGGTGCTTCTCAATCCTCAAATTGATGCTTCCTCGTTTCCTCGCTCCTCCGTCCTCCAGCCCGTGACCCGGAAACCGATCGAATTCAGCCATCTTGAAAGACATCTCAGTTCTCTAATTGCACCGCAAGGATGCGAGGAGCGAGGAGTGAGGAAGCTTCCAGAGCAGCTATGAGCGAGGATGCACAGGTGTATCCTATGCGGAAGTCTTTCTTGTCAAGAAACCTGACGCATGCATTTGCCTCCCCCTTCTCATCTGTCACAATAATTTTAATGTATGCTTTACCTTTGCAGTTTAAATAAATCATATATCACACATCAACAGGGCATTTGCTTTATCTTTATTATTAAATAATTTCTTAAATAACTAAACTTTAACAACATAAGGGCAGATCCTTTGAGCACAGCTGATGACGCTTTGAAGTGACGCTCAAGAATATTCCAATATACAAATAAGCTTTCCTTCGATTCCTTCGTCCTCATTTTCTTTCCTTGCAGCCTTCCCTCGCATCCTACAGGGGCTGGAGCTGAGACACGAGGAAAGGAAACGAGGATGCACATATAAGAAATGAGAAGCACCAACTGTAGCCATTTTAGTACGCATATCAAGAACCCCTCCCCTTATCTTAATGCTCCCTATCTTGTGAGAAAAATTAAGTTTATTTAAACCTAACTGGCCTAATAAAAGTGTCTTAAAAATTTGGGATGCTCATGAAATTTATTATATAATGCTCCCAAAATCATATTTAATACATTAATAATTCATCTTCCAGCCCTACTTCTGATCTATTGTTTATCTATTGTCATAAACTAGAGGTTCTTAACTCTGCCTTTGAGATTAACTCTCCAGCAGAGTTTAGCTCCAACCTTGATCAAACTCACCTGCCTATAACTTTCTAGTATTCCTGAAGACCTTGATTCGCTTGTTTACGTGTTTGATTAGGGTTGGAGGAAAAACTCTGCAGGAAGGTGGACTTGTAGGGCCAGAGTTGAGAACCCCTGTCATCAGCATTTAAAAGTGGTTATGCAGACAATATACAATCCACTCCTGTAAGTTGTTGTATGAACAGGACAATTAAGTCACACCTGATAGTACATACAGTTGTCAATCCCAAACATTTCTTGTGTTAATCTAGTGTTTTTGTTATTTATCCCTTGTTTGTGTCTTTCTTATAGGAAAATACTACATCGCAACAATGACCATGATAACGGCCTCTACATCATTGACTATCTTCATCATGAATATACACTTCTGTGGAGCGGAAGCAAAACCTGTGCCTCACTGGGCCAAAGTCCTGATAATAGACTACATGTCAAAGATATTCTTTGTGTATGAGGTAGGGGAAAACTGCACCACACCTGAAAGCGACAGAGGCCCATTGTTCTCTGAAGACCCGCTGGCTAGCCTGGAGAGAGATGGGTATTTTGACAAAGGGTTTTATGGAGACTGTCAGCATGATGACAGAAACCATGGTCAGTTTAATGGGTACAATCACAGAGACCACCGGCATGGGAATGGGTACCATCACAACAACAGTGACTATCGGCAACATAGGCACCAGCATCAAAGGAGGACCCGCTCATCTTCAAATTCCCCTATCCGACAGAGTGCCCATCATCCAAAATACACACACTATATTGGTCGAGATGGAAGCGATAAGCTCCCACTGACAAGTCAGGAAAAACTAAAAGATAGCGAACTCTCAATTCCAGAAAAACTTAGTGGATACACCTACGATCATGGCAATGGCTATCTCAATGGAGTTGGCTATCTCCATGATAATGGCTACAGCAAAACCTTTGGAGCAGATAGATACAGTAAGACCCCCACTGGCACAGGATGTGTATGCATCTGTGGCCAACATCAGAAAGTGGTGCAAAACATTGACTACATAGCTAACTGTTTCAGAGAGCAGAGGGCACACCAGGCAAAAGGGGCAGAGTGGAAGAAGGTTGCCAAGGTGATGGACAGGTTCTTCATGTGGGTGTTTTTCATCATGGTATTCCTCATGAGCATCCTTGTCATGGCCAAGGCAACCTAGAGCCATTTACACATTAAAGATGCAATCAATTGATTATATAATGGGTAACTCTATGTTTCAAAAGACCGTTTAGTTACTGATTATTCTTTTTTTTCAAACAGTAATTCCTATAATCCTGTATTTGTCGGTAAATGGGCTCATGTTCTACATTCAATTTAATATGTGTATTGCATTTACAGCATGAGTGTTAGTTGTTTGAATGTCTCGCTTTCTTCACTGTTTACTTTATTTTTTTCCACTCAAGAAGATTATCTGGTCGTAACAGTAAAATAAATGGCATTAATATTTCAGGTGTAGACGTGTTCCCACATGTGTATATAGGGTAACACAATCTTTGTCTGGCATGGACACACATTAATAATGCATAATTAACCTTGCACATGCGTATGAACAGACATCCACACTATCGCACATTAAAAATGCATAAATAGACCAGTCTTGAATGCTGAACGAACACACACACAGTGCAAAACTTGCATCCTTGACCAGTGCTAACATCTACATTCTGCAACTTCTAAATTTACTAGTGTTAACTTATTTCTTTGATTTGCTATACTTGTTCCTCGCTTTGTTCTCTGCTTAAAATATTCTTTACAAATGGTGCTACACAAATAAAAACTTTATTAATCATAGAATTCTAGAATCTTTGACTACTGTTCAAAAAAGGAAAATGTTAATATATGCAGATATAATTTTACTTGCTTGTTTGTAAAAACATAATTTTACAAACTTTCACGCTTTCATTCATTAATTCACCCCGTCCTGTTGTGAAGGAATCTAGTCACAAATGGAACTTTACTGTATAAAGCAGAACGTCATGGAATTTGGCCGTTTTTGAATGAATAAATCAAAAGTAAGGGATGCAGTACAATGAATCAAATCTATATATGGACTAGTGTCTGTGAATATTAAAGCTCAAAAAGGCTACTATTGAAATCTGTCAATGAGCGCCAGTTTGGTCTACTACACACTGAAGCACGTGTGCCACTCGTGGTGTTTTCAGCGTCTCACTGTATGAGGAGACGAACTAGTCTGTGAACTTCATTGCAGAGCTGCTATGAAAGTCACATCACGAGCATTTCACTTGATAAAACCATAGACAGTAAAAGAAATGGACACAGCGACCCATTGATTGGATTCAACGGAGAAAAGTGAAGTCAATTAGAACTCGCGTGGTTATGACGCAATCGTTAGCCTATTTTTACAAAAACTGCTTCTACGGGGCCATAACGTAAGATACAAGGTAATGGAGCCTTTTAAACATTTTCGTGTTTCTTTAGAAATAAATAATGGACAAATGGAGTCTTTAAACGCCTCAGATGTAAAGTTATTCGCTGTCAAAGTGACGCCAAAATGAATGGGAGTCAATGGAATGCTAACAGCAGGTGATGGTCTGCTAATCAATGGCGGCGCCCGGGAAAGCTTCAGTGTTTTCTGAAACATTGACCCCCTGGATAAAACCAGATACGTAACGGCTCTGGATAAAACTAGCGTCATACATTCGTCATATCAAATACACACAGAAAAGGTGTTTACGACAACCCGTCAAATTAAAAGTTCTGTATAACTTGGAGAAATTATAACAGAAAAATATTACTATTGCGCAGTAGATTATACTTTAAGTAGGCATAATAATAATAATAATAATAATAATAATAATAATAATAATAATAATAATACAGTTTATTAAAACACACACAAAACTCAAATGTCTTCATTACAACACGCCAAAATAAAAGTCCGGTCTAACTTGAAGAGATTATGAAAGAAATTACACAGTAAAATAATAATAATAAAATCTATTTAAACATTATTTTAAATGAATATCACACAAGTTTTCATACATGTTTGAATTTAAAAAATAATAATAATACCAAAATATACTTGTAATATTAATAATACTACTACTAATAATAATCAACTAATAATACTTGCCAAAAATAATAATAAAAGGAATTCGAATTTTTATTTGATTACATTAAGATTAACTAAATTGTTAGTTTTATAAATTGATTTGATTACCACAATTTTTCAAGTAAATTTGTCCTTGCAATGTTTTTTTTGTTTTTTTTGTAACTTGAAACTTGTACAATTAGGATAAGAAAAGTGTGAGCCGGGAAATAAGGTTAAAAAAACACAAATTGCGCTAAAAAGCTCTTCAGGTTGCTCCAGGCAGCTAAGATTAATGTGCAGTCTCTCTTGTGGGGAGTTATTGGGTTATCCCAACATATTGGGATCATAGTGTAACGACTGAGACAAATCAGACACATAATTATTTGTTACATTTAACAAATAAGTGTTAAAGCCCACTCTTAGTAATGAAACATCCCCCCGAAAAGAGACATGAGAGCAGAAAAGGCCTCAGTCACCAGGGCGACCATCAGATAAGATGGTTTTATTGCTGTGGTCATGTGGTAAAACAGAGGCCAATAGAAAGACACATAGCCCTTAAAACAGACTTTCCTGCATTAATTTATAGACGAACTGATCTATAAATGAACATGCATCCCAGGACATTGTGTGTTGGATATTATTATGTCTTGTAAAGTGTATCTTGCATTTGCATTTATTTCATGCATGCTTTATGAGAGAAATACTAGTTAATGTAACCCCACCTATATCATGTCTCCTATCTAATTAATACTCATTTAACGACTCACACTTTAGTGTGAATCACCTCCTCATAGAATGCAGTGTATGTTTTTTTAAATTAATCTGAGTATAAAGGGACACACACTTGAGACAGAGTCATAAAACCTCCCTACAGAGAAATTTTCCCGCTTGGAAATTCCACATTTCTTATTGGTCAAGCCAACCCTTGGCCCTTCTCCGTATCTTCGGGTCGCATGTCCTGCATGGCAAGTAGCTTCATAGCTTCAAGGAAGCTGATGTTTCTTTTCATAGCTAAATTAATATTTTCCATAGTTTCATTCCCTGTTCCATTTCTGGTTTCATTCTGTCACTTACCATTTTACCCATGTATGTATGAGTGTGTGTATGTATGTTTAGATTAGTTGTGTTTGTGATTTAGTTAATAAAACTTGTGTACAATACATAGTTCTGATTCTTTGCTTGCAACAAAGTCAATTTAACGATTTCTGATCTTGTGACACGCTCTAAGCGCTGTACATGCTAAGAAAGAATAATTTTTCTGTGGCCATGAAAAATACCCTTTTCTTAGAATCAATGATTAATCAAAAGTGATGAATTGATTGTAATATTAATTTAGCTACATCAAGTTAATCCGATGAACTGATCCAAATATGCATAATTAATCATAACAAGTTATAATTTATTATTAATATTTCCCCTTTGAGCTAATTTGTTACAATAGCCATCAGCCATCACAGGAATAATGTATGGATTCAAGCGTAACTGGTGCAAATTACAGACTGCTGCATGTGCATGCTTGTGTTCTGTATGTACTTTAAAAGGAAAGGTATGACATACAAATACAATATATACCAAAGTAGGTGTAAACATGGTTTTATTTAATCTTCCTGTGAATGATTTAGTCCATGGGTTTGTCTGGTCTAATCAAAGTTTTTTTTATATATATATACTGGTCATGGTAAGTAGGCATTGATGTTTTGTTTACTAGGGTTACATTCCTACAGTGCATAGCTTCAACATCAGCAGAAATAATGAATCTGTTGTAGCCAATATTAGGAATCATTATGAAATGATTCACACTGAAGACAACGATCTGACCATATCTGAAAGCGAGGACTCACTTAGGACTCGAAGCGCCTTCAAAGCTCTCAGAAGACACCATAAAGCAGGTAATATATTGTAGGAAACTCAGAAGTGAAGACCAGGAGTGTTGTATCTTCAGCAGGATTCTTTATTGAGAATGTGCTGTTGGTCGCTACAATCATCAAGTCTAACTGTAGTTTTATGCACATTTTAGGTAGTCCTTATGAAGATAAAGCACTCAGGCCACAACCTTAAACAAAGTATGCAAAGGATGTAAACAGACCAGACTTTGGAGTTTTGGAGACTGTGTTTCCTGCGAAGACCGAACATTAAATCTAACATCCTGCAATAAAACTCACTAATCTGGAGAGTAGATCTCAAAGAAAGAGCATAAGACACACACAAACTTCCCTCCTTGCTTATCTATTCATCCCCCTCTACCTACTCCCTCTCTTTTCCCCTGACTCAAGTCTCTGAAAGTTCATCAACAATATCTACTGTATATACCACCTTTCATATAACTTATGAATTTGTTGTTTTTTCCCTTTCATGCTTGCTATCATTTTAAATGCAAACCAACACCTGCCATTGTACACTAGGTGGCGGTCATGTTCCAAAGGGGTGAGCGGCCATTAAACACGAAGAAGAAGAAGAACCCAATCAGCGACTCTTCTCAGTTTGAATGCGAGCGGTTTATTATCATGGTGATTGGTACTGTTCATTGTTTCTGTAATCGAAGACTTTTTATTTTTTAATTATAAAGTTAAGTAGTCTCGAGAAGGTATCTGCATGTCGATAACACATCAAGGTAAATTCAGTTGTCAAAATTACGCTTTTCATTTTTAAAATATGCGCATTGGTTTCCTGTAAGTTATACTGGTTTGTCCGTGTAACGTTATTCAGTCGGTTTTGTGTTACTTTTACAGTTTTAGTGTTTTCGAGAATCGAGAACAGTGACCGTTTTCATGTTTATTGTCTAACGTTACTTGTTTTGGTTGTTAGTGTTTTATATTTTTAAATATTAGTATACAAACTATGTTAGGAGATTTTTGGAATAATAAGCAGATTGATATGCATTTTTCTAGGAAATGTACAATACAAATAAATCTAAAACATCTCTTGTAGTCAGTCAAATAATGCTACTTAAATTTTTATTGACATTAAGAGATGTTAAATCATCTCCATCTGTAAAGATTATTGTCTAGTAACATCAAAATTACAATAAAATACAAGATGCAAATACAGATTTTTTTTTAGAGGTTGTGGACTGGTAAACTTAAACATTATTAATGAAGTGTTACAAATGAAACACTTTGTAGTCTTCACAAGAATACGTTCATTAGCATAGCAAAGGGGTTTCATTTAAAACCATGACCTTGCCGTTGCTATCATTTGCTCTACCGTTGAGTTACAGGTTCAAAAAAGAGTTATGTTACTTCTACATTCTTATAATACTAATATTTGAATTCTACACTGTAGTAAAGATCCAAGATGAATGCAAGAGGAAAAAATGGGCCGGTGTTTATCAAGACATACAGTAAACGAATGCGAAAGGTGGAGCCTTGGTTTTCCCCTGACCTGAAGAAAGCAGCTTTCTCTTTTTCAAGCACTCCTTCATCAGATCAGTCCATACCAGAGGCCACACAGCCCAAGAAACGGTAAAACATGCTCACCCACTTATTCAGTTTCATTGCCATTTTATAGTACAAAACTGTGGTTTGACTTTTTTTAATAGTCAGGCTGTTATTATCCATGCCAGTTTATCATTCCTTTCTCTGTTCTAAGGAAAAGAAGAGAAACGGCCTCTCGCCCTGCTAAGAGCAAAGGCATGACTGCCATAAAGGAGAACATGAGTGATGAGGAAAACTATGCACCAACCTCACCATTCAGGTCAGGAGTCAGGACTGTGACAAACTGCCACACCAGAACACATATTTTACTCGCGTTGCGCGGAACGAATTAAATGTCCTCACAGAGAATGTTATTTGACTGCAGAGTTTTGTCAACTTCCAATGATGTTTAATGAATCAGGCTAACATTAAAGAACTGCAAAATTCCATTATTTATTTATTTGTACCTTTTTTGAAACCTAGTTAATGTTCCTTGAATTTTACCCCTAATCTTATTTGACTTATTTTGAAGATTCTAAAACCCATTAAAAATGGACTGAACAGTAATCTTTTCCTTCACTGTTCTGTATGGCTGTGTTTCTGCAGAAAGAAGACAAATGCAAAACCAGTAAGGACTACAGCTGTGAGAAAGACTCGAACAAAAAACAAGGCTAAGATATATAAACAATTAATACTCAGCAACAGCAGTGAAAATGATGATGAGTCCTTTACGATGAAGAAAGTCCATGCAAAAACGTCTGCTGGTGAATGTGCTGGGTAAGTTTTATTATACATTTAGTAAAAAATTTTGTAACTGTTGCTTGAGTCCGTATGAGTGAATTGTTTTTTATCTCTGTAGTTCCAAGAAAGTGTTAGACCCTCCCCATTTGGGCAGGTTTGTCACACGTCGCAAAAGACCAGCACCACCCATCCAAACTAAGCAAATTGTAAGTAACAGTATTTATTGTTGTTTTTTGTGTGTGTAACATGAGAAAATGTTGATGGATTGTCATTGTCAAAATCAGTGTTCTTACTTCTCCCCTTCTTCTCTTCTCACCTAGTCTGTTGTTCTTCACCGCACGCTAAATTCCTCAGATGATTTCCTCCCTTTGCTCTCCCAAAAGAAGCGCAAGAAGCCGTTCTACATGGAACACCATGACTCAAATAACCATGCTGCTAACAAGAACCGCAAACGCACACAGAACCGTGCGGCTCTGGTTGAGGTCTCTTTCAATGATAGCGATGACCAGCAGCTTCCAAGTAAACGTCCCCTGCTGTCCAGCACCCCATCACTGGTCTGCAGAAAGCTCCAAAACTTACCAGAGCCCTCCATCAGTGAGATCTCCTCCCTCAGCTTTGATGAACTTCACCAACCTACTCAAAACGACAACAGCGCTCCTAGCTTGAAGAATGTTAAAGAGTGTGACCACACCCCACGAGAGAAGACAAGTCAGCAGCTCCCAAACCCAGACATCTCTTCTGGAGAGAGAGCGGAGGGTGAAGAGGATGCAGTTGTGGAAGAGAGAGCTGGGTATGGAAAGAGGGATCAGAGAAAAGAAGGATCTGAAGCAGAGGTCATGTCTGCACAGGCAAGCAGAGGTTTTGGATGCGTGTTAACACCGTCACACCTAGAATCCTTATCAGAGGACCTAAAGGAGAGGTGAGTAATGGCTGCTAATTTACAGAGGGAGAAAAGAAAAACCTATTGGTGTTTTATGAATGTTTTTAGAGAGATCAAATGTTTTCATTACTAGTCAAAAGTTTTGAAACAATTTGAGTTTGTTTCTCAGCAATTGGTTACGTAACATTAAAGGAGAACTCCGGTCAATTTTAACATTGAGCTCTTTTTTTTGTAAATTTGGAGTGCTGTCAATACAGAGAACAATGACAAAAATCGGTGTTGCCTACACCGTGTTATCCTCTTTTTAAAATTTGCACCCTGTTGACTTCAATGGGGCAAGTTTTAAACCTGCTTTTAGCCTCTTAACATCCTTGATGTGTCATTACAAGTGCACAGGTCATGTGAGTGATTCCTTCAGAGTGAACACGGGTGAATCTGACTGCAGTATTACATCTCTATGAATAAAAATGATGTTATTTCAGCCAGCGCACATACCTGTATTTACATCCTGTTTTCGGTTGAAGTCCATAGTAATCGTTTGACGAGTTCACGCGCATAGGTTTAGTTACCTATGATCACGCGCGTGAACTCGTCAAACGATTACTATGGACTTCAACCGAAAACAGGATGTAAATACAGGTATGTGCGCTGGCTGAAATAACATCATTTTTATTCATATCTTTCACATCTACTGCAGTCAGATTCACCGCATTCACTCTGAAGGAATCACTCACATTGGCTGTGCACTTGTAATGACACATCAAGGATGTTAAGAGGCTAAAAGCAGGTTTAAAACTTGCCCCATTGAAGTCAACAGGGTGCAAATTTTAAAAAGAGGATAACACGGTGTAGGCAACACCGATTTTTGTCGTTGTTCTCTGTATTGACAGCACTCCAAATTTACAAAAAAATGTTCAATGTTAAAATTGACCGGAGTTCTCCTTTAAGCTGTCCCTAGTAGTAGTAATAATAACCTAATAATAAAGAATGAGTTGGTGTGTTCAAACCTTCGACTGCTAGTGTATGTAAAAATTGGCCCGTTTTTATTCGAATAAAAAGTTCCAATTCATTTCTGTCTGTTTATGTTGATATAGATGTCGCACAATGGATGTAGCCTTAGCGCTCAAAAGAATAGATGTCTCAGACCAGCTGTCGGCGCAAAGCTGCAGCAGGAAACAGGAAGAGAAGATTGCCTCAAACTGTTTGGAGTCCTCCGTGGCAACTAGACAAAACAGCCAAAACTATGTAACTGCATCATCCAGCTGCTCTTCACTATCCAAACTGTCCCTCTATATCTCCTCCTCTAAGTCTCTTAACACTTCTTCTTCAGCTGAAGCAATTTGCTCAAATCTGTCCCTTATTGACCGTCTTAAAGCTGAATGTCTGTTATCTTCCCTCACTGTCTGCATTCCCCGTCTTGACTCGGTTGCGGATCCTTTTGTCCACCAGAGGGCAAAAAAAGCTCCCTGCACTGACTCGCCATACATACTCCCCATCATTCGCAGGGAAATTGCCACCTCTCCACCTTTTAAGGGGACAGGGAATGATATCCCAAACAGTCCAATAAATCACAGGACTCCCAGTAATGCTGAAGCGGTTGTTCGACGCTTGTCCGCATCATTCCAACCACCTCCAGTCTCTCCACCTGCCTCTGCATCTCGTAGCAAAACACGACCGCCTGCTGTGCCTAAAGAACGCACAGGTGCTGGTACTGGGACCGGTCGTAAAGTTTGTGTGAGTGGACTGAACGTCAGCCGCTGGTCAAAGAGGGGTACAGGAGAGTTCAATGAAAAACGGAGGAAAAAGGAAGGACGAACAAAGGCTGTGTCAGGAGACTACAGTTCTGGGGGCAGCATGTTATCTACTGGAGCAGACACTTATGCAGCGGTCAGTTATCATGGTCAAGAATACATTCATGCGCTTATTATTTTGCTATAATATTTACTTTTACAATATTAATTTTCTCACATTTTTTGAGAAGTAATTTAAACAGTTTATTTACGTATCATTGTCTTTCACTGGAATGTAGTTCACAGCAATCCACTTTACAATTGAGTTATTTTTTCATTTACCCAATATGTTCTTGCGTCCCATCTGTAATTCAATTTGGAATTGCTCATTTAAAATATTTATTACAAAATGTATGCATGATCAAGAGGAATGTATTTTTGGTATTCATTTTTTATTCATTCATAATGATTTAGTCATTTCATAAATATATTAATCACACTAAATTAACATTTTAAGCCTACAGACCCATATTCATTTTGTAACCGTATTTTTATGCATTTTTTTGTCAACTTAATTAATCTTATATGTCTCTATCTTATTTTATGAATATTTATATGGGCATTATTATTATTATAATACAATAATCAAAATTTATTTATCCCAGACCAACATCTGACTACCCAGAAAAATGCTCTACCTCTTTGAGATTCAGTGTTTTTATTAGTATGTAGAATATAAAGTCACCCCTACACCACGGGGTGTGTGTTTACGGCCTCCTTTGGAAATCTTCAGTTTGTATTTAGTAAATGAAATCTAAAGGTATTTTGACTTTCAATTCTGCAGGGTGTTATTTTTCAGGGGGAAGGAAACTGCCATTGTTTTGCAGAAACAATTAATTGTAACCAAAAGTTTCAGCTCCTTGTAGAGGTGGGCGGTATATCGTTTAGACGATAATATCCAAATTGTTGTCTGGACGATATACAAAATTGGGATATCGAATATTTCATAATTTGTACAATCCGACCCCCCAAACATGAAAAGAGCTGAAAGAAGTTAAAGAGAAAACAAATAACGCACACTATAACCTTCTAAACAATTATATGTAGCGATTTTTAATACTGTAGGGCAGTACTATTCCCGGAAGCAACCTCCGAGTGGCCCAGTCCATGGTCCCGTGTCGTCAAAAACGCACATTCATAAGTAAATTCGAAATAGTGCGCGCAGAAGCACATGCGCAAAACCGTTTTGTAAAATGATTTAAGAATTAGCAATCAGAGGAGGACGCGCTGAAAACTGTAATGCTGTTCTCTTCCTTCATAACTCGTACTGAGAAGGTTTGAGCTGCAGAGGAATTTGTGACAGTGTCACCTGTTCAATTACATCAAAGTTTCGTAATTAGTAAGTCCGTGCTTTTTCTCTTTTTGTTCTTATGTGCTGAAGGGCCGCTGTGCCTTGGTGAAACGGTGTTTGTACGTGAAGAGCTCTTTTCCAAAACGCCATAAACCTAAAAAGCTGCCTTAAAGAACCAGCAAAAGTAATGATTATGAATATGTAAAATATTGCAATAAGATATTTGAATTGTTTATTAATTTCTGTGTCGGCTGCAAAGATGAAGTCGACGATAGGCTAGTGAACGCACCGGAGAAATGCACATTTATTATAGTTTTATTTTGTTTTGGATGGTTTTGTGTAGAATCAGCTTTCTGTAAATATATTTAACATTTTTTAGGCCTGTGAGGCGAGTAGGCTACGGTTCGGTTCATGATGATATAATCTCCAGTTCAAGCACCTTTGTTGTGCTAGCCTATATATACTTTTTATGTATGAAATCCAGGAAATTGGTTAATGAAAAAATTATTAAAATTAAGATACAATTAATACAAAACGAAATTCGTTTTAAAGAAAGGCTTTGTGCTTTCTGTTTTGAGGTCTCTGTGAAAGTTTGAAAGTCTTTTAGTGCCACTTTCAGAGCGCTCGCGTCCATAATGGAGAACTGTCACGTGTTTTTTCCTCATAAATGCAAACACGAAAAATAAAAGACAAAAGACTTTTAAAAAGACAAACCATCAATTTTTGGGAAAAATAATGGATTTATAGCGTTTTGGGGAAAAATGGATGGATTTATAGCGTTTTGAAAATAATTTTTTTTACTTTGAATTTATCATCAACAATATTGTTGCTTAATTTAATAATCACTGTTGCAAGAGGTGCCTAGTTCCGTTTTTTTATTTATTTTTTTGTAAGTGGAAAAAGTAGGGGCTACCTCAGATTCTGTTTAGTTAGCTCCTTTATTGTTTTGTTTTTTCTATAGCCTACAATAATAGGTCAAATGCAGCAAGTCAAAATACCAACTGGACCTTCTTTGCCAGTTTGCACAAGTTTCTTTGAAGGATGGCAAAAATATCTTCTGAATATCGATATCGAGATATTGGAAAAAAATATCGAGATATTCATTTTGGTCAATATCTCCCACCCCTAGCTCCTTGTCTTTTTTTTCTGTGCGTTCATGCAGGAAACAACATGTGGCTGGCTGCAGGGCACCAGTGGGATTGGTCTGGCTGTGACGCCTATCAGAATGTCGCAAATGAATCTCTCCTCCATCCTGGCCAACTTCACTCCTGACACACTCACGACACACTCCTGGGGACGACTAAAGGCAGCACTGTCCCTACATAAGAAGAAAACTGGTATGTGTTTACAGCAGACCAGATAAAGCCAGTAGACACAAACAAAAGGTCTTTGATTCATATTCCAAAGTGCCCAAAATTTGCATAATTGAGAATGGTACATGATGGTTGACTTTTAGTGGCAAATTTGTTCTGTTACCTCTCCCTTAAAAAAACTTGAAAGCATGTAAAATGGCCTTAAGTTCTTGTCACCTTTCCTAAAATGTTATGTATAAATGTGTGTACTGCAGCATTTCCGACCCCACGGCGCTTGGTACAGTCTCATCTGAAGTCCCCAGGCTCTGGTTTTCCAGCTGACTCCACCAGTCTAGATCTGTTTGCTTCCCCTCTCTTCACACCATCCAGAGTCACACCTTTACGCATGCTCCGGTCCACCATGAACTCCCCCATGGTAAAGACACTCCTTAACTCTAATGAACAGTTAGGCTATGTAAATAAAAGTCTTCTTTAATTCAAGAAACTGTATCCCTAATAAATATACAGTTTGCGTGGTTTATTCATATCAGAAATGCTGAAATAATTCGATTTCTTTTAGTTTTGTATTTGTCTCAAAAGAGAATTGTGTTTGGTTCATAATGCATAGTTTTCCACTGTGGAAGCTTGTTTCCACCATGGAATAAAAAAAGAATTACAAGATATAATCTTGCAATTCTAAGAAAAAGTCAGATTTGTGAGACAAAAAGTCAGTCACCTTTTAAAAAATTTTTTTATTCTGTGGCAGAAAAAACTTCCATACTCAACCTCTTTTGAACCATTTTTTTTTATTATTTGTTTAATTTTTCTGTCTACAATGTATATACATTTACACACACAGAATGGATTTTGTTAATGTAATTGCGTGCTTGTGTATGTTAAAGGATTAGTTCACTTCAAAATGAAAATTGTCATTTACTCACCCTCAAGTTGTTTCAAACCTGTATGAATTTCTTTCTTCTGTTGAACGCAAAATAAGATATTTTGAAGAATGTCAGTAACCAAACAGTTGATGGGCCCCATTGACCTCCATAGTATTTTTTTTCCTATGGAAGTCAATGGGGTCCATCAACTGTCTGGTTACTGACATTCTTCAAAATATCTTCTTTTGCGTTCAGCAGAAGTGTTACAAGTATAATAGAATAATGTACGGTCTACAATATAATATAATATAATTGTTAATGTTTTTTGTTACTTTCTCAGATAATTTATGTCTCTTTATTCCAGTTATTTCTCTATTACAGCTAATCTCTATAATGTCTCTTTCCTCCCATTTTTTTTTACTCTGCCTTTGTGTTCCAGACTTCATATGATGAGGATATCAGCGATGCAGAAAAAGTGTATCAGGAATGTCAGCAGAGCGGCCCAATTTCCTTTAGTGACTGTATCCCTCCAGCTCGCATGAAGCACTGTAACAAAATTGGCGAAGGGACATTTGGAGAGGTCTTCTCAACTATAAACGATTCCAATGAGACCGTCGCTCTCAAAGTATGTGCTCAATTTATCCATATACAATTTCATTGTAGAAGCATACTATTTACTCACTGTCTTGCACATCACAGGGTGACTTAATGCAAACATAATATTTAAAATACATTTTGAACTTATATGTATATCTATATATGTAAATAGATGTTTAGTCACTGATTTGTACGCAGAATTATTTCTTAAACATACAAAAATGACTGTTTAAATGTAATTTATATAGATCATCCCAGTAGAAGGCAGTCAGCAGGTCAACGGTGAACACCAGAAAACATTTTGTGAAATCCTCCATGAAATCATCATTTCCAAGTAGGATCTCTGGCATATCTCAACAAATATGTTATACATTTGAGTGAATGGTGTGTAAATATTCAACACATCTTCAATGTTCCTACAGAGAGCTGAGCAGCCTTAACCTAAAGGAGATTAACAAGACAGATGGTTTCATTGGGCTCAACAAGTATGCTTCTAATTTTTTATTTTTTTTTTAAAGTGTAAAATGAGGTGATTGGAAGTTTGCATGTTATATTTCTAATGCACACATAAAAAAGATTTTTTGTTTTGTTTAAAGAAATAGTTTTTCTATAATTTTGCCTTTTTGGGTGAACGATTTGTTTACTTTTTAGTTTACATTGTGTCCGTGGACGTTATCCTGAAGCTCTGCTCAAAGCCTGGGACAAGTTTGACCGTCAGAAGGGATCAGAGAATGATAGACCTGGTAAGCTAAATGTGTAAAGAATTTATGTCTTTAAATAGTTTATTTAATGACCATTCATGTATTGCTTCTCTTGGCACAGATTTCTTTGATGACGAGCAGCTGTTTTTAATCCTGGAGTTTGAGTTTGGAGGGAGTGATCTAGAGAACATTAATGGAAAGGTACTCATGCACAGGTTTCCATATTTATACAGGTTTGTCTATTCCAGGTATACTATAAAGCCTGAAGTCCACTGAACACCTTTGGGGTGAATTCAGGCCCCTTCACTTTAATGACTGACCTCGCTGATGCTTTTGTCATTGTATGGTTTAACATGAATTGATTTGAGTTATTTCACCAAAAAATTTACATTGTTACTCGTATAACAAATGAAGATATTTTTAATGAAACCACTGAAAGTCCATTCCACTAAATGTTCAAAAAGGATAATAAAAGTGAATAGAATAATTTAAACCAAATCTTTTGAAGAGACACAATAACTTTTGATCAATGCACATACGCAGAGCATATCAAATATGGTAAACTGAATCTTAACCTTATTTGCTTAAGGCACAAGAACAAACCTCATTGGATCTTGCATAAACTCAAATGTGCTTGAGTGAGGCATGAAAACAAACCTCATTGGTTCTCGCACATCAGTAAAGCATAGTTGAGCTTCCTTTTACCATATTTGATGTGTAAAGTCTTCATGTCTCTTCAGAGGACTTGCATTAAACCGTTTGTTTAATTTGGATTTAGTTTACAATATCTTTATGAACTTTGTGTTCAAAAAAAGTTTTGGTGGACTAGCATAAATCTCAGGTTTCATTTAAAAAAAAAATCTTAATTTGTGTTTTGAATAACAACAAAAATCTTACGGTTTGGAATGGCACAAGGATGAGTGAACGATAACAATTTTAATTTTTGGGTGAACTATCCCTTTAAGAATTCCTGTAATATCTAAACCTGTTAATTAGAAGTGATTCTCCATATACTTTAAGCTATATTGTATCATTATGACAACTTAAGAGTTTGTGTGTGTGTACCATTGTAGCTAACTTCCATGGCCCAGGCCAAGAGTGTTCTTCATCAAGTCACCGCAGCTTTGGCTGTAGCTGAGCAAGCCCTGTGCTTTGAACACAGGTAACAAGTTTGAAGCTGAAATTTAAATGTAGATGCATACACATTTCTGTATATGCTGTCAGTGTAAGCTGATGTTAGTGGTGTGTGTGCTGATGTTTCAGAGATCTTCACTGGGGGAACATCCTGGTGAAGAATGTTAAGCACAAGCACAATGAGTTCATTCTGAACGGAACAGCGCATTCCATAGAGACTCGAGGGGTTCATGTCAATATTATTGACTACTCACTCTCACGCCTGGAGATCGGTAAGTCCAATGCAGAACTTTCTCTAACTCCTTTTGGCACAAATATTTTTCAGTCTCATAAATGTAGTTTTTAAGGTGATAGTTGCAAATCCCATGTTTATTAACTATTATCCAACGTTCAATTAATTTAGCATGTATCCCCCCCCCTAGCCTTACTCTTAAAATGGTGACTTCAGAGGCCTTCCTTGATCTTCTCAACTGCAACTCATCTAACAATTAAAATCATACATTATTTTGAGATTCAATGAACAGTTTGAATCTTAAATGAGTCTTTAACTTTTTTTTATTTTATTTTTATAAATGTTGTTGATTTGCATTTGTAAAGCTAAACCATCCTAACCATTCCAAGAAAAATGATCAAAATAAACTTACATTTCCCATAAATTAACTACAAATCAATATTTGGTCCCAAACTAGCTAGCCAATAGTAAAGGACAAATTCAACAATTTCATAACCAGCTTTGTACTGTTACAATGTTGGTACTGGTAGTATATTTAAATGAACAATATGTACTTTTTCCTCATGTTACCTGCATGCCGGACTTTTGCAGACAAATAAACAACGTCTTGGAGACTAACATGGAGAGAGAGTACACATTTGTAGGATTATCCGTGAACGTACTACGGTCATTGTAACAAAGCTGGTTGAAAATGTATGATTGTATCCTTTAAGAGAAAGTTTAATTTAGTCAAAATTAGCAACTTTTACTCTTGGTACAAGAGTTGAACATGTAGTAAAACTGATACACATGAATTGCAGACCTGCCAACCTGTACGCATTTTGCGTAGTGGATACGCATTTTGACTTCAAAGTACGCTGATACGATTTGTTGCTCTAAACTACGCAAAAACCTGGTGACGCCTCTGCACGCGCAGTTCTCAAATCAAGCAACAGCAAAAGAAGAAGAGTTCGACCAATCATAGCGCTGGATTCATTCCCCAAATAGCAAGCGGAGATGATTGACAGATGCGTAAGGCCTATTATTAAAAAGAGACTGAAAATCGACACCAATAAAGAATCCCGCTCGATCCGCCTTCACTCCCGCGGCCCGCCGTCTGACTGATTTCATAAGCGAGGACAGTCCAGTAGCCTAGTCACACTGTACATCTGACTCCTGAAGGTAAACGGCTCGATGTGGAAAGTTGAAATATTGTACTGAGTTAACCTAATCTTATGGATTCGATGATCACACGGATCGCATGGATTATTTTAAAATACTCCGTTCTTCATGGTCACTCAGAAAAGAGGAAGACATCATTCAGCCATGCAAATAATAAAATTAATAAAATAAATCTTAATAAACTTGAAATCGCTATGGCTTAGTGATTATGAAAGTGATGTGATTTGTGGATTACGGATAAGCGCGAGTCTGGAGAAACAGGCGTTCATTAATTAATTCTCAGTGCTAAGAAACGTAGCCTTCACGTGTTACGTTATTGTGTTAATAATAACTAAAGTACCTAATTATGTTCCATATTTATTTTGTATGAAAACTAGAGCGCGTTAGTTATGGATTAAAAAGTACCGTTATCAGTGCTGCGCGAGCTCTCTCTCACAAACACGGACGCGCGCACAAAGAGAGAGAGATAATTGTAAAATTAAATTTGACGGGCTAAGTTTAAATTGTGTTCTTGTTTGTTTTTGTTTTGTTTTTCTGTCAAAATGGCAGAAAGCATTTTGTATTATCCATCCTTGTTTTTAAAATTCGTTAAATGACGGACGTTTTACTGTTAGCACAGCCCTCATATGTCGGATTTGTCTAACTAACTTACCGGTATATTTGATATTATTTTTAGAATAAGTGATTCGTTATGCTATTATTGGACTCCTGTCTAATCATTGTCAACAGTTTTCTATAAATATGTTTGTATTGGGTAGGCCTAACATTTATTCAGCTAATGCGTGTCCTGTTTAAAATGCGCAATGTTCAAAAGCAGAGACAGCACGTCACAAATAGAAGCCCTTTTCCCTATTTAGTATCATATTTGGATATTGGAATAATAAATTAAGTAGCCTATCTTAATTGTACACAATGTTCCAAGTTTTTATTTTATTTTATTTTTTTACAGCTTTATAGGGGTTTCTTAATTTTAGACGAGTTGACCAGCAGACGTTATGCAATGCAATACAATCAATATAATGTCGTCGTCGTCCACCTGCCCCACTCGACCCCCCCCCCCCCCCCGTACCCCGTCGGTACGCAAAAAATTATTTCAAGGTTGGCAGGTATGGAATTGGAAAATGTTCTAAATGCTTAAACACTTTTCTCTCTCTCAGATGGACTGACGGTGTCATGCGATATCTCTTCTGATGAAGAGTTGTTTATGGGACAGGGAGATTACCAGTTTGAAGTCTACCGCCTAATGAAGAAAGAAAACAAGTGTGTGCTTCAGCCTCAGACAGAAAGATATTTAAAATTCTTTCTTCCTAAATGAAGGGTTGATGATTCTCATTGTTCTTTTTTCATTCTCTGTTTCTCAGTAACTGCTGGTCCATGTATAATCCCCATTCCAATGTGTTGTGGCTGCACTATCTGGCCGATAAGCTTTTGAGTATGAACTACAAGAACAAAGCCAAGTCCAACCAGCAGAGGACACTGAAGAGCACCCTCAAATCTCTCCAGTCGGAGATCCTGAATTATCCATCAGCTACAGAAGCTCTTATGAACTGCACATTCTTTCAGTGAAACTTTTTGTTTTAATTAACACAATATATAGACCTGTATATTTAGATTTACCAGTCCAGGGCAAGTAAAATGTTCTATAAAAAGGATATTAAAAAACAAATAAAGAAAATGGGCTATCATGCAATTTAAAAAATAAAAATATGTAATTTATTGATACTCAATTATCTTGAGATGGTTAGAGTTTTGGCATAGTATGGCGAAACCAGTTATTCTTGCATTCTCTTTTTTGTTAAAGAAAAGTCTCAACATTCCACACCATATTTCCAGTAATCCAAACTTGGCAGTTCATTTTATTAATTAATAGAGGTCCATGTAGAATTTGGTGCAGAACTGTTCAGTTCTCTTTTTTTTTTTAGACCTTGTATAATCATCCTTATGCTGGGAGAGACCACACGTGAAGCATCAATGGAGGAAGCCTCTACACAGGAACATTCTCTTCTTTCAGCTCTTTGATACGTCCACTCACTCTATGACCTTAGTGTCCTGTTGTCCTTCATCGTTTATGACCGAATGCATAATCTCTTAATTTTTGTAACAATTTAAGACATTGGGTCTGTGTGCTGCATTTTGTTATCATAATAGTGTGATGTGTCCTGTAGAAAAGCTTATTTGGTGTTAGCTTGCAGTTGAGTGTAATTATGCAGAAAAGGAGACTTTGGTGATCCTGTTCTCAATATGTTGGGACAGATACAGCCAAATGTTCAGTAGGACCTCAAAAAGAGAAATATTTGGTGAACCACTCCTGTTTTTGAGGGTCTTGTCCATCAGGCCCTGTTTCAATAACCCTCTGCTCAGCAGGAGTCCTGAAACACAAGCACAAGATTAGAACCAGAAATGTAGATGTGACGTGTTGGGAGACAAAAAAAAAATACTTTTTAACACTGAACCAGGAAAAGGTTATGTCCATGGACTTTTTTTTTTCATCAAGACTAGGTTATAATGTATGCACCTAATTTTGTAACTTAAAGAGTATTTGGTAACACTTTACAATAAGGTTAATGTATTAACTAACAACGCAACACATTTGTTACTGTGTTTATTATTCTTCATTAACGTTAGTTAATAAAAAATACAACAGTTGATGTCAGCTCAGGTCCATTAAATAACTGGATTTTAATGATATATTTGTAAATGTTAAAATGAACATGATCTGAGATTAATTTTAATGTAAGTTCATGTTAACTAATGGAACCTTATTGTAACGTGTCACCAAGTATTCTTTAGTGTCTGCTGTTGTGTACTGCACATTTGCCAATATACTGTAATTAGCAATTCCATACTATTGTTTTTTAATGGTTGGTAAGTTCACTTTTTACTGTAGAAAAGTTCAATGCTGCTACTTGCACTGTACAAAAGGCATACAAATTAAATAATAGAGAGTAAGTATTTGATTATTTTAGCATTATTTATATGTATAGTCTATAGAGTATATTTATCTTATAAGTTTTAATTTTAGTGTACGTTTTGGTTACACTATTTTAGGTAATGTCACATTGTAAGTACTGAGTAATATTAACTACATGTACTTACTAAAGAGTTACAGTTAGGGTTTGTTTTAGTTACTTGAAATTATGCATAATCTACTATTACTACTATAGTACATGAAGTAACGTGTAACTACATCACCATTAAATAAAGTGTTACCTAAGTTTTAGTAACGTTATGTGATTAGCTTTATTTTGATTGACAAAAATTATTTTTATAGTTTTAGTTTGAGTTAATACATCCCAATAACCAGTTCAAAACCTGTTATTATTGTTATGTCAGACCTGGCAACCCTGAATTACACCTAAAAAATTATTATTTTTAATAATTATAACTTTGGATAAATGAGTCTACATAATTGCATATTATTCATCACATTTATGCATTTGGCATTTTCATGAAATGAAATAGCCATTAATAATTCTCAATAAGAACAAACTTCATATGTTGAGATTTCTATTAATCTACCTCAAAAAGACAAAACGGTTTTTAAAAAGCAAAGGAGATTACGTTCAGGATTGGCTGGTTAGATCTAGGACTGCGGGTATGCGGGAGCTTACCTGATGTGCTGGTTGTAGTTCATTTTAAGCTGGGGCTGATGTCGCACCTCTTGTGAAGGTGGGCGGCTGTGTCTGATAGAGGCTCTGTGTTCAGCATGAGGGGAGGTGGGGGGGTGTGTCCTTGTTAGGGGGGTCCCTCGCCCGCTCTGTTCCACACTGGGTAATCCACGCTCAATAACTGGTGAGCATTTGGGCTTGGGTGACCCCCCATCGTATGAGCAGAGGTTCGGGATGCTAGTTTCCTCAACCCCCTTTTTCTATATACAGAAGATAGATTAAATCCTGAGCTTCAATAGACATCCTCTCTCAGTTATTATATGATACTTGAATTGTTTTTGGAAATTCAGTGTTGTGTGGGGTTTGGAGCAGTGTGTATGTGTGCTACCTTCATAGTAGGTGTGAGGGTTCCTGCTTGTGTCCTGGAGTCATAAGGCTTCAATATTTCATCGCTGCAGAGAGTTGGATGCTGGGATAGCTGGTGGAGATCCTCCTGAAATAGAAAGAGAAATTAATTCAAGAGAGATGAAGAGACACAAGAGTATGAGTATTCTGTGTCTCCCATGTGTGCATGCGCGTCTAACCACTAGACTTTTGATGAGTTGGTCTCTCTCGCTTAGCTTGTCCTGTAGTTTAGCAATGGTGTGCAGGTCTTCTACTCTTCTCTTTCCTCTTTCTTCCCTTTCTCTCAACCTACAAACAGAAAATACAAGCACACAAAACAGAATACAGCTTGAATACAATTGTGTTTTAGTAAAAAAATATCAAAGAAAAAAAGATTTTGAGAAAAAAAATCAAAATGTTTCAAGAATAATCTCAAAATAGGACTTACACAAGATTTATTCTACTTTATTCATGCAATATTACATCTTTATTCCTCTCATTTTAAGAATATTCACAAAAATTATGTCTTTATTCTCATGTTAAGTTTATACTTAAAATCCTGTTGTAGATTTTAATTTGGCAGTAAAACAGTCGTACTTACATAAAGACATAATATGCATAATATGACATTCTAATACAGATAATATTAATAATTTGAACAGAACCTTGTATTTGTATTAGTACTGTATTTGTACAAGTTATAGCAGCACTTTTTCACATCAGCAATAATGAGTCTGTAATGTGACAGTGTTAGGCGTGGTAAAATATAGTAAAATGTGTTAAATGGACGGGAACTACAATTTTATAGCTAAAATTATTATCAAATTAGCCATTATATTTAATAAATTAGCATTAAAGGGGCAGAGGATGTGTTAAACTTTGACAAACACTCCAATTCCGTAGAAATCTGTAGAAAATCCTAGTCGTGAGCCATCGCCATATATTGTCTTGCTTGGGGTAATTCTGTATGTAAGTGTGGTTTGCGTTTTGCATTATTGATGTGGGAGGAGTAGGTACTCTGTTTCCAGGGCAACTATGCGGGCCTGTAGTCGTGTTTGGGCGGTGCTGAAGTCTGATATTATGGTCTGGATCTCCATTCTGTGCTCTCTCTTCACACTCTCCATGTTATTCCTGTGATCTGACCCATCCGCTTCACCAGCTGCATCTCGTTCCTCTGGGAAACTGCAAGTCAGATACAAATACATCATCATCACACATTTTCTGCTTTGCACGCAGAGCTATATCAGATATTAGATTTACGCGCCCCTAAATATCACGAAAAAATGAAGTTGGTCATTTACGTTCAGGCATCTTTGTTCTATTTAAAATCACTGTTCCACCAAAAACGTGCAGGTGTTTGTGGGTAGAGCAGGTGCTCAGCTGGCAGATCTGCAAACTCTCATAACTGGCTGAGCGAACAATGATGTAAGCGTTACTACAGTACATTCCCTGCCTACGAACTTTATTTACAAGTCCTTCGAGTTTTGAAAACAGGTTTAAATCCAGGTAATTTAATCCAGCTTCTTTATGCCATCACAAGATGCTTTTGATGCAACAGCCAGTAGTTATTGAATATATTTCAAATGAAATTAATTGAAATCAATTCAACATGGCATTTAATTAAATAAAATCATGTTATTTTAGATAATAACGGGATAACGGACAGAAACTGCCCGGAGCCACTGTGCAAAGCGACGTACACATCAACAAGATCTACGGAATGCACGTCTTATCTCTGCCAGTCTTGCCAGTCCAAGTTGTTATTGTTCAGAAAACATTACTTGATGAGGGCATTCATGTTAGTGTTTCCAGGTTTGACACCAGAAGGTTCAAAGGTTAGTTTACCCAACAATGAAAATTCTGTCATTATTTTGTTACATCATATTGTTCCAAACCCATCAAACTTTTGTTCATCTTTGAAACACAAGTTAAGATACTTTTAATAAAACCTGAGTGATTTCTGTCCCTCCATTGAATGGCCATTCCACTAATATTTTGATGTTTCAAAAATACATTGTTAAAGAAATCCATATGAATCGATAGTTTTAATCCAAGTCTTCTGAAGAGACTCAATCGCTTTACATGATGATCAGATTTAATTAAGGCTTTTATTCACATATTATGAACATTGATCAACATACATGGTCAACGGAAGATGAACAGAAGTCTTATCAGTTTTTGAAGGACATGAGGGTGAGTAATTGATGACAGAATTTTTATCTTTAGCTGAACTTTGTGAAGAGCTGATTTTCTGTAGTGTAAAATGTATGGAATAGTTCCAAATCCATTTTCAGTGGAAGTGGGAATAAATAAGCAGTTCTTCACCCAAAGATTTTTTGCAGACAGGCAACAATCAGTTCTCATCACTGACTGCAGTGTATGCTTGTGGTCATCTTGTTATTGACCTCCTATCTGTGTGCGTGTTTGAGGTCATCTTGTTACTGACCTTCTGTTTGTGATTTTGCTTGTTGTCATCTTGGTACTGACCTCTTGTGTTTATGATTGTGGTCATCTTGTTCCTCTCTTTGTGCACTCATTGCACTTATCCGTTCTTTCAGATCTTCGTTCTCTCTCTTTAGCTCCTGAACCTCGCTGCTCTTCTCATCCAGCTGTCTCTCTAGTGACTGTAAGCGGTTTTGCTGCTTCAGATCCTGAGAAGGAGACAGGGAGAGAGAGAAGTGATTCACCCCTTGAGACAGTGTAATGGTATGTGTGTGTGTGTGTGTCTGTCTCTGTTTGGATTGTGTGTGTACCTGCTGCAGGGCCATCATTTGTGTGTGTGTGTGTATTTCGTTCTGAAGGTCTTCGATCTGCTGCATGTGTCTCTGGGTGACCTGTCTCACCCACTCTGTGTGCTGCTGGGTCAGCTCTGCCTTCTGCTTGTCTACACACACACACACACACACACACACACACACACACACACACACACACACACACACACACACACACACACACACACACACACACACACACACACACACACAGTCGATAGATACATTAGATCAGACATGCTTACAAAGGTGACCGTATGCGCCGTCTTAAGTCCTGCTCTACTTTAAGAGTCGTGGCACTAGATGGTGCTGTAGTGCATGATCATCAATTTATTTTAAGGAATAACATTATTTTTCACACAAACTTGTTTTATAAACCTTTCACATTGCTGTTGTTGTTTACAGGCACATAATTTTCTAATTAACATTCACATATACTCTGGTAAAGTGAGAGTGTAGAGCTATGGGAATATTATCAGCATAATATGAATAAACCTTTTAACAGACCAAGATATCCTGCTTTTCTTTTCTGCCTGCACTTTCCATTTATCATGCTCCATTTTAGTCCTTTAATTAACATTCATTTTCATTTCATGTCCCTAATGATAGCAGATAAGGCTAAAGGATGAGTTAGATAATATCCGTATACCCCCCCCCCCCCCCCCCCCCCCTTTGAAAAAAAAACCCCTTTGATACAACAAAAATGTAAATTAAATGCCACAAGTCAAAAGATTTGCCCTTGCCAAGCATTCAAATTACAAGTTTATCATGGACTGCTTTTCTTCATTGGTGAGCCATGCTAATTTAATTCTAATATGTTTCTGATTAGCTGTATGTAGTGCACAATATTCAGTATCTGTCATTTTGTTATATTTTGTTCATGTGAGTTGTGTTAGACAATATGCTCTGCCTTAGGAGGCCAGTGGTCCTCAACCTTTTTGACTCCAAGGCCCCCCAGTGTCAAAGACAATATTTGAAGGCCCACAAAGATATTTCTGCTATTTCTGCTATAAAAACAGAGCTTTTTTTCATATCTCATGCTCTCATTTTCATACTCCTATTCCATCACATCCCAAAGGTGCTCTATGGGATTGAGATCTGGTGACTGTGGAGACCATTTGAGTATAGTGAATTCAGTGTCATGCTCAAGAAACCAGTTTGAGATGATTTGAGCTTTGTGACATGGCACATTATCCTGCTGGAAGTAGCCATCAGAAGATGGTACACTGTGGTCATACAGGGCTGGACATACTCAGCAACAATACTCAGGTAGGCTGTGGCGTTTAAACGATGCTCAATTAATTAATTCAAATGAAAGCTTAACACTAAGGGGCCCAAAGTGTAGCAAGAAAATATCCCATACATCATTACACCAGCAGCCTGAACCACTGATACAAGGCAGGATGGATCCCTACCATCTGAATGTTGCAGCAGGGATCAAGGCCCATCAGACCAGGCAACGTTTTTCCAATCTACTCTTATCCAGTTTTGGGGAGTCAGTGCAAACTGTAGCATCAGTTTCCTGTTCTTAACTGACAGGAGTGGCACCCGGGTTGGTCTTCTGCTACTGTAGCCCATCTGCTTCAAGGTTCGACATGTTCAGAGATACTGTTCTGTATACCTCGGTTGTAACGAGCGATCAAGTTACTGTTGCCTTTCTATCAGCTCAAACCAGTCTGGCCATTCTACTCTTGACCTCTGGCATCAACAAGGCATCTTCACTCACAGTACTGCTGCTTTCTCTTTTTCAGACCATTCTCTGTAAACTCTAGATATGGTTGTGCGTGAAAATCCAAGTAGATCAGTTTCTGAAATACTCAGACCAACAACAACCATGCCACAATCAAAGTCACAAAGGCTACGTTCAGACTGTCAGTCCAAATATATATATATATATACACACACATATCCGATTGAAATCCGATCAGATTTAGCTAATGTGAACAGCAGAAAAAAAAAGAAATGATTTTTTACAAATCCGTTTCAAGCTTTCAATCCATATGTGGTTTGAAATCCTATTCAAATCGCATTTCTGGAAATCCGTTTCAGTCTGAATGATCTGATCGGATTTTGCGTGGTTTATGTGACTTTCTCACGCCACGTAAAATGTAAACGTCAGACGTTGTTATAGGAAACATGCTGAAATTCGCTGCCAAAACAATGCTGTGTTGTTGCAAAGTGCCGGACGAACAGATAATGACAATATAATGGAGACATTAGCGGCGGTTACACATTGGCTGCGTCCAAAAACTAATAAATGCTGCCTTAGGAAGACACATTCCAAGGTCTGAAGGCATCAAGGCATGTCCGAATCCAATGTTAGCTTCACTTCATGTCTCCTGAGATACCTTCATCTGATCGTTTTTTGAAGGCAGCATAGATGTATCCTTCACTGCCTTTGATATCCCACAATCCTGTGCTTTCCATTCTGAGACAGTTGAGCTAGAAAAATAAAGATGGCGTCTGAAAGTTGCGGCTGGTCGTCAGTTTGTGTGTAAATGTACATTTTTGATCAACGTTTTCCACTTAAGATGACATTTCTGCTTATGATGAAACTACTATTGTAGTAATTAAATATTCACTTAGTTTTCACCAAAGCTCGCTCTATTTTGCTGTAGATCATTAAACCGTTACGCTGACTCAGAAGTCTGTCTGAAATCCGTTTCGTAAGGTACCTTCGTGAGCAGACGCTGCCTGCAAAGTCATTGCATGATAGGGTAGCGAGGCAACAAGTCAGCTGCCTAAGTTTTCGGACGCAGCCTTTGTCATGTTTCCTACCAACGCAACGCCATTTCCATATTAGGAACCAATGCAGATATTCCAGAAAACAAAAGGGCAGCATGGACACACAAATCGGATCTGAACAGTTGCGATACACATTGTGGACGTCAATAATTTTAGATGAAATTCCAATCAGATATACAAATAATCGGATTTGGATTGACAGTCTGAACGTAGCCTGAACGTAGCCTTCATGTCTTTTGAGATCGATCTGATCGAAGGCAGCATAGATGTATCCTTCACTGCCTTTTATATGCCATAATCCTGTGTTTTCCATTCTCTATTTTGCTGTAGATCATTAAACGGTTACGCTGCCTCAGAAATCTGTCCAAAATCAAATTTAGTGAGGCACCTTCATCGCAAAAACTGCCTACAAAGTTATTGCCTGATAAGGCAGCGAGGCAACAAATCCCTGCCAAAGTTTTCGGAAGCAGCCTACATAGCAAGTATGTATAATAAAACATTTAAATGACTTAAGATTTGAAAAATTTTCAAGACATTTCTACATCTAGAAATCAAAGTTCTTTTAAAAATCTCTCATACAGTATATCCAAGTTGTCCAAGATAATGAGAACCCTGGTTCTTAAATATTTAAGAGAACAAATTAAAATAAGAAATATGATTTCAGCTTACATCTTGATTTTTAGCTGTTTTTGCTTATTTTAAACCTTGTTTTGTCTTATTTTAATAAATTCATCTATAATTTCAAGCCATCTTGCGGCCCCCTCTGTAGTGTGATAAGTGGGTACCAGCTCTGTGAATGAGAACCAGAACCAGAGCTTTAGGCCAATAGGCACTGTTTTGCTCGATATAAAAAAGATTGTTCTTGTCCCTTTGGTGTGATAGACTCTCTCTTAGTAAGTTTTATACCAAATTTTTACTTTGAAGTTTGCAAAAAACATTCTGTATGAGGTGTGATGGTTACCCAGCTGTAGTTTGTGCTGAGTGAGTAAGCGTTGTCTCTCTGACTGAAGTTCTTCATTGGCTTGTGTTTCCAGGGCCTGAAGAGCACGCTGGTGATTTAACCTCTCCACACGCAACAACTCCTCCTCTCGTTCACGCCACCTCCACTTCTCCCTCTCCTCTTCCCTCTCTTCTGTAGCCTTTCCATCCTCCTCATCCTCATCTTCCTCTTTTACCACCTACAGTACACAGATACAAAGACAACACAAAATTAACAACATGAAGATTTCTTTCCACAGTTGTTTGTGTGTTCTGTCATAATTCCAACTGTTTTTGTCCACACAATATCAGTCAATGGGGTCCAAAACATCATTGGACCCCCATTTACTATGATTATACAGAAGAAGAAGAAAAAAAAACATCCTCTTTCGTGTTCCAATGAATGGAAACCCCTTTAACGTAATTCTCTGTTATAATAATGATGATAATTATATTATTAATCATGAGAAATATTGTAATATCCTGACATCACTAGTGTATACGCACCTGTAACTGCTGCCTTATCAGTCTCTCTTTCTCCTGAATGGTGGAGTGAAGCTGAGATCTGAGTGAACTGTTCATATCTCTTGTCTTTTGGATCTCCTGCTTCATTCTTTCCATCTCTCCATTGGCGTAACGTCTCTCTCTCTCTCCTTCCAACTTCTCAGAGAGTGCTCTCCTCTCTTCCAACTACACACAGAGATGGAAAAATAATGTGTGTATGATGGATCTGACCGTCTAAGGAAACTAACATTGTGTGTTACCTGTGTCTGCAGTTCTTCTACTCTGTGTTGCCACTGTTGGTTCAGCTTTCTGATCTCTTCTTCTCCTTCTCTCTTCAGTTCCACGATCTGATCAGAGAACTGCTTCTCAAACTGTAGCCTACACACACACACACACACACACACACGCACGCATGCACACACACACACACACACACACACACACACACTCTAGTAAATAAAACTACACCCTCTACCAGTGGTGTAGTCCTAACAAAAAAGTGGTTTCCTATATTTTGGAGGTCCTTGGCATCAAACAGTTTTAAAAACCACTGATCTGTAGACCGCGCGCTCTGTCTTTTTCTACTGCTCTCTCTCCCACACACAACGAGACATTGAAGTCATTTTTACCTGGCATTGCTTAAGCACGAGTGTCTCCACTCACTGACAAGCTTCCCTGACACCTGTTAACTACGGTAAGTTGTTAAGGGCGGGGAAAGATAGAATGATAGAAGTGATAATGCACGGATTACAACAAAGAATCGCGAGTTTCACAAAACATCATGGGATACAGTTAAAGGGGAAGCTACACAACCATAGACTATGGACTTTTGGAGCAGCTAAACAAGAGGGTATAGAGTTACGTGCATCTGGCTTCGACTACACCACTGCCCTTTTTACACAATGATTTACACACAATGATACAGCCTTTCAAAAGTTTGGGGTCGGTAAGATTTTTTTTATTTTTATGAAATGAATCTTTTATTTAGCAAATATGCATTAAATTGATCAAAAGTGAGAGTAAAGACTTTTTTTTAATTGTTACAAAAGATTTCTATTTCAAATAAATACTGTTCTTTAAAGTGATCTATTCATCGAATAATCCTGAAAAATGTATCACGGGTTTCATAAAAAGTATAATCACACCGATGTGATGAGAACATTCTGTGTGTCACGTCATCAACCGCTAAATTCCAAGCTGCATTTGCTCTTTAGCAGGCGCTTAGCATGAGACAGACGCGTTCAGCGCTTGTCATACATCACCACATGTTTATTTTATGTTTCTGACATTTTAATACAAATAAGCACTAGCAAAAAAATTCTGTTTCATTTGTAAAATAGGCCTATACACTGATGTCTGGAAGCGGCGATAATCCTTTCAAATAGCTATAATTTGATGAGGTGTTTTATTGATATCCGATATTCCGCACATTGCGTAGGTAACTATAAAGTTTACTTAAAATATTGTTACAAAGTTGTAGAATTTCTTAGCTTTGATGCTATACGTCACATAGCCTAGGCAATTCGTGCAGAACAATCGATTTTTTGTGTGCAGGTGGTTGGGGGAATCCATCCAAAATGTTACAAAATATAAAATTTTAGCCTTCTGTTAAATTGACTTTTACTGATCGATTGACTTAAAGTGCTGTACAACACTGAGATGCAGTTGCAGAGGTGCAGTTTGCCTTGCGGTGTCAGTGCTTACATGCTTCAAATTCGTTTGTTTCACATAATAAAAATGTATCAATTAAATATTTGAATCGACTGAAATGATCTTGTCTCATTGTCGTTGAGACACACCTGATTCTCTCCTCTATACCATGATTGGACTGTTGTAGAATGTCTCTCTCTTGCTGTAGAGCAGAAATCTCTGCCTGTAACACTTCCTTCTGTGCAGCAAACTCCTCCTGTGGGACACATAAAAAGAAAGGAGGACAAGGATAGATGGATTCATGGATGGAAGGATAGATCCATGATTTAAGGGAGAAAAAGAAGTAGACTGGTTGCTAGGTGAATGTTGATGTCTTTCTTTCCTTTGGGCGGCACAGATCTGCTGAGATCAGCAGAACCTAGTGCTGCCATAGGGGATTTGCAGATCTGTGTGTGCTTGTGAGAATGTGTGATAGAGCTGTGCAGTAATGGAAAGGGACATCACTGACACTCTGTCCTCATGTCAGATGGAAGTGTGTGTTGAGGAAACTGGAGCGAGAACCTGTATTTGCTGCATACTCCTGTGCATGTTTTCCAGTTCTTCTTTCACTCGTACACACTCCAGGCCATATGCCGACTGTTGCTCCACCTCTGCGCACTCCTTCTCTCTCTCTTTTGCCCTTTCCTCCTCCTCTTCTCTTTCTTTCTCCAGCGTTTGAATCACCCCCTCCAATTTCGCCATCTGCAAGCCAAGAAAACTCAGATCAGGAAACATCCGTAAGAACCATATTAGCATGTGGAAACCACTCAGGGGTGAAATAAAATTCATGTGAGCCATACAAAGAAAATCAACTTCAGTTAGAATAGAATAATACAATCTTTATCTAGAGCAACACGAGGTTAGGAGTCTTTTACAAGAGAATAAAATGGGGATTGTTATAGGGTGTATTTCAATCTGACTTCTAGTTAAGTAGTTAAAGTAAATTGGTTTCCCACTACACTCAATTACCAGTAATGTTGTCGCAAAAATACATTTATAAAGACATCTTTTTTTTCTGTGATTTGTAATTATTAGGGGTGTAACGATACCCTCATGTCACGATTCGATACATATCACAATACTGAACTCACGATACGATATTATTGCCATACTCCAAGACATATGATAAAAGGTTAACAAAAAATTTACTGTTTATTAAACTGATAAATTTGATATTACATTGTGTGTAAAAATTAATATTCTTGGACTTGCTGGAAACCCAAAGCACAGGACAATAGAGACACCAAAATAACAATATTCATGATTCTGAAGCTGAAAATACAGAGTTATTTTAGACGAATATGTTTCTCTATCACTGACTAGATACATTTAAAATAATGTAGGCCACTTTTTTACACAGATATTGCATTATTATACATTATATTCAACATTATATATAATATTTTAATGTAGTACTGACACTAAAACTCTGAAAACTTTAATTTTTTCTCACATAGTAATTTTTATTTTGGGTGAACTATTCATGATACATATTGTCACTATTCACGATACATATTGTTGCATTTTTGTATTGCGATATATTGTTACACCCCTAGTAATTATCTTATACTACCATTAAAAAGTTTGGGGTCCATAAGATTTTCTCTCTCTTTTTTTTTTTAAGAAATATTTTTCTTATTCAGCAAGGATGTATGTAATTAATTGATGTTATAATGTATTTTTATATCAAATAAATGCTGAAAGACCTTGAAAGGACCCTGAAAACAGTTTCTGTGATAATAAAAAAAAAAGTTAACTGAGCAGCAAATCAGCATTAGAATGATTTCTGAAGGATCATGTGACACTGAAGACTGGAGTAATGATGCTAAAAATTCAGCTTTGCCATCACAGAAATAAATTACATTTTAAAATAAATTAAAATAGAAAACAGTTAATTTAAACTGTAAACATATTACACAATGACAATATTATTGTTTTTAGTGTATTTTGAACAAATAAACTTGTGGAAATAAGAGACTTCTTTCAAACATAAAAACATAAAAAAAATTATTGACCCCAAACTTTTCTAAAAATCCTACAAATGTATTATATATGAATTGCAGTAGTAGTGTCTAAATGTCTAAGTGTGTAGTAAAAAATGCAGGGCAAGCACATATTTCACTGTAAATTGTAAAAGCTACAGGGAAGAAGCCTGATGGCCCGTTCAGGGATCTTGTTGATAAATACCATTACCAACTAAATTTTTATAAGCTCAATAAGGTGTCACAGGAAACTGAGTCATCTGTGTGTAGCAGTGATTCTCAGTTAGTGGGTCATGTCCCATTCTTATCTCCATAGGTTTTAGATTGCAGGTCCAACAAAAGAGAACCGCCAGTTAAACAAGCAATGTTGAAGTGATTAAAACAGGAGGAAATAAATTGTTTGAATCAAAGCAATGAGAACTGCTAGTTCATTTCTAATAAAACAATTGCTCATGAGGATAATTTATTATCACATTAATGTCAGCAATTCAGTCAGCAATTCACTGTGTGTTCTTCATTCTCAAAGTTTTGCCAAAGTGACAGCATGGTGCACAGCGTGAATCAGATTACCCGCTTTTCAGTCCTGTTAATTTGCTCACAAAGTTACCATTTGTGAAATTGCTTTCAGGATTCATAAATCACTTTGCAGGTGCTATTTAATCTGCATTTGTGCCAGTGAAGTCTATGGCAGCCGTTGAACCATATGGTAAAAAGTTTGGCACACAGACAGAGGACAGTCTGAATATTAACCAAAGCAATTTTAGAGTCTCTAACTCAATCCATCTAGCACCACCAACTGTCCAAATTTGCACTCATGTATCTTTTGAACCGTAAGGGCTAGAAACAAACTAATTTTTTTCCTGACGATTAAATTGACCCTTTGCAGGGAGTTTTGATTGACAGGCGATCTGACCAATCATAATCCGCCATCCACCGAATCTGCCATTTTTGTCCGACAAAGCAGTCAGGAGAGTTAGTAGAGGATTTGAACTTGAAAAAGACTGACGTCTTTCCGCGGTTAAAACAACATTCCTTCTTATGTTCATTCATGACTATTTGATGCTATAGATTAACTAGAAGGAAGAGATGATCGGTGCTACAGCAATTTTAAATTTTTTCCATAAAACCTACTTTTTAGTAGCCTGGGTTTCCCCATGCTGCCTTGAGCGCAGCGCGATTTTATTCACGCTGCTAGGCAGCCTGGATACCATGGACCAGATTTTCCCCTCAAAAAGGGAACCAATCACAGAACGGGGAGGGAGCAGCAAGAAGATGACGACGTCTATGCGACACACCGAAGCAGTTTGTTTATATCTATGGATCCAACATGGCATCAGACGCGAAGTTACCTTTCGATGCAGCCTTAGATAGTGTTCTAAATAGTTTAGAACGCAAGTTTATTTCGTCTTCTTCCTCGTCGAATTTCTGTCGCTCTACATATGTCATCTGGCATAATTGAAACAATTGGCTATGAGCTATGTACAGGCGCATTTGACAGACATTCGTAGCGCCCAATAAACGGCTCTGGGCATTCGTAAACCACGCCTCAAATACGAGAAAATGAACATGTGGTTCCCAGACCACGTCTCAATGAGAAGAGGTCTGACGTTAGCCAGGCTAACTTTTTAGAACATACCCTTTGTCCGATTTTCATTAAAATAGAACCAGATCATCTTCAGACCAACAAAAGCACATGGAATTCTAGTCGATTAATCAAACTGTTTAAATAACTTGCAAACAAATTTTAGGAAGAGCACGCCAAAGTGAATGTGAGGCTATTTCTCTGAAACGCTTAAACGTATTCAGACCAAACTTGGTTATGACAGCCACGACCTGAGGGTACCTGCACAATTTCGGCACAGTGCCACCCAGTGGCATCTGGCCAATATAGGGCGCTAGGGTGCCACCCTCCTAGCCTGGCTCCGCCCTCCTACATACTTCCTCTCAATTTTCATTTTCCTTCAGTACTGTACAAATGAAATGTACGAGATTTGTAAGACATAAAAGGCACAATGAAACATTGATTTATTGAAACAAACTGTTTGAAACAAACAGTCAGGCATCCTAGCATTGGATTTGTTCAAGGACTGTCCATTGTGGGATTTGAACCTACAACCTTTTGGTAACCAACTTAGATCATTAGCCTCTACCACCGTTACAATCCAGACATTTGACATGACTTGACAAATGGTTTCCTGATATATAGTAGACACTTTGATGAGGCTTGCTTCTCTGCAACACAGCACTGAAACAACAGTATCATTCCAAGCTATCACTTATTATGTATACTACTTCGTTATCATAACCCAGTTCCAAGCCTGCTGGCAGAGTAGATGAAGCATTAGATGAAGCCCTCTGCCTTGGGCACTACAAATGTTCTTTTTGTTTTCTCATTTATCATGGTCATGTGGAGTGCTCTGGGCCTCTTAGTCTGTCTCTGTGTATTTAAGCAGAAGGACTGAGCCTGTTCCCTTTGCCTGAGCCTCAAACCACTTTGAAAGAGCTTGAAATGTATATAGTTCAAGTTATTTGTGGTGACCTGATTCATTAGAAGGTCAGCAATGTTATGCAAACATATCTAAGACTGTTTTGATTTTTGAAAGGATAAGAAAAGGAAAATAATTTACCTCTGTTTTGGACAGCTGCAGTTGGTTGCGTAGCTCGTCCCTCTCTGTCTCTAAACCCTTTCTCTCTTCTTCTTCGGTTTGCATCTGCTCCTCAGCCTGCACAAACCAACACAATAAAAAACTATTATCTCATTATTTCATAATTAACAAAAACATCAGATCATGCATCAGATCTTTTAAATACTGCTTTTAGTAGTAACATGTTCTGTTTTAAAGGGGGCAAATAGTCCACATCTTTGTCTACATCAAATTTTTTCCTTCCCTGAAGTCCACTTACCATGTTAGTCATTTACATTTAAGCATTTGGTAGAAGCTTTCATCTAAAATGACTTCCATTGCATTTAAGTATACATTTTTCTCAGTTCATGCAATCCCTGGGAGTTGAACCCATGAACTTGGTGTTGCAACATTCATACACTACTGCTTCGGCTAAAGAAACACTTTCTTGTAACAAAAAAATTATAATATAGAATTAATTAAATATTACATAACCATTTTCCACTTTCTCTAACTCTTAGAATTAGTTCTCCCAAAATGAACATTTATTTCATGTCATTCTAAGGACTTTTGCCATTTTTATTGTGCTATATTTCTTTTCTTTTTGGATCTTGAAAGCCCCTGGTTCTCATCCACTTTAATTACATGAAACAGAGTAATGCATTTCATGGAAGAAAGTCAGTCATGTGGGAATGACATGATAGTGAATAAATGATGAAAGAAGTTTTATTTACGAGTCAACTAAACCTTTAAATATAAGCGTTTTTAGTTTCTGTACCTTTAAGAGTTTTTATGCAACTGACTTGTTGTGATATGATGGCTAATCTCTGTTCATAAGGATGGGCCAAGTTTTTGAATGCTGAATATGCGTCATATGTTAATGTGGTTCTGATTTTGAAATGACCCATTTTTGCAGCTTAGTTTACACAATTTGTCTAAATGGACTGGGTTTGGAGCTTTGCATTATGAATAATGATTTATGTCTTTATACACAGCAACAAAGGAAATTCTTTTTATGTCCCCTGTAACAGTAAAGACACTAGTATAGATGAGTAAAAAAACAGATTATGTTGGTTCTTAAGACATTCTTAAAATCCTATAGTCAATCTTTTAATCACCTTTTTTATTGGAAAAATGAACGTAAATGGCCATTTAAATTAGAATGCCAATCAATATAAAATCAACATCAAATTGAGAATCAAATCAAGAGAGGAATCAAATCAGAAAGTCAGTACTGATAGCCAGCCCTTCACACTAGCAGCAACAGGAGCAAATGGGAAGGTATGAAATTATTCGCAAAGCTAATGCATCAAGATTTCTGTCATGAAAAGTTTCCATGATAACAGCAGCTGAAACCTGTTGTTGTACCTGCTGTGTCTTCTTCTTCTCTGCATCCAGCATCGCGTGCGCATGCCGCAGCTCACTGGCATGTTTGCGTATCACTTCTTCCAGTGCTTTCCGAAGCTGTTCTTTAAGCCTTACTTTCTCTTCTTCCATCTTCTGCTGCACCTGTTTCTTCTCTTCCTCCAGCTCCTGCCTGTCATTCTTTCTTTCATTCTCCACCTCCTGCTGAAGGCGTCTGATCTCCTCAGTGTGAGCACGCTGCAGCTCCAGACGCATAGAGGATAGAGCATCTGCATGCTGAAACCCACACACAACACTTAATGATATAAAACTGTAATCCTGTAGTTTCAAAAGAATGACAAAAAAAGAGGTGTCAGTTTTGATGTTTTAAGATGTTCTGAGGGTTTGGCTGTTTCTGTGCATACTAACTAATGCTTTTAAAACAACATTTTAAAGTAGTTTTCCAGTGTTTATACTGTTCTTATGTAATGTTTTAAATATAAGGTGGGGTTCTCTGTTTTATTTCCTATAAGGAAAGGCCTGTAAGGTAGCGCAAAACTGAAGGGGACTGCTCATTTTAACAATTTATGGAAATGTTTGTGCAAATTTATGTTGGTTTTATCCATCCTATTTATTGTACTTGCTGATTCGTTTAACCTCTTGTTCTTAAAGGGTTAGTTAACCCAAAAATGAAAATTATCCAATAATTTACTAACCCTCAAGCCATCCTAGGTGTATATGACTTTCTTCTTTCAGCCAGAGTTACATTAAAACTGGCTCTTCAAGCTTTATAATGGGAGTAATGGGAGTTTTTGAAGCTCCAAAAATCACATCCATCCATCATAAAAGTAATCAATATGGCTCCAGGGGGTTAATAAAGGCCTTATGAAATGAAGTGATATGTTTTTGTGAGAAAAATATCCATATTTATAACTTTATAAACTGTAATCACTGACTTCTGGTAACGGCGAGTCAAGTTCTGGCAGAAGAGTGACCTCTGACCCGACATAATGACGTAGGATGTAGGAGTAGCGTAAGCTTAAGTGAGAGTAGATGCCTCTCGCAGTTCAAACAAATAGGGCTGGACAACAAACTCAAGCTCCTGCAACATTTTTCTTAAAAAATTCTTGTTTTAGACTTCTAATTTGTGACCGGTGCTTTGTTTTGCTCTATCCTCTGCACTTCCACATTCGTCAATACGTCATGCGTCGGGTCAGAGGTCACTCTTCCGCCGGAACTAGACTCGTGTACGGCCGTTACCGAAAGCCAGTGATTATAGATTAAGTTATAAATATGGATACTTGCTTCGTTTCAGAAGGCCTTTATTAACCCCATGGAGCCGTATGGATTACTTTTTACACCTAAAAAATATCCTTTGTGAAAGCTTTACCAGGCACAAATAATCCTCCCTTTAGATGAGCTCACAAAAGTAGTTAACTGACAACTACTAAATGTTTTATAACTACCTGAATTAATCATGAATCACAGTAGGAATGCATATTAATAAAGCATTTATTAACACACTGAGTAACTATTACTATATGTCTAAATAATAATATGTATAAACGTAAATTTAAATAGTTCATTAATCATTTACTTGCACTTTCTAAATGATCTTTAACTATTTACTAATGCTTAACTAATTAGTTAGTAGCCCTGTTATAAATATGGGCCCTTCAATTTAGTTTGTATTTTTTTTATATTTCTAATTAGCTTTAATTATTTTTTTTAGTCATTTTAGTACTTCATCTTATTTCAGTTATTTTCCAAGGCAATTGTTCTAAGTTTTTCATCTAATATTTATATATATATTTTTCTATTACTGAAAATGATTTTTTAACCGTTTTGGTTTTAGTTAACATTATCAACATTGCTGACACGCCCCCAAACTCTGAGTTTCCTCACTTGCAATTATGACACTTGGTGCCGTTCATGTGCATTCAACTCATAAATACAATATTTCCAACATGACTTGAATGCAACATTAAAAGCGTGTGGGCATGGCTTGCCTGTTTGAGCATGCGAGCGTGGTCATTAGATCGGCCACTGTTCTGGAGCTCCAGCTCTTTGTTTCGAATCTTGAGACGACTGAGTTGAGACCTCATCTCTTCCACTTCAGCAGAGACCCTCACCTGAGATGAACTCTGACTCATTAACTCCTCTGCAGAAATGAGAAAGATGATGATTAGATCAAAGGAAGCAGAACAATCAGTGAACAAGCTTGTAATCACAACAGTCATGTGACAAAGACAATAATTTCAACAGAGCTGAAAAAAAAAATATTTTCAACAATAGAACAATTAACATCAAACAGACTATAAACGATGAGTGCTGACAGTAAACTATCAGCTTATTTAATACTGAAATGCAGCAGACTTTTTTTTACGATAATTAGGCGGTTAACTTAATGTTAAATTAATTCATTATATATAAAATAATGCATTAAACATTATGCATTTAATCATGCCATGTAATCCCATTGTCATAGATCGCACCTCTGTGGCTCTCTCCGTTCATCAAAGTACACCATCACCGGAGTATTGAACTTCATTTCCCATCAGCCCCGTACCTAGGTCCAATCACCTGCACAGGTGTTCCCACTTCTCCCCTCTTTATAAACTGCCTTCTGACTCTCACACATTGCGAAGTCTTGTTCTGCCCCGGCTAACATTACCAAGCGTTTATATACTGTTATTGATTCCCCGTGTTCTGACCCTTGACTGTTTACCGTTTCTCGTTTCTTCGTCTGCTGCCTGCCCTGACCTCTGCCTGGTATTGTTTATGATTCTGGATATTGCTGCCTGCCCTGACCTCTGCCTGGTATTGTTTATGATTCTGGATTTCCTTCGACATTGTCTACGCTGTTTTCTGATTACTGCCTGTCTGACTACTCTTTAATAAACATACTGCAAATGGATCCGAACGTCTCTGACTCTGCATCACACCCATGTTTAATTTCTGTAAAAACGGATTACCCAACACTCAGAACAATTCAAGCTTGAAGTACCACAATTATGCTTTTGCTTTGATTCGTGAGATGCAGACAGACGGAATGCATTGCAAATGGAATGGAACAGAATTCTCAGAACTAGAGACACATTTTTCATATTTGAACTTGACTTGAACTTGAAAATCACTGAAAAAAGGGATGTGACAACATGCAAAGAGGCCATCTGATACAAGTCTACATAAACCAACATTTATAAAACAATAGTACTGACAAAACACTGAAAATGCTTCTTGTGTGAAGGTCACATAAGTTTACCTTAGACAGACTGACAAACTCGATTTCAAAATGAACGTCTGTGGACTGTAAACTTCTGTTTAATTATATGGAAATAAAACAAACCTATAGATATACTAACTTTGTAAAGCAACTTTTTATATAGACTATTTAATGATTTACCTGGCTGTCTTTAAAATATCTTTATTTAGCGGCAGTAAATACTGATTTAAGTAATTCATTTGATAATAATTATTCAGCATATGCAAATAATTTGATCAATAATGATAAGAAAATAGATACACAACATGCCTTGCACTGTGCATGTGTACCTGACTTGCTCTGTAGCTCATTCTCTTGCAGTAATAAGCGTTCTTTGGCAACAGCTAACTCCTCCTCTGCTTTCTTTGCCACAACCTCAGCCTCAGCCACCCGGCGTCGCCCATCCTCCAACTGCTCCTCCATGTCCTGGAAGAGAAATGAATGAACTATTACAATTGCTTATAATTAGGTTTAGAGAATGGGTTAGAGGAAATCCATAACCCGAAGTATTAACTTTCAATGTATGAAACTGTACTGTTTGTGATATGGACATGAATGACACTTCAAATCATGAGGCTCGTTGAGGAAAAAATATATAACTTGCACTGAAGGAAGCACCAAAGCCATATGTAAGGGCCAGATTTAATAAACATTCTTAAGAATAAAATTATTATTAACGGCTATTTTCTCGTTTTTAACTTAAGAATAAAGTTAAGAATATTTTGTGCACCCAATTTCTTTAGAGTGTTCTTATCTTTATTCTTAAGATTTTCTTACACCCCAATGACGCTTTGCAAGAATTATAGGAATAACTTCCGTTAAACTACAAACAATCAGCGAAAGGTTCACTCTATGAATGCAATAAGTATTTTCAAAAACTGGGTACAAAGAGATGACATTATTCTACTCACCCTTCAACCATTGAACATTAAAAGGAAATATTTAAAAGTGATTTCTGTCATTTTGACAGGTTTACCTGCCTAAGAAACATTCCAGTAAACACTGATAATAGGGATTAGAAGTGACAGGAGGAGACAATTATTTTTTCTTTGTTGTTTATGTACAGTATTTTATGTACCCTATAGGGCTTGTTTCTGAAGTACGTTATTTTGGGGGTTTTGAGATATTTTGTAATAAACTTGATTCAGTCATACACATTTATATATTTGTTATTGTAATTTCATAATTAGTTTCTTTTTTCTTTATTATTATTTCTTTCTTTAGTTGGAGGCTTTAAATAAGCCCTTTAGGGTTTTCTGCCTCTCCCTGCATAGTATATGGATTGTACTTTCTTGTTTTTATTGTATATATGTTATATTCGTGCAAAATAAATAAACTAAAAACTTAAGGATTTGGGGAGATTCTTAGTGTATTCCAGTGAATTATTGATGGGATATCGTAATTAAATCGGGAGAGCACACCACAAATGCGGAGTATATGTTGTCTTCATCCTGTTACAGCAGAATACAAATGGAAAAAAAGAAAATAATCAGGAGGAAAAGAAAGCGTATGAAAAGAGCTTGCCATAGATATTCTTGTTTTACCATGTCACATTAATACCAAGTGTTAAGTTATTCTCCTGACATCTGAAAATAGAACGTGAAGGAAATTTTACAGCTAATTCAGTCAAACTGACAGATAAGGATTATTTATAGAAATGTATAATTATTTATTATAAATAATTATGTATTATCTTAGAAATTTCTTTTTTTTTTTCTTACTTCAGAAGAAATTTTCGTGAATCTGATCTCAGAATATCACTTCTGGGCAGGATTTTTTAACTAGGAGCAGTACTGATCCACAATCTGATTTCTGACTTGATGCAGCCTGAATCATAATAACACCATGTTCATTTGTTGGCCAGAGGAGAATTGGCCCGCTGACTGAGCCTGGTTTCTCCCAAGGTTTTTTTCTCCATTCTGTCACCTTATGAAGTTTAGGCTCCTTGCCACTGTCGCCTCTGACTTGCTTAGTTGGGGACACTTAATATTCAACAGTATTATTGATCTGACTGTACTGACGCTGTTGTATGAGACCTGGGGCCGGTTTCACAAAGATAGACTTTGACTATGGCTTAGATATAGTAGATAGTCAGACTTCAGATAGACATCTAAATCAGACCGTTGCACAAAGCACTTAAGACTCTGACTATCTTAAGTAGGACTACACTGCAATGCATTCTGGGTAAAATAAGACACTTTTCAAAACAAAAAACATGGCGGATCGAGTAAGCGCATTCAACCGCTCAGTGCAGTTTACCCCAGCGGAAAATATGTGTTTGTTGGAGGAGTATAACATTTACAAGGACATTTTACTTGGGAAATTTAGCAGAGAAATGTTTAAATTATGAGCCATTTTCCCTTTTCTTTTGGCTGTTTGTAATGTAACTGAGTGGTACTGCTGGTTGCCAAGGTAACAGAGTCTTAGACCTAAGTTAGCCTGGGGGTAAGGTGTCTAATTTTTTTGGTCTAAATTAAGTCAGTCTTTATTTTTGTGAAACAGTCTAACTTGCATTAGACTAGTCTATGAGCAAACTTTAGACTAGTCTAACACTATAGACCGGTCTAAAATAGCTTTGTGAAACCGGCCCCTGAACTGAGCTGGACGATGACATCACTGCTTTCCGCAGAGCTGCTTTATAGATTAAATGAACTAATTTAACAGTTGGTGATCTTTACAATGGAACTGAATGACACTATTTTCTTTTAGAGCTGCAGAACAGCCGAAATGAACTCTGTTTGCATCATTGAATCATTTTTCTGTTATCACTGTAAAGCTGCTTTGAAACAATCTGTACTGTATAAAGCGCTTTATAAATAAAGGTGACTTGACTTGAGCAGTAATGCCGCGTTCCAGGCAACCTGTAACCCGTGTTTTTCCAACTCGTAACTGGGAGTACATCGATCTAGTACGAGTTCACGGGTGGGAAGTCACGGGTTTGACTGCCGTTCCAGTGCACTTTCACGGGTATAAGGTTGGAAAAACACGGGTTACAGGTTGCCTGAAACGCGGCATAAGCAACTACCCAGAACACCCTAGCAACCACAAAGCAACACATTAAAAACCATTCTGAACACCCTAGCAACAACCTGACAACCACCAAAACACCACTCACATCTTCTTGATAAACCAAAAAAATCTAGTTGACCATTATCCTGCTGGATCCTCTTATTGGATCACCTCATAGCAGAGATGAACAACCGAAACTGCATCATCTGTCAGGCCCATGAAGGCCAAGATGATTTTAAATTTGGCCAATTCTGTGGGATCTAGTCCCCTTCCCAAAGGGCCCTTTAAGGGCGCAAAAATGCTGTATGGTATTCTGACCACCTCATGAACACTTTGGCCAAATTCCAAACGGAAGTGAGCATCCCTATGCCCTACTCCCTTCGAAGGGCAGAGCACTTTAAGTGGGGACTTTGGAGGGATCACAGCTCTTGCGTGCCATTATGTAGCCGTTTGGAACGCACTTGGTGAAGGGAGCAACGAAAAACAACGTAATTTCCTCATTATCTTCACCTGGGATGTTCCCATGACAACGCAGCACGGTGTTCATCAGCTGAGTAGCTGTTTCTTACGACAGAAATGTCTTATTATTGTTGTTAACATAACTTTTGCAAATATATATACATTTTATACAAAAAAAGTATGCTTTATATATCTGCGTGTGAGTGTATTTCGCTGCTCTCAACTTTAAAACTAGCCGTCTCATCTTTGGACCCTGCATTACCTAACACATTTCTTACCTATGAAACTTTAAACATAATAAAAATGTGTGAAATACTACGAACAAAACAAAACAACTTGAATTGCTGTGTTTGTAAATTAACTCGAACTCTCCCGCCATCTAGGTTTAAAATGAACCACGGGTATTCGATGGGTCACATGACCATAAATGATAAAATTACTTCCTTGAAGGGACCACCGCATGTTCGCTTCGCTAACGGCCTTGTGGAAGGGCCCTTCATGAAGGGATCTAGTTGTTCACTTTCATTTGGAACACCCCCACAAATGGCGTCCCCTTCCCGAAGGGCCCTTTAAGGATGCAAAAATGCCATTTGGAATTTGCCCTTTGAGCCTACAACTCTTTGATTACATCACAGCAGCTGCTCTGAGTTTGCAGATCTGAGGTTCCTCTGATTAATTTTCTCTGAAGGATGTCAAGCCAAAGCAGAGAAGAGAGGGTGTTACTCATCTCACTCTGTCTGGCATTTTTAGTCACGTCTAATGCGCATTAGCCGCAGTGTAAAAAGCTGCGTCAGAGATGGTAGTGTCAATGTTGCATGCCTGGCAACTCTTACTTATTTACTCACTTGGGTTTATCCAAAGTGTAATGACTTACTTTTGTGTCCCACATAAAAAAGCCTATGTTATTTTTATTTCCTGCAGGTTGTGTGCAGACTTCGCTGTAGAAAAACTGGCTGCAGATCTGTGGGGTATTGTCACAGACTGTTTAAGTCGGGTATGCCATCTGTTTCTACACAGCTGTGTGTGTCTGAGTGACGGTAATTGTGGGTGTTTGTCTGATCCCTCTAATCTCTGTCTCAATTAGATTCGGAAGTGTCAGTCACAGCGGTAATTACTGCCCCCTTACAATGAGACGAACACCCCGCTGAAAGGTCAGTTACACATGGCCACTCAACTAAATTTATGTGAACTGGCTTGTAAAGCAATACTGATTTGTTTGTACACAATGATTTTTTTTCCCACCATGCATAAATAGGAAAATGTATATCCACCATATAAATATCCATGAATTACCAGGCCTGGAAGACACAATTTCCAGTTTTTGATAAGGCTTGTTTTTGAAATGTAAAAAGAAAACATGAAAATCTCACTAGACAGCAATTGTACTCGGACAGCCCTGATAAATTTAACAAACATAAAATACCATAACTAAAAATACTCTCAATTTCGGCTGGTCCCATCAGGGATCTCCACAGGTCGCAGCTCCATCATCGACATATTTATTTGGCATATGTTTTACGCAGGAAAACTAAATAAAAACTAAACATATTTAAAAAACTAACACCCCCCCAAAAAATGCAATACAACTAATGGACTAACCAAAACTAAATTGGTTAAATTGGTTTTAAATTCATTTAATAATAATAAATAACAATAATGATAATAATAATAATAATAATAATAGTAAATACATTAATAATAATAAAAATATAATGAAATTTTTTATTATTGAAAACTATAATAACTGTGGCCAGGACTAGTACTTCAAAAAAAAGTTGACTAAAGAAAATAAATGTTATTCTTTAGTCTATTATGGGAGTAAAACACTTCCAATCTTAAGTAAATAACAATGTCTTAAAAAAATACAATAAATAAAAATAATTCTTAATACCCCAAAAAGGAAAAACATTCAAGATAAGAAATATTTAAGGGTGTTAGATTGTCTCAATTCACCTGGCATGGGCAGAGTGAGTGTCAAGTGTCAAGTTAAGTGTCATAAATTGAATTTTGGACCCTGTGTTTGGGTATTCATGTGTACCTCTACTCTCTCCTGAAGTTTGCTGCAGTGTCTGTTGCTCTCATTCAACCTCTGTTCTCGAACCTCCAAGTCTGTCTCTGCTTTTCTCAGCCTCTGCTGAAGTGTTGCATTCTGGGACTTGCGGTTTTCTTGCTCTCTCTGGTGCCACTGGTTGATGTGTTCATTAAGGCTCTGTTGTAGTGTCTTCTTGGCTGCCTCCTGCTCCTCCCTCCTCTCTTCCTCCACGTCCTTCACTCTCTTCTTCCACTCCTCCAAATCTCTCTTCCATTCCTTCTCCGCTCTCTCCTTCTCCTCCCTCAGAACCTGTAGCTCCTTTCTCGCTGTTTTCAACCTTTCTTCACACTCATCCTCTACTCTTTTTCTCTCCCGTGACTCTCTATTCCGCTCTTCTGTTTCTCTGTTCCTCTCCTCGATCTCTCTCTTCCTCTCCTCCTCCACTCTATGCATCTTCTCCTCCTCCTCTCTCTTTCTCTCTTCATCTCTGGCTCTGCGTAGCTCTTGGCACTCGTTCTCTAAGCACTTGTTTTCTTCTTGAATTTGTTGCAGTAATTTGTGTTGGTTGTCTCTATCTGTCTGCAGATTCTGGTAGTCTCTGCGCAGATCACATGTCTCTTGAGTTAGCACAGCTATGCGCTCCGCAAACTCTATTTCAGTCCTCTGTCCACGCTCCTCCACCTGAAATGGACACACATTCACACATCCTAAGATAATGAAGTGATTCAATCCAAGTTGTATTTATTATACTCATAACAAATCCATATACAGAAGATATGTGTATGTTTGACCACTTATGTTTTTACTTCCTCTACGGTGGCCTGAAGCTCTAGAAGGCGTGTCCTCAGGATAGATGCTGACTCCTCCTCTTCCTCATCCTGACCTGTGGTTGGCTGGAGGCTGCCCTGTGTCTCCGTGGCAACACGGCGTAACGATTGCAGAGTTGCCTCTTGTTCCTCATTCTTAGTGTTTAAAGAATATATGACCTATACAAAAACAAACACCCATGAATATTATTAAGATACAGTTATAATGGCAGGACAGCACAGAAAAAAATCTATCCACACTGTGGATTGCAGTGCCTGTATTCCAGGTGTACAGCGCTAAGCTAACAGTCTTGTTCTTGCTGATGAAATCTTCCATCTCTCTGATCCAATCAGTTGTACACCCACAGTCTGCAGTTACTGAGCTGCAGTTTATCTAGTACGTGAGTGTCTGTCCAGGCACGGAGCCAGGATTCCAGTTTTGGATGGGCCAGACCAATTGTGGGTGGGCCTTAAAATAAAAACGTTATCAAATCACTGTTTAACCTAATAAAAATGCCTGACTAATATACCGTTATATTATCTGTGCTAACATAATAGAGATTTTAATAGCTTGATGCTCTTTAAATATTTTGTTGCATTGTAAAAAGTTTCAGTGCATAGGACGGACCTATCCGCGATCGTTCTCCTTGGTTCTGACCAAAGAAGAGCGCTTTGGAATCTCCATCACGCATCATACCTGGCTGTGCTTTAGCGCATCTCTCTATAGACCTAAGGCCTATAGACTGTAAAAGTGGTCAGGAATCTAATATTTCCCCAAAACATAGTTTAATTCTGCTCGTATAACATGAGGCCGAATATTTCACAATTCTGTTTTCAACAATACAGATCAACAACACTGCCCGACAGTTTCAATCAAATTTTTTTTTTTTTTTTTTACCTTTATTTAACCAGGAAAATCTCTCTGAGATTAAAAATCTCTTTCACAGGAGAGTCCTGGCCAAGAATGGACAGCAGTTACAGTCACAACTTACAGATTGAAACAACAAATATACAATTAAAACACTTAAAAACAATCAATGAGTCTTCTTCGAGTGACCGAATAATAGATTTAAAATGTTCCATAGGCACCAGAGTTTGTAATTTCAATTTCGTTTGGAGTAAATTCCATTCAAATGGAGTTGCGTACATAAAAGCCCCTTTTCCCAGTTCAGTTCTTACAAATGGAACAGAGAGAGTAAAACAATTATCAGACCGGAGGGAATATTTCCCAACACTTTTCTTTTGAATTAGACAACCTAGATACAAAGGCAACAACCCCAGAATAGTTTTATAAATAATTAGGTAATAATGAATTTTCCTTCTAATAGACAAAGATGGCCAGGCTACTCTATTATACAATATACAATGATGAGTTAAAGGTTTACAATCTGATATAAATCTTAAAGCGCTGTGATAAACAGCATCCAAAGAAGAAAGAAGTTGAGAGGAAGCAAATTGATACACCACATCACCGTAATCAAGTACAGGCAAGAAAGTAGCAGAAACTAACCTCTTTCTTATACATTAAATGAAAAACAAAACAAATCCGGTCATAAGTGGCAATAAACATTCATTTCTTTCGATTTCATTAACAACAGACTGAGCTTGGCTTATTATACAGAGAAGATGCATTAAAATGTACCCTATAGGCTACTACGAGATAATAACTAATACAATAGGCTACCGCCAATTCATTTTTAAAATTGTTTTGAAAACTCGACTGGTGCTAGGTGACGTCACCTCGCCCCATTGGATCCACAACGAGCTGTATTTAGAGCTTGATTAAATAAATGCTTCGCTTATAATGGGGAGGACGTCTTAAGCTATGAAACTTTGAAAACTAAGCATTTAGACTATTTTAGCACAAATTATGATCTTATTTGCCAATTTTTAATAATTCTTGACCAAATTAAAATATATTAAATGTTTTTTTGTTTTTTGTTTTTTTTTAAAGAAAAGTTTTGGGTGGGCCTGTTGAAAAGTGGGTGGTCCTAGACCCATAACGTTGTGCCTGGTGTCTGTTATAATGCGCATACGTCTGTTTTAACCTTGGTTGTGCACAGCTGTTCGAATGTGTTTGGCACTTTGACATTGGTGTCCCATAGCATTTCCCAAGCATTAGAGGCACTAATCCCAAATTTTTGTTGTGAGAATGTCTAGATATGTTAGATAAACTATTTTCATAATATAAAATTAAAACAACATGAAAAGTAGTAAGTTTTAAACACACAAGATCTCTGCATCACTCCCTTAAATTGAGGATTTTAAGATCTGATGAATTGATATTTAATCTATTGTAGTAAGAAACTACAATTCCCAATCCCACCCAGTCTCAAACTGATAAAAATGATTTTTTCTTCATTACAAAATTTTAACATTCCATTAAGTTGTGACACCCAAGAAGAAGCATCATTTGAACCCTTTCTGCACTATGCTGGGAAGACAAGTAAATAATTTAATTACATTTACATTTATGTTTTTACAAATACAGTGTGAAGACTTTATTCTTGAATCTAAATCGTTCAATCCGTTATTGTAAGAAAAACAATTCTTAAATATTTGTCTTTCATTTATGGAAAATAGAATTTTATCAATTACTACAAACAAAACAACATTTGGTCCCCAAACAGATACTGAGTGATCATTTCATTTAGACTAAATTTACAACCCTGTTTTCCATTCTGCAGAGTTTTATTTTAGTTCAGTTTAACTCTATTTAATGATTATTGTTGTAAAAACACAAAAAGTACACAAAATGTATTTTGAATGGCATTATTTTTTATTCACGTTTGAAAAAACACCTCTTATAAAAGTAAACAGAAAAAAGTTAGTATTTAGTTACTCAGATACATTTTCTGAGGGTTAATCACCTCCTTTCACTGACTATTTATTTTTGACCAAAAAACAACAACAAAAAAACTATTTTGTACCCTATTTGTGGAAAGTGCATTTGTATATTTGAGTCTGAATGTGTATGCAGCATATGAGAGAGGCCTAATATTATGTGTCACTTTGGCTCTTCATCAATGTGTCCTACCCACAAGTCCCCATGCCTGGGGTGTCAACAGATTCCAAACGTCTCACTCATCCCTACAGTGGGTCGTGTGTTACCATGACGCCTCACTGTCTGTCGTTAATCGCCACTGCAGCAGAGCTGGACATTCCGTATGATAAACTGCCAGGAAGTCGCTCTCTCCTTTTCACTCGCCCGGCTGGCCGTCTCTCTCTCAATATCTCTTTTCCTGGCCCCCACAGTGTTTCTGTAAGCCAACCACCTTCTCTCGCTCTCTCTCTCTCTCTCTCTCTCTCTCGCTCTCTCTCTCTCTGTCTCTCTGTCTCTCTCTCTCTCCCCTGACTCCACTTAATAACTTCACCCTCTGTCTATTTCCTCCCTCTCTTTCTCTCTCAGTCCTTGAATATGAACTCTCATGTTTTACGGTGCACAGAATTAAAGGGAAATGTCATATATCTGTACGACTGAAATGTCTGCTAGCTTTATATAGAGTGACAGCACTCATAACTTAACTTGCAGACTGGAATGGACTAGGAAAGAGAGAATATTAGGATAAAGAGCCGATTGAAGGAGGAGAGTGAATGATTTTTGTGTACATAAATGAAAATTTAACATAGAAAATGCTGAAATACCTGTCTCACTCTATATATTTGTCCCTGTTTTCATCCTATGCAAATATGGCACCTTGCCAGACTAGGTCCATGCTAATGAAACCTGATACACGCTGTCTTAATTTCCTTCTCCCTCCTTAACAGACACAAATGACAGAAGCACATGCGTTTCTCTATCCATTTGTCAACATTTCAAAAACTTTATATAACAGCCATTTCTTGCCCAGCAAGTGAAATTAATGAGTCTATGCATGTGTGTGTGTCTGTGTGAGTGTAAAGGCCCGTTAACATCAAAACTGATAACTATAAAGATAACTATAATAGCGTCCACACTAATATTTTGTTTATTATAAGCGCGTGCTGCAGTTATGTCATCTGTTGTTTTAAATCCTCAAGCTCTTTAATGCAGAGTGGATTCTGATTGGCATCATTATATCTGTGGTGTGGACTTCCCTATTCTCATATAATTATTGTTATAGGCAAGTTATCATCATCATTGATGTGAATGACCCTTAATGCTACTGAAAAGTCAAATAAACATGGCTGTGTATTGTTGCTAATATGTGACCCTGGATCACAAAACCAGTCACAAGTCGCAAGGGTAAATTTGTGGCAATAGCCAAAAATACATTGTATGGGTCAAAATTATCGTTTTTTCTTTTATGCCAAAAATCATTAGGATATTTAGTAAAGATAAAAAGTAAAGATCATGTTCCATGAAGATATTTTGTAAATTTCCTACCGTAAATATATAAAACATTTATTTTTGTGAGTGAATGCAGCACAATCGCGAACATAAATGGACAACTTTAAAGGCGATTTTCTCAATTTTTTTGCACCCTCAGATTCCAGAATAGTTGTATCTCTGCCAAATATTGCCCTATCCCAACAAACCATGCATCAATGGAAAGCTTATTTATTCAGCTTTCATATGATGTGTAAATCTCAATTTAGAAAAATTGAAGCATGTCTGCTGGTTTTGTGGTCCAGGGTCACATATGAGTAACCAGATTTTCTATGTCTAAGGTTTTCAGCTATCTTTGTTTGATTATGAGTGTGAGTTGCCTTGCCTAGCCAGACACGGGACAAATCTGGCCAAGAACTCTCCAAGAGGGCGGCCGTCTAATATGTAAAGTGACCAACCACAGTTTGTTTTAGTTCAGTTTATTTGATACAAATAATACCTATGAAAGATTGTTTCCAGTCTTTTTTTCCTGAGGAAAAAAGTCAGAATTACGAGATATAAACTCAGAATTGCGAGTTACAAGTTTAGAATTGCCGGATATAACTTGCAATTGCGAGTTATAATGTCAGAATTGCGGGATATAAACTTGAAATTCTGACTTTTTTACTCGCAATTGTTTATATCTCGCAATTCTAAAGTTGAAAATTCAAGAATTGTGAGATAAAAAGTCACAATTATCTTTTAAATGATTTCATTCCGTGGCGGAAACCAGTTTCAATAAATACCAAAATAACAGGCAAAACGGTGCGCAAAAAAAGTCCCCAACCAATTCTAAATTTCTTTTAAAGATGAAGTAATATCACGGTTTTTGATCGTGGACGATTAAAGGTGCTCTAAGAGATGTCACGCGTTTTTTAGGCTGAATTTTTTTTTGTCACATACAGCAAACATCTCCTCACTATCCGCTAGCTGCTTGTCCCCTGAACACACGGTAAAAAAACACGGTCTCAGTCTGTAGACAGCCCAGGCTCCACAAACGGCAACAAAAACAAACTAGGCCAACCTGTACCACGAAACATAACAAACAGTGTTCCAGCCAATAACTGACAAAAATGATTTGGGGGTGGGGGTTGGGGGGTTAGTGCGTGTGCACATGAAGGGGGGTGTGGGGAGTGGAGGAAAAAAGCATGCAGAGGGAAGTTAGCTAGATGAGAGATGTCCAGTTCAAGTTTATTGTCATATGCATATTAGTACAGAGTACCACAGCAATGAAATACAATGTGCCTTGGCACTCTCTCAGCACCAGTCAATAAATAACAATTATAATAACATTAAAATATCCAAGCACAGTAAACATAGTAACTACGCTCAAACCCTCCTTCCTGTTGTACTATCATTCAGTAGCCTTATTACCTGAGGGTAAAAACTATCCCTGAAACGTGATGTGTGCGTTGGGATGCTCTGCAAACGTCTACCTGATGGAAGGTGGGAGAAGAGATTATGTGCAGGATGACTAGAATCCTGCATAATACCTAGTGCCTTCTTAGTGCTGCGTTTCCAGTAAATGTTTTGGAGCGGTTCAAGTGTAACCCCAATAATTTTAGATGCAGTTTTGACCACCTTTGTCAGAAGATTAAGATGTCTTTGACAACGACAACGACTAACGTTAGAATTATATTCTCTTGAATTTTGATATGGCCGACACACAACCAAATAGTATTTACTCACTCTAATTTTGTTCCAAAACAGTATTCATTTCTTTCTTGTGCTGAAAAAAAGAAAAGAAAAAAAAAGAATATATTTTGAAGAATATGGCTATCCAAACAGTTGCTGGTCCCCATTGACTTCCATAGGAAAAAATATAGCCTACTATAGAAGTCACTGGGGACCAGCAACTGTTTGGTTACCCACATTCTTCAAAATGACTTTTATTTTCAACAGAAGAAAGAAACTTATTCAGGTTTAAAACAATAAATGTGTAAAAGAGTGTAAATGATGACAATTTTCATTTTACTTATTAATAAAACAACAAAACACAAAGAGAAAATCCCTCATTGCTCTTGACTGAGAACTTTACAAGTAGCTTTAATAAGAATCAATGTATAATATATGTGATGTCTTTCTTGAATGCTACTGTTAAATACACCTGCTGTAGCTGAAAAAATGAAGAACTGTTTATTTCATCTATATATTATGTTGTGTATATAGCCTATTTTAACTGTCTGATATTCTTTTTTTATTTCATATTTTGTTACCTTATAAGGCTTTGTTTTTAAAATAGGGAAACTAGTTTGGCTGTAGTGCTCAGTCACTTGCAAAATAGTAAAACCAACATGAAAGAGAATCGTGATAAAATTGTGAATTGTGATTTTCCTGAAAAAATCGTGATATGATCATTTTGCCATATCGCCCACCCCTAATCTGAAGCAACAAACATCACAAACATTTTACAAATTCAGTGATTAGTTATTCCTCACAAATGTTCATAATGTCAACCTGATACTTTTTAAACAATTTTGTTTTCTGGAAGAATTATAAAAAGACTATCATGGGTCCTATTTTAACGATCTGAAACGCAAGTATCAAGCGCAAAATGCAAGTAACTTTGTGGGCGGGTCTTGGGCGCTGTTGCTATTATACCGGCGGGATAAATGACTCTTGCGACCAACGCAAATCTAAAATGGGTTGGTCTGAAGTAGCTTCATCATTCATAGGTGTGGTTTGGGCGTAACGTGAAATAAACCAATCAGAGCGTCATCTCACATTCCCTTTAAGAGCAGGCACGCTTGTTCTATAGCGGATTCCTATTATAACGGCGGATTTGCCAGGCGCACACCAGAAGCGGTTCACAGCCGAGGAGACCGACGTTCTCGTCAGGGACGTTGGGGATGGAGAAACACACCCAAATTAACTTCGGTTAAACAGGCGTATGATAATTTGGGTAAATGTGTAAGCTAGATGTATGCTTTTATAATAAACTGTCTATCTATCTATCTATCTATCTATCTATCTATCTATCGTAATAATGTATGATTTGCAAAAATGAAAACTGCTGCGTCTGTGTGTAGATGAGAGAATCAAAGTGTATGCGCGTTGTGCACACGCTACATTGATTATGGCCAAGCATGTGCCCTTAAAATAGCATATGAATATCATGCGCAACGCGCCACTGACTTTAAACTGTTTTTTTTCGGCCAGTGACGGAATTGTTTTCTAAACCTGTAAAATAGCATGAGGGAACGTTTGCGCCGGAACACGCCTCCTCTTTGCGCTGAACTGCCCCCGGGAGCGCAAGTGTATTTCTTAGTTAACCGACGTGCGTCTGTGGAGGGAAAAGTCCGCTTTGCGCGGGTGCAAAATAGGAATGATACATGCGTCGGTGTACAAAGTCAATTGCGCTGGGTGCAAGATAGGGCCCTAAATGTTAGGTTGCAGTCACTCAAAGCAAACAATGCTGTCACAAAAGCATTGTTAGCCAACTATGGTCGCAAATTCCAACATTACCAACGTTGTTAAACGATTCTTGGTTTCCCAAAACCATAGTTCCAACGCAACACAAACAGCAATGCAAACTTATGTAGTTGAAGTTACAGCTCTTGACCTGTTAGAAGAAGCTTAATTTCTTGTTAGTATGACACATGAACTTAAATAGATCATATTCTTGAGCAAAATAAGCAATCTAACATGCACATTCTACATTTTTCAATTTATTTAAATTTACTTTTTTAACCCACAACAAGCCGCCTTTTGAAGAGTGCGCAAGTGCGCAAGGGAATGCCACGATTAATTAAACATTAAAGAAGGCAAAACGACAGGAAACGTTCTTCACGGCAGTGACTCGAAGAACTTATGTTGAGGAGAAAAAACAGCTTTCTATTGTTCATCTAAATTAACTATAATAATCTCACATTAACTGCAACCTCGATTCAATTACTTAGCAAAAGTTATTACTCCACCTCCTGCATGTGATGTCATTAATGACAGTCCCATGGTTGGACAAACCAACATGGTTGAAATGATTGAGGTGTGATCATGCTACTAGGGTTTTGGGAAACAGATGTGACTATAGTTAATTTCTCCAACGATGCATCATAGTGTTTAAGCAGTGAGTTATGTCATTGTACAGGAAACGCACCCCATTCCCATCATGCTCTTATATCCATATCAGACCAAAGTAGATCAAATCTCCTACACTCCTGATCGGTAAAAATAGTGCGCCTTGTTGTGTAGCAATACTAAGCGTCACAAATCTGAGCTGAATGTAGAGAGGGTATGACTCAAACATCTGTTCTTATAGACAGACACACACACATGCACACACACAAAGCTAAAGATAACTTGTAGGAGTATGTTTACATGATGATAGCAAGCGGGATTCCACAGCTCACAGGCATACTCTCACATACACATGCATACATACACACTCACAACGTGGCAGGTTTGAATTTCGAGTCCTGGCCTATTTTGTTCAGTAACAGTGCTGCCATTTCGAGGTCTCTAACCTCAATGGACCTTAGTCACGGCAGACACCATTTTTTTTATTTGACAAGAATTGAAACGAGGCTTTGAGGGACAGTCCGTTCAATAACTTGCACTGTTGTATATCTGGGTATAAAATATTACAAAAACAGCTTTCCAAAATCAATTCCAGTGGAAAACAGCCCATAGAATCGGCTTACATCCCTCACAGCCTTGTTTTCTTTCTCAGTAAATATGGCATCTTTCCTGACTAAGGTCCATATTAATAAAACCTGATACACACTCTCTCACTTTCCTTCTCCCGCCTCAACAGACCCAAATGACTGTGTATGCATTAGCCATTAATAGTGTTGATATTACAGCCTTTAACCTGTATGTTTTCAAAGTTACACTTTATAATTGTCCAAGGGGATTCATTTTTCACACAACGACAGATATAGTTATGGCCATTGATTTTATCATACATCATCAAGGTGCAGTCTATAAAAAAACGCATAATTCAAACTGAAACTCCAGTGTTCACCAATAAAGTGTGTAAATGTGTTTGCTTCTGTTAGGGAGTTTTGCTGATAAAATTAAATTTTGTGCTGATTTACATTTAATTTCATGTGTTGTGATTGTGAAATGCGTGGAGGCTAAACTTTAGGCAGTTTGGTCACTGGTATTGTAACATATGGTTTTAATCCACAGTGACAAACAGTATCATGTGCTTTATTCCAAGAGCATAGAGAATATGAGCTTTTTAAGCCTTATTTTAAGAAATATTTATTTTTCTTTTATAGTCCTATAGTTTAACCTCCTTAACATTATGGTTTCATAGTTATATACTTCATAGTTGGCCAAGTCATTTTTCACAGTGTCAGACATACACTACATAGGCATATATGCTAAAGAGTCTATGATTGGATCATTATTGCAATGCTTATTATGTTTCTAGCATGTTATATGTTTGGGAACAGTTCTTTTAACCCTAATTGATGGAGCGTGTAGCTTTTTCATTTCTTAAACAACCACATAGGAAGACACATCATGGCCATATTCCAAGATGACAATGTTAAGATTCATTAGGCTTAAATTGTGAAAGAATGGTTGGGAGGGGGGATAAAGAATAATTTTCACACATAAATCGGCACCTCTGAGCATTTTCACTGGCCCACAATCGATACTGTGGGGAAAAACAGCCATATATATATTTCTTTATATTATCTCATAATTTGGCAGCAGGTATATTAGGCTGCTAAGACCTGACACACGGATCCATTATACTGCTACACATGTGTTTTCTCTCTCAATCTCAACTGCTTACGTTCACTTAAAACATAACTGAATGTGTTTACATGAATATTCACCAAGATCAGCATTTTGACATTTTGTGTGTATTTGACTGTTTAAGGTCAATAAGCTTCGAAAAATAACTCAATTTAGTACTGAGAGGCAAAAAACTTTGTACTTTGGGTGTGAGCACAAAATCTGCCGGAATTAATACAATTATGCGCAATACACGCAATCCCACACCAAAATTGAAGCCCTGTAACACCAACAACATTCATCCAGAGCATATGAAACGAGTGAGTGAAGGGAGGTGGGCTTGTGTGTCAACTCACTGATGGAGAGATAAGAGAATGAGAATGATATTTTTCAGTTTATCGTTTCAGATATTTCAGTATCAATATGTATCGAAATTTTTTTATTTTTGACAACACTACATTGCACTTAGTTTATTATTTCAGCTGCCTTTTTAAAAGACTACAATTGAAAAATGTATATATTATATGTAAAATTCCAACGGCCAAAGTTGGACAGTAGGAGTGACTGCGTTACACACCACTGCTGAAATCCACCCGCATTTGGCGAGTTGGCGGGTGTTAAATGTCAAACCCTGGCCATGATGTGTCTTCCTACATGGTTGGTTAAGAAATGAAAAGCTACACACTTGATCAATTAGGGTTAGATGAACTGTTGGCAAACATTCAGCATGCTAGAAACATAATAATCACTGCAATAATTATCCAATCACTTAAGCATTTGCCTATTAAAATCCAAACAGCGACTTCTTTTCTTTTTATTGTGATTTTTTTGATTGATTTTATCATACCCTAGTTGCAGTTTAATCAAAAAATGCATAAATCACTGAAACTCCAGAGTTCGACAACCTGGCAAAGTATGTAGTTGTAATTTATCGATGTTCTTCTTTTTTTTTGGTTCACATATATTTAATTTCATGTGTTGTGAAAAGTGTTGCTTGGTCACTTGTTACCAGATGCATTTTATCCAAAGTGACAAACAGTGTTGCAATTGTATTTGTAAGAGCTTTGTTTCAGTGGCACAATGTGTAGGGCAGGAGGGGTATCCCAACAACTGTTCAGATTTTCCATATCAAGATTCAAACTAGCAACATGTGTTCACTTCACATTCACAACACCTTGGGTACCCTCACTATTTACAGGATTAGTTCACCCAAATATTTAATTCTGTCAATTACTTAAAATAACTCATCAATTACCCTCATGCCATTTCATGCCATTTCAAACCTGTATGACTTGATTTCCTCTGAAGAACACAAAAAAGACATTTTAAAAAATGTTGGTAAACAAACTATTTTGGTACATTAAAATCCATTGTAAGGACCACTAAGACATTTCTCAAAGTATCTTCTTTTATATTCCCTCTACGACCTATTTATAAATCTAAATACATTTCCATAATGCATTCAGATCCAATTGATATGAGTTATTTAAGCCTAAATGGTTCTATTACAGTCTTAGTAAAGATGGCCAAAAAGTACTAAGAACATCAGATAAAAAAAAAAGTACTTAGGTGCCACCAGATATATAGTAACATCATAGGCAATTACACAATATAGGCCTATATACAGTACTGAATGATTACAATATTAATGTAGGCTACTGTAAATTTTGATTATTTACTTGGCATATATGGTATAACAAACATTACCACTGTATGTCCTAACAAACATAATAATTCCAGCGTGCTTCTTTGCTAGTGGAACAAACAAAACTAACAAATGTGTCTAAACTGAACTAGCCTACAAATGTATCAGAGAACTGTCTTTTGCCAGGCTGAACAAGTCTGTTACGTTTGCCTCAACCACATTACAAGCTTCTACGGGTCATAACAACTGGATGATGCTTGTGAAGGGGTGGTTCCTAGTACACACACACACACACAACCCTGATAATAGACAACCGCACATTTCTGTTGCCAGTGATCACCCACGGGTCAGATTATTTTAGATGAGCCATTCGTAGTGTGAACTTCAGTAGCCCCCTCTGAACTATATAAACTCAATGAAAGCGCGTTTGCTACCATACAACATCTCAAACGTGATGTGTCTCATACCTTCTGCCTGGTTCTTCTGCATCACCTGTGATGGAAAGACAGTGATGCGACGCTGAGGGCATTAAAACCCTGTTGCATTCCAGTGCCAGTGGGTTAGGGAGCATAAAATACTGATATGTGTCAATAATATATATTTACATAATGTCGTCTGTCACGTAAAAGATGTAATGGTTAGCGTACAATTTGCGCAGTAGCAGAAAGGTGTATTAGCAAAGCATATACATATAAATACAATCATACATACAAACACACACCTCTGCGGCACGTTAAGTGAATGGATATCCAGGAAACAGTTTAGTAAATGAGTCCCGTTAGTTGAGTAGTAAAATTACGCGCTTACCTTTGTCAGCTGCGCTATTTTCTTGCACATTTTCGTGTGCATTTGATAATCATACATTTCCTTCTCTACAATCACATTGGGGATGTCCGCAATAGAGGTCCCGTTACATGCACAGCTGCCGCCGGGGGACTGGTTCATTTTCCCAGAGCTGGAAGCCATAATAACCAGTTAGATCAAGCTGATCAATCACAAACTGGGCTGCGCAACACACTGGTCGCCTGTACGTGATCCTGAAGGTAGAGTCCTTACGACAGCCGAAAGCATTCTGCATGCTGCAACAGCGACCGGCGAACACCCTCCCGCTCCGCCGTGAAGCTGCCCCCGGTGAGAGCACTGCTCACGAGATAATGCCATCGGTACACGACTCACTGACAGTGTCACTGACACTGACGGCATGCGCCCCCAGCCCGCCCGGACACCTGTCTCTCACCCGGGGCGTGACTACAGTCTTACATTACAAGTCACGGGTACTGCAGTGTAATCTTAGCCCCTCCCATGAACACCAACACGCCCAACAGCACAACAAGCATCAATTTCCTTGATAACCCGGTTACTCCCTTATATGATATGTTAGTGTTTGAAGATTTAAATCGTTTTGTATGAACAATTCTAAACAACAAACAAAACTGCAGGCAGGCCTACTTATAAATAAATATTTTTGTCCCCAAAATATAGAGAGCGTTAGAGGGCCAGGTAAATTCTAAAGGTACATTGCTTAAGTATTATATTAAAGGTGAAATCCCCATAACCATATTTCGTATTCTGAACCATGTTTCGTTATAACCGTTATATAGGCTACGTATTGTATACATATTGGTTATTTATTTTCAGAAATGCATGACTTGCATTATGCCAATATTCTTAACGTTACTCGTGTCGTGCTAAATGCCGTTTTTGTTCAGGAGTTGAGAGATGATCAGAAATGTGGTTTGCTGCCTTTAGTCTAACAATCATAAAGGAGCTGAACCTGACCTACCTGCCCAGGATGATCTGTCAGAAGTAACCAACAAGAATAAAACCGTGGGAAGCGTGGGATCCAGAGAGTTTTTTATTAGGGGTTCAAGCACGAAGTGCTGAAACCCTATTGTAATCGTCCTGATTTTTATTATTATTATTTTTCCGCCATAAAACGCATCGTGCAGCCCAAACCGTAAGACCTAGAGACTTGAAACTTTGCCAGATGGTAGTACTATTGCTCGCTACTCAGATACACGGACTCAGCCCAATCGGCCCATAGGTGGCGCTATAGCAATCAAAAGCGCAAAACTGCTCAGAACTCCCAGACCGTAAGGCGTAGCTTCAAGTGTCTTATATCATTGAAATCCAGAGCTCCTGAAGAAAAAAACGTTTATCTCCGATTTCATTTCCGCCATGATAGATTTTTCGCCATTTTGAATTTTGTCAAAAACCTACTTTTGCGAACTAGTCCCTGGTTTTTCGCCCGATCGGAACCAAACCAGTGCGGAATTGTTCTCTGGAGTCTGAAGATCAATAATTATCGAAAAAAAGTTGAAATTTCGATTAATGGTCGCTAGGGGGTGCAAAATTAACGTTGTGGGAGGAGCCTATTTTACTAAAATGGCTATAACTCAAGAAGTAATTAAGTAAACTTCACCAAACTTGGTACACATGTGTAAGAGGTCAATCTGAGGTCACAGTAAAAAAATTGCGTCGATTGGCCACATGGTGGCGCTATAAAACAAATAAAAACATATAGACAACTGACCGTTTTTCCGAATGACTTGAAATTTGGTATGCAGTGTCTTGGCCCAAGGGGCCATGTATGTCTAAAAGGATATTGGCGTATCTCGAAAAACATGGCTGCCATTGGCCAATGAGGTTTGAGCACCGTTAACGAAGTCCGATCGGAGCGAAACTCGATGGGCATGTTCGGCTCAAGCCCCTAGAGGTCTGTAAGAATTTTGAAAGAAATCGGCCACTAGTTGGCGCTAACGAGTTTTAAGGCTCTGTAATCACGTGGTGTTACACTTATCATCACAAAATGCATATCATTTGATAGATCTGCTCATGCTGAACAACTTTGCCTCAAGAACCATCACTGTCAATCAAACTGTTCATTAAATATTCATGAATATGTTAAAAACCTACTTTTGCGAACTAGTCCCTGGTTTTTCGCCCGATCAGAACCAGACCAGTCTAGGACAATTCTCTGGACTCTCTAGATCAATAATTATCGAAAAAAAGTTTAACTTTTGCATTTTTCGCATGGGTATAATTGGGTCATAACGAAAATGGGCGTGGCAAAATGCACTCAGAAGCCTATAAATCCTAAACGAAAACTCAGAACTTCACGAAAATGGGTGAGCATATGTGCCATAACATTCTAAACAAGCATGCAAAATTTCATGTAGATCGGACCATAGGTGGCGCTATAACTGGCAAAAAGGTTTGAAAACTACATATTTCCTATGGTAAATTGCCTATATTGGCTGTAAATGGATTTTTCCATCTATAATTTCAGTGGTTAAAAGCTTGTTAAATAAAACGTAATGTCTTAAATGCTTATGTGCTTAAAGGCCTTAACTGCTTGAACCCCGATAAATGCTGCTTGCAGCTTTAATTTTTTTTATTTTTTTATTTCAGGACACTGGAAACGTGTGATCACGTCTCGGATTTGTCATTCATTCCAACCGCAAGAAATAGCAGCAGAAATAATATAATAATACAAAATTAAAAGAAATAAATATATATAGCTTAATCAATATCTGTATCTTTCAAAGAGCTTAAATTTGGACCAAACAGAGCTGTTCGTGATTAATTAAAGCGTTTTACTGAATTATTGTAGTCCTATAGATATCTAAACTTATATGTCAGACTCCAAAACTTAAAATTAAGAAAGTTAAACTGAACACGTCTTGAGATTTAAACCAAGGAGGTCCATATTCAAAGATGTAGTTACTAAGCCTCTCAGCGCCCCCTGACGGAAACCCCATAGTATTGTCCGTAACAAGCATGATTGACAGCCAGGGACGGAAGGAGGCGGTTCTACGTTACTCTCGCGAGAGCAGAGAGGTTTGAAAAGTGGCGCTAACACCGTTGTTCAAGAGATAGAAGCCTTCTCTAAAGGTACGTCGCATTAAAGTGTTTTTGTTTTGTTGTTTTTATAAAAAAAAATGAACATTTAAGCATATACACTCTCAAGGAAAAATGTTCTGGCAAATTTTGATTTGTTAAAATGATAATTATGAGTTAGTTCGTCATGTTTTGTGTTGTTGGTAACTGTCGGGGCTAACGTTAGCAGTTTATCAAGGCGGTGTGTCGTTCATTTTATACGTAAGTTAACGTTACAAACCAGTAACGTTAACGTTAAGTTACCTGTTTTATTTAGGGAATTTGAACTGTAATCCAACCATTTAATCAGTGCTCTTCTTTCATGTGTTTGATTTGTTGTGGGATAACATGCATCGTGCTGTGTCGTATATAACGTTACTAGCTTATTTAACGAATAACTTTTTATTTAGATCATTAAAAGTGTCCAATGGGTGGAGGAAAGATCAGGTAACGATTCTGTCGTGCTGGGTTAACGATACCCGACATTTGTTGTGACTAATTATCTTTAACCTGTGAAGTGTGTTATAAACAGCTAACACTAAAACAACTAAAAAACAAAATAACGTTAACATGCATGTTTAAGCGGATGTCCTCAAGATGCGGTGTTCCATGGGTGTTTTGGATTTGTAAACGTATATCAAATATCATTCATTCACATGCAGACTGGCATGTAATTTGTTTTTGTGTCTCAGCAACATCAACATGCCTGGAGACGCTGATCTGGAGATTGAAGAGGCTTTCCGTCGGGCACAGAAAGCTCATAATAACAAGGCGAAACTTGTTGCCAGTTTGAAGACTAGATATAATAAGGTGCAGCATAATTACGTGAATTTTATAATGTACACTATCGTTCAAAAGTTTGGGGGCAGTATTTGACAAATGAATACTTTTATTCAGGAAAAAAGCATTCAATTGATCAAAAAAATAAGTTCAAATAAATGCTATTGTTTTTTAACGTTACATTCTTCAAAGAAACCTGAAAAAAGGGTATAATGGTTTCCTCAAAAATATTGAGCATAACGGTTTTCATCATTGGTAATGTTTGACACCAAATCAGAATATTAGAATGTTTTCTGAAGAATCATGTGACCCTGAAAACTGAAGTAATGGCTGCTAAAAAAATCCACTTTCCCATCACAGGAATAAATTACATTTTAAAATATACTAAAACAGAATATTTTATTATTTTAAATTATAATAATGGTTCACAATATTAAATTTTTAACTGAATTTCTGGTAAAATAAATGCATTCTTGGTGGTTATAATTGACCGTTCAATAAAGGGATAGTTGCCCCAAACCCTCTCCCTCATGTCGCTACAAACCTGTAAGACTTTCGTTCATCTTCACAACACAAATGAAGATCTTTTTGATGAAATCTGAGAGCTTTCTGTCCCTCCATAGACAGCTACTCAACTGAAACTTTGACACTTCGAAAAGTTCATAAAGAGATCCATAAAACGAATCCATATGGATTGAGCGGTTTAGTCCAAATTTTCTTATGAGACTTGTCTTGGTCGCTTTATATGATGAACAGATTGAATTTAGGCTTTTATTCACATATAAACATTGATCAGCAAACAATAGACAGAAGCTGAACCGAACCTGCTTGACCCGCATGAACAAACCTTATGCAGAAGCTCAAATGTGCTGTGTAACACACGAGAATAAACCTCTTTGATTCTTGCACGTCAAGCAAACATGCTTAAGCTTCTGTTTACCACAACTTATGTGTGAGATGATGAATGTTTATTTGTGAATAAGTCTAAATTCAATCTGTTCATATAAAGCTATTGTGTCTTCTCAGCAAATTTTAACTAAACCGCTCAATTCATATGGATTAGTTTTATGACCTCTTTATGAACTTTTTGAAGCTTCAAAGTTTGTTCTGTAGCTGTCAATGGAGGGACAGAAATGTCTGATTTTATTAAAAGTATCTTCATTTGTGTTCTGAAGATGAACAAAAGTCTTACACATTTGGAATGGCATGAGGGTTAGTAATTAATGACAGAATTTGAATCCTATAACATTACAAAATCTTACCAACCCCAAACTTTTGAAAGGTAGTGTAGGTGCATTGGAGTTTTTTCTAACATGTTGTCTGACACATCAAACAATCTTCTAAATGAGGTCATTTTTAATTCTGTGTAGTTGGAAGATAAGTCCGAATTCCATGAGGAGTTCATCCGATGCCTGAAGTATGCAATGATCATTTACACACGAGAGCCTGCAGTGGAGAATGTCATTGATTTTGTCACTAAGTTTGCTGCAAGTTTCGAAACGCCTGTTAATGAGGAGACTGAGGAGGAGGAGGAGGAAGATGATGACACTGAGTTTTTGAACTTTCTGTTCAACTTCTTGTTGGAGGTAGTGTCACTCATGCAGACATTTGGGTTGGGGGAAAAGTCATACCTCAAAGTGTACCTTTGTTTTCATTCGATTTCTTATCCATCTCTTTACCATCTTTTTCTCTCCCACAGTCTCACGGTGCAAACAGCCATGCTGTGCGGTTTCGTGTTTGTCAGCTGGTGAATAAGTTGCTGGGCAGTCTGAGTGAGAATGCTCAGATCGATGATGATCTGTGTGATAGGATCCATGAAGCCATGCTGGTCAGAGTAACAGACAAATACCCTAATGTCAGGATTCAGGCAGCACTGGCCTTGGCCAGACTTCAGGACCCCAATGACTCAGACTGCCCCACTATTAAAGGTACTCTGAATGCTCATACTTTCACTCACAGACATTGAGCTACAATCCCTACTTAACATGTTAACGTTCAAAATTGATCCATGAATTTCCAAGGAATGTAAATTTAAATAAGGTAAATGTGATTAATTCTTTGTGTTTGTAGCTTATATTCTGCTTTTGGAAAATGACTCGAACCCGGAGGTTCGACGTGCTGTGCTGTCTTGCATCGCTCCCTCGGCTGCTACACTCTCTAAAATCTACAAGCGCACCCGAGACGTCAAAGAGAAAGTCAGGAAACTTGCTTATCAGGTAAAAATGTCTAAGAAAATACCAAATTGACTAATCTGCAATAAAAGTTAACAATTAGTAAATAGTGGTGTTTTTTTATTTATTTATGTGAAAGTCTTTACTGTCAGTTTTGATCAATTTAATGAATCCTTGCTGAATAATAAAGGTATTAACTTTAGTTAATTAAGTTTTTAACGGTAGTGTATGCAATAAACATGATGCGCTTATGTATGTGCCTCAGGTACTGGCAGAGAAAGTGCATATTCGAGCTCTGAGCATCGCTCAGAGAGTGAGTTTATTGCATGAAGGCCTCAGTGACTCTGCAGGTAAGGACATTGTCGTGTTTGTTGATCAAACTCTCCAACGCATGTATTAGAGTTCATGTGCATTGTCTCCTAATAGGGCTGCACGATTTGGGGAGAATGTCATATTGGGATTATTGAGGTCAATATTGCGATATAATAAACAAATGGTTTCATGAGTCAATTTGCTTGGTTTTCAAGGAAAATGCACGGACAGATTATTGATAATGCTGAAATGTGTATTTCTCAACTCAAACTAGCAACAACAACTAAATGCACAGTGTTTTCAAATTAAAATCTTTTTTACAAAATTAAATAATGATATCTTTGCATTACTGCAAACCTGTTATTGTCTCAATTGTACAATAGTATAAAATAAATAGATCAATAAATAAGAACATTTGAAGAGTTCAGATGCAAAAGCCTTTAAGTGCCATCTGAAATTTTCTTCTAGAATGATCATTTTTATCAAGCTTGTATATTTAAGTTCAGTAATTTAACTTAAATGGCAATGAAAATGATCTATTAATTGTCATTTAAGTGAAATTACTGAACTTAAATATACGAGCTTGATAAAAATTATCATTCTAGAAGAACATTTCAGATGGCACTTCGAGGCTTTTGCATCTGAACTCTTCGTTTGTATGCTCATGAAAATAAGTTATTTTTAACATTCTGTCCAGACAAGCAGGGACATTTAAGTAGGATGTAACACACATGCTTTGTCTAAACTCAGTCTGTGGATAATTTTTGGTGTAAGTGTATTGTGATTGTCAAAACATTTGGTAACTAAACAGAATTTTAAGTTTAGTGACAACATGTTACAATGTTTACATTGTACAATGACTTGTTGGCTACTGTTTTTATCATTGCTTGACACAAACTTCACGATTTCAATTCAAATCTTGTGATTTTATTCTGATCTTGATTCAGTATAGATTTATTTGTATAAATATTAGGTACTGTAGATGCATGTTAATTTTTCTCAAGAAAAAAAATCTCGCCTAATGCTGTAAACATACTGAGAGCCCTGTCAGCTGGTATTATTATTAAAGGTTAAAAATAACTCAAATTAAATATAATGTGGTTTTTGCTAGGATATAATAACATTACAATATTTTAATAAGTAAAATATAATATTTAATATAGTGCACATATTATATGTACTCCTCTCTATATAATTTGTCTAGCCAGCTAACGTGCTATCAAATGGCTTTCCTGAGGTAAATGTAACGTTGTGACATTGTTCTCCAGCTGTTTTATTGACCTCTTTCCGCGGTTGAAAAAAAAAAAAACACTGATTGATCAATATTATGTATGAGGCCTAAACATTTTGGTAAGTTGTACTGTATCTTTCAACACACCATATTTCTAGTAAAGAGTTGGCTAAGAGATGTTCGGTTCACAACCACAATCTGTCACGTCACATTTACAAGTGCCAAAACGCTATTGTTTGAATTTCGTAATAAAATCGACAGAATCTGAGAGCTGAGAATTAGTTTCATATCAAAAGTAACCTGCTCTGTCTAGTCTGTCGATGTCAAGTGTCCTCTTTGCTTTGTGATTTTTCTCTGCGTGAGAAAACGGATGTGGCGTGAGAGCATGTGAAAAGTTTCAATTGCGCGAGTCTCGCGCTGAATGAGTGAGAGTTGGCAGCCCTGCTCTCTCTGCTCGGTGTCGGTTATCTTATAGCCAAAATATCGTCATATAACAGAGGTATAATTTTTTCTGGCCACCAGTTCAATGTCCGTCTGCTCGGCATCCATCTTCACCTGTTCTCCACGTTGCACACTGGAAAAAGTCATGACGTGACCATACGCACCACACGTGCCACTTCCTAAACTGAAACTGACTGGTTTTCTTTTTATTAGCAGTGTAGAAAATGGGCAAACAGCTCTCAGAGAGAATGGGTTGTCATGTCCACACATGCATTTATTTATTTAATAAAATCGCAGCATTTTGCGTCATATAATCGCACAGGCTTGACATCGCCATTGCGATAAGATTAATTGTGCAGCACTATCTCCTAACAACAAAGTCCTAGGCACAAACAAGTTGTTTTTTTAGGTGACAACTGGGTCATTAAAGACTCGCACACAGGTTTCTACTATTAAGGACAACACTTCATGTCTGCCCTTTCAAATAATTTTTACTATCAAACATATCTTACTGAACTACATTGCCTAGAGATGATAATATCAGACAACAAACATGTTTATTAGAAATATGTGGCAAAGTATCGTCTGAATGCATCTTAGAATTTTTGTCTTGTATTAAGCTTATACAAAATTATCTTATAATTTTGTAAATTGTATATATTATATTATATTTGCTGCTGACATGGCAGTATAAGTCAATTAACAAATCATGTCCATTTCCCTTAGACTCAGTGAAGGAGGTCATCAAGACCCATTTGCTGCCTGCTTGGCTTCGCTTGCTGCAGGGAGATGTTTTGCAGTTGCTGCACAAACTGGATGTAGAGAACTGTGCAGAAACTGCAGTGACTACCTTACATGCCATCTTTTCCATGGCAACAGACCCTGATGAACTCCTGCAGAACGGTATCAGGCTGGATGAGAGGTCAGTTACTTGAATCTAAACACCAGAACAAGCATACTTCAGACACTGCAGTTTTGCGGCATAATTCAGTTCACCAAAATTTAAAAACATGTACACATGCCCTGTCCTTTGTATGTCCATTTGACATCTTGGAAAAGGTTTATTGCCATTTTTTTATTATTATTTTCATTGTGCTTTGCTTTCAGCTATTAGTAGAAGCATAGTACTTTCAGCTGCATTCGAGAAACAAGGTTTCCACGGAGCATTAAAAGTCATTAAATGGATTTTGCGGAAAAAAAAAGGCCTTAAATTGCATTACATTTTAATCCTACAGGCATTAAAAATTGATGTAGTTTTGAAGAATTTTATTTTATCAATTTGAATATAGCCTTCATAATTAATGTACGCTAGTGTGATAAACGCAGAACCAGTTTGGCTTCCAGCCAGACTAAAATTGCCATGATGCGGAGGTGATGCGGGCATTTTGTACATTAGGAATAACTAACTAGACCAGAAAAATGGGAAAGTGCAAATTCCAGCAGAAATGGCTGGAAGACAGTTTAACACGTTAAAATATTTAATGCAATTAACGTAGCATCCGTTAATTTTTGTCATCCTTTGGCTAGTTTTACATTATATGATCCTGCTCTTATTCATGCAAATTCTTTTAAACCATTCAAGCGCGACAAGAGAAAATGTGAATGTCCTGTCTAAGTAACACACACGACGTACAGAAAGACGCGCGCTAGTATCGTGTACACAGACAGCATGCCAGAAAAGTTCTCTTTCGTGCTTGAACCTGGCTTGAACGAACAGTAACACACACAATTATTTGAAGATACCTGCAGAAACCCTGAAGCAAATGTTACCATAAATATTCTGTAGAGCCCGACCGATATGGATTTTTGGGCGCCGATACCGATAAAAAAAAGCCAGATACCGATATATCGGCCGATATTATTTATGTGTATATTATAATACAGTAGCAATATTATTTATGTGTATTATAGTACAGTATGTTTGGACACACTTTCCAATTGGTGTGTACAAACTTTTGATGGGTACTGTATATAGAATACACAGTATAAACAGAATAAATATATAAACGTTTTGCAATGATCACTCAAATGTGGTGATCAAGTACTTGTGTGACAAAGATATGTAATGGAGGCAGGGTGAATGATAGAATGAGAATTTGAGCTGTAACCAAACTAGTTTGCATTGCATTTTATATTATATTATATTCTAAATACTGTTGCATAATCTTCACTAACGACTTTGTCTTTTAATTTAGTCACGTTATTTAAAACATAACTTGTATCAATAAATATATCAAAAGTGTCACTGACAAAACCTTATCTTCTATTTTTAATCTTAATTTCTCTAATATCTACCAGTGGAGCAAGAACTCAGATCTTTTTAGTAAAGTAAAATGAATAATATCATAATGAAAACGTTTATAATTACATATGTACAGTAGTTTTATACTATTTTAAATAAGTAGTAAGCAAAATGTACTAAACGTGAAACTAGGCTATAGGGCTGGACCCGAATATTCGTTCGGTGGGTTGGTATTCAATTTGAAAATTTGACATTCGTTTTTTTTTCACATCTGGGATCCCCCGCGAAACGGTTATCATTCGCGCTTGAATAAGGCCGGCGACACACTGACTGCGTGGCATGGCCGTTTTTATTTCGGCTCCCATGTTAACAGGTTGGAGTTTGCACACTGCCTGCGTGAGACGCGTCTCTCAGGCGCGGCTCAAGCCACGCGGAAAACGCATGCATGCTAGAAATAGAACTGACGCGCAAGTGTTCCAGCAACGGGAGTGTTCTCTGGCTAGATCGCAGAACAGCGGAGTTTGTATGGACGAAGTGCATGTCTGAGCTTGTGTTTTGGGTTAAGCTGTGTTGCTTTGACATTGTGGAAAATAGAATAATAGAAACAAAATGTATTAGCCTTTTTACCCGTTATTATCAATCTAAATTAATCTCGTTTTTTAATTTAACTTAATTTCGTTTTTCTTTATTTAAATTTCGTTTTTCTTTATTTAAATTTCGTTTTTCTTTATTTAAATTTCGTTTAATTTCTTTATTTAAATTTCGTTTTTCTTTATTTAAATTTTGTTTTTCTTTATTTAAATTTCGTTTTCTTTATTTAAATTTCGTTTTTCTTTATCTAAATCTACCCTTTACTGTGTCAGTAATTTTGTTAGTCAGAAAAATATTAGACTACCTTAAAAGTATTGCTTAATTTAACAGACCTGTGTGTGTGCGTTTTATATCACTAATGCAGTGTCCATTCTCGGACGCGTTCTCTGCCTGTGAGGTGCGCCGCTTTTTTCTGTAGTTTACTAAAAGTGTATTAATTCTGAACGTGTCGCGTCTCGCGTGTCCATCTGGCTACTCTTAATGCAAAATGGCCCTATATAAAGTGTTATAATTACATAAATTATTGGAATATTGCTTGATGTTGTAACGTAGCAGAATGAGCTTTAACACTGTGTCTACACCGGACGCGGCCGTTATTTTTTTGCCACTTTTGCCCGTTCTTTGTGACAGCTTTTAGGTGCTTTATTGGCAGCGCCATCCTTACATAAATCACTGCACGCTGCTTTTTTTTAAATATTAATTTATCGGCCATTATAAATGCCGATACCGATAGTTAGGAAAATGCCTAATATCGGCCGATAATATCGGCCCGCCGATATATCGGTCGGGCTCTAATATTCTGCTAGTTTTTCCCATATTTGGCATAAGAAATTTGAAAAGTGTGAAGATCCATGGTGGGCCTGCCAGTAACTAATGGCAGATATAATATATATATATATATATATATATATATATATATATATATATATATATATATATGTATATGTATATGTATATGTATATGTATGTGTGTTTCCCACAGATTAGAAAGTAATTTGTGGTGGTGGGGGAGCGGGGCGGGGCAATGGCGAGGGCGGGGTTCCTTCGTTAAGGCCGTGTGTCCACCAAAGCGTTTTTAGCCAGCTGAAAACGCCTAGCTATGGGCGCTTGAGAGTGTTTGGCAGCATTGGGGTTTTTTTTTTTAGTTGAGACACTTTGCTTGTTATGATACGGAATATGCGTGAGAGTGTTACTAGTATCTCATTTCACACATATTTTGTTTCTGTTTTGATTCTACATAACAATGTCGATACAATGTAATGCATTTTCTCTGGCTCTTGTTTTAAATTATTTTGTTCCGTTATTATGCTTGTTGTTGTCATCTGTTGACGTTGTACAAGCAGAATGTGGCGGTTGGTCAGTGTGGTATTAGTCCCGCCCCTCCTCCACTGTGATTGGATGGTTGGGTAAAAAGTGACAGTGATGAGCGCTGCGTTTTACCCAAAGTTGAACATTCTTCAACTCTCGGCGACCTGTAAAAAAAACCGCTACGTTCATGGCATTTTAAAAATGCGGCGCTCCCATTGAAAACAATTGAAAAAACACGCCAGCCGTGTGAAAAAACGCTTTGGTGGACACACAGCCTAATTATTCGTTACACAGAACTTTATTATATTAAATATTAATCAAAAATGATTCACACCTTCACAAAATCCAAGCATTCAGTGTAAGAGTAAAAAAAGACACAACATTTATAGTAAGTTTATTTGATTCACAGCTTATTTAGAGTTTTGACCTCAACAACCCAACTGCATTTACCGCAAACAGTCAAAACTAAAAGATTGTTTTGGTAATTGTTCTACACATTGTCATATAGATAACCTGAAAATACAGTAGTTTATTAAGGTTAAATCTTGCTAACCACTCATACTAAAAAAAGGGGTAAGCACACTTACATTCTCATTTTAAGAAGTGTTAAATGTGGTTTGATTTGTTTACATTAGTTAATGTATTAGGCTAACTAACATGCACGAGCAATACATTTGTTACTGTATTTATTAATCTTTGTTAATCTTAGATGAACAAACAATGAACAGCTGTATTTTTATTGTTACTTCACACAGTGCATTAGGCTAACTAATGTTAACAAATACAACTTTTGATTTAAATAATGCAGGCTACTAGTAAATGGTGAAATTAACATTAATAAAGATTAATTAATGCTGTAGACGTGCAGTTTATTAATAGTTAATGTTAACTAATGTTTAATAAATGGAACCTTATTGTAAAGTGTTACCGATTTGTAATACACCGATTCAGTGTTGGACAGATCAGTTGTTTTAACCATTCATTAAATGGAATCGGTTCAAAGGAGTCATTAGTACGGGAATCGGACATTAGCGGACTTGTACGCGTTGTGTGATTATTAGGGATGCAACGATACCATTTTTTCAGAACCGAACCGATCCGATCCGATCCCAAAAATTCTGAGTATCGGCCGATACCGATCTGTACCGAGTTTTTTTTTTTATCAAGTAGAATTTCTATAACTCTGTGTTGAACTGATAATAAGAACTGAAAAAAAGAAAAACAACAACAAAAAATATATGATCATAATCTGACATAAATGCTATTATAAACTAGATTAGTGGATAATTCAGCAGTAAAATTTAGTCTAGAAAAATCACGAGTGCACAATAATTGTATAAAATCGGAACATTTTGTGAAAAAAAAAAAAAAGTTTAGTGGGGAACAAATTAGAGACAATAAGTGTAACACTAAATCTGGTAAAACTTTACACATTGCTCTTTGTATTGTTGTAAAATACATTCATGAAAAACAAGATAAAAATCAAAAATAGCAATTATTTTATATATTACTATAAAATTGAGACATTTTTTAAATGTATAGCACAGCTGTTTAATGAGGTAGCAACATAATAGATAGGACAGAACAAGAACGGCTATTGATAATCTTTCATTGCGTCACTGTATTATGATATGAAAGGCTCCAATACAGGGCGGCACAGAGGGCTTATGCGCATCCCGAGCGCAGAATGATGCGCTTGAAGCAACACGAGTCACGGCGCGCAGCGCGTTGAGTCCGCATTGAAAAGTTTAAAGCACAAAGAAAATACATATTGATGCATAGTGTATTATACAGTATCTATCTATGCAATAGTCTATTCAGCATTTTCTTTTAACAGTTTTAAATTTCAGTTACTGTGCGCGTGAAGAACAAATAGTACCTGACTTTACTCCAGTGTTGTGATCTAACAGACACCTGGTAGAAAGTAACATGATTAAGGTACAGCAATAAAGTCCAGCAAGATAAAGTTGTTTTATGCGAAACCATAGACCTTTATCTACAGATCAAGTAACATGATTAAGGTACAGCAATAAAGTCCAGCAAGATAAAGTTGTTTTATGCGAAACCATAGACCTTTATCTACAGATCAAGTATAATAATAGTAACATTGAATCATCTTGGAGAGTTTCATCGTGTTAACTGTCGTAACCGAACGCGACGCGCTGTTTGAGTGCTGAATGGAGAATGATTGACAGCCGCAGCTGAGGGAAACGTTTACGTGATCTTGAATTTAACGACTTAAATATTAATTTACCGTATTTTCCGGACTATAAGTCGCTCCGGAGTATAAGTCGCATCAGTCAAAAAATGCGTCATGAAGAGGAAAAAAACATATATAAGTCGCACTGGAGTATAAGTCGCATTTATTTAGAAATTTATTTCACAAAATCCAAGACCAAGAACATACATTTAATCTGGAAAGGCAAGTTATTTAACTACACAGTAGCACACAGAACAACAGGCTGAGTAGGTGTCCGGTGTGTTAACGCAACACATTAACAGTTATTCAGCTACACAATAGCATAAAGAACATATACCTGGGAGGCTGAATAGGCTAAATTAACATAAGCCAGGGAGTCCAACAAGCAAGTTACCAGTAAACAAGTTCAACAAGCTCCCGCGATCTCATTCCACATCACTGAATCCATTAAATTTTCTTCATATGGTGTCGCTTCTGAATAACTCCGCCAACTAGAGCGCCCTCTCGCGGCTGTAGACGGTAATGTTTTATCTTGGTTCATCTCAGTCTGAATTAATTTTGATATATAAGTCGCACCTGAATATAAGTCGCAGGGCCAGCCAAACTATGAAAAAAAGTGCGACTTATAGTCCGGAAAATACGGTATATCTCACATTATACTATATAATGGCTTCAGAAGACTTATAATATTGTGCACGAAAACTTATGGTGCTTTATAATTAGGGATGGGAACGACACGGGATTTGGGAAATCGACTGTCGAGGCCCATGTGTCGACTTTTTGTCGGATTGTCGGCCTTTCTTTTCTTTTCTTTTTTAAAGGGGGGGTGAAATGCTCATTTTCACTCAATCTCCTGTTAATCTTGAGTACCTATAGAGTAGTATTGCATCCTTCATATCTCCAAAAAGTCTTTAATTGTATTATATTTATAAAAGACAGATAGGCTGTCCCGAGTATTTCCGCAAAAAAACGAGCGTCTGGAGGCGGGCCGTGTGGGCGGTATGCTATAGCTGTGCTAACCGAGCTAACAACACACATAGAGACATTTTTTTTAAGCAGTTTACTCACCGAATGCGATCGCGAACCTTTATCATTGTGACTGCTCGATCCGCATTAGATGATCTGCAAATCCGTCGATCTGGGCTTTGTTTATAAAACAATCATCGTCAAAATGCAGGGAACAAACAGTCTTACACAGCTCCGTTGATGCTCTGAAAAAACAAACTCCATCCACTGGTCCACTTAACGCTGGGTTCTTTGGGAATCTGTGCAGGGTTGTCTTGCCCTGGCATACAAAAACACACTTCTTTGGTGACATTGACTTCCAAAACCCGAGCACACAGCGCTTTGATGGCGTACTGCTTTCGCTATCTTGCTCTGGTCTACGAGTGTGCGCGAGCGTCTTTCCGGGAGAAGTGGGTTCAACGGTCAAGTGGCGATCCCATTTAGAAAAAATGGATTGTTTTATTTAAAATGTTTTATTTCATTATGGGAAAAGTGGCACTTTATGATGTGTATTTGAATAGGAAATGTAATAAATTAAAAGCCAAAAAAAAAAAAAAAATGCAATTTGGAAATCCCACAAGCCCCGCCCCCTCGACATGTCGACACTCTATTTTTTTTGTCGAGTGGAGCATGTGTCGAATGTCGGTCGTTTTGTCGAGAAAAAGTCCCATCCCTATTTATAATGTTTGTGTGCCTTTTGTGGGGCTTAACAATAACACTGAATAGTATACACACAATATCGGATTTGGATCGGCCTTGTCTGACCGATACCCGATCCGCCAAAAATGGCAGTATCGGAGCCGATACCGATACTGAGTATCGGATCGGTGCATCCCTAGTGATTATCCCGGCAGTTAGGACATCGCACAAGATTTGTCAACACAGAACAACATTTCATCATTGGATAGGTTTGGTTTTGTTTATTGAAAATTTTTATGTCAGCTGAATGGGCGGAACGCTTTTCAGAAAAGATAAGGCAACGTAAAAAAAATTATTTTTATTTTATTTTTTTAGCACAATTCACACCCAGCGGTAATTCGGGAAAAAAATATACGAATGCTCCACGTGAAACTTCGGTCTTCCGATCTTTTACCATCGTGATTTTGATTAATATGCGCGAGGGAGCGAGAGAGAAAGGCAGTTTGAAGACGCGCGCGACCGGGGCTCTCTCTCTGCTCGTTATTTCAGTAATATGCGCCCTGTCGTAAGCGCAGCAGTCATCTACATCACTCACAGAGAAAGGAAATGCAGCTGAATGAATACGCTGCGTGTTTTAAATGGCGTAAAAAAAAATTGTTATAACGAAACGCAATATGTGGCGGCCGGTATTGATTCTGTGGCGCACAGCCACTAATTAGTCTGTGGGAAACACTGTATGTGTGTGTATATATATGTATGTATGAAGTGTTCAGATGCAAAAGCCTCTAAGTGCCATCTGAAATTTCCTTGTAGAATGATCATTTTTATCAAGCTTGTATGTTTGTTCACTTTAATGGCAATGAAAATTACCTATTAATTATCATTAAAGTGAAATTACTGAACTTGGATATACAAGCTTGATAAAAATTATCATTCTACAAGGAAATTTCAGATGGCACTTAAAGGCTTTTGCATCTGAAGTCTTCATATATATACTCATTTAACATTTATTAAAGGAAAAGTATAACCAAACAAAATATCCAAATAAATATTTACTATTTACTGACTAAAATGTCTGTAAACTTTGATTATTACGTTTAATAATGTAATGTGCAGTTATTACATTATGCTTTAAGTTACGAGTTGCTACACACTGCCTGTTAGTATTTGTTTGGGCAATCTTCAACATTAATCTCATTTCTTAAATGTGTATGTGCCTCTGTATAGGAAACTAATTACTGTGGACTCCCTAACATGTGAAAACGTCTTGTACTGGAGAGCGTTGTGTGAGTTTGTCAAGAGTAAAGGAAATGAGGATGAGGAATTACTGGAGAAGTTACTCCCTGAGGCGGCCATCTTTGCAGAGTATCTATACAGGTGAATATGCTCTACACTTTAGTTTCTTGTAACCCTTTTAATTGAGTTAATTATTCTTCCATGTTTAATTTTCTTTTTGAATTCAGTTAAACACTTAACATTTGCAAATCATAACCCAGCTAAAAAAGGAAGCCTTTTTGTTTCAGTTATCTAAAGAGCATTACTCCGCTGTCTGAGGAGCAAAGAGCTGATATGACACAGCTTGAGATGGTGATGACCCAAGAGTTTGTTGGACAGCAGCTGATTCTGCTAGTCGGGTGTCTTGACACTTCTGAAGAAGGCGGCAGGTCTGAGCATTATTATCTTCAGTTTTTGATAGTCCTTTTCCTCCCTTTATGTCTGTATAACTTGTATAACACCCATAAAAGTCTGTTGTATTTATTAACTGCAAATCTAGATATTAAAATTTTAATCTTCCCATGAACTGTTCTAGGAAGCGCATGGTAGCAGTGCTCCAGGAGATTCTCGTGATGCCCAACACACCCACATCTCTGATTGGTTTGCTGGTGGAGAAACTGATCGGCATTCTACGAGATGAAGCACAGAAAATTCAGATGGTCAGTCCTTGTGAGAACATCATACTTTTTTTTTTTTTAAAAGAAGAAAAATCTTCTGTTTGTGGCAGCCAGAGATTGTATCAGTGTTAGATTTGTAACGTTATGAGACTTTCATGGTTTGAAAACTGTCTCAGAAAATTGTTAAACAATCAATTATTATTATCATCAGTTAAAAGGACAGTTAAATGAATGAAAACAGGGGTTTTGGTAAAAAAATAATAAAAAAAAATGCTTTACTATAACAAACTTGAAACCATTTGTTTTTGTTTATTCATATTTGAATCATCAAAAACATGTATAATCATTTCAGTTTAGTGATCGATTATTGACTGGAACAAGTTTTTAAGAATGAAATGTATTTTATTCAGAAAATTTTATTCAAAAATATTACAAAAAAACGGCGGTAATCAATTAGTGCGTAAAACTAAATTTTTTAAATGTTTTAATGTAATCAAATGAAAAGTGCTGCACAACAAAGATTTGATAAATTAAAACAAACATTAAGGAATATAATGTTTTTGTCTAAATAAATTGTGTTGTTGTTGTTATTGTTATTATTATTATTATTATTATTATTATTATTATTATTATTATTATTATTATTTTGAGAAGTACATTCTATTCTACAATAGTAACATATTTCTTCATAGTACATACTAGTAATTTAAGGGATAGTGCACCCAAAAATGAAAATTAGCCCATGATTTACTCACCCTCAAGTCATCGTAGGTGATTTGAACAAATTTGAACTTCTTTTTCGACGGGGATAGAGATTAGAGAAGTCTCTGTCTCTGATATTTTTTCTGCCCTTAAGTTATTATTGTCATAAGTTACAACCCTAATCAGTGTAGTCCTCTCAGATGGAGAACATGCAACAAGAATTATCGGTGGCAGTTTGCTGAAAAAATTTAATTGGTTGACTATGTAAATGTGGCCTTTGAGATCTGCTGATTTATGCAGTCAAGTGTCTCTACAGCAATTCACTGAAGGTTTAATTTTGTATGTGTGCGGTTATTTTAATCAGGTTGCTGAAATAATCTCTGATGTGAGAGAGCCCATTTTTCCCATCTCTGAACCTGTGGATGAGAATGAGAAACGCAGAAAGCAAGTTAGAGTGAGTAAAACTTCATAAACCACTGATGCTTAATGGCATCAACATGATGCATGAGATTGGCATCATTTTAACATTTTTTTTATAGTTAGCTGAGGTGCGAGTGCAGATAATGGAGGCCAAGCAGACTTTAGAAGATTGCATCAGCTGTCAGGACTTCAGTCGTGCAGCTGAGCTGAAAGACTCCATCTCTCAGCTGGAAGAGCTCAAGAACCAGCTTGCCCTGGAGGCTTCGCAGCCTGCTGAAAATATCAAGGAGCAGTGTGTGGAGAAGGTACTAAATTACAAAGACACTCACATACATTAAAAAAATAAAATACATTTATTCAGCAAGCATACATTTTAATAAAAAGTTATAGTAAATACATTTATAATGTTTCAAATAAATGTTCTTTTGAACTTTTTTTTATTCAAAGAATTCTGAAAAATGATGCATCAGTTTCCACAATTTTTAGTTGCACAACTGTTTTCAACTGTTATTATTAAAGGGTTAGTTCACCCAAAAAAGAAAATTATCCCATGATTTATTCACCCTCAAGCCATCCTAGGTGTATATGACTTTCTTCTTTCAGATGAACACAATTGGAATTATATATATAAAAAAATAAAATAATTCTCTTCCAAGCTTTATAATGGCGTTCCTGATTTTGAAGTCCAAAAAAGCGCATCCATTTATCATAAAAGTAATCCATACGACCCAGGAGGTTGATAAAGGCCTTCCGAAGCAAAGCATTGGGTTTTTGTAAAAAAAATATCCATATTTAATACTTTAAAAACGAAAATAACTATCTTCCGGCAGAAGGCCTACGCAGGTCGACTTGCGCCAAAAGAGTAACCCCTGACGTAATGTAGGAGTAGCACAAGCTTTGATGTCTCTCGCGGTTCAAACAAATAGGGCTGGGCAACAAACTCAAGCTCATCTTCTCTTATATTGAAATCCTCTGACATTTCTCTTTAAAAATTCTTGTTTTAGACTTCTGATTCATGACCGGTGTTTTGTTTTGCTCTATCCTCTGCGCTTCCGCGATCGTCAGTGCATCAGTTTAGGGGTTACTCTTTCACTGTAAATCGATGTGTATGGCCGTCTGTCGGAAACTAGTTATTTTTAGCTTTATAACATTTTAAATATGGACATTTTACTTACACAAATGCATTGCTTTGCTTCAGAAGGCCATTATTAACCCCCCGGAGCCATGCGGAGCACTTTTATGATGGATGTATGCGCTTTTTATGGAATTCAAAATCTGGTCCTTCATTCACTGCCATTTTAAAGCTTGGAAGAGCCAGGACATTTTTTTTTTAAATATATCTCCGATTATATTTGTCTGAAAGAAAAGTCATATACACCTAGGATGGCTTGAGGGTGAGTAAATCATGGGCTAATTTTCATTTTTGGGTGAACTATCCCTTTAATAAGAATCTTATTTGAGCACCAATTCAGCATATCAGCATATTCATCATGTAAGTACAGAAGAATAATGATGCTGAAAATTCAGCTTTGCCATCACGGTAATAAATTATATTTTAAAATAGGTCTTCCAACAAATATCTGCTGATTAGATAATTGTCAATTTAAATTTTGTCTATCACTATGCTGTCAGTCACAGTATACATGATGAATTGGTCTTGGAATTATTTTTGTGGATGGCTGTTGTATTAAAATTTGTTGTAAAACTTGTATCATATGAGCATAAGTTAGTTAGTGAATTGCTCGATCAGTGTCATAAATTAACATATTACAAGGCGAAGTGTGAGAACAAATGTCGTGTGAATGGCCTGAGTCTTGGTGTCACATTTTAGGTGAACACTGTGGCATAGTTGACACCATTAACGTGCATGTACATATTAAAGGACAATTCCAGTGAAAAATGAACCTTTAAGAAGAAGATACCTTATAAAGACAGTACATTACGCGTTTACATGCAGGATCCATCTTGGAAAACAGTCTCGACTAATCGAGCCACGAACGCCGTCGATAGGATAGCTGGTCGATAGGAGTTACGTTTGTGAAATCTAACGTAGCACGGCGTTCGTGGCTCGATTAGTCGAGACTGTTTTCCAAGATGGATCCTGCATGTAAACGCGTAATGTACTGTCTTTATAAAGTATCTTCTTATTAAACTGTCTGTACACTTACAAAGTTCTCAATGCTTCGGTTTGTATGTAAGGACCCTCATTATGCTACCGTGTTAGTGTGAGGCTATTTTGAGCCTTGTTAGTGGTATTAACTAGCGATTTAATTTTACTTACTCTATGCCCCATATACTACTGCTATGAGCTAATCTGTTTTTAGATAAAACTCTATACATTTGATTTTCATGAAAACGCATCGCAGGGAACGATCGACTCGGTAACCATGTGTTAAATACCCCTAGGTTCATTTTTCACTGGAATTGTCCTTTAAGCCTTACATTAAGTGCTTAATTTAAATATAATCTCACATAATGTAATCACATGTCATGTGTATATTTTCCCCAGAGTGATCCAGAGACTTTGTTGAAATGTCTGACGATGTGTGCCGAGTTGTTCAAGCAAATGAACATCAAGAGAGGAATCTGCCCTACCATGAATGCTCTGATAGAGTCACTGGTACTCATACTCATCCATAAAAGCACTCACATTAATAATCATTTCCTGCTTTTCTGCAGTATATGAAAAACTTGGGTCTGCATGGCGCTTTTATCACAAGCCACTTTGGTTACTGGACTCTGTACACAAATCAGTGTAGTGCTCAACTGGAGCTGCAGTTATGGGAATATAACTTCAAAGTGCTTTCTCATTCCTAGATACTGCCAAGTGTGTCTAACCCTAACCCTGCTGTGCGCAACATGGCTGTCATCTGTTTGGGAACTGCTGCTCTCCATAGTAAAGACCTCGCTAACACACACCTTGTGCTGCTCTTGCAGGTATTTAAACATTTGTGTTAAAGATGACCAAATTCACTTTGTCTTGAAAGCTTGGAGATTATTTTGTGTGTGTGTGTTTTAGATCACACAGCTAGACGAGCCTAAAATCAGGATCAGTGCTCTCCGAGCTCTCATTGACCAGCTCCTGCTCAATGGCCTTAACATCCTGCAAGACAAGTCTGCTCCTCCTACCTCCCAGGCACCTGACTCTCCAGACAATAACGGACAACCTGACCAACAAGTTGAAGAGGAGAGTACCGTCCAGGGCATTCTGAGGATGCTTTCAGAATTCCTTGATAGTGAGGTACCGCATATCCATCACTTTAGGCACTTTCACATGTTAAAGCAGTGGTTCTCAACCTTTGTTTGGGCCAGCACCCCCTATCCAATATCCAGGTCCCTGAACAGTGGTGATGGTGGAATGAATACATTACCAAAATGTGATTGCAGAATATATTTAAATTATCCATCAAATTGTCATTTTCTCCTTACTGTCTTGCGAGTTAACAATAATGCCTGACCATTTAATTACTTGAACAAAGAAATAGGGCTGTGACGGTGGCAGTTTTTTACCACCGCGGTGGTAATGGACCCAAATACCGGCGGTGTTGCGGTGTTTGGGGGGTTGTTTTGAAATAAATAAATAAAAACAAAGAAACAACACAATAAAGCCTCTAAAGCATTGCAATAAATATCAGTAAATACTGGTAACTTACATAATATAATAAATCTATTCTATTTAAGAAAAATCTTAATCTATTTAAGAAAAAAAAAACTTTTGTTTAATATTTCCACACAAAGACGCGTGATACAGCCTACCGCTCTGCGCTTTGAGAGGGATGTGGGACACGAGCAGGAAAGAGACCATCAATCTCTTTTCTGATATCTTCATGTTTTCTACTTGTAAAAGGTATGAAGAGCGAATTTTATCTTCCACATGGGCAAGACATTTAAGCTATGTTTGCGCGCTGCCAGAGAAAGCCAAACTAAAATCACCCGCGCGTGTGAAACGCGCTTTACAAATGAACTTGACGCGCCTATACCAATATGTCTAATAACCAGCACAAACTGTGTTAAAAAGAATTTGACGTACATGTAAAAAATGTAGGCTATATCTGTCCTACAGCGTTTTTTCTACTTTACCACAGTAAAGAATACGAAAATAATCGACCTAAAAGCGAACAAAGGAAGAAACGTTTATAATCCCCTTTGGAAATGGGTGAGACGCGAGTGAAGGTATGGGAAAAGAAAAAAGAGATTCCATGTAGGGATGAGTCACGATTTTTGAATATTCGATTATGTTCTAATGTCTGTTGTGCGATCATTCTCTAAAATAAAATCTCCATGTTCTGGTGCTGATGCGGTTGACGCGTTCATGTGGGTGACGCTGCCAATAACGCACACAACAGCTGTCACAAACCGGCAAAAGTAATGATTATGAACGTGTCAAATATAGCAAGGAGACATTTGAATTGTTTATTAATAAAGTGGGGTTTTTTGTGTCAGTGTTGGGCTGCAAAGATGAAGTTGACGATGCTCACTCGTCATCTTCGCAGTGAACGCGCCCTATACGGAATACATAAACATATGCTAGTCGGTTTATTTTCGTTTTTAATTGTTTTGTTTAAAAGTAGACAATTCAACTTTCTATATGGAATAACTAATGGAATATTTTTAAATTCGCTGATTATCGGGTGAAGATCGCAAAGCAGAATTCAAAGCCGACAAAGTTTAAATTTATGGACTCACGCACAACTCTCTCATTCGTCATGAATTCAAACTTTTCCATGGCTGCGCCTGCAATATAACATTTAATTGCTAACCTATTATTTATTTTGTAAACAAAGCTTTGTGTGTCATAATATTAATGTAAAACAGCATTCACATACAAAATTTTTTTTTGCAAACCACCGCCGGTATTCCTCAGCCACCGCGGTGGCGCTTTACAACCGCGGTGGTGCGGTTGTCAAGTTTACCGGCACAGCCCTACAAAGAAAACATTTTGGCATTAGGGATTAGAATTAGTTAATGCCTATAAATATAATTTAGTTTAATTCATTTTAAAATTAGTCGCCGGAGTGAATGGGAACATGATTTATTGAAAATATTTGAAGTGTTTCTTAAGTCAATACTTTTTAATGGCTTTCCATTCCTCTGCTGTGACACTTTTGAATAAGAAATATCAAGTTGTCAAAATACAACTCGTCAAAACTCCGCGAATCACAAGCAGCGTATCGGTGAGAACACTCATTTAAACAGCATATACACCCACCCGAACTTGACTGCACATCATATTTTTGACATTATTGATACTGCTTTCAATCGTAATGCAATAGAAATGAACACAAAAAACCTAGTGCCTACCTACAACACTGACGGTGGACTTGCGGTCAGGAGTAGAGGAGCGGCTGCGGACGAATGGGTTTTTTTTTTTTTTGGAGCGCTGCTGACGTATTCTTTCACGCGCACCATAGGCGCACGTGCACACACAATATGACATCACACTGTAAGAGCAAGAGCAGAGTAAGAGCAGCCTGTCACAGCTTCCGATGTCGAGTTAGTAGCTATGTAAAAAGGGAGCTACTTCAATAGAATGGAAGTGGTTTGGTTACCAGACCTCCAACAAAGCACAATATTTAGCAAAATAGGCCTATGCAAAAAAACTGTAACCGCTAAAGGAGGAAACACAAGCAAAAACACACCGTCGAGTACAACTAAACTTTCTTCGAGATGCAATTTCACAAACAGCTTGAGTGTTCAACGATGCTGCCGCGTCTTCTCTCTCTCGTCTCTCAAAATGTGTTGCACAAGGCAAGCGTCAAGCGCTGCAGGCGGTGATACCACACTCTCGCATTTATGAGCCGGGACATGACTGAATTGTCACTTGCACAATCGGGCCATCAGTGCATCGTAACTACTTTATCATTTTCACGTCGTCTTAAGTCTTATCAGTTTAAACATTCAAGCGATTTTAAACTATCCAGTAGGCTACTCGCGCACTCTGAGAGATAGCCCTCACACTGGTGTATGCGTCATCAGAGAAGAGAATGTTGTTGTTTTCTGAAGTGTTCAGAAAAAATGTTTATAATAAACACTGCTGCATTCCATTAAGCATGATTTCATGATGACTTGACATTGCTGTGAACAGCCTTTATTTGATAGAACTGTTAATGTTAGTTTCATTCACATGTTGAACCTATGCAGTGATTTTCTGCCAGCTCCTTAAGCTGACGACTTGCTGGAGCTGATTGGTAGTCATTTTGACAATGTGCCCTGTTTATACATGACTAGATGGTGTAAATGTACTGCAAATGCTGTAGCAAAAAAAACCTATTTGAAATTTTTCAGATCTGTGAGCTCCGCACAGAGACCGCAGAGGGTCTGGCCAAGCTGATGTACTGTGGGAGAATCCTAAGTCCAAAGATGCTGTCCCGTCTGGTGCTATTGTGGTACAATCCTGTAACGGAGGATGACCAAAGACTACGGCATTGCCTGGGGGTATTCTTACAGTTATATGCCCGGGCCAGTAGGTAAACATGTAGGGAGATCTGCTTTGAGTAATTAAAGGGGTAGTTCACCCAAAAATGAAAACTGTCTTTTACTCCACCCTCCTGTTTTTCTAAATCAATGTGACTTTCATCTTTGAAACACAAATGAACATTTTTAATAAAACCTGAGAGATTTTAGTCCCTCTATTGAAAATCCATTCCTCCAAAACTTAAATTTTTTTCAAAGGGTAAAAAAGAGATTGTAAAAGTAATCCATATGAAGCAAGATGTTTAATACAAGTCTTCTGAAGAAACAGGATTGTTTTATATGGTGAACAGGTTTAATTTAGCCTTTTATTCACATATAAACATTAATCAAAACGCATACATGGAACACATCAAATATCAGAATTTTAATTTTTGGGTGAACTAACCCTATAATGTAACGCGTACATCTGAATTACAATAATGGTGCCATTAACGTTAAAGACTGTTGTAACAGCACAGCCAGATATTTACAGTTGTTCCTGTAATTGTTGTGCACTAGAGCAAATCAAGAGTGTGTGGAGGAGAGTTTCCTGCCAACCATGAGAACTCTGTTCAATGCTCCCGTGACCTCTCCATTGTCTGAGGTTGACACATCCAACGTGGCTGAACTGTTTGTTGAACTAACACGACCCAGTGCTCTTGTGCAACCTGCTGCCGTACAGGTACACTTGAACTTGCATGCACGCTTACAGAAACAACAGTAATTGGTTATGTTTAAAGCACTTTAATATGTTGATATTATTTAAATGATCAAACATCTCTTTTCCAGGCTGTGTCTGTGCATGACTCCCTGGCAGTGCGTGTTTGTAATGAGATCTTGAGAGACGTTTCTGCTCCTGAGGTGCGTCTCTACTGTAAAACTCTCAGCTGGCTGGAGATTAACACTGAACCTGGACCTGCCAACAATGAATTGCAACTACTGTTAAAAGACATTTTACAGGTACTGCTGGAGTTAGGTCTCTTTTGTGAACATGTATATGTTGTTTTTTGCTTTTATCCTTAAATCTCTCTAACCAGATTAAGCAGAAAAGGATGAGAAATTAATGCCAATCTAACTGATGGGATATTTCATTAATGTATGCAATTATTTATGATCCATCAAGTGATCACTGTTTTTCCATCTTGTGTGTTACAGGAAGTGAAAGATAAGTACTGTACAAGGGTTATTGAAAAACTTCGTAACCAGCTTAATGGGGATCGTTCCAAATCAGGCAGTAACCAGGACACAACTTTGCTTAACTTGGATGACAATACTGGAGGTACTAGCAAGCAAGCTAAGCATCCTGTCACTAGGTTCAAAAATGTATAATGGCTGAGGAAGAAAAAAAGGTTTTTATTAGTATAATTGTATTATACTTTTTCTTAGTCCTATCTAGTTTAATTTATGTAAGGGTTGATGGTTGAGCTAATATTTGATTCATTTAGTTGATTCATAATTTTCATTTGATTCCGTTTAAATCTTTACAAGTACACTATGCAACATTTTGCCCTCTAGCAGTTAAACAAAACTGCATGCATTTTGAGGAAGAACATCGTATTGGTTGTGCTTCGGCTCTCCATGACTGCGGATAAACATGGTTCTGTCTCATAACTAAAACGAGAGGGATTATCCCACTGCTGAAAAAATCATGGACAAAAAACTTCAACTAGAAAAATAAATAATTAATGCTTTACAATGAACTCTGTCAGAGAGCTACATATGGCAATTGATCTGCTCAATAAAATACCTTATTCTTAATAAACTATAATAATACCTTAAACTGAATTCTCCCCATCGCTTTTACAGCATTTTAAATCCCTCAGTTCTAGCCATCTCTGAAAAGACAAGCCAGTGTTGATTCATATTTAATTACTAGCTCTGTCATGTTTTCTTTTTGGCAGCAGACTTTTCCTTTATTCAATGTTTTTAAACAAACAGGTGAATTCCCAGAGGTTCGAGATTTAGGGCTCCATTAGGAGCCTTTAAAATAGCATAATTGGGGCACTTTAAAATTTTGCAATCAATCCGCGAATCACATGCGTTCCGAACTGGAACCAATCAACTACGATCCCTATACTTTGAATCACACATCTTGCGATGTGACTATTGTTGGTGCTCACATCGTGATATTGATGCTACAACAATATATCATGCAGCCCTACCCACACCATACACGTGTCAAAGTAGCCAGAGGAACTTTTCTCTGTTTACGGATATGATGAGATGCACAGGCGAGTGGCTTATGTATGCAATTTCCTGTGAAAACGTTCCCGCCCGGTCTAAAATATAAATGCTTATAATGGGCTTACCATAGTGAATCAGGGTAAGACTAGAAGTATTGGTTTATTGACTATTTAAATTAATTTTGAACAAAAAAGTTACACTGTGTCCCTTTAAGTATTTACATTTGTTTTAATTTTTTATATATTTATGTAATTTGATTTAATTTATATTATAACAAATATAGATTTTTTCAGTTGTAGCTCATTCTCGATTAAAGTACTGTAAATGGACAGTACACTATATTTATATTGTAACAGTAAAAACGCCCTTTAAAATCCACTCCTGGTTGCAAATATTGACGTGATATAATACCTGTAGTAAATAAAGTAGCTGTTGTATTAACAAACCTATCTGTATCCTTGCAGAGGTGGTGAACAAAGATGAGACTAAACCTAAACGTGCTAAACGAGGTACAGTCTAATTTGATAGTGGAATATTGTTTTGTTTTTTGGTGTAGCTTTTATGATGGTTGTATTTAGCTCTGTCTGTTGTTTTTCAGGCCAGAAAAAAGCTTCCACTGCAAAAAATGGGAAGAAAACCAGTAAAGCAGAGTTGTCCTCTGATGAAAGGTTTGTTCCACATCTTGACTTTATATATATATATATATATATATACAAAATTACATTTGAGATTTTTTTTTATCTTTCGATTGTGTTTTGTTCTTAATTCTTTCTATAGTGATGAAGAGAATGTTCCAGAAGTGCCTCCATCAGTGCGACCAAGTCGCCGTGCCAAGATTGCTTCTCTGGATAAAACCAAGCAGGATCTGACTGCCCTCATGAACCAGGAGGCCAATGGTTCATAGAGTGGATTAGTTATGATGAAAAGTCATCCTTCCTATAGCATCCTACAGTCACTTCAGATCTACCTGGGAAATTACATACTGCTAAATTTCTATTATACTCGAGGAATCTTGACTCCTTACAATCTCAACCTGGGTAGATGTCAAAATTACCTTTGTTAGAATGCAGCATCTGCAGGACCTCTCAAGAGGTTGTCCTTGGGAAGGAGTCACGTTAACATTTATTTACTTGTTTGAGGCTGTTCTTTTTAAAAAAATGCACAGAAAGTGGATCAAACTACCCCTTTCTTTTATAATTTACTATTAACAAAATGATGATCCTATTATGAACTAAATGTTGGAAATTTGGTGCATGTCAATAACAGCTAATATTTGAAAGTTGGTTGAGAAGCTGGCTCATATTTCCATATAAAATGTTTACTTGCATTTGTATGCATCTTTTAAACCTGAATAAAATGTTTAAAACTGTAACACAATTACTCTGACAGGAGGACAAAATCTGTTTGCAAGAGATTTTATTGTTCTAGTGATTGAGACATCTTTAAAGGCAAGTATAAAAACACAGAGAAAATACAATGTGTACATAATTTGTATGTTTATGTACAACATCTAGCACCAGGTAACAAGTTTACAGTGGCCAAAACTTTTAAATGGCATATTTGAATATTGTAAGACTATATACAGAAGGCCTCCTGACGATTCCCATTACAAGCTCCTACTCCAGCATATGGTTGGCATAGGCATAGAGATATAATGCATAATTTTAACTGTTGTCTGCACTTTAGCCACAAGTTTTGAATGACTCCATTAGTTCAAATGGTTAGAGGCCATAAAGTAGTAGATGGATGTCTTATTTCAGCAGTTTCAGCACAAATTGCCTCGATGCATTTATGGATTAAATCTTATAGCTTGAAATGGACATCTAGTTTATGCCATGTAAAAACAAACCTTTCTCAAAGTACAAATCAAATTATCCATCTAAACATCTAAAGTGATCTCAGTGTTGCACTGACTAAACTTGTTGCAGAAATCCAAGCCAGTCTTGTTACAAGGAGCCTAAATGAATTCAGGTGAATCAAAACTTAAAACCATAGTACACAACTTCCTTTTACATACTCAAGGGGCAGGGGGGCAGGCTGCTAACAAACAACAGATTTAAAGAGCTACCAAACAAAGTATTTAAATAACTAAACATATAGGCTGTATAACCAGTTAAAATGTTCTTGGGTAGAGGCCTAAATTAAGGACATGGTTACAACAATGGGTAATCAGTTTAGGCTGCTACTACCATGCCTTACCAGTAGATTTCAGGAGGTAGGTGTCTCATACTGCTATAGATCACAATTTTTTATATTCAAGAAATGATATGTGGAGCATATTGCCTTTGGGTGATCTTAAAAGCTTTTAATTTAAAAGAAAGAAAAACAGAATCTTACATATTCCTCAGAGTAAAACATTGCACCAAAAATACACTGTACATTATAACAATGGTTGTCAGAAATAAGAATACAAAATGGGTAGCAGTTGGGGTTTGGTAGTGCAACAAGAACATAAACCTGGATGTAAATTAATGCTTAAATGATTTTCCACAACTTGAAAAACAATGTAAATTCACAGAAGTTGTAAGAAAGGTTTCCATAAATACAGGGTAAAAGCACACTACATACACTTTGAGAATAAAAGAAGTGGAGACGCTACCATCACTTTCAAATTTCAGAATGCACCGGGTACACGTTTTGAGTGGGCTGTTTTTGTCACAAGTTTACTGAATAACAGCACATAAAAAGACTCAATCTGATACATTTCTAACTTTAAAATATCTACATTGTTAAACAAATACACTTTTTGTGAAGTATCCCTTTTATGAAACAAAAGATTACAAATGTCAAGGAATGTGAAATTAACATCTTCTCCAGAATTACATAAAAATTAGCCTTAAAGTTTAACTCTGCTATGAGACTCCAAAATCATGGGTTGAGCAAACCAACCAACATACTGCCCATTTCACCTTTGATACTCCATGCAACTAGAAGACATTTACTTACTTCTCTAGGTCTGCACCAAAAGTAAAATTCAAACGAGATTTCAAAAGAAAAATAATCATTTTACAAACAAAAACAAAATAATATTAAATAGTGCAACAAGTGTCTTAAAGTTTGTTTTTTTCTTTGCTACATGATGCTTGCCGAGGTTGCGTGTCATAATGCTTTGTGATACTCATCCAGACCACTGTTGAAAGGCACCTTATGTTAGAGTTCAAGAAAATTTCTTGCACAGAACTGGTCCCAAGTTATTTCAATGACCCTGTGAAGCACAAATTGGAGACATTGAGAATTGAGTTCTCGAAGAGAACCTCTAAGGTAAAAACCTTTACCTTATTAAAAAAATAAAATAAATAATATATACATACATATACATACATACATACATACATACACATACATATATACACACATACATATATATATATACACATATACATATATATATATACACATATATATACACACACACACATATATATACATATATGTGTGTGTGTGTGTGTGTGTGTGTGTGTGTGTGTGTGTGTGTGTGTGTGTGTGTGTGTGTGTGTGTATGTATGTATGTGTGTGTGTGTATATATATATATATATATATATATATATATATATATATATATATATATATATATATATATATATATATATACACACACACACACTCACCTAAAGGATTATTAGGAACACCTGTTCAATTTCTCATTAATGCAATTATCTAATCAACCAATCACATGGCAGTTGCTTCAATGCATTTAGGGGTGTGGTCCTGGTCAAGACAATCTCCTGAACTCCAAACTGAATGTCAGAATGGGAAAGAAAGGTGATTTAAGCAATTTTGAGCGTGGCATGGTTGTTGGTGTCAGACGGGCCGGTCTGAGTATTTCACAATCTGCTCAGTTACTGGGATTTTCACGCACAACCATTTCTAGGGTTTACAAAGAATGGTGTGAAAAGGGAAAAACATCCAGTATGCGGCAGTCCTGTGGGCGAAAATGCCTTGTTGATGCTAGAGGTCAGAGGAGAATGGGCCGACTGATTCAAGCTGATAGAAGAGCAACTTTGACTGAAATAACCACTCGTTACAACCGAGGTATGCAGCAAAGCATTTGAGGCGGATGGGCTACAACAGCAGAAGACCCCACCGGGTACCACTCATCTCCACTACAAATAGGAAAAAGAGGCTACAATTTGCACAAGCTCACCAAAATTGGACAGTTGAAGACTGGAAAAATGTTGCCTGATCTGATGAGTCTCGATTTCTGTTGAGACATTCAGATGGTAGAGTCAAAATTTGGCGTAAACAGAATGAGAACATGGATCCATCATGCCTTGTTACCACTGTGCAGGCTGGTGGTGGTGGTGTAATGGTGTGGGGGATGTTTTCTTGGCACACTTTAGGCCCCTTAGTGCCAATTGGGCATCATTTAAATGCCACGGCCTACCTGAGCATTGTTTCTGACCATGTCCATCCCTTTATGACCACCATGTACCCATCCTCTTATGGCTACTTCCAGCAGGATAATGCACCATGTCACAAAGCTCGAATCATTTCAAATTGGTTTCTTGAACATGACAATGAGTTCACTGTACTAAAATGGCCCAACCCAATAGAGCATCTTTGGGATGTGGTGGAACGGGAGCTTCGTGCCCTGGATGTGCATCCCACAAATCTCCATCAACTGCAAGATGCTATCCTATCAATATGGGCCAACATTTCTAAAGAATGCTTTCAGCACCTTGTTGAATCAATGCCACGTAGAATTAAGGCAGTTCTGAAGGCGAAAGGGGGTCAAACACAGTATTAGTATGGTGTTCCTAATAATCCTTTAGGTGAGTGTATATATATATATATATATATATATATATATATATATATATATATATATATATATATATATATATATATATATACACATTGAAAGCAAACAATCCACACTCCCAGGATCAACACAAAGTAAAAAAAAAAACTATAAAACTAATATCAAAACATTCTTTACAGAGGCCAGAAACAAACTTTATGCCAGCATGGGTCAACACGTAGTCTGAACATATTTGACGTGATGTTGCACTGGTCTATTAAAACTACATACGAACGAGTTATTCAGTTACAGCTGTAATCAAAATTATTCAACCCCCATTGCAAATAAGGTGCATTGGCATAACAGCAAAAGGGTGTTTTACCAAGTACTAAAGATGCTTGCCATGAAGGTGTAGAATAATTTTGAGACTGCAGAAGTCATTAAAAGTTGCATTTTAAGTTGAATTTGGGGAAACCTGATTTGCAATGGGGTTTGAATCATTTAGATTACAACTGTAATTATGACTTGTATTAAAGTGACAGCGCATGGTTTGTGGTCAGAATGAACACGGATTGACATGAAAATATAGTAATCTCACCATAAATGCAATTAATTAAATTATACTACTATTTTTCAGTCATTTTCTTTTTAACTTTAAGCCCAGGGTAATTAAAGCAAGGAAAACTACACAGTACCTCAACAACGCGACATAATGGATGTACTCGTCTCTTCGTGGAGGTGTAAAAACAAATTCTTTGTGACCCACAATATTTCTTGTAAAAAAGATTTAAATGCAAAAGAAAAGGTATGAGAGCGCGGTTTTTGCCAATTGTATGTTTTAATTTAAAATGTTTGCGATGTTAACATAAGTAGGCCTACATGTTTAAATGTTTTGCCACTTGCTTGAGCAACTTAATATATAAATCTATATCGAAGTAATGCACTGAATACGTTTTTTTTTTAAGTGTATTGAGTTTAAACGTGAATATGTCTGTGAAAGAGTGTAGACCTATAACTAGTGTGTACAAATAGAATCGCAATGCTGAAACTTTTTTACATTATTTTATAAAAGTCGCTGATAGTAAAAATAGATTTGAAATAAAAAATAGAGAATATATATGTTGTGTTTGTGGTACAGCCATAGATCAGTTGCGCACTGCAAACGCTGCATATGTGAAAGCACAATAGCGTGTGCCGTTCCTGCACCGCAACACGGAGTATGTGTGAAACAGGCGTAAAACATTGCAGCTAGAACACACTATTGTTTGCGTACTTGCATAAAGTATGTTTCAGGAGAAAAGAGAAATAATGCTTAAAGACTTACCGAGCACAAAGTCACACCATCTTGCTCCCAGAACACCCCTGCTGCTCCTTGATTGTCTGAGCATTTTTGTTGGGGGAGATAGACTTGTGCTGCAACTTTTCCTTTTGCCTCTTTTTCTTCCTCCCTTGCTCTGGCTTTTCGGGGATGAGGGCAGCTGCACTGGAGAGTTGAGTGTCTCTCCCACCATAACATCTTCATTCTCCTCTTGTTCCGAGACATCATAGAGCTTTACTGTGCAAATGTTACATTCCTCTGTCGTTGACTTTGTGTTTGGGGAGTTGATCTTTTTCAGAAACACCCTGCACTCCTTTAAAGACTCTGGACTCCAAGCTTTGGAGCAGATTCTGTTCTGCTTTGAAATTTTGGCAATCCCAATCATTTTCTGAGGAGTTTTGACTAGAAGCTTTAATGCATTTTGAACTTTCATGACTGGTCTTGATGTTTTGTCTACCAAGTTAGGCATTTCTTTCAATAATTCTAGAGTCTTAGCACCTGAAGTCATTGTCTTCATCTGCTCACGAAATACTTGTTGTGCCGTATCATCTAATGTTATCCTGGGCCTGGTTTTAAACTTTAGCCTTGCTCTAAGCAGAGCTGTTCTGTAGACAACCCATGCGCCACGAGATCTAGACATTTGCTGCCTAACGTCGTGCCTCAATTTAAGTGATGTGTGAAAAAGCTTTCTCTTGGCTTGTGACCTCATTGATTTGGACAGCAATTTTTGTGCTTGTTTGTGCATTGACGGACTCTTTGGGACAACCGTAGCAAATTTTTTGACATGTTTCCTGAGCCGCTCTGCTTGTGGACTTGGGCAAACATTCACTTTGCAGTTGGGTCTGCTGAGGTTGTAATGAAAGACGTCCTTGGGATTTCTTGCAGTGGCCTTCTTCACAATTGCAAGGGACTGAGTTTCTGTGGACTGCATAAACCAGGTACAGAGATTCTCCATATTATAGTTTTTCTCAAAAAGCATTTTAATGGCAGAAGCAGACTTCTTAGCAGAACCATTAAGCTTCTCACAAGTTTTTGGTTTAGGGTCAGTTTTAATCTCTCCTGACTTGGCCTCAAGGACATCTGATACCCAAGTATTGGATATCAGTCTGATCCTCCTAGCTAACTCTTCATTTAAGGTCTCAGGTGATGCTGAGGTGGGCCACCACCTGAAACCCTCATTTGATGAGAAAATGGAGTCCACTGAAACTGCAGAAAAACGACTGACACAACTGACATTCTTGGTCTTTATGGAAAGTGCATTGTCTGGAGGCTCCTCTTGTCTATTCTTTGTATGCTGGCTGGCCTCACAGCTAGCCTTATTCAACAGTAGTTTCCGTGACCTGCGAACCAATGCACAGGATCTGGCAGTCGCGACAGAATGGAGTAAATGAATGGAGGGTTTCCGCTCTCTAACAGAATGTCTCACTGGTATGAGCTGCCCTATGGTATTATGATTATTTTCTTTCGGTGGATCCACTCTATCCTTGTGAATGTCAGTAGGAATGCTGATTTTCTTCTGCTCTTTGGAAGGATGAAATTCAACAAGAAGAGTCCTTCTGAGCAGATGTGAATCTTTTGCATCCCTTTTCATGTGTATCTTTCTTTGTCTTGGTGATCCTGTGGTGACGGTTACAGAGATCCCAGATATTTTAACTTTGGGAGGTCTTCCTGGTTTTCTTGACACAGCTGTATCACTCAGTCTTTGACATTTTATGTTGCTGCTAGAATGGACGCATTTCCTGTCTTCAATAGGCATAACAAAATTAAGATCTTTATGATGATCTTTGGCCATTTGATCACTACTTGTCTTTCCAGAACATTTACATTCACTGTACATGCCTCCATTACTTAATTCATAAACATGTTGCTGTGCTGGGAAATTACCCAAATCTTCAGAAACTACTCTCCTTGCCCTTCTTGATCTTCCATACACTATGGTGATTTTTAGATTTTTGTTTCCGTCATCCTTACAAGACATTTCTGTTGTTCTATGATTCACTGCATTGCAATTGGTTGCGTTACCTGTTGATGAACTTAAGTCTGTTGGTTTGGATTTTGGAGGTCTACCAATGGGACGTTTCACAGACTTAACAATATGTGGTCCTATTTTTTTGGGGCGCCCAGGTCGCCTTTTTACTGGAATTGTATCATGTACAGTTGGTAGTGTTTCTTGGTTTTCACCTTCGTTGTTTGAACAACTGGGCAATAATGCATCAAGTGAAACCACTTTTGGTGAAGTGCACTTGTTCCCACTACACTCAACAGTTCTCCCCGGTGCAGATTCAAGGACTGAATCCTGGACATGTTCATCTATGGCACTGCCTGCCCATGAGGATTCCACACATGGATCAAACATCTCTCGATGTGAATTTGAGCCAGAGGCAGCTGCTTTGAGTGTATATTTTACACCATCTTTACCAGCCACAGAGGAGACAAACATGAGCTTTATCGGACTATCATATTTCAGTCCAGACGGGCTTGCTTTAGCCTGTTGTGCACTCTCAGTGGTAGTCAAGTTAGACATAGTTTCAGTAGGACTGTCTGAGTCAGTGTTTAGACTGTTGGTTCTATGGCGTTTAGATCTTTTTGATGGGGAGGTGGAATTCTGACATGGTTTCCTTTTTCTTGCACTCTCTTTATCAGGATTCCTTACATTACTCTTGTGCTCCAAGAGTGGCTCATTTTTGGGTAAAATCGCATATTTCTGTGAAGCTATGTTCTGTGGCACAACACAATCTTCTTGTTTATCCACAGTTTCAAATGGCTGATAGTCACATTTATCACTTGGCCAGGCAATTTCTTCTGTGAAGCCAAGTGCTGTTGAGGTACTGTCTTTAGGGGAATGCTTGGTGAATATACTCTCTGAAAAACAGGCTGCAAAATACATCTTTCGTGGCTCAGTGACATAGGAAGAGAAACGCTGTGGTGGTACAATATTTCGTCTGGACCTTCCAACTTGAACTGTCCGATTGTTCTCTTTATGGATTTTTGCTTTCACCTTCTGGTCACTATCGGTTGTTTGTAATTGCACCGTTTCATCTGAAGGAAGTGGTTCCTCAAGACATACATGTTGGGGTTGAGCTTCTTGGATCTCTTGATTATTTGGTGCCTTTTCACTTTGTGGATGCGTTGTCAGATTTTCTATGGTATCTTTTACAGGCTCTGTGTAAACTTTGTCCAACTTTCTGCATGTGATCTGCGAAGGTTTAACAGTTTTTAAGCAGCTATCTCTATCAAAGCCTATATTCCTCTTAAAATATGATGGACTAAGTCTGGCCAGATCTCTTTTAATTTGTAGGCTTTGTCTTCTTGATGATGGAAGGTCAGGTGACTTGCTCATGGCAACTAAAGTTTCCAATCTCTTACGGGAACGTGTCTGAGGGGATTGCTGTTCTGTGGCCACATGCTGTTGCAAAAGCTCATTAAGGTTGTAATCTTTGTCACTACTGTTGTGTAGCACAGTTGTTATAATCTCAGTCAAATGAGAGTCATCTCTGGTCTCAGAGATTTGACTAGCATGGGTAAGAAGATTTTGTTCCTTCTCTGAGGGTTGGATACTCTTGAGCTTTTCAGTGACTCTATCCATTAGCTCTCCTATAAAAGATCCACACTGGTGGTCACTCTCTTTCTCTGCATGTGTATGCAATGTTACAACCTCTTTGCAACATTCATCAGGAGATCCAACACATAGAGGAGTGTTAGAGTACAAAGCTGTATCTTCATCCTCGGTTCTGTGAGGTAGGAGAGAAGGAGGTGCCATGTTCAGGGCCTTGCAGTCCTGAATGTGCAAGACACTGGACTTGACAGCTATTTTACAGTCCAGGTCCACAGGTTTTGGTGAAAGTGGTGGAGGGGAGGGGCTCCGACTTCCTTTGCATCTATTATGAGAGTTACAATCACCCAGAGGGGTGATTAGGGCACCACTTGTATGAGAAATGTAGGTATGATCACGATGCTGCCATGAGGGTAGTTTTGAGTGAGTACAACAAACAGTGGTGTTAGAACAGATGACTTGGCCAACACATGTCATGGGTGTATTTTGGCAGCAATGGCCATTAATGTTCCTTATACAGATGGATAGAGGTGAAAATGCACATGTTGGAAGCCTACTAGCTGTTCTGCAACAAATGTCAGTAGTTACTGAGCAGTCACTTAATGAAAGTGTTGGGGCTTCATTAATCTTTTTTTTATCAGCATGGCAGCAAAGGGATCCGGCCTTAAACTGTCGACTGTGAGCATCCCGCATAGTTAAAGAGATGTTGTAATCTTCCTGCACATCCTTTAAAATGTGATAGAGTAGCAGTCTATGATGGGAACAAAGCAAAGACAGGACCTTCTCCAACACAGTGACTCTCCAGACCCCTGGAGCTTTAGGATAATCTTCCTTCCCCAGCCTGGACTGGTCTTCCACACTTGGTCCTAAGGAACTACATAAATAAATTAGGTTAAGATTTACTCAAACACTGACATAATCAATTTTCATGAAAGTGACCTGAGCTAACCCTCTCACCTCGTTTAACTCTGTTGTGATGATTAATACATTTCGATTGGTTTAAAGGAATGATAAAATCCTACTAAAAATATACATTTCATAATTATAAAGCAGGCATAGCTATATTTAAAATCTTGTTAAAGGCACCACATAACATTGCATTGTAAGGGTGTTATAACTATACATGCAGAATTACAAACGTGTAAAAGCCACAGAAATAAAAAGTACTAGCAACTGTACATGGAACAATTTTTTATTGGTAACTTGAAGGCAAAGGATGGCGATTGTAGTAACGCTTACACTCAGGAAAACTATGTATATAGACAATTACTTTAATCAAACCTGAATAATTTTGTTTCCTGATTAATCAATGTGTCTTCTGACAAATCCAATTACACAAACCAACAACATTTGCAGGCAATATGTTGTCTTTTGAAAGCAAAATACAACTACCCCAAAATGTAACAGATTTGTTAAGGGGTGGATAAAAAGAATAGAGAATGTTAGAATTTTTTTTATAAATTTTTTTTTTTTTAAATGTAGGATATTTAAAAACACAGTAATATGCCTTCAGTATTCCATCTTATTACAATCAATTCAATTCTCGCTTTGATTAGCCTTATCCTAATCCTGAAATGTTAAAAAATAGACCACACCAAATATAAATATTTCAGACACAAATAAATGCTTAAAAGGACCAGTTTTTCCCCCATTTTAAGTTGATCAAAAAGTCATAACGATTAAATGTATATTAACCTGCCTGGGGTAAAAACAAAAATGTTGAGTCACATTACAGGACAAGGGACTCTATGCATGCAAGTGCAGTAAAGCATTTCACATATCAATGTGCAAGAGCATCAAAGTGCTTCAACACAAAACCCAATGCTTCAACCCAAAACACAATGTTTAAACTTTATATTCTGATTACATCGAAAGAAATGACACACAATACAAATACAATTATAGATTAGAATTAGAGGGAATATTACAAAAATCAAATCTTAGTGCAGCAGATATATGCATAAATAACTAATTGCAAAATTATTAATATCCTGAACCCGTTATGAATATGAAATTACACATACTTAGAAAGGCCTAAACAGGGGTGGGGGATATTTAAATGTATATTTTGCCTTTCTGATGAATAACCTCTGCTGAACATGCTGTCCCCGTAATATGGGAGAAAACAAATTGGCTTTGGATGAACCATATTTGGCTCTATAACAGAATCCTAAGGCCCCTTATTTCGATATAAAAGAACCGTTCTAACACAATCATGCTGTTTTTTTAGGATTGTTGTTACCCTGAGAATACTAATGTAATGTTTTTGGACAAATTATACAGGACACTAATAGGATGTTAGAACAGCAATGTGAAATAATGGGGACCAACATTCTCCATTGGGAGCCGAAAAGTATCCCATATAGTGAAAATATGAGTGCAGCACTGACAATACATGTATATGATTTAAAGGAATCTGTATGATATGAACACTTACATGACCACCCTTTACATTAAAAGTGAAGCTGTGCCAGCAACATATCTATCCCCGAGTAATAGAACAGAAAAATTTAGTTACATTGGTAACGGTATATAAATCCACAAAACAGATTTTATATACGATCTATATATTTTTTAAAGATTTGTTATGTAAAACGAATGTAAAAACTACTGGCCTACAGAATAACTGAGCCGTAGCTGTAAGAGCAGGCACTGTGTTAATTTTAAGAGACCGTGAAGAACATTCAGGGTGGTTTGATAAATGTTTCTAAATCAGAGGTAAATTTAAGAATATATCAGTAAATCTGTTTTTTTTGTTTTTTTTTGGGTGGAGGGGAGTTTAACTTCAAAGAACAACAAGAGGTAAACCATTTACAGAACACTCAACACAACAATAAACACATTAACATTGCATATGGAAATGTTCATATTTCCAAAGCTTCAATCACAAAATTCACATGCTTCAGCTACACTTTGCAAAGCACTACAAGTATACTTGTGAATCAGATATCAGAACTATGCTAAAAAAGATGCCATTGAAGGTCAGTATATGGCCATATCCTTCATCGCAGGTATGCAACAATAACCTGTATCACAAGTATGTGTGCATCTTTTGTAAAGTGCAACTGAATCTTATATTCCAATTATACAAGCTTCTAAACTCATTAAAAAAACAGGTCCATGCTATAAATAAGGACTCAGTTAAATTACCAGAATCATAAAGTGAAACAGTTTTATAATAGGTCATTAAAAGCTATAGTAATCATTAACATGAGAGAAAAAAAAAACCAATACAAAACAAGAGCAGCATAACTATAGAAACTGAACATATAAACAAAGCTTTTCAGAGTAGCACTTGGATCAGCCTTCCGATTTCTGTCCCATGAGAAGTCCATCATGGAATATGGACAAGGAAAAATTCTGATCCAAGATCAGCAGCACCCTACTCTGAACTGCTTTGTTCATGGAGTGTGTAAGTGGAGTGGCAAAATGACCCTGAACTGTTTTGGTTACAGCAGACAGATAATGCTAGGATGTCTCTAGTGCGAGGAAAAACAAGATTATAGAGTAGAATTCAAATCAGCAAAGAGAATATGGAGTGAGGATTTCAGTAGTTCTGATTACTGGAAAAAGTAATAAATATTATTCTATTATTCAGGGCAAAACAAACATTCACTGAGACTGTCATCAAGCTTCTTTTTTTTCCCTGTGCACTATTCTGACATGCATTACGTTGCATTTCCAACTTACCCCGTACAATTTGCTGAGCAGATAATGCAGGGAAAAATGGAATATATATATATATATATATATATATATATATATATATATATATATATATATATATATATATATATAAAAACAATGTTGTGTGTATAGAATTCTAAGCATCTTAACTTACCAAAAATAAACAAAATAATAAAATCACTATCAGTGCAGGATGTGGGAAGTCTCATCCACAAAAAGCCTGAGATGGTCCAAGCTTTCACTCCAAAGATCTGGCAACAGTCCTGATTAATGTACATCATTAATACTTCATGAAACTGATATAATTACCTCTTTTATACAACAAAACGTACCAATAAGTATTAAGTCCAAAAATATTTACATAGTGTTGTTCCTTTGCTGGAGTGGAAACTTGTACCTATATCTACCCATTGCATATATGGTTAGACATCTCCCACTGGTGAGTTAAATGAGATGTTAGTCATGCTGTCACCATATTTGCCACACAGACACCATAAAATACTGTTGATAGACATGAAATAAAATGACCAGTCGCTACAAAGACTAATCGGTGTGAAAGCTGCATACAACAATCATTAAGCTGAGATTAGCTTATGTATTAACAAAACCTGAATATTTCTTAGTTTTAAAACTGTAATTAACTTAAATTCAACAGTGCTTTACAATATTTTAAATATATATTCACAGAGATATCCACAGTGAAAACCCTGAATAGATTTTTTTTAAAGGCATGTTTTGTGACTTGATAAAATGTACCATTTAACCTGTGGTTGAGGATTCAAGTGTATCTTCCAAGTCTGAATGAGGTCCTGACTGCATGTTGAAGTAAAAAAAAGAAAAAGAAAAAACTTCTGTTGGCTGTAGTTTAAGCGATGTTTTAGTTAAAACCATCTCTAGGAAAGAGTTGAGCTTTTGGTTTTGAGTTAAGACTGTTTGTAGGCAGTAGATGAGGCATTGGTTGTTGTCCCTGACTTTCCGGAGCCTGAGGTTGCTGCTTCAACAAGGCGGAGCTTCTTTTTTGGTGGGGTCTTGAGCATGCCTGTTCGCTCTTTGACTTTGTACTCAAGGGTGCTGTGTGGAACCCCATAGACACCCTGAGCTTTTGACACGCTCATCTTCCCACTAATCACCATGGCTATGGCCTCCTCCAGGATATCGTGGTCATATTGCCGATAACGGCCCCGCTTTTTCCGTGGCTGCTTGTCTCGACGGTCATCATCTCCAGTGTCAACCAGACTTCCAGTGATGCTACCTCCAACACTCCCATTCTTTATGTTCAGACACAATGGAGGCACGTCACCCTGGAGTAGACGTGACTCAAGGCCTGAGTGGCTTTCGACCAAGCCCTGTTTAGGGAGAATGGTCTTCAGCTTGTGGAAAGCAGTGGAGCCATCAGAGCCTTTGTTGGCCTGGTACACAGCATCCACCAGGCCAGCCAGATCCAGCTGGGCTTTGGGCTGAGCACTAAAGCGTACCTGAGGGATTCGGATGTGCACAGCTGGCCCAATGGCGGGACTCTGAGGAGATGTGGCTGGCTCGGTGCTGGCGAGAGACCCGCCGTTCTGCTCCCGTAGCTGCGAGACCATCCTCTGCAAGGTTAAGTGGTGAAGGTATGACGAGGCAGTCACGGCTGCAGGGAATTTCAGCTCGGTGTGCTCTGGTGACGTAAATTTACATTTTCTTACTTCAGATTGCTCGGACTGCGAGCGAGCCCATGCTGCTACCTTCTGCAGGATGAGTCGAGTGTCGTTGGTTGGCCAAACCGACTCTGTCTTCGGCGATAAGGCCTCTGTCTGGAGCTGTAAGGTTTTCTGAGGTATCCCGTATAGTATGGCTGCTTTGTGAATGTCCAGTGATCCAGAACGAATATCTTTCAAGGCTTTAGAGAGCAAACCCTCTGCAAACTCAGAGCTGCGATCCAAATAGTCCGCTCTGATTGGTCTCCTAAGGGGAGGTGGGTGGGAGGATGAGAAACGAACGGGTGAGCGGACCAATGACAGGACGCACTCAGGGTCCACTCCTTTACTGCCTTGTCTTTTGGTAACATCACTCGCTTCTCAATTGTCTGTATAACACAAAGCCTTTGTAAACACTTTGTTTTTGGCCTTAGGTTGCAAACGATACTTCTTGGAAGGACAGTCTCGTCAATTGTGTGGAGAAAGACAAGCGTCTATGGGAGTACTTCCAGTATCTTTGCAATGCAGATGCATTTTGTAAGACTCAGGTATTTACTTCTCATGTGAAAATACTGCATAAATCAACGAATAGATAAATAAACAAATAAATAAATAAATACAGGCGGCACAAAGGAACAAGTAATGCCCCTGACTGCTGACAAACGTGACGTTACCTTCCAACAAGTTAGAAAAGAGTCAACCCTTTGGCAGTGCAACAAAACAACCACTAAATTATACATTAAAAACATCAAATGTATGAGGAGTAAAATTTGTTCACACAAAATGATCAGATAGGATACAAATGAAACGGACTCAAAAAATATTTTTTGAAATAAAAAGCAGCAATTTTTACTGGGTCAATTTTACCAGTTAAAAGACCATTTCGGAACCAAAATTGTTTTTGGCTTTGTTAGGACAAGGACAAACAGTCAAACACACCACTTGGTAGGAGGAAACAGGAGGAAAAGGAGAAGTACTCACCCTGAAACTTTACGTTGAGTGGTTTCATTTTCTGAAGATGTGTTTTTCTTAGAGAGGTCAAGTACTCCATCTACTATGAGAAGTAATCCAAGAAAATAGCAATTAATACATTTTGAGAACACATGCACAAAATCATCAAATATCTGCACACTCTGTAAATTCACAGTTGGGTTCCTTCCAGAGCTAGGCTTAATAAATAAAAGTCAATAGACGAGTTTCTATAATTAATTCAGAATTTTTACAGTGATCTAATATTGCAGAGCTACAAACTTTTGAATTTGTATGAACATGGCAGCGTGCTGTTCTCTTGAAGTGAAAACAGTTGTGATTTACATTACACCAGTATTTGATTACACAAGTAATGAGGATTAATTTTTGGTGCTTACCTTGCAAGGCCTGAGAATCTCGGCTGACGGTGAGGTCCAGGGGCCCATCAGTATCTGGATGTTTAGGGAGAAGCTCATTGTTGTCACTCAGGCCATTCAGGCCCTCATGAGCCTGGCTTTTACATGCATACTCTAAGGCAAACCGCTGAATCATCTTGCGCATCAACTCCTGCGCCGCCAATGGTATACTGGAATCGCAGCTCTGAGGGAATTCTGGGAAATTGATAACCACAGGACTAGTTGAAGATCTCATGCACTTGCAAAACATGTTCCTCATGTAAAAACATCAAAATGACATTCACTAAATATTTGTCTTAAAACATAACATTTCAAGAATTCATACTTTTTTGCACCATGATTTTTTAGATTTGAAAGCCGAAAATCTGCAAAGATTCTCTTTTGAGTGTGATGCAACCAGATTTCATAATCATTTAAATTTAAAAACTCCTGTAGTCTGAGCCCAGCTTAAGTCAAATGTTCTTTTACCTTGCATAACATTGTTCATGGACTTTGACGATGGGGGTACATTAACCTGCCCGTGTTGGCATCAGCCTAATTTGGCATAACAGCCTCGGCATTTTGCCTAGTTACTATTAAGTCACAATTTACAACACAATACTGCAGACAGAGTTTGAATTAATGCATGGCCACTGACATCAACATATAAAAAGTATTTTCTACTTCCTTTTAAATGTCAGGGGTCAACGCTAAGGATTTATTCTAGCCCAGTCAGGCCAGTGTTTCAAATTTTCACTTGCCCCACCATAAAAAAAGCTAAATAGGCCTTGTTATTGTTTTTGTTGTTATGATTTCTTTGTGTTTTGTAGTTTGATTAACATTAAAAACACAGACAGCAGCAGGTATATTAGGCTGCTGTCACTTTAAGACCTAATTTTAAGCCTTTTCATTTTGTCATCTTACCTCTACAAGTTTATATGGATCATGGTTTATATTTTTGGATCTTTGTATCACCAAGAAACGGGCGATACAATGTATATCATGATACAGGGGTTACGATACAATATATTGCAATTCTGTAAGAAAGGAGATATATTGCGATATTTCTTAGGAAGATCTAATTTATATAAAAAAAACCTCCACATTGCTATGATCAGATGCTTTCTTAATTGTGTTCTCACCGCAGTCCTTTTTGTTGTTATTGAGAGGAAAGCGTGCAGCACAATGCTCAGCAGCGCCTTAGATTCAATACGTTGAATCTTCAATTAGATCTCCTTAGGGGTTTCATTATAGTGGAAGAAAAAGGAGTCTAAACTTCAGCTCTGAACACTGCGGCGGGAGCTGGTATAATTCTATCATGTTGTTTGCTAATGCTAACACTAGCGATGCACCCTTGTGCTTCTCCACATCACAGTTCATGTGTATAGATATTTCATTACCCTCATGTTGAAGACAATTGTAGTGAAATTGTACAGTATGGTGTCAAAATGATTTTGCTCTGTATGGATAATGGGAATAAAAATGTGTTTCTCACCCTTCTTTCGAAATACAGAATGGAGGAATCGGTCTGCTTGGCACTGGAGTTTATCAGAGGTGGACAGGCCCTGAGGTGGGGGGGTTTCAGCAGTGGGTGGCGACCCGGGAACGGCCACAGCAGGATGGTCCTATGTCAAAAAAAAGTGCAAAAAAAGACTAGAGTTACTGACACCTGTCACATCCATCCCAAAGTGTTGATTATAGTCTCACAGGCTTGAGTTGTGATCCATTAGAATGAATTACACTGTATGTGCTTCAACTTGTTTAACCATACATTATAAAGATTAAGACTGCATTAACAAAAACCCCAAAAAACAACTGCTAAACACAGAGAACTATACAAATGTCAAAACAAGCCTTTTCTTGCCAGCTAACACCGCATAATAAACATCTTTTTGTGGCTTTAGTGGGTTGACTTACATTCAATTTCTCTAGCTGCAGCTTGCAAAAGGAGCAGTTTGCATCCATGGACCAATCATCCACAGCCTCTGGTTCACACTCTGAGGGAGAATCGGATGAATAACTGTCAGTAGCTGTTTCCATCCACCAATTTTTATGTGCATTTTGGGATATTGCATAAAAAAAAAAAACTGGATGGAAACGGATGGAAAATTCTAAAAATGCACATTAAAAAAAAAACGTATGCACTCAATTGAGGCAAATACATATTTGATCTGATAAGACGACGTACACAAACACACATTTTTCACACTATGAAAATAGAGCACTTCTAATATGTAAGCAAATTTAAAAGCACTTGTTAAGTGATGGTCATATTCTATTCATATTCCCTTTATTCACTGTAAAGACAAGCTTCTGAGGTTTAAAATGACACCTATTTTGTGGTGGTTAAAGGGATAGTTCACCCAAAAATGAAAATTCTGTCATTAATTACTCACCCTCATGTCGTTCCAAACCCGTAACACCTTCGTTCATCTTCGGAACACAAATTAAGATATTTCTGATGAAATCCGATGGCTCAGGGGGGGCTCCATTGACAGCTATTTAATTAACACTTTGAAGGTCCAGAAAGGTAGGAAAGACATCGTTAAATTGTCCATGTGACTACAGTGGTTCAACTTTAATTTTATGAAGGCGACGAGAATGCTTTTTTCAAAATAATGACTTTATTCAACAATTTCTTCTCTTCCGTATCAGTCTCCGACGCGCGTTCACGAGAGCACCCTGACGGGAGCTGGCGTTCTGACATATGACCAGGATTGCTGTGTTTACAAGCAGAGGAAGATGCACGCTCAACATAAAACAGTTTATAACTATGTCTGTAGATTTCGACAGAGGATGAATTGCAAGATAGAGAGCAATGGAGAGATGGTGGTGTAGATGTCATCAGTGCTAAGCGATGCCTACTGAACAGGAGAGTGTGTGCTGCTTCAATCGTGATATTATCATGCCACATCTTGAAAGTTTGGATAATTCAGACGATGAGACAACACATGTATGCGTCATCACCACACGCATGCGTCGTGGTGCTCTCGCGAACGTGCGTTGGAGACTGATACGGAAGAGAACAAATTGTTGAATAAAGTCATTATTTTGTTTTTTTTGGCGCACAAATAGCATTCTCGTCGCTTCATAAAATTAAGGTTGAACCACTGTAGTCACATGGACAATTTAATTATGTCTTTCCTACCTTTCTGGGCCTTCAAAGCGTTAATTAAATAGCTGTCAATGGAGCCCCCCCTGAGCCATCGGATTTCATCAAAAATATCTTAATTTGCGTTCCGAAGATGAACGAAGGTCTTACGGGTTTGGAACGACATGAGGGCGAGTAATTTTCATTTTTGGGTGAACTATCCCTTTAAGCAAGTGGTTAAGTAACGTGATAACTTGGTAGCTTGGTTGTTTGCTCCAGGTGTTTGTGTCCACGGTTTGCATTGTGTGTGTGATTGTTCACTGCTACAAACTTACTTGAATGGGTTAAATACAAAGGACAAATATGGGTTACCATACTTGGCCTTCACGTCATGTCACTTTCACTAGATAAATATTATCTAACAAACACAAAACTCACCATCAAATATATTGAGGTCTTGCAACAGCCTTGGTCCATATATTCCCTCCAGTATACTTTCAAACCCTGCAAACAAACACAATACCATCTTATCTGTATTAAATCCCAGAGTAAAAAGTGCTCTAGAAAAACACATTATCCATAAACCTACACAGATGTCACAACCTATCTGCCAGCAAGTCCTGTCTAATGTCTTTTTTTCAGAAGGCCTATGCTTTTTCACATCTTCAAATGTAAAGTTTTTTTTTTTTATTTATAACATTGGCTAATATATAAATTGATTTTACATGCAATATATTATTCTATCAAACGCCCTAACAGCAAAAGCCAAATACTTACTGCACACAAAATCACTAACTGCAAGACACAAGTATGCCTATGTAATACAAAATGTCTGGTGTTTCTAATGCTATGATAAAAGGGTAGAATATTATTGTAGTTTATTTATATAAAGTTGGAAAAAAAAGTTGGATAGAATTATAAGTTGGAAGATCTCATATTTGCAAATCTGTTGCACATCCTGTTAGTCATTGTCTGTACCACTGATGCCCTTCACTGCGGCTAAATTTACATTATGTCAACATTAAAACAAAAGCTCATCCAAGAATGTCACATTCTGCAAAAACTTTGATGTTGCGTAACTTTAACTTTCAATTCACCTATCATGAAAAATAGTTAATTTTAAACCCCATCAAATGTCCGTATTTTCCCTTAAATGCCTTAACATTCTCGACTGTATACAACTTACAATCCGTTAAACTGGCATTCTATCGATCAAGTAAAAGTCTACTCTACGCCAGTAAAAACTTTATTTTAAATTCGATTATTTTATTTAGCACAAAGTTAATATATAGTTGTCCACATTTTGCTTGCAACCCTGTTACAACACGATTAGAGTATATAAGCTAGAAAAACGACTGCAAATGTATTTCATGGTAAATTATTATTGCAGATTACTATTATTATTATTATTATTAAGGGTTTCAAAACCTATTTCATACAATGTGTATTTTCTTATTTGTGTAAAGTACCGTTTTCAGTATCAAATGCATGGCAATAGCTTCACATAATCGGAGGTTCTAGTGATCAGTTTATCAAGCAAAGTCATGTGAACGTGTGGATTTACGTTACGCTGATCACCGTAAACTCGGCCAAACATTTGTCAACACCTGTTTTCCCAATTTTTAAAAGAATAAATTGGGAATCTATTCACCTACCAACTTTCAAAACATCAAAAATGCACAGTGAGCGTTCAATATTTCATAAAAGACAAACATTCTCTGATGGTTTTTAAAACTGCACTACTTTTAGACATATCGTCAACAATGAAGGGGCAATGGGGAAATGACCATATAGGCTATTTCACGAGAGAGATATTCAAAAGCCGGACCGTACTGATTCTCTAGCAATATAATACAATTACACCGTCATTTGTACATCGGTATTCGGTGCAGAAAAGGGTCAGTGAGTGCAAAGCTAACTCGGTTATCGGGGAATCAAGAAGTAGGGACAAAGAAAATGGAGCCGGTGTTGGCCGTTTTTTCTGTTAGCTACAAAAGCTACCCAGGGCTCGCGCGGACAACGACTCTGCGCTAATGATATTTTTGAACTTGACACACGCTCGCTTAGCAACTCCATGAGCTAACAGCGGCTGGGGGAGGGAGCTTCGCGAGACCCAGGCAAGAAAGAAACCGACCGCGAGACTGCGCGAATGGTTGCCCGAGAGTGATATGTCCGCTTATGGAACCACACAAATATGGCTTTTCCTAGTACGAAGTGTTATGATCTTACCGACACAGTGGATGAGTTTGTGTCGCCACGAGTCGAGTTCCCGCCGGAATCCTTTTCTTTCGACCGTGCATTTGGAGCTCCGGCACTGGGTCGCCATTCTGTCCGTCCACCTTCCCCCCGGCTCTGAGTGTGTGACGTCACCGCACGTCATCCATATCACGGTTCCGATTGATTGACACGTGTCAAAACAGGCTAGGGGCGGGGCTTAGCGATGTAAACAACCTCCCCCACCCCTCCCCCCGGCCCATATGTGCATTTATTCAGTAATATTGCTAGATAAATACCCAACTGTGTGTATCCAGTGTTTAATTAGTACAAAAAAATGCTTGTCTGCACCTGTCATCTAAATAACTCTTGTAACATTACCTGTAACAACCCAGCAAGCAATAGCCATCATTTCACTGTCTAGGCTAACTATAGACCCGATAGTCCGGCTATGAGTAACCTCTAGCCAAAATAACCTTGAACTTGGTTAGGCTACATATACTTTTTGCCAAAAGAGCTTGGGAGATGTATGATAGTCCATTATGTAAGCAAAGTCAACTGTGATTAGAAGGTGTTCTGTTTCATTTCTTTGACATGTTCTATGCGTAACCTGTGCGTTTATTCTTGGGCTGTGGTTAGACGACTATTACATTTTCACTGAATGTAATTTTGCCCAAATTTTGCCTTGTTTTAGCTTAGGTGTCAGGGCTGTTATTTGGGCTGCTATTTGACGTCTTTTAAACGCAAAGTTGCTTGCTGGGAATCGTCAGTCACACAATTGTTTAGATCTTTACAATGGGTTCATAAACTATCAGCTCTTATGTAACAGGTTGTAGGCTACTCTTTAATCATCAACCAGAACCTGATTGTGATAATTCACTTGGAGTCCCATAATAGTCCCACAAAAGCAGCTTTACCAATCAGGAGAATCAACCAGATATCACATTGTGTCAACTAAATTACACTACATTATTTTCCTCACTTAATTGCGCTCTAGAATATAACCACAGTGAATTAGGAATTATAAATATACATACATGTTCTTTTGTCTTTACATTTCCGTAATTTAACATCAAACACAAGGTGGGCCCCTCCCCCCATGTGACACACACACACGCACACGTGTCTGGCTAATTCAGATGCACATGCACTGATTTTATATTCTCGTTCTCCATTTTGGATCAATATACAGGTCATATATTAAAGCATTGATCAACGTGTTCATTTTGATTTTACAAAGTGTCTATGTGTGTAAAATCCATGCTGACATCAGAGTGTAATCTGAGGTCATTTTGAACTCATTTTAATTTCTTGGATTTCTGTAAAACAGCCTTCAAATTGCATGTGTTCAATCCCACTTGATGCTCTCAGCTAGAATTTCAAATCTCAACAGGAATCATTGAATTCTGTCAGTTCTTTAAACTATGATAGACAAACAAATGGAAAAAAGGAAATCTCAGACTTACGAATAAAAAAATCTCTCTCCATTGTCTTTGTTTGCTCTTGGTAATATTAACCACTAACTCCTTGGTTCTCTAAGAGTTTCTCTGTCTGAGAACAACAAATAAAGTAATCAAATGCGTTTGAGGAGGAAGTGTAGTGTGTTTTCTTTTTCATCTTGATCATTTTTTTTTATTATTCTGTATTGGAAAGACATTAAAGTATATTCCAAGACCTAATAATTTTGAGCTTTGCCATTTGAGAATAACAACTTTGTTAGAATGACTAATTGTATGTATTCAGGCCTGTTTTAAATTACAGAAAGCCATTTTATTTAACAGTAAAACAAATAGTGCATACTTTAAAAAGAAACTGATTTATAGTACACACTTATTTTGTTAATGAGAACATTTAGACATGTGCCCCTGCATTGTGTAGATCCATTCCTATTTTTGAAGTCTTTCTGAGGAGGTCTGACAATAACTGTGCTTGCTTTAAAGAAGTCAGAAAAAAATCATCTTATTCATCTAAGTCTTGTTAAACACTGCTGACTCTCTGCAACAACATTCTCTAATTGTTCATATGAGTCCCTGAGGCAAAGAGCTCTTTAGGGTGGTGGCAATCATGCCCCTCATCCATAGCAACCATGGCTAAAGGTCTATGTGTGTGCATGTGAGGGGGAGGTAAGGACAGCTTCATTGTTCCACTGACAGGAGGCACATTCATTATCATAAAGGAATGTGTCTATGTAACCTTCACTTGTTGAATAGTCCAAAAATAAGATTGCAACAACCATACAGTCCAATATGCAATATACACACAGCCCAACCTGATCTCATGAGAAAACGTAACTATTTTACATAGTGACGATTTAATAAGAATTTGAACAGAAATGTAAGGTTTTTAGAAAAAACACAAGCATGAAGGTCCACCCCTAGCCCTACCCCTGAACCTAACCATCAGTGGAGCGTAAGCAGATTGTACAAAACGTATGAATGAGCTCAGAACTCAATCCTCCCTGTCTTTCAACTTGTTTCATTCTGCTCTATATACTGTCCCTTAAATAGAAAGGCAAAAAGCCCAGAAATTAAATAACAGAAAAAAAAATTTAATAACCAGTTAGGGCATAATGAGGATTTTGATGTTAATTTTGTTCAAGAGAAGTTTGCATCATGAGCAGAGAAGTTTAACTGGTGATGGTTCCTGATTCCTGTCATAAGCTGGCTTGATGGTTGAAGAAGCCAGCTGTACAGTGATGTTGAGGTTGACTGATGTGTTTGCTGGGATTACAAGATGCTCTCTCTCCTGAATGTGGTGTTTTTGCACCCAGTTCGCGATGCCTGCAAGGCAGAGATTATTGATTATTACCAGGCTGGAAAAAAGCCATGCACCTTCATGACTTTGCACAATGAGGTCTAGATATAAGAGTCTTGGAAAACTTTGAAGGCATCAGTCTCCATAAGAAGAGAGAAAAGGAGGACAGTTGACACGTGTCTGATAGTCTCACTCTCCGCTTTTTCAGTGAAAAAGTGGCAAGGTCATCAGCAGTGAGAGAGGTGGTGAGAGGAGGAGGAGGAGGAGAGAGAAGAATGTTGTGAATAGTGTTGCTGATCTTGTTGCAATAGAAAGTGACCTTGGCAGCAAAACAGGAGAGTAAAGATTGATACCTGCACATCTTTTGACTTCTTCTCAGTAGCCCTGAGTTGGGTGTGGTGGTCATGAAGATTATCAGACTAATTGTTCAAGTGAGGAGATGTGGGTAGTGGAGGTGTCACGTGTCAGTGTATGTTTGGACTTTTAGTTTGTGTTTTGATTTGTTCCTGTTTTCCTTTGTTCTTTTCCCGCCACTTCTTCGTTTCCATGGTTACTGTCATTATCAGTTCAGTTGTATCACCCGTTTAGTCATCATCGTCATCTGTATCACATGTGTTCTGTTAATCAGTGTAATCTGTGTTTGTATTTAAGTTCTGTCAGTCAGTCGTCTTCTGATCTCCCTTATATTTAGTGTGTGTTGCTACTTGTTCTGCTGTCCTGTGTTGAACTACATTAAACCTTTGTTTTTGAGAGCACAGAATCTTCAGTTCGCCTTCGTGGTGAACTCTGTTCGTCGGGCCAATTTCCACCAGGCCATCGACCTCCCAAACACAGATGTACTGAACTGGAGGGAAGCCATCAGCAGGTGATTGGTGAGCGTCGCGTCCCGATCCAGAGAACAACCACCATCACCAGCAGCCACCGAGATCACCCTTCCAGAGTCTCGTCCCGCCGAGACTGCCCTTCCAGGGTCTCGTCCCGCCGAGACCGCCCTTCCAGGGTCTCGTCCCACTGAGACCGCCCTTCCAGAGTCTCGTCCCACAGAGACCGTCCTTATAGAGCTTCTTCACGTCATGCCTGTCGAGCCCTCGGCAAAGATGGCCGCCGTCTCATCGTCTGAGCCCTCTGCAAAGATGGCCGCCGTCTCACCGCCTGAGTCCTCGGCAAAGATGGCCGCCGCCTCACCGCCTGAGTCCTCGGCCAGGATGCCCGCCGCCACGTCAGAGCCTGTTCCTGCCCCAAGAACTATTCCTGTTCCCAGACCTGAGTCTGTCTCCAAGCCTGTATCTGCTCCCGAGCTCGAGCTCGAGCCCGAGCCTGCTCCCGAGTCTGAGCCTGAGCCGGAGTCTGCGCCCGATCCGGAGTCTGCTCCCGAGCCTGAGCCGGTTCCTGAACTCCCACCCTGCCTCCCTCTCCCACTCCTCCGCTGCTTCCTGTCAGCCCCTCAGCTCACCCTTATTCCACTATCAGTGGTGTGGGGTTGCCGCGGGTCTGCCAGTCTCCAGCTCCATCATAGTCGGTGGATCCCCGGTCACCGCCTCCGGCCTCCGCGAGCAAGACTCCATCTCGGCCCTTCGATCCATTAACTCTACCTTGGCTCTCATCTCCACCGTGGCCCATCAGTTCACCAGTTACGCCAGGCTCCCTCGTCCCCCCCGGCCCTTGGTCGTTCGTCGGCCTGCCCTCGCCTCGGGACTACACTCCTCTGGCTTCGCCTCGTCCCTTCGTCCCTCTGGCTCCGTTGGGCTCCTCACTCCCTCCAGCTTCACCTTGGTCCTCTGTCGCTCCGGCTCCGTCGGCATCGCCATGTCCCTCGGAATCCTCCGCATCGCCTTGGCTCGTCGGCTCTCCGGCTCCATCCGGGTATCCTCTTCTGTCCTGGCCGCCTGCACAGCCTGCTCCGCCCTGGCCGCCTGCACCATCTGCTCCGCCCTGGTCCCTCCTGCCTTCTATCTGCCCTTCACCTATTCTTCATCCTCCTCCTGAGCCCCCTCCCTCCGCAGTTGGTCTATCTACGGCGCGAGGTCGCGCCCTCCAGGAGGGGGAGGTACTGTCACGTGTCAGTGTATGTTTGGACTTTTAGTTTGTTTTGATTTGTTCCGGTTTTCCTTTCTTTTCCCGCCACTCCTTCGTTTCCATGGTTACTGTCATTATCAGTTCAGTTGTATCACCTGTTTAGTCATCGTCATCTGTATCACCTTTGTTCTGTTAATCAGTGTAATCTATTTGTATTTAAGTTCCGTCTGTTCAGTCAGTCTTCTGGTTTCCATTATATTTAGTGTGTGTTGCTACCTGTTCTGCTGTCCTGTTTAACAACATTAAACCTTCATTTTTGAAAATATATCCTTGTCTCCCTTCCTGCAACCACCCATGACAGGAGAGAAGGGGCTGGGGAAGGTCATTCTCAGAGCTAGTAGTGCTTGTGATCTGAATAACCAACTCAAATTCGGTTAATCTTGTTGAGTCAAGATAATTTACCATACAAATGAAAAAATGAAACTAAATGGATACAAAATAAAATTGTTTTGCATTTTCTTAGTTTCTCTTGTATAATGACATTTTATTTGATTCATTGACAAAGGACATCCTTCATGCTGTTTTTTAGTATTTAGTAATTTAATTTATGTAAAGATGTTGGATGTTATTTTGTCATTTAATCGGAAACACAGGTTCATTGACTTGACCTTGAACAGGGAAGAGAAAGGGAGGTTGTATCCCTTTATAATTTATATTGTATTGTACATTTTATGGATGTGATGTGTATGAGCTTTTTCTTTGTGTGTCAGTGTGTGCATGCATATGCATATTTCCGGTTAATTCAGTAAGTGACTGACTCATAAAAAATAATAAATGTATACATTTTAATGTTTTTTGCACTATTTAAAATGTGGATCAACAACAAATCATTTACCCTGCCAAGAGAAGGGTACAGGTGGACAAAAAGAAATGGACATTTGCACTGTGCAAGGAAGGATGAGTGTTATAACATGCAGTAATTCAAAATCAAATACAGAGTAAACTGGAGTGAGGGGAGCAATGGAAGAGATACTATACCATTACCTTGCATGCATTCTTTTATGCATTCATTCTTTCTTTCAATCTTTACATCCACTAACTCTCTGTGACATTCATATAGAGCCCCACGGTTTGTCTGATATCTTCACTAAAAACAGATTGTCCCTCTGGACGGGTTATTTTGATCTCCAGTGCCTTATCTCCTTGGAAACCACATCTGCAGCAATTAAAATGTCTCTTTACAGTTGCCCTAGTGTGGTTTACAATAAACTGCCCCTATTATGCCATTTTAAAGGCTCCTAATTTAGTTTTGGAGGTCTCATATAACAGGTTTACATGCATCAAATGTCAAAAAAATTCATTTTCTCATAATATACATTACACATCACAACGGACTCGACGGGATGAATCAGGGGCTGTTTACACGATACCGTTTTCAACTAAAAACATAAAACTTTTTATGCGTTTTGGCCATTCAATTACACAACAGCAACGTTTTGGGAGCCTGAAAACGGTCTCCATGTAAACAACAAAAACGGGAATTTCTGAAAACAATGAAGTCATGCTCATGCATATTACGTGTTCAGTCTATAGGGTTTCTTAACCATCTAATGGCTTGGCAGCAGAATACAGTGTTTTTAGTCGGATTTTGACAATGGTTCGGATAATTTTGATGTTTTGACAATGGTGTCGCCTGTACGCGGAAAACTCAAGAGAAAAACGTTTCCGTTTTAAGCATAACGTTGACATGTAAACATACCTCAGTCTCTCTAAATCTTTCTTTTCCAAAGGGCCTACTCTGCTTTGATTGGCCAGACGGCCCAGTCTGTTGTGATTGGTCTACCGCGTACAGCATGTGGCTGAAGCTAAATGCCCATTACCATAACTGAATTTCAGCTCCGGAGGCTTCCTAAAGCTCAGCGAATAAACACACTGTAAGGACAGTAACGATGGTGTCAATTTGACCATATCAATCTGAGTGTGAGTCCGATGATGAAACATTGGAAGAACTAGTTATTCAACCCAGACCTCCGTTGCAAGGAAGACTTGAGCAGGACGTTTCACAGTGATACGCTACAGTTTGAGGTACATCGAGATATTGCAATTGTAATTCGAATTAGAAATATACACATCAGTTTGTTGATGAACACTCTTGTTAATGTTGTTGTGAGCAACATTAACAAGAGTGTTCATCAACAAACTGATGTGTATATTTCTAATTTACACTCACCTAAAGGATTATTAGGAACACCTGTTCAATTTCTCATTAATGCAATTATCTAATCAACCAATCACATGGCAGTTACTTCAATGCATTTAGGGGTGTGGTCCTGGTCAAGACAATCTCCTGAACTCCAAACTGAATGTCAGAATGGGAAAGAAAGGTGATTTAAGCAATTTTGAGCGGTCTGAGTATTTCACAATCTGCTCAGTTACTGGGATTTTCACGCACAACCATTTCTAGGGTTTACAAAGAATGGTGTGAAAAGGGAAAAACATCCAGTATGCGGCGGTCCTGTGGGCGAAAATGCCTTGTTGATGCTAGAGGTCAGAGGAGAATGGGCCGACTGATTCAAGCTGATAGAAGAGCAACTTTGACTGAAATAACCACTCGTTACAACCGAGGTATGCAGCAAAGCATTTGTGAAGCCACAACATGCACAACCTTGAGGCGGATGGGCTACAACAGCAGAAGAACCCACCGGGTACCACTCATCTCCACTACAAATAGGAAAAAGAGGCTACAATTTGCACAAGCTCACCAAAATTGGACAGTTGAAGACTGGAAAAATGTTGCCTGGTCTGATGAGTCTCGATTTCTGTTGAGACATTCAGATGGTCGAGTCAGAATTTGGCGTAAACAGAATGAGAACATGGATCCATCATGCCTTGTTACCACTGTGCAAGCTGGTGGTGGTGGTGTAATGGTGTGGGGGATGTTTTCTTGGCACACTTTAGGCCCCTTAGTGCCAATTGGGCATCGTTTAAATTCCACGGCCTACCTGAGCATTGTTTCTGACCATGTCCATCCCTTTATGACCACCATGTACCCATCCTCTGATGGCTACTTCCAGCAGGATAATGCACCATGTCACAAAGCTCGAATCATTTCAAATTGGTTTCTTGAACATGACAATGAGTTCACTGTACTAAAATGGCCCCCACAGTCACCAGATCTCAACCCAATAGAGCATCTTTGGGATGTGGTGGAACGTGAGCTTCGTGCCCTGGATGTGCATCCCACAAATCTCCATCAACTGCAAGATGCTATCCTATCAGTATGGGCCAACATTTCTAAAGAATGCTTTCAGCACCTTGTTGAATCAATGCCACGTAGAATTAAGGCAGTTCTGAAGGCGAAAGGGGGTCAAACACAGTATTAGTATGGTGTTCCTAATAATCCTTTAGGTGAGTGTATTGCGATGCACATTCGGGAACTGTATCAATAACGGCGCATACATTAACCGAGCACTAACATGAATGACTGATGCAACAAATCTTGCTCAATCCCTTCTCTTTACTCAAAGTAGTAAGAACGACAGACAATCTACATTGATAGACACAGTTTAAGGTAATAGTGGCCCACTGCTGCTTAGCAGAAGTATTTCAGTAAGACAGTATTAACGCAAGTTAGCCGGTTAGCCGGTGTCATGAACGCGAGAGAGAAGGCAATTGCAGGTAAAAGTATGTTTATTTAAAGATAAACAGAGAGGTCAGATCCACACAAATATGACACAATGGGACGGGAGAGTGACGCAGGGACTTCGACAGGCAACCGGGCTGGTGATGGGTGGTGGATGAAGCTAGAGTCCAAATCCAGAAGATGAAGATGATTGGAGGTGAAGACACGACAAACAATCCAACAGGAACGAAGATCACAAGAGACAGCCAAAACGGGACAGGAACAGAAAACAGTAACATCCCCAACACTCTGACAACAGATCACACCAGTAACAGAGAATATATAGGTAATTTAATGATCATCAGCTGGCACTGATGATCAGCAGTGATTGGAGGACACACCCACACTAATAATACACACAACACAACAATCACACGAGACAAGGAAAAGGCAGTGAATTCATGAACCGTGACAGCCGGAAACGTACACAATATAAAACACAAAACTACATATTTTGAACACCTGGTAGAAAATATACACATCAATAATTATTCATACTTACAGGTTGTGATTCTCAGGAGCAAGCTGGTCCAAATAAACTGGGTACTGACCCATCTTTCAAGAGCAAGCATTTTACGAATCCCGCTTTGAACTCCGAGATTTGAGAAGCAGCCGTCAGTAAAATTATGTTTGTGGGTTCGCGGGCAGACAACGTACAACATAGGCGGGCATTATGAAAAACTATTATGGACTTTACAAGTTTGCAGTATGTTTACATTCACAAACAGCTATATTACATACTGTATGAAAGGGAATATTTGAAAAACCATAACAGGGGCACTTTAAGATTACTGGGGAATGCAAAAAGTGGGCTAGATATTCCAACCAGTCATTTTCTTGATGCATTTAAGAAGAAAGATGGGATGATACAAGAGAAAAGAGAGAATAAAGGGACAAGGGGGATTTGGACATGAGATTAAAAAAAAAATCTTAGATTAACTCAAGGAATTTGTGAAATGACTCTCTCTTGTTCTGTTATGATTTAACTTTAATACAATTAATTGAACTCAAATTAGCTGATGATCTGTATTCCTACTGTTGAGTTTTAATACTAGTACCTGAACCATAACTGTAATGACAATCTGAAGTAGTTATATGACAAATTATACAGACAGACCCTTTTGTCTGTAATCATGCAATATTCATGTGACTTGACACAGGTTGTCCTGATTAGAATATAAGCAGAGTATAAAGTTGTGAGCGTGCATTAATGAATGTACAGTATGATTATGTGTGGGTGTTTGAGTAAAAGTTTCCAACCAAGGAGAATCTTTTTTTTAACACGCTACAACAAATAATTTAATGAAAATATGTTGCCAAACGCCTTATACAGTACTTATCCTTTGAGAAACACAGATTTATTTACACAAATTTTGTGAGTAATGCAAAGCTCAAGATCTTCTCATATCTAATTTCTGAAACAGATGTTAAGCCATTGCAATACCATATTTGAGTGTGTGTATATGTATAATATGGGCGTTTGCTTTACTCGAATGTGAGTTAGGCCCGGCTCCAGCTTCGAGATAGGGTGGGCCAAGTGAAATTCCTGGTGGGTCCAGAGTTTTAACATTATTTTATTTTTTCCTGTTACAAAACTTTATTTTATAACAAAAGAGGCAGGTCTTGAAAGGGACTCTCTATATTTACAGGGCTCAATGCTAAGGACATTTGCTACAGGTTTATTCTGGTTCAGATTTTGACTTGCCCTGCAAAAATTGTCACTAGCCAGAAAAAGTCTTATTAGTATTTTAATAAATACAAAGTCAAGTAAACAGTCAATAATAAAATAAGAACAAATGAGCAATAGCACAAATAAATACAATCAGGGCAGGGCTGATGGGGCTGGGGGCCCCTGGGCTTGAGTTTATGCTTGAGCCAAATACGCTAGACTATGTCCTCAACTAGAACATCATTATGGAGTAGCACAAAAAACAATTAAAATATGCTTTGATGGTTACTAGAACAATTATGCAACAAGCCTTAAACTTAGTCAAAGTTTAGAGGTAATGTTAAATAGTCATTATAATACAATCAAATCATTTGAAAAAAAGACTTACATCAGGCTTTCTAGTTTCTAAATAACAAGCAGGTATTTGATGCCAAGTGGCCGAAAAGCATGATCTCGCTCAAAATCTGGAGCTGAAATATGTGGCCAGGGACCATGGTTGCAAGTAGTTCTGATTGCAAACAAACCTTGTGATGTCACACTGTGGTATTGCAAGATGGGGGCGCCCTTGCTCCAAAAGCTATAACAAAACTTTTTTTTTTCATTAAAATTGTTACATTTGTCTACCCTGGAAATCCAGAGTTCTCGCGAGAGCACAAGTTGAATTTGCTCAGCGAGTTTACTCTGGCGTCGAGTAATGATGCTAATTAAATATGCCCTTGTATCCGAGCTGCACCAATCACATCGGGTTATCTGATATAGGCGGGCCAGAGGTGAGTTAAACAGATGACGACAGCGCTGTGACGTCGAAGTCATTAGTAAACATTGCAAGAAGGCTATGGATGAACACCAGTTGTTTGAAACGGCTTTGGCCGCTACAATGAACGAGTTAGACTTGGCTTTTTATCTAAAAGAGGAACAGAAGACGGCGCTCGAATCGTTCTTTTGCAAGAAGGGCGTTTTTGCTGTTTTGCCGACCGGATACGGCAAGAGTCTAATCTACCAGTTAGCTCCGCTGGTAGCTAAGCGTATGGGGCTTGTTGTGATTGGTCGTAGTGTTATCCAATTGCGTGCAGTGAGATTTTCAAATGCATGCTTGGTGCCGCCCCTCGAGCTGGCCGATTTTCATTAGTTGATGTCAGACCATTAATCTTTCAGAACATTTGTCATCATTATGTTCTGTTTAGTTCATGGACTTTTAGTTTGCATTTCTTCAGTTCCTATTTTCCTTCTGTTAACTGTTACTATGGTCACCGTCATTATAAGTTAATCTAGATCAGCTGTGTACCCCTCATTACCTCGTTTGTGCTTGTCTTATAAGTTGTACCTGCTCTTTCACACCTTGTCCGGTGGGGAGAATGAACAAAGCAGAGAAAGTTTTGTACATTTTTTAACAAGAACAGGTCTGATGAGAAGAATATGATGTAAATGGACACGACAGGAAAATAAATCCGGAACATGGAAGTAGTGCAATGCTAATGGATGCAAGCTGCCGTTAAACCTTGAAGAAGAAGAAGAAGAAGAAGAAGAAGAAGAAGAAGAAGAAGAAGACGACGAAGACACCTTGTCCGATCACTGTTATGTTTAGTTGTGTTTGCCATTGAGGTATTGAGATTAAAGTTTGAGTTTTCTGAACTGGATCTGTCTGTCTTTGTCTTACTGCCTGAAACACAACGTGACAGATGATCGGACCGCCCAAAATGGACGAATGGGCAAAATTTATCATCCAGGCTCAGGAGAGCCATGATTTATTTTCTTTTGTCCAGAATTTTCTGTTTGGCTGTCACCAGCTCCCAGGACGACGAAACCCTGAAGCCCCTGTTCTGGATCGGGGCAACCTTCCACCGACCTCCCAGATACCACAGATCTGAACGGGAAGGAGACGTCATCAGGTGTCTGGAGAGAGTGCAGAGCCCGTTTCACCACCATCGATCGCGGAGAAGTCACGTGAGCCCCCCGCAGAATGAGTGGCACCACCCGCCGCAACGAGCAAGCCAGAGCCTGAGGATTAGAGGGCTTGCCATCACCCCAGAAGAAGTGCCTCAGCTTGGATCTGACCAGGGGTGTGAGTCCGAGACACCAGCGGCCGAGGGAACTGAGATGGAGGACTGGCTGATAGACTTTGATGGGCTATTGTCAACTCCCACCCTATCCCACCCGATATCTAATTCATCTGTATTACTCAAAGAGAACGCTGAGAACTGGGAATTGTTTTTTGCTCTATTCTGTGTGAACTGTGTCATGATTACCTTTGTCATCTCAAGTCTCGTTTCATCGCCACCACCACAGTGCTCAGCCAGTCCGCCAGTCCGCCAGTCCTCCAGTCCCATCGCTGCCGGATGCTTGCAGCCCTGTGCCGTCTCTGGGGATATGCCTTGCATTGCGCTCCGTCCCTCCTTCCCATCGGCATCGCCTCTGTCCTCGCTCACACTGTCGTCGCCCCAGCCCTCGGGTACTCTGGCTCCACCTATGACGCTTGTCGCAGCGACATCGCCTGGGTCTCCTGCACCAGCGATGACACTCAGCTACCTCGACCCTCGGTCTGCGCCAGTGGATCCGCCGGCTCTGTCTCCATTTGTCATCCCCCAGATGCCGTCAGCCACCTTAACACCATCTTGGCTCCTCCCTCCTTCAACTCCGCAATGGGCTGTTGGCACTGGGGAGCTCTGGGTCTGTGCCATCGGCCAAGTGCCATCAGCCAACCACCATCGTCGCCGCCAGGGGATCGTCGTCCTATACCATCCCCATCCTTCTGTGTCGTCCTGCCAGTACCATCCTTTAGTGTCGTCTGCCTCTCACCATTCCTTTGCCACATCCTACTACCATCCCTTCATTTCTGCCTCCCCGCATCGGTTCGCCATCTCATAACCCCTCCAGAACCTCCACCATCGGCACGAGGACGCGCCTTGCCGGAGGGGGGTGAACTTCAGAAAATCAGAACTTATCAAGAACAACTTATTCTTGAGATAAGGGACAAAACATGTTTTAGAAGTTTTTTTTTAATTATTATAAACTGATTTGTAGACAATGGTCTCAGCTAATGAACCATGTAAGGGAACAGGCTTTTCAGAATTATTTTTTTTCTAAAAATGTACATTTATTCACTTCATAACTTAATTTGTGTCTACTCCGTCAGACGCATTAAAGCATGATATTTGATTTATCCAACAATGTAAAGTCTTTAATTAGCCTATGTAATAATGGTGTTCAGTAAAGGAGCTAAGTGGAAAAAATATATTCTCTATTTTTTTTTTCCTGTTTTAGGGTTATTATGAACAATCCAGTTCCTAAATTCCTTAATTCTCAACCCTCCTTTTTAATATTAAACATATATAACCAATGTTCTTAGGTAAATCAGACATAACATCACGTAGTTCAGTTGCTGTTTGAATATTTTAACACAATAAAATAATAATAATAATAATATATATCAATCTTTTTAAAATTAACAGAAACCTTCATCTGACAGTGTTAAATACTGAGGGAGTTGACATAAACTGATGGAGTTGACAAAGGTCCAACTGAAGTTACAGCAAGATTGACATAGCAAATTAAGACATAGCAAATTAAGACAACACATATTTAGACTAATATTTCATTTAATACAACAATCCTTCCAGTGGTTAGTTTTTCTCCTTTTAGCAGTACAGTATAGGCCTACGTCTCATTCTGGGTCTCCAGTAGCTTACAGAATACAAGAAGCGTGTGTTAAGTTGAGTGTAAAGGTAAGCATTATTATGTGGCGCCCTGTAGCAGCAACAGAAATATTCCCAATGTGTATTCAAAGGATCTGTAGCCTGTCTTTAAACCGCATCAGTAACATACGTTTTATTTGTGCCGACCTGCATGACTTAAGCGGAGGGAAACTGGCATGTTCTCTCTATATGAAGTCCATTACATCAGGGTTTGCTATTGATGTGAGTGACAGGTTGAAAAAAAAAGATGTGTACAAATTAATTATTTATAATAAGAAATATTACATAAAAAAATAAGAATCATCAATTTTGATTTCATGGTGACAGTAGACGTAAAGATCCATGTATAGGCATGTAAATCAGGCCAAATATATACATGTAAATAAAATCATGAAACAACATTAGAATAATTCCCAATATGCAAAAAAATAAATAAATAAATAAATAAATAAATAAAAATAAGGCATGTGACTATATCAAATTGTTGTGTTGCGATGATTGCTAAAGCTTTTAAGCTTTTAAAAAAGTGTTGTCATACTATAACAGGTTTAATAACTTTTTTCTTATAACAAAAATAACTGAACATATAAATACAATAAAGCAATACAAATGTTTCAACAGATTAAAGTGCAAAAGAATTACAAAGAACAATAGGTAACACTTTACAATAAGGTCCCATTAGTTAACCTTAGTTAATGTATTTAACTAACATTAACAATGAGCAATAGCTACATTTGCTACTGAAAGTATTATTCCTTGTGGACATTAGTTAAAAATACAACTGATCATTGATAGCTCAGGTCCATTAAACAAGTTACAACTTTTGATTTTAATTATTTGTTATTAAATGTTGAAATTAACTAAGAGTAATGAATGCTTTATAAGTATTTTTCATCGTCAGTTTATGTTCAGTAATTAAATAACTAAGTTAATGTTAACTAATTGAGCCTTCTTGCAAAGTGCTAACGTACGTACCGAACTATTATAATAGTATACTAATAAATAATCATAACATTTTCAATCAACATCTAGGGCATGTTGTAGTCCGGATTAAAATATATATAAAAAATAAGTTTGAAAATAAATAGCCTATTAAGTCTAATAATCTAATCGTGCTGCGATTACAAAAAAATGAATGGCTGTTTGAAACATATTAAACACTGTTCAGAGCGTTTATATACTGTCTATGGTTCCTGGCCAGGTGCTTTGTTTGGGGGTTACCTGGGTAACCGCAACATTTCTGCTGTTCCATCAGCGCCATCTGCTGTCAGAGAGTGAATGTGCATTTTCATTCAGTGCGTCTCCATCACTTGTTCCGCCATGCGCTGCTCATGCCTGTTGGGCTTGTTTACATCAGAGTGCGCGCATACCTCTTTGACGCAGTATACAGCAGTTGTGTATTTTAAACGGTTGATGGGTAAAGTATTAAAATGCACTCTAAAAATATGATAAATTCGTAATAAATAATTACACACGGTATAACAATATTGTGCATGGCATTATCGTGATATATCGTATTAGTGTATATAAAACCGTAAAACAGCTGTTTAGTTTAGCTAACGTTACTTGCATCTTATCTCGCTCTGTATGACCGTTAACTGAAAGCGTCGCGCTGGAATTCGTGCTCGGCTTGGCTCGGGCTTGGCCTTTGTGAACCGTAAGAAATGTATTTCAATTAATCATAAAATGGCCCTGATATGTCACTAGACATTAAGAAATCATGTTCATTTCAAATACTTATATCACTGACAACAGTAGTCCGGCCAGGATATTGTCATTTAAAAGTGAAGTTGCAGCCCTCAACTGATGTTGATGTTGTCATGTGTTTTGGCCTGATGCCCCACCCTCCACCTATCTACTAATCACGAAGTCAGTAGTGTTTCGCATCCGGGTTGCCAGCTCTGCTCTAGTTACCACAGCTGCAGCTACAAACGTGTCGGATAAAAAATGAAACGAAACCTAAAAGACCTCGTAATGAATCCGAAATACGCAAAACATCTCTCATGAAGCATAAACATAATTAACAGAAAAAAAACTTACAGTGTAGGACTCGTCACTTGCCATTGGAAGCTCCTTGTAGCAGCCTACGTTCCTGCTGGATCCTGCAGCCTAACTGGCAACCTCGAGTCAGGGGGAGGGGATACACCGCTCTACAGTAATTTGAAAGTGATTGCAGTACCAGTTTTGGCCACAATCTTACATACGGTTCCTTTAAAGAGACAATATGTAGCTTTTTAGGTATTTTATTATCTAAAATCAATTTTTTTATTCATAAATATGCCCTCAATGGTGTACAAATACCTATGCCAATGATCAGACTAATCCTCGTAAACGAAGAATTTATTATCTTTATATACATGGGACGGGTAGGTCCACGGAGGCTTCCATGTAGTTCCGCCATCTTGAAAAACTATAATAGCAGAGAGGGACAAAAAGTACTAGGCCAACGCGTTTCCACAACGCGTTTCGTTCAGAGCCAGCGTCACGTGACTGAAGTCAACAGAAGCGGAGGAACAGAGCAGGGAGAAGCGCTTTCACTGCCGCGGCAAGTTTAAAAGGCTGCACTGCACGGTTATTTATACACCGTTCATTCATACATACATGATATGAGTCACAGGATAAGGAGTCCTCGTCGTCGGAAAAGTCCAAAATAGACCGTAAAAGGAAACGTGACCGGAGATTACAAAAAAAAAGGGTTAATGTCGGGATAGCTAATGCAGGAGAAAGCTTTCCAAAGAGACGCTGAAGTTGCCTGCTTTCTTCTCGACAGGTAAGTCAATGTTACGGTCTTAATTACAAGCTTATTTTTCATTGATTTGTTGTGAACTTTATTATATAGACAGTAGAACATTTATAGTTATATCTATTTATCTATTCTATTCATAGTAAGTTAAACAGGCTCTTTGATGAATAGCAGCTATTGAGTAAAGTAACGTTAGAGAAGGCACGGATGATGATTATAACAATGCACGTACTTCAAAAATATAACGAATAAAGGCGGCATTACTACTAACTACCATAGTTAATGTTTTTCACAGTCAGTAATTTATACTGTAACATTCTTTTTTTCGTTGATTCAAGTTTCAGTTTGTTTTAAATAACAAACCTGTTCACCCGAAGGAAAACACGAAGTGCTATTATAAGACATCCTGTCATAGCTTTTTGGTACATAACGGCAACCGTAGATGCAACGCGCATTTGGAAAAGTGAGGCGCTGGAGAGCATTATTCGTTTGAATGCAAAATACAGTTTCAGCACTAGATGGGAGAAATTCCCACTTAGTGTCCCTTTAAAGCCCGCCTACCGTGATTTGATTGGTCATCTCAAACATTTTGACATTGCTGACGAGCGGTGCTTGAGCAAGGGGCTAATCTTTCAGCCAAAACTGTAGCTTCCCCGGGGGCTGCCATTGATTAGCAGACCATCACCTGCTTTTAGCATTCCATTGACTCCCATTCATTTTGGCGTCACTTTGACAGCGAATAACTTTACATCTGAGGCGTTTAAAGACCATTATTTATTTCTAAAGAAACACTAAAATGTATAAAAGGCTCCATTACCTTGTATCTTATGTTATGGCCCCGTAGAAGCAGTTTTTGTAAAAATAGGCTAACGATTGCGTCATAACCACGTGACTCTCTGTCGCACAGTAGAGAAATTACCATATGGACAGGAGGAGAAGCAATCGGGGGGATGTGGAGGAAAAATGACAAAATAATTCATCAGAATACTTAGCAAAAGTTGCTCCTGCTCCTAGCTCATGCACACCTCCTACTCACACTCTCCGTCTCTGCAAGTTTCGGAAGGGAATGATTCAGATTTCTCTTGGCACAGGTACTAGAAGTCAGACAGGTTGCTCACGTCACATCTACGTCGTCAAGCTCAGTTTGAGTCTGTGCAGTACGCTCAGCCATCAGGAAGTGAGTGCTTCTAATTGACTTCACTTTTCTCCGTTGAATCCAATGGGGTTGCTGTGTCCATTTCTTCAAGGTAACGCTAATTTTACATACAGCACAGTGAAAACGATATGAATATGACACAGTTGGCAACTGGTTATATATCAGCATATTTTAAAATGAAGGATTTAAAGTTTTTCGATCGCGTCTCCTGTGAAGCTGATCTTCTGTTCGCATTCACTCACTTCGCACAGACCGACCATCACTTGCAGACAGTAATGCACACTTCACAAGATATCACAGCTGGATTCGATTAAATCTGCAAGGTTTGTGAAATTAAATGTTTATTAGATATTCAGAGATTTGTTTAAATGACGTAGATGCGCATTTGCTGAATGTTGACGGCAAATGAGAAAGTATTTTAGCCTGATTGTTTGCCTTTTCTGTTACAAATAATATAAAAGCAAACGCTTTACTTTACTTACTTGGCATAAGTTACCATTTACTTACTTTGTTTACCAGTTCTGTCTAACAAAGTATTAGATATGACTGACAGAGATCGTACATTAATGAAGACGGAGAATGTGAGTGAGCGCTGTTTGATCTGACATCATCTGAGGAGCTGCCGTTCTCTTCAGGCGCTGGTGTTCTCTCAGCGCCGCCCGTCAAAATAAAAGTCCGGAGCGCCGTCAAAATAAAAGTCCCATTTTCAACACATCGGCCAATCAGAAAAACTTATCGGCCGATGCCGATACTTCAAAAATGCCAAATATCGGCCGATATATCGGCCTTGGCGATATATCGGTCGACCACTAACTGTCTATGTGTTTGAGTGCTATAGACCTTATGTAGCCCCGCCCCTTTTCAGCGCTGTGCTCATTGTCTTTTGACTTCCAGTCTTTATTTTCACAGCGATCTTGCGTATTTATGAATGAACGGCTCGTTTTAAAATCTTCCTGGTCTACTGACATTAAGACACCTGCTTTAAACATTACAATCCTCATGATAACTTTTGTTAACTTTACATTAAGTAAATCCACTTCAAAAGCTAATTACTCCTGGACAGCAATGCCATAGAAATATACAGAGCGACCGCAAAAACTACTCGGTTACTATCATAACCTCAGTTCCCTGAGAGTAGGGAACGAGTATTGCGTAGCTATACGCAGTGGGGAAACTCCTTTTCCTCGATTTACTGAAGCCTATAATGTAAAATGCATTTTGCAGCTGCACAGCTAGCACAGTGAGTGTCTGGCTCACTCATTGGCTGTGCTGTGGCAACTGCACATCCAATGGCGCGGGCGCCTCTGACGTGTGCACCAATGAGCATCACGCCATTACACGCCGCAGAGGGGGCGCGGTCTTAGCCCATATTAGTCCCCGAAAAACGTAATTTTAGCAGGTTTAAACGACTGAAGCCACAACTTGCCAGGTTATAGTGCGGCCGGCTACACAATACTAGTTCCCTACTCTCAGGGAACTGAGGTTACGATAGTAACCGAGTAGTTCCCTTTCGAACGGTCACTTCGTATTGCTTAGCTATACGCAGTGGGGACGCCATGCAAAACGTGGCGTATAAGTAACTGGTCGCCTTCTGCAGCTCAGGACCCCTGAGCTCACAGAAACAAGCCAGAACACAAGTATATACAGTCGTGCTCAGAATTATTCATACCCCTGGTAAATATGATCAAAAATGGCTGTAAAAACCACTTTCCTTCTGGAAACTACTCCCATGGTCACACCCTCATGGTACCAGTCCTGAGCCCGCCAGGGAATCAGAGTCCGTAAACAACCGTGATTCACCATGATGCGCAGGCTGCCTGACTGCCATGCATGGGTTGGCACGCGGCGTTTGAGCCAGTGCTGCAGCGGGCGCATACGCAGTAATCCCATACGGAGTACTGACGATGCTGCTGCCATGAGACCGAGAAGTTTCGGAATTTTTTTTAGAGGTGCGCACTCGCCCGCCTTGAATGAGGCTGCTAGCGTCCGCACAGAGAGCACGCGCTCTTGTGTAAGCCGCGCTGTCATCATTATAGAGTCGATAACTGTGCCCAGAAAGACCACACTTTGGCTGGGGGTCAGTTTGTTCTTGGTTACATTGATTTTGAGACCCAGACATTTCAAATGGCCGAGAATCAAATCCCTGTGTGACAGTAGCTCGGTTTCGTCGCTGCATCCATGCACTTCGTGAATGTATGGGGTGCTAGGGATAGACCGAACGGCAGAACGGTGTATTGATAAGCCTGACCCTCGAAGGCGAATCTCAAGAATGGCATGCGAAAAACGGCAAGCGCATGAGAGAACATTTTCAGAGAAAACGCGCTTCTGTGTGACGTGCAAAACAGAGGGCGGGGTAGCTCTCTTGTGTCATAAAGAGAGCTAGCCGCGCGAACATCTACCTGCGCACTTCCTCCGTCGAGGCTCGACAAGGGAAGAAACGGGGGGAGGGCGAGAGGCGGTTTGCCGTCCCAAAGGAGAGCTAGCCGCGAGCGCATGATGTAATAAGCCTGTAGGCCTTGTGCAGATGCATCCGCACATGGCACAAGAGGAGCGAGGCATTTGGAACAACGCTCGTGCTCTTTATAAATCACAATAATAATTGAAAGGATATGCGTCGATGCCGGATGACCACAGGAGAACGGCAACAGAAGAAAAAAACGACTTCTGTGTTGAAGGCGTAGTCTGCTGTATGCTGCTCGCTCAGGCTGATAAGGATTCAGAGACGTGAAGTTGTCGCTGAAGGAGTAAAATCTGCTAAAATGGCTTTTTTCAGGGACTAATATGGGCTAAGGCCAAGCCCTCTTGGCGGGCTCTGACGTGTAATGGCGTGATGCTAGCTCATTGGCGCACATGTCAGAGGCGCCCGCGCCATTGGATGTGCAGTTTCCGCAGCACAGTCAATGAGTCAGACTCTCACTGTGCTAGCTGTGCAGCTGCAAAATGCGTTTTACATTATAGGCTTCAGTAAATCGAGGAAAAGGAGTTTCCCCACTGCGTATAGCTACACAATACGAAGTGACCGTTCGAAAGGGAATGGAAGTTCAAAGACAATATTCTAAAGATGGCTGCGCCCTCGTTTCTCTGGCACATAAGGTCTATAGCAGCTCAGATGAGGAGGTCGGTTATCGTCGTGATGTGCGAATCATTGCAGCACCAAATTAGAGTTAAATGTTAGGCAATTATTTTACAACTTTCATTATATAGCCTACACTTTAGAAAAATTACTGAGGTCCGGACCTCGGGGACCTCAATGATGGGTACGGCCCTGTGTGACTGCAGAGACTTAAAGGAACACTCCACCGTTTTTTCATATTAAACTATGTTATTCCCTTAACTAAGACGAGTTGATAATCTCTCTCGTCTCAGTGTGTGCACTCAATCGCTCTGGCGCACGGCGACACTTTGATAGCACTTAGCTTAGCCCAGTTCATTCATTAGGGACCAAACAGAGATGAAGTTAGAAGCGACCAAACACCTCCACGTTTTCCCTATTTAAATACAGTTACACGAGTAGTTACACGACCAAGTATGGTGACACAAAATAAAACGTGGCGCTTTTCTAAGCAGGTAAAGTGCGCCGAGTCAAAGTGCTCCCAAGTGCTATTCCGCAATACATTATAGTTATCCTTTTGACCCGCTTAGAAAAGCGCCACATTTTATTTTGTGTGAAGTGGAACATCATCAGTGACTGGTATCTCATGCTGTATAATTGCAGTGCACCCTAAATCGTTATCACTGAAAGCAAACACACCAGCATAATCATTCAGTAACGCTTTAACCTGAGCTATCTGTTGGCTTCCCAAAAAGGGACATTCAAAATGAAAATCATATGGAAAAGTAGATGCAACCTCATGACTAAAAACTACAGCCTCTTCTGGACATAATGAAATCTGAACCTCCCCATGGCATACATTTCCAAAAGAAACGGACTTTGAACCTCCTGCTACTTACCTCAGCTACATGCAGGCGTGCCAGCCGTGTATGAGGGGCCAAGCTGATATCTAAAGCACCAGCATTTACAATAGGAACAGCTAGCTGGCCACCCTGAACCCTTACCAAACCTGGAGACACAATAAGGGCCCCAGGTAAAACCCCTTCACCCACCTCTAACCCCTCTACCAATACAATATAATCATAATCGGTGTTCTGAAACCCTGTAGCAGGGACCAAACACATTGAACTTGCTGGTACCAATACTGGTAAGGGGGCCATCACTTTTGCAAAACTCTGATACACTTGAGCACATCGTCCTGGTGGCATTAGATTAAAAGACCCAGACAAAATTTCATTGCAATCTTTTATTATGTTCATGCCCACCAACCCTGGAACAGTTTTCCTCTTCAATTTTGTTACAGGATCTGTTGGATCCTTCACCACCGGAACACCACGCTGTGGGAAGACCTTATCCATAATTTTAACATTGAGTTCTAAATAACCCAAGTATGGTATAGAAAGGCCATTCGCAGCCTTTAAAGTCAGCCACACACATTCTTTTGGGACATCCTCCCCTTTACACTCAAAATGTTCCCTAAAAAAACTCTCTGTTATAATAGTGACCATAGCACCTGTATCTATCATATATGGAAAACATACTCCTCCCATATACACCTCCATCACAGGAGTTGGCCCTGTAAGTGCATTACTGTATATACTTTTTCCCATGAAATGATAGAGTCGTCTGAGCCCAACTGTTCCCCTCCCGTAGTCTCATATTAGCAGGAACAGCTGTCCCCCAGCCGACTCGGATGATGTTGTCTGACGGCCATTGTCACTAACCGTATTCATATCTGAACAAAATCTTGCAATATGTCCTACTCCCTGATATCTAAAACAAATAGGTCTTCCTGTTGAATCATACCTGGGCTCCTGTCTTGGCCTACGACCCCATCTGCCCTCGGAAACTTGCATTCTTGCTACCTGCTGTGCAAGGCCCTCTAACTTGTCCTCCTGTTTCCTCATAGCCTCTTTAAGTTCAAGAAGAAGAGAATAAGTGTTAACAGGGGTATTTGTCATAGTAATACCAGAACATTCAACTGCTGCACCTTCTGTTACTAAACTGTTACTAAAATCTTCTTCCCAAAACAGCATTGCTTCTCTCCGCAAAGCTGAGAATTTTATATTTGGATCTTGTCTAATTAATCGTTTTAATTCTCTACGAAGTGAAGGATCTCTTACATTCTCGGCAAACTGACTTCTTATTGTCTCTTCCCCACACAACTCCACTCCTCCATTACAATGATTTATGCCCCCTGCCAGGGATAACAGTGAATGAGAAAATTCCCGCAACCCCTCAACTGTCTTCTGTTTTCGGTAAAAACCCCCGCTTTTGAGCAGCCGTCAGAGAATAAGGATGGCCATACGCCTACTTTAAAACTTCTAGAATCAATGCAGGGCTCCTGCATACCTCAGATGTATTATATCTTATCTCTTGTTTAGCTCCCCCCCTCCAAATGATCATAGAGAAACGCTGCTTGTTCTCTTTCTCTGTATTGCCAATAATTCATAGAGTTCTGCACTTCATCAGACCAATCGTAATATGAGATAGTACCTGGGTCACCCTAAAACATTAACATCTTTTTATCTTTAGGCACATAAATCACTTCAACAGACGTTGTAACTCTACTTGTGGAGGTCGAAGAGGCAGCCGAATCAGTCAGGCCCACATCTGAAGGGGAATGTGACGTTTCCAAAGGATCTGGTGTTATTGTTCGTTGCAACTGAGCAGTTAGTACTTCATTCTGTTGTTTAAGTTCATCCATTGCAGCTTTTTCCCTGACCAACCTTTCCTGCAACGCAGCAAGTTCTTGCTCCATCATTTAGATGTCAGTCATACAGCAGCAACAACACCTTTATGTCCCGAGTAGTTCTGCTGAAGTTCCTTGTTTTTTACTCCACAGTCCTCAACTCTTCAGCCAATGTCACTGTTTTGAATCCTAACCGCACCTTGTATCTGTCAGAGGAAACAGAGGATCCAAGTGCAAAGGCAAGTTCTTGCAATAGTCTTTAATGAAGAATAAGCTTAGACAGTCTGTCGAGCAATGACACAGAACTGGAATAAACTCAAAGATACTTTACAGAAGATCAGCAAAAACGGAAGACTCCTGTCTTGATAATAGTTTGCAGAGCTGGTAATTCTCATGGTAGTAACGGTCCTTGTAATGGCCAAAAAGCCGCAGAGAGATGACTGTAGATGGCCACCAGCAGCAGGATGACAGGGCAGAGAAAGCAGACAAGACGAGCACAACTCTTCTAGACTAGACAAGACAAAAAGGTAAATCTTCAAGGAGATAACATCTCACACAGGCATGACTCACGTACACACAAAATAATTCCGAGCAAGGGGAACAGACGCTAGAAGTAGAGAGAAGATAATGAGACTAAAGTGAGAACAGGTGTAACAAAGAAGCAGCGAGAGAGAAATAATGATAAGAGAAATAAAGATAAAGAGATAGACAGAGAGAGAGAACAAACCCATCTCATGACAGTACCCCTCCCTCAATGCGCGTCTCCAGGCGCTCCCGAGGAAGGAGACTGACGAGAACAGTAGAAATCGTCGATGAGCGAGCGGTCCAGGACGTCCCGGGCCGGGATCCACCGCCTCTCCTCAGGACCGTACCCCTCCCAATCTACCAAAAACTGGTGGCCCCGCCCCCGAGGACGAAAGTCAAGCAGCCTCCATACCCTGTAAATGGAAGACCCCTCGTCAAGAGCAGGAGGTGGAAGGGTGGGAGTATGAATAACAGGTTTGATACAGGACACATGAAATACGGGATGAACACGACGCAACTGGCGAGACAATCAGAGCTTAACAGCTACCGGGCTGCTAACTTTAACAATAGAAAAAGGCCCGATGAAATGGGGCATCAGCTTGCGGGAACTAACTTGAAGTGGTAAGTTCTGAGTGGAAAGCCACACCCTCTGACCGCAAACGTATCTGGGAGCCTTAACTCGGCGTCGATTAGCGGCCCGTCGTGTACGCGCTCTGGTACGACATAGAGCAGATCTCACCCTCCTCCAGGTGCATCTACACCTCTGAATAAACGCCTGCACTGAAGGCACGGAGGACTCGGTCTCCTGGGAAGTGAATAACGGAGGCTGGTAACCAAGGCAAGCATGAAATGGGGATAATCCCGTGGCGGACGATGGTAGCGAATTGTGAGTGTACTCAGCCCAGGAAAGTTGGTCGCACCAGAAAGCAGGACTCTGAGAAGTCAGACTACGCAACATGCGACCAAGTATCTGGTTGGTACGCTCAGTTTGCCCGTTGGTCTGGGGATGGAACCCTGACGATAGACTGGAGGACGCCCCAATCAGTCGACAGAATTCCCCCCAGAATTGGGAGGCAAACTGAGGCCCCCATCCGAAACGACGTCTGTCGGAAGCCCATGGATCTTAAAAACCATCACCTGCGCGGTTTCTCTAGCGGACGGTAATTTGGGAAGCGGGATAAAATGAGCCACCTTAGAAAATCGATCTACCACTGTCAAAATTACCGTGTTCCCTGCTGACGGCGGAAGACCTGTTACAAAGTCCAGAGCGATGTGCAACCACGGACGAGAAGGAATTGGAAGTGGTCTAAGGAGACCCGTGGGCGGAGAATTACTTTGTCTGGGCGCAGACAGGACATGAAGCTACAAAGCGACATATGTCGCGCTGTCTAGTAGGCCACCAAAATCTTTGGCGAATGATGGCCAGCGTACCTCTTACACCGGGATGGACGGCTAATTTGGAGGAATGACCCCACGGGAGAATGGCCGAGCGAGCGGTTTCGGGAACAAACAAAGTTCCCTCAGGAGCTCGAGGCGATGAACCTTGTCATCCCGCGAGGAGCGTTGGGAAAGTATTGCCCCACCCTTACGTCAGAGGCATCGACTTCGACGATGAACTGTCTCGTGGGATTCGTAGTGATTAAAATGGCAGCAGAGGTGAACAATCTCTTGAGGTGATCGAATGCGTTCTATAGGTGTATGAATAGGCTATATTTGGGTCTTTATCGAAACTTTCCCCTAATGGGATTCTTTGGGGCTTTTTTTTCCTTACTCAGGACATATTGAGGATACAAAATCAGTTAAGTTTTGTTGCAATTTGTTCAAGGTTGACCCCCATTTTGGCTTAAAATGACTGGACTAAACAAGGATGTTATAGAACTCAGCCTCTAGCGTCAGTCTTGAATGCTTGCTGACATACAAATAATAAGAAAGTGAAAATGGTAACTACAATTGTCTTGCTGTATTCTGACTTTGTCTTTTCTGGCTTTAAAAAAATTTTTTTTTTTTGCTGATTTATGTCAAAATAATAATGGCACTGTTGTAATTGGACACTTGCTAACAGGTTTTTAGGCACTATCCCTGGCAGTGAATCCATTAACACTTTCATTTTTTCAATGCTAAGTGGTTTTTTAAAACGTCTGGCAAACATACGAAGAATCTAGAGCTCTCTGCACAACAGGCTCATTTCCATGAAGGAACTTAACGCTTTCCAAAAGGTTTTGATAACTCTCACTATCCTCATTTCTGCATGTTCCTAGAAAAAAGGAAGACATTTGTACTATATCATGTCTGTTGTTGTATTTTATAATAGTAATAATTTTCTGTGGTGTATTTGGCGTGGTGGTGGGGTGGTTCGGTACATTGGTATAAATCACTCAATGGCTCTGCTGTTGATAGATAAAATGTTTGGCAGTAGAGAAGAACTTTGTGGTGTGTGAAGGAACGTGCAAACATCGCTGGTGGAATAAACCATTTAATCTCCTCTGTTCCATTTCCTGTAGAAAATCAATGTTTTCTCATTAGGACCCCCATGTGCTGGCACTGAGCTCCAGATATTTCAGAAAAGTGGGCGAAATTGGCTCACATGCCCAGACTCAGATTCTGACAGATCAAAACAGTGAAATAATATTCAAAGTGTGAAGCTCTAAGACTTTTTAATGGGTTATTGCTTGATTTTATGCTTAGATTTTTTTTGTCTGTTACGGTTTATATCTGACTGCAGTTAAAGCCTTACAAAATGAGAAAGCAAACAGATGTTTTAGGTTAAAGATGCCACTGAGAGAGAACAAGAGACACAGGCACCTGGTTTGTGTTATGTTGTTTGGTGAGGCGACCAAAACCAGTAGCATTGTGTATGTTTTCATTATTTCACTGTAGTTAAAGTCCAGTTTGAAACACATACTCAACTTATACACACAAATGCACACATATTACATTGAAATACTTAAATGAAAAAACCTGATTACATACTCATCTGTGTCCGTATTTTTTATGCACCGGGGACATCTTTCCATCTCTCCCTGTCTCTCTCTCATTCTCAGAGACTGACTCTTGAATGGATCTCCCATGATTAATGCATGACTTGTGTGTGTCGTGTTTGCGGAAACTTGTTGTGTCCTGTCTTGACCTATAGTGAAAGTAAGGAGGAAAAGCTTTCAGACAACTCATTTCATTTTCATCCATTTTGACTACACACCACCTCCTTCCTCATATTGGTCCTAATTCTGTAAACTGGGCCTCTGTTTACACACTAATTTACAAATTCCACAAATTAAACAAGCCATACTGGTTTCAGGAACATGATCCAAGTCTGCACAAACACAAAACTCAAATCTAGAACCTTACCCAAGAACACAGTAATTGCATGGCAAGTACATTTGATCCAAGAGACAGAATGTTGTGTCGCCAAGCTTAATTGGTTTAAGACAATATCTTTTTTTGGGGTAGATTCATCATAGGATGGAATACTGATTAAAGGTTTTTATACCATGGTCTGTCTGAATACTCGATTCTGATTGGCTGGAAGGTGTGCAACCATTTAATGCACAGTCAGTTTAATCACCTCTAAATTAATGAATTTTTTTCATTGAAGCACACACACACGCATGTCACTCGCACATAGAGATTCGCTTCACATCGGGTGGTTGGTTCTTTGCCTCCACGTCGTGCATTAAAATCGTTAGCTAACTGTGGATTATCCCTTACATATTCTTTGTGATCTTTTAAATGTAATTTGTTTTTACACAGCGTTTAATGTATTGAATGTTCTATGTGATACTAGATTTAAATGTAGCCTAGATAGGCTTTGCATTTCACATGAATTGTTTCAGGTGTAAGTGGGACAGATTATTAATAAAGGTTTGACAGTGACTGCAATTTTTTTATTTTATTTTTTTTTTTATAAAATCAGTATTAGATGCTAAGAAAATTAGTATCTGAATTTAGGAATGCTTTGTCAAGGCCTACCTTATCTCAGCAATACCAGGTAGTAATTCATCTGATCCATCACCTTAATCAGTTTGGACCAGCATATATGACCATACATCAGGGTTCACCAATCTCGGTCCTGGAGGGCCGCTGTCCTGCAGAGTTTAGCTCCAACCCCAATTAAACACACCTGAACCAGCTAATCAAGGTCTCACTAGGCATACTAGAAACTTTCAAACAGGTGTGTTGGAGCTGGTTGGAGCTAAACTCTGCAGGACAGCGGCCCTCCAGGACCGAGATTGGTGAACCCTGCCATACATGACCAGCACAGTCCAGCAACAAAAAAATAAATAAAAAACCCTAAAATATCAGTATCCATCAAGCCAAAACACATAGGCTATGCAATCTCATATTTGAACTGTACAGTCTCATTCAGGCTATTTAAAAATACCCAGTCAAATCATCTTATTTTTATGCTTTGCTAGCTAATAGTATAATGATTAAAGGAGCATTTCATTAATCTTAACATTTACATTAATGTTAAGATTAACATTAATCTTTATTGAAAGTGGGTCATATATGTAGTCGAAATGTAACATAAATTTCGAATTTGGTGCCTTCTTGACTGAGGAAAGACAGAAAGTAACTTTAGGGCGCATTTGTATGGAAGACAGCAACTCCCACAATGCACCACATTGCACAGCTCCGCAAGCCACTCCCACTAATCCAAAAAATGAAGAATGAGTGTTTGTAGTCTCAACCCCTCTACAAAGATATGGGACTTCCTGCTTAGAATGACGCAAAATGGCGATTTTTGCATCATTATAAGCAGGAACTGCAACACTGAAATCTGTATTTCTCCCGTCTCTGGGGGAAAATGAGGGAATAATGCACGACCATTCAAAAATATGACTGGGTTTCTAACGATACAAAGCTTAATGCAAATGGGTGAAGTGTCCCTTTAAAGGGTTAGTTCACCCAAAAATGAAAATTCTGTCAGTAATTACTCACCCTCATGTTGTTCCAACCGCGTAAGACCTTCGTTCATCTTCGGAACATAAATTAAGATATTTTTGATGAAATCTGAGTGCTGGATTACTTCTCCATAGGCTGCTAGGTGACCGAAACTTGCTGGCCCAGAAAAGTTATTAAAGAGATCGTTAATATAGTCCAAGTGACTACAGTGGCTTAATCTTAAGTATATCAAGCGACGAGAATACTTTTTGTGCGCAAAAACAAACAAAAATAACGACTTTATTCCACTATTCATTTCCTTCTCTCTGAGCCTCGTAGTGTTTTTGCGCTGCGCGTCTGTGTTGCACGTCAACACGCATCACACACATGACCAGCGTCGGCCAATTGTGAGCCTACGTGGTGACGTGTAACACAGACGCGCAGCGCAAAAACACTACGTGAACCAACTAGAGGCCCAGAAAGAATGAAATGAATAGTGGAATAAAGTCGTTATTTTTGTTTGTTTTTGCGCACAAAAAGTATTTTCGTCGCTTGATATACTTAAGATTGAGCCACTGTAGTCACTTGGACTATATTAACGATCTCTTTAATAACTTTTCTGGGCCAGCAAGTTTCCGTCACCTAGCAGCCTTTGGAGACGTAATCCAGCACTCAGATTTCATCAAAAATATCTTAATTTGTGTTCCGAAGATGAATGAAGGTCTTACGCGATTGGAACAACATGAGGGTGAGTAATTACTGACAGAATTTTCATTTTTGGGTGAACTAACCCTTTAAGCATCATAAACCATTGGAACCACACTCTTTCTAACAAGTTAAAATAAAGAGGCCACTGGATGGCGACAACGATCTAAACTCCTCAGCTCAGCCCAAGCTGCCAGCTTCTCTACACATGGTCACCTAACAAGGTTAATGTCTCTATGTATATCCAAAAATATTTAATCAATACGAGGACAGAAATTTGTATAATGACATGGGTATTACACTGGTATTACAACATGAATGTGATTTATGAGGACATTTCCTGAGTCCTCATATTTCAAATGGCTTTAAAAACATACTAAACAGTGTTTTATTAAAAATGTAAACGTGCATAAAGTTTTCTGTGATGGGTAGGTTTAGGGGTAGGGTTAGTGTAGGGGAATAGAATATACAGTTTGTACAGTATAAAAACCATTATGCCTATGTCCTCACAAGTATACAAACCCACACACACACACACACTCACTGACCAAGTGTGTGTTCCTTGTATTTAGCTACAGATCCAACACTCAGAACTATTTGAATATCTCATTAATCAAAATTAGACATGTATTGGATCCAAGCACTGACTGCAGGTGTGTATCAGAAAAAAACTCTCTTCTATTCTCTTTCCCTTTTTTTCAATAATTGCTGAAACTACGCAGACAAACAGGGTGATTGTGCCAATGATTTTCAAAACCACTTGTTTTTGTTTAAAAAGTAAGCAACAAAAAAGAAAAAGAAAAAAAGAGGAGAGACAGACAAAGAAACAGGTTTGATTTAAAACTATAAATATGGAAATTATTATGTTGGTTTATAGTTTAGAGCTTTGTGAGAGACAGAGACTAAAGAATGGAGTTGGATTTTGATTGCAATTTTATACTAGTCAACAATTTGTTTGTTTATAAATTTAATTAAATCTTTAGTATGAGTTTGTGTGTCTATCAATTTGTAATGCGTGTATTATTGTATGAGATGTTCAATAAGAATGTATTTAATCATTGCGTCTGGATGTGCTATCTTGAGCGGTGCAGTTAAAACGATGAGTGTGTGCCTGTCAGTCTGTCTTATGAGGCAGCACTACATTGATTCCTTGATTGGCTTGTGGCTAACCACAGACCCAGTGGGCACGAACAAAAACCATTAAGCCCAATGTCTGAGTTGGAGTGTGGAGGCGGTTTTAAAAGGAAAATATCTAAAACTAATAAGACAAGGCTTTGAGTTTGAAGAATTTATGCTCTTGTTCCCAGAACTAGAACCGTTAATGGCTGATTAAATGAGTGAGTTTGTTTTTGAATTAACTTTTAATCCCCAGAGACTTTTTTGAAGCAATTAATACCAATTTTTCAATGAAATATGAGTAAAACAACAGCTAATGTTCTGGCATGTATAAATGCAATAAATTTGGCTAGCAAATATTTTCACATTGCTGAAAATTTTCACATGGCGAAGTCACATTGCTGTCTACTAACATCACAACTTACTGCTTTGGATCAATTTTAGTAGGCTAGTATTTAACCTACACTGTTCAAAAGTTTGGTGGCGGTTAGATATTTTTATGTTTTTTAAAGAAGTCTCATGCTCATCAAGGCTGCATTTAGTTGATCAAAAATACAATAAAAACAGTAACATTATGAAATATTATTACAATTTATAATAACCGTTTTCTATTTTAATATATTTTAAAATGTAATTCATTCCTGTTTTGGCAAAGCTGATTTTCAGCATCATTACTCCAGTCTTCAGTGTCACATGATCCTTCAGAAATCATTCTAATGCTGATTTGGTGCTCAAGAAACATTGGATTGTTTGATGAATAGAAAGCTTTTATATTTTTTTGTAACAATGTTTTGGGTTTGCAACAAAGTCTTTACTGTCTCTTTTGATCAATTTAATGTGTATACATTTTTTTTCCAACAATTCTCATTGATATTAATGAAGAAAAAGATGCTTGCTGCAGCCATCATCTAACTGCAAGGTAAAACAGGGCCATGCTATCAAGCCAAAGCTTGGCCCCTTGGCCCATTAAATAAATAATAAAATAATTTTCAGTGTAGCAGCCTGATTAAACTTTATAGAATTATCAAGTATAAAAGGACTGCTTTGAGATGAACATATCCAAATTTCAGCCTCCTATTTTTATGGGAAGACTTCTTAACTCATGTTTTATAGCAGTGGCTTAAAAACAAGTTTAAAGAGGAAACATAAGACATCATCAATATAAATGCTTGGGTTTATGAAGGTTAATTGAGTCTCTGGAATTTAAACACAGCATGAGAGGATAGAAAACGAGATGGAAGGAGGGACTGGGGAAGAGGAAAAGCAGAGGTAGGCAGATCCCATGACATGAAAGAGAGGGATCAGGAGTGTCTCAGTCATATGAGCGAAGAAGTGATGTTCATATGTTGTTTTTCTCTCTTTCTCTGTTGTATATCAGTGTTTGACAGTTACTGTGTGTTTCAAATGTTACACATGTGAGTCCACACACTCAGTCAGGAGAGATTTTTTAACTTCCCAAAGCCTTCAGGTACTGAATGTATGTACAGAAGGGTCATTCCCACCAAAACTAAGCCAAGCGGATTTTTAAATGCAACTTCGAAGAGCAAAATCAATCAGTTAAAAAATTAAGTTACGTAATTACTGTAGATGTTTATGTAAGACACATTTAAATCTCTAAATTTGACCTTGTGTAATGAGGCGGAAGCTGTATTAGAATCCATGTGCTGAAGTTTATGGACAGTCCACAGACAGAATAGAGAACAGGCAAAGGGTCAAAATCACTGCTATAGATCCAAATGACAAACACACTAAGGCAGGGTTTCTCAAACTCGGTCCTGGAGGGCCACTGTCCTGCACAGTTTAGCTCCAACCCTGATCAAACACACCTGAGCAAGCTAATCAATGTCTTCAGGATCACTAGAAACTCACAGCTAGGTGTGTTTGATCAGGGTTGGAGCTAAACTGTGCAGGACAGTGGCACTCCAGGACCGAGTTTGAGAAACCCTGCACTAAGGGATATCCAAAGGCAGGAATGAAGAAGGCAGGCAAGAAGATCAAACACCATAAACAATCCAAACAGACAGTCAAGTCCAAAGGGAAATCCTACAGACAGTAATTAAAGAAAGCAGGCAATGGTCATACACAAAGTAATCAGACAGTAGATAGAGAACGCTTGGTAAAGGCAGTAGAACTGGCAATAGTTCGCAAAGCCTGTTTGGTCATGCCATGCCTTTAATGGCTGCCAAACAGTAAGTAACTGTACAGTGAGAAGAGTGAGCGGTACATAGTCAGAATTCAGGCGAGGGCTCCCGCTGCTGGCGTGGCATTACAGAATCCCCTCCCCTAGAAGCGCCTCCAAGCGCTCGACGTGGGCGTCCTGGGTCTGGCTCGATGAAAGTCCTTAATGAGAGACGGATCCAGGATATTGTGGGCGGCTACCCATGATCTCTCTTCAGGTCCATAGCCCTCCCAGTCCACAAAGTATTGGATCTGACCCCCTCTGCATCTTGAATCTAGTAACACGTTCACCTTGTATCCTGGTAATCCATCTACATCCAGTAGTGGTGGTGGCTCTTGGTTCTCGGCATTGGGGTCAGCATCCAGGTGGGCCGGTTTGAGGAGCGAGACATGGAAGGATGGGGAGATACGGTAGTTAGGGGGAAGCTCAATCTGGAATGTGACCTCATTAATTTGTCTGAGAATCTTGAAGGGGCCAACATATCTGGGACTGAGATTCCTGCTCGGTAGCCGCAACTTGAGGTCCCTTGTGGAGAGCCAGACCCGCTGTCTAGGTTGGTAGGGAGGGTGTGGGCGACGTCGTCTGTTGGCCCGGAACTCCTGTTTTCTGACAGCTCTCTGTAGACGGACATGAGCGCTTTCCCACACCCTCTCACTGCGCCTGATCCAGTCGTCCACAGCAGGGACTGACGAGGGTTCACCAGACCACGGGTATAAAGGAGGTTGATATCCTAAGACACATTGAAAGGGCATCATGTTAGTGAAAGCGTGAGTCAAGGAATTTTGGGCATACTCAGCCCACGGAAGGAAATCTGACCAGCAGTGTTGTTCGCGACTGCAGTAGCTTCTAAGGTACCTGCCGATCTCTTGGTTTAGGCATTCTACTTGTCCGTTAGACTGGGGGTGGTACCCTGACTTGAGGCTCACATTGATATCCAGGTATCTGCAGAAGGCTTGCCATGCCATAGACCCGAAATACATGATGGAATAGGGCTTGTGCCATCTCCATGGCTGTGGGGAGGTCTTGGGGGTCTCCTTGGGGGTCTTGGATTGTGTGTAGTCATGGCAGGACTTAACATAGGTTGTAACATCCTTAGTCATTGATGGCCACCAGAAGGAGTTTTGTAACAGATGGAGTGTATGGGAAATCCCAGGGTGACCCAAGCTTAGAGATGTGTGGACCCACTGCATGACTCGCTTGATGAAGAGCTTGTGGTACATACTGTTTGTTTGGAGGATTGTTGACAGGCGGTAGTTCCTGTTGATGGGCTCGTTGGATCCCCTCCATTAGGTCCCAAGTGACTGGAGCTATAATGACTGATGGAGGCAGATTAACTCGGGTGAACTACTTTCAGTAGGGTGATCATGGCATCTGGACAAGGCATCAGCCTTACTGTTCTTGTAACCAGGTCTGTAAGTGACTGTAAATTGAAAGCGACTGAAGAACAGGGACCAACAAGCTTGACGAGGGTTCAGGTGTTTGGCACTCTTAATGTATTCCAGGTTTTTGTGATCTGTGATGACTTGAAAAGGATGAACTGCCCCCTCCAGCCAATGTCTCCACTCTTCAATGGCTGCCTTCATGGATAACAGTTCTTTATTTCCCACATCATAGTTACGTTCAGCTGAAGTCAACTTTCTTGAGAAAAAGGCACATGGGTAGAGTTTACCCGGCTGTTTATACAAAATAAAGTTATTATTATTATTATTGTCTGTGACGTTGTGATAGCACAGCTCCGATCCCACAAACCACAAAGGGTAGATTGGGATGAGGATGTTTAAAGACGGGGGCCGTGGTAAAACTGTCCTTAAGTTTAGTGAAAGCTTTGGCAGCTTCGTCAGACCATTTGATCTTAGTAGGTTTGCCTTTTAGTAGTGATGTCAACGCAGAAGCAATCAGACTGTAGTTTCTTATGAAGCATCTGTAGAAATTTGCGAAGCCTAGGAACCTCTGCAATTCCTTTATCGTGGTAGGTTGGGGCCATTCAGTGACTGCTTGGACTTGTGATTCATTCATCTTTACACCTTGATGGCTGATGTTATATCCCAAGGAGGTCGTTGGTGTCTGGGCTTTCAATGCTTGTAGTAAAACATGGCTGGATTGCGGGGGAGTGCATACAATGGTTTAGGGAAAATTCAGACCAATGAGTTAGCTCACCATGGCGCCAGGAGATAGCTGGGTCGTGGACAGATAACCAGGGAAAGCCAAGGATGATTTCATGTCTAGGCGAGTTAATGACGTAGAAAGAGATGGCCTCTTGATGGAATATTCCGACATGAAGTCAAAGGGGTTGTGTCTGTTGAGTGATTCCATCTCCTATGGGTGCGTCGTTAACAGCACTGATTTTGATAGGCGGTGTGCATGGTTGAGTAGGAATGTTGAATTTAGCGATGAGGTCTTTATGAATCAGGTTCAGGGCTGCTCCAGAGTCGATCAACGCTGTTAAATCAATAGAGATATTTTCAGTAGTTAGCCGAACAGGAAAGGTAACAGACTTGATAGGGAGGAGAGAAAATTGCTCAATATTTACCTGGGTGATAGTCTTGGTGGCTCTCCAAGCCTTGTGCAAGCAATCCAGTCTATGGTGGCCTGCTTCACCTCAGTAAAAGCACAGGTTGAGCAGCCTCCATCGAGTTCTCTCCCCCTCAGGGAGTCAGAAACCCAGTTGCATTGGTTCCTGACTGGGTTTTGATTCAGGTATTGAGGTGAGCTGCGGAACATGATGAGGCTGATTTGTGGTAGGAGCGCTTGGTTGTGACCATCGAACATCTCTTCTTGGGAGCATTTCTCATCAAGTTTGGATTTCAAACATCAATTTTGATAGCAAGTGTCACATAATCAGAAAACGAAAAATTCTCACCCTTGCAGGCCAGCTCGGTTTGCAGCTCAGCATTGAGGAAGCGAAGGTAGTGGGTCAGATACTCGTTGGCAGACTGGAGCTTGTCGAGCTGTTCCCGGTATTCTTTAAGCACCTCACTTTCGTAAGCGAACGCCGCTTGAAGCTCAGAAACTTCTGCTGGATTCATCGGTGGCAAAGTATTCTGTACAGGAAGTAACTGTAGAGTGAGCAGAGGAAGTGGCACACAGTTAGAATTCAGGCGAGGTGTGGCATTACACCTTGCTATTGACTCACCCCTTCCACAAATAATTTACTTAAAATTGTATCATCCCCTACATTCTCATGATTCATATGATGTTTCCCCATGAAATGTTAAAGCTACTTTTCACCCCAGACAACTAAAAAAATACATTGTTATCTTTGTAATCAGTTGTAAATTGAATGACAGCCAACCTATAGAGGATGGAAATTTTACATAGGTTCCCTTTCGGTGAATGTGATTTCACCAAGTACAACATGTTCCTGGATCAACATCTTTGTTGATCCTGGAACAACAATCCAATCAACCAATCAAATATGAAGGACACGTTTGCAGTTTATGTCAAGTTTAGGCTTGCAACCAGGGTTAGGTGCTTCTACATCAGTGTTATTCACATATCATTTCCCTCTGATTTTAGGGATAATTTATGGTTAATGTTAAATTTAGGGGTAGGGATAGGGTTAGGACAAAATTTTCGGGACATGAATGTTGTTATGGGATCAACAAAATATGTTGATCCAGGAACATGTCTTGGCAAAATCATGGTGCCCTTTCCCTTTTACACTAAACAATGCCACTACCACTAAATTGTTCTATCTTACACAATGTAAGTACAAAGTAACTACTAAGTAGATTAAAAAAAAGTTTTCTTAATTTTTTTATTTTATTTGGCGGAGTCTTATAGGAAACCTAATGAATCTCTGAGGGACTGGTTCTTCCTCAAATAAAATAGGTGCATGATGCCCCTGTTTGTTTATGATTTTAAAATATATTCCAAAGGGTTACAGTACAGAAAACAGTAAAGATTTAGTATCCCTCATTTAGAGGGTGTAGCGGTGGAGGAGATTGTGAGAGTCACCTGAAAATGAATTTGATTAGATATTAAGTTAACACTCTTCATATTGACTGCTTATCCATTTCATTAAGGTAGATTAGCCCTTGAACGACTTTTTTATTTTAGTTCTCTCTCTTTTTGCATTCTGGGAAGATTAACTTGACTGTAAACTGTAGAAACTAGATTCAGATATGAAGGAAGATAAGGCTCTCCCTGAGGACCTGTGCTCTGGGGTGAGAATTCCACCGTTTGTGTTTATGCAGGCTGTTCCTGGCTGGCCTGTCAAATGTGTGTGCTCCACCCAGATAAGAACAGACAGAATGTGAAAAATGTAAGCACTAAAAACTAATAATTTTGCATGGCAGATTTACTTTAGGTATATATGTGTGTGTGTGTGTGTTTGTGAGTATAGGGCTGAGCAATATTGCTCAATAAATTATATCTTGATAATTTTCAGCTCTTTGGCGATTCGATATACATCTCAATATTTATGTATTTGCTTTGAAATGGCTTGGGTGATTTCAGTCAGAGGAACCATAATTTCAACCTCACAGCCATTGCAGTCAAGTAGGTAGAAGTAGAATGCAAGAAGTAAAATGCATTTTTAGTTAAAAGCAAGAAATGCATGTTTTCCACATTGATTTTCCACTAAATCAGCCAAAAGTAGAATTATATTTAATCTTTTTTTATGTTATGTGTGTATATGCACGTTATTTGTATCTGCTTAATGAATAAATTTTAATGTAATGAATGTAAATATGCTCAAACGAATGACAATATTTACCTGCATATATTTTTGTACTGCATGTGAAATATGAAAAGCAGATACCTTTTTAGTGATAATGCGAATGAATCAGTGAATCAACATTTTGTTGATTCATGCACTGTTAATGTCACAGCAGGGCTGTGATAAAGCACATGATGATCCAACAAATCCAACAAGGTAACACTCAGGAGATGACCAGGAGAACATCCACACCCCTACAAAGATTGGGTTACCATAGGGACGTTTTGGTCCCTATGAGGGAAAAAAAGCTTATAAATCATACTAAATTCATTTTCTTTTTTAAATGTAAAAATGCTGAAAGTTTTCTGTGATGGGTAAGTGTAGGGTTAGGGGATAGAATATACAGTATAAAAACCATTACACCTATGGAGAGTCCCCACAAGGATATCAAAATTGGGTATGTGTGTGGGTGGGTGGATGGGTGTATTAACAGTCAGATATCAGATGCTTCCAATAAAGCTGCCGTCTTCAATCATTTAAGTTGTTTTCAGTTACATATTTATCAAATTCTTTTGATTTATTTTGCCATCTGATATTATATATTTAACATCCACACATGCACACATAGACCCCCTGAAGGAATATCTAGCTAATAGGCTGAATACAGGGGGCATGGACTTGAATGTTAAATCATGAATAATGAATGAGAACTGATGAATAATGAAAAGAGTTTAAGAGTAATTAGGGTAATGAGAGAGAAGCAATGCTCAGCGTTCCGGAATCTCAAAGAATAAAGCTGTGGACAGTTCAGTGTATGTATATGTGTGAAAGTCAGGAAAAAAGAATATTGAGAGAGAGAGAGATAGAGATTGGTGATTGACTGAAGGAGAGATTGGTGGTGGTGAGATTATTCTATGTTGATTATTAGACTAAATACATTCATTTAGTTTAGCTTGTAATGGTGTGTATCCTTGTAAACGCTCTGCTTTGCTTTCAACTTAGTTCCTGAAAAGCAAACTCACAGCTTGACTTCCTATTATTTATATGTTGTCATACACACACATGCTTTGAAATAATGGGAACTTGAAAGATAATGAACTAAACCACAAGCAGGAGTCTCTCTGTGTGTGTGTGCGTGCGTGTGTGTGTGTGAGTGTGTGTGTGTATGTGTGTATGTGTGAGTGTGCGCGCGTGCATCAGAGTGCATTTATTCACCATCTGTAATTCCAGCAGAACAGGTAAAATTCCTTCTAAATCATATACAATTTACAATCTCAAGTGACACCATAGGCTAACCCAATCTCTTTAGTTTTAAATTTTCTCCTGGAGATCACAAATGTACATTTGTCCATGAGTACAGATTCATTCATTCAGTTCATCTAAAACTGCAATTCAGATGGATAGGTAGAGCTGAATTTGTTTCATCGATGTTTTAAACTCGTTTTATTGTATTTGTAAATTTGTATTGCCTACTTTTTTACTTCAGTTAACAGAGTTCATATATAGGAATTATAGACATAATGGTACTCAGAGGTGGACAGTAACAAAGTACATTTACTTGAGTACTGTACTTAAGTACACTTTTTGAGTATCTGTACTTTACCTGAGTATTATTTTTTCTGGAAACATTTTACTTTAACTTCACTACATTTGAAAGACAAATATCGTACTTTTTACTCCACTACATTTCTGTCAAGGTCCTTGAGTAGAAAGTAGTAACGTCAGTCAGGGGATGATTTTGGTTGCAGGGGTTGCATTTTGGTTGGAAATCAAAGTCGAGTTGACTTTAGAACTCGACTGATGTTGGTTTCTGACGTCAACGTGATTTTCATTTTCAACCACAATACAACATCTGTCCAACGTTGGAGATTAATGTCAATCTGCCATTGGATTCTGACATCAATCTGATTTTCATTTTCAGCGTTGGGTTTGGTCTTCTAAATGCAAATTTTGTCATTGTTTTGGAGCACACTAGCTTATAGATAACAGTATGGCTAACACATTCATACTAAAAGCCAAAAACCTTTAAATAGGGCACTATTTGAGGGAATAGCCATTTGGTTGTCCGAAACCATTGTGGACGTTATTGAGTGCACTTATTCAATCTCACATTCAGTCCCACTACTGGAACTGCGTTCTAGAAATAAATTTGATATTGATATGAGGGTAGGTAGGCAGGCATAGATTCAGAGGCATACTGTAAGTATTACATACAACAATGCAACAATAATAAAACAATGCATTGACATTTACTTTTGATACTTAAGTACTTTTAAAAACAAGTACTTCTGTACTTTTACTTGAGTAAAAATCAGTCTTTACAACTTTTACTTGTAACGGAGTAATATTTGACCAGTAGTATCTGTACTTTCACTCAAGTAAGGAAGTTGTGTTCTTTGTCCACCTGTACTTGAAGCTTTCATTTTTGTACATTTTACCACATTCTGGAATTTTATGGATTCATTTCCAGAGTAATTGATTTTTTCTGTGGCACTTATAGGCCTATAGGACCATAGGACCAAAGACCTCTACTATAAGCATTCCCATTCATCTCACTGACAGTTGCTTGGCAAGATGCAGGTCCGTGCTGAACAGTACTTGTTTGACTTTCAGATTTTCATTTCATTTTATTTCAGTCATACCTCAAATGCGAATTTTAAAACCATTGTTTGGGGCCTGATCCTCCTAATGTTGTATAAGGCAAATCTGCAGGACCGGACAGTTCTAGCAATGTGGTCTGCGAAGTTTAACTGATCATCGATCACAACTCAAAGGTTCCTGGCTGTCTGTCTTCGCAAGGTTGAGTTGATGGTGGTGGTCCTTCATTCAACAAGAAATGTCTGTCAGGCAGGCAGAGATGCGAGCAGCTACCATCAGATCATCTGGCTGGAATGAGAGGTAGAGTTGTGTATCGTCAAGTCAAGTCAAGTCATCTTCATTTATATAGCGCTTTTAACAATGTAGATTGTTTCAAAGCAGCTTTACAGAGATAAACGTATAATTTAAGGTAAGATTGTTTTGGCTTTATAGCGGTTCTTTAATAAAGTTATTTTCCAGCTAAAGTTAGTTTTGATTGATTCGCTTCGGTCGCAACGATCATTTGTTATTAAATTAGGGGCCGCTAAGACGATACCATTCTCTCTACACAAACTTTAAATGCGAACCTGTGAGAAACGCTGATGGCGTTCACATGCGCATTAAGAATTGGTTCCATAGTTATGTGCATTTGAATATATGTGCGCAGGTTTGGAATTCCCTACAAACCAAGCCTAAACAAAGTACTGGTGTTTCCTTATAATTTTGATACAGAATTTTATTTTATTTTATCAATTCGGGGTAGATACGCGAATTGAGTTTTCCCAACGATGCTTTATCTGTAGAGTGGTAAAGGGATCCTCCATAGGGAGAGACTAGTTGGCACTTCAGCACTGCGTTGACATCGGGTCCAGGCGAAGGTCCTTCATCAGATCTGGATACGGCCTGTATCCGGCAGGCTGCGGGAAAACCTCGGGATAAACAAAGACACTAAAATTAGCGTAGATGCCATTCTTCTCATGATGTAACAAGTACATCAGGATTTATGGGAAGTGTTCCCGGTTCCAGCTGACCTAATCTATGCAGCCTAACATTGAATTATAGAAGTCTATAATGTATTATGTGAATGCTAGGTCAAAGAGATGTGTCTTTAATCTAGCTTTGAACTGACAGAGTGTGTCTGCTTCCCGGACAATGTTAGGAAGATTGTTCCAAAGTTTTGGTGCTAAATAGGAAAAGGATCTACCGGCAGCAGTCGATTTTGATATTCTAGGTATTATTAACTGGCTGGAATTTTGAGATCGCAATAGACGTGAAGGACTATAATGCGTTAAGAGCTCGCTCAAGTACTGCGGAGCTAAACCATTTAGTGCTTTGTAAGTAATCAGCAATATTTTAAATTTGATGCGATGTTTAATAGGGAGCCAATGCAGTTTTGACAGAACTGGGCTAATATGGTCATACTTCCTGGTTCTGGTAAGAACTCGGGCTGCTGCGTTTTGGACCAACTGTAGTTTGTTTATTAAGCGTGCAGGGCAACCACCCAGTAGAGCATTACAATAATCTAGCCTTGAGGTCATGAATGCATGAACTAATTGTTCCGCATTTGTCAATGAGAGCATATGGCGTAATTTAGATATATTTTTAAGATGGAAAAATGCGGTTTTACAGATACTAGACATGTGACTTTCAAATGAAAGATTGGTATCAAAGAGCACACCCAGGTTCCTAACCGACGACGAAGACTTGACAGAGCAGCCATCAAGTGTTAGACAGTATTCTAGATTATTACGTGAGGAAGTTTTTTGTCAAATAATTAGAATCTCTGTTTTTTCAGAATTTAGAAGTAGGAAATTACGAGTCATCCAATTTTTTATATCAGCTATGCATTCCGTTAATTTTGTGAATTGGTAAGTTTCGTTAGGTTTTGAAGAAATATAGAGCTGAGTATCGTCGGCATAACAGTGAAAGCTAATTCCATGTTTCCTAATGATATCTCCTAATGGAAGCATGTACAGAGTGAACAACAACGGTCCTAGTACTGAGCCTTGTGGTACGCCATACTGAACTTGTGATCGATAAGACATCTCTTCATTTACTGCTACAAACTGATAACGGTCAGATAAGTATGATTTAAACCATGCTAGTGCAATTCCACTAATGCCAACATATTTTTCTAGTCTATTTAAAAGAATGTTGTGGTCAATGGTATCAAATGCAGCACTAAGATCGAGTGACACTAATAGAGAGATACAACCACGATCGGATGGTAAGAGAAAAATCATTTGTGACTCTAATGAGAGCAGTCTCGGTACTATCGTCAGCGTAGCAGTGATAGGAAAAAAACATGTTTGTGAATGACAGATCCTAGTGATGACATGTAGATGGAGAAGACAAGTGGTCCAAGCACTGAGCCCTGGGGCACCCTAGCAGCTACATGTAGATACTGTGACTTAGAAACCTCACCTCATCCCTCCACGAAACCCTGAAGGACCTACCTGAGAAGTAAGACTTGACTTACATTTTTAAAGCTCACAGTAATTTCAAAATTCGCATTTGAGATTTATTGTTAACAAAATATAAAGTCTCTTCAATTAATAATAAAAACAGATATTATTTTACTTGTATATCAATTCTATAAAACCATTAGAAAGTATTGAAGAAACCCATGAATTCTAGTTCTCTTCTGGGTTTTAGAACCCCAGAACTGCTCTATTGTATCTACTTCATACTGTAGCTCCACCTTTTCTTTTTTTTTAATATAAAAGAGAGTGACTGAAGTATTCCTTTGTCATCTGTCCAGGTCTCTCAGACATTACTGTATTTGTATGTGTTTGAGCTTGAGTGAACTGTATGTAGAACTGAAATAAAGATAAATGAAGCAGAAGGTCTTTGTGATATATTGCTGATCTACACTGACCAGTACAGCTGTGCTAATCTGTCTGACACACTCAAAAACACTTGCACGCACACTTACATGGTTATATGCTAACATTATAAGCGTTATTTACCTCTAATAGAAACACTCATGTGACTTGTAACTTTAGTTTGTTTATCTAAGTTGCGTCCTATATGAAAACACAAGCTAACAATAGCATAGTGGATCCAACCCAAACCCTGAGGACATGTGTGTGAGTTTGTATGTTTATAGGCTATTCATTCCCGATAAATGTCTCAGCGGTCTCATTCTTTTGAAAATAAAATACTGTTTCCATCTCTCCCTCCAAGATCACCTCATTCTTCCTTCCTCTTTTTTCCCCTTTCACACATTCTCTCTCATTCTGAAATCACTGGGACGGGTACCTTATGGCAAATGTAATGGGTTTTCATTTATTAGTGTACAGGGACTTACAATTTTGTTCCCAGACACACAAAAACATATAACCACACTCACGCTCTTTTATCAAAAAATGAACAATCGAGCTTTAAAAAAACATTAATGCTGACCTGTGTAATTTATGCACCATTAATGTGTCACTAAAAGGAATTGCAAAAATAATGATTGTTTTCTACCACTGCTAAGACAAACAGCCCCTCCCTGAACTCACATCTACACCAAACACGGAACATTCCCCTAACATTAGTATTTGGTTTCCGTTTAGTTATTTTATTGTGAACCAAAGTATAAATGGTCTAGGAAAGTTCTTTTTTAGCTTTTATTTTTTACAATTATAAAATAACATTCCCAGAATGTTACACAGAGGTTTTTAACCGATTAACTTATAACATTCCTTAATTTTAAGGTTTTATTTTTTACAACAATTATATTTACTTAAATATGCTAAACATTGCCTAAAATTTATTTTTACAGGAACATTCTGCAAACTTAGAACAATAATTATATTTCTGTAATGAAATCTGTCCTGGCAAATCAAAAACAATGGACCATTCTGAGAATGTTTGTTTTTGGTTTCCAGAATGTTGGTTGCTCTGGCCCTGTTGTGGTCTTGTGGACTTGCAATGGCTGTCATGTGTTACCAACAGGAGACAAGGTTGTCCAATTTGGCCTTTAAGGTTTAAGAAGGGTGCTCACAAGCACGCTTTGTAGCATCTGCTCTTTTGCTGGGTCTGCACTGATGCCAACAGGCTACTACCCAACAGTCTATGCAGCATTACGTCACCAAGTGTTAAGGCCTGTTCACACCAAGGACGATAAAAATAAAAATAAGATAGATAGTCTAGACTTAAAAAAAATGCTTTTTGCCGTAAATAGTAGCTTTTAAATGGTACGCCGTCACCTTATTGATTGTTTTAGAAACTGAAGATTGTGCAAAGTATTGTATGTAATGTATTGACAACTGGATATTGTCTGTGTGGAAGAGTGGAAAAGTCAGATTTGTTTTTGTAAAATAGTTTATATTTGTATTAGGGATTTCCACAACAACCAAACAGAATCCATCCTGCTTTAAAGAGCCTGAGCATTTAAAGTGTCAGACAACAAAACTGGGGGATTAAATACACAGAGGGAATGATCAACAAAACAAGAAACAGGTGCGTAAATAATCAGAAACCATGACAACTAAAAATGAACGAGAACTCAGGCAAATGGTAACAACGAAAAGTATGAAAACAAAACTAAACAGAACAGAACAAGACATGAACATGCCAGTGTTGGTGTGGATGTTAATATAGTTATTGTTATAGTTGTCTTTATAGTTATTATTCTTGGTATGAATGGGCCTTTAGAGGGATTAGGTTTAGGCATTTGGAATGGGGCCTGAGACCCATAACATGATAGTTGAACATACTCAGTGTTACAGGATTAGTTTCGGGTTAACAAAACCAAAACAATCCAATCAGGCTTTGTTGGTACCATGACGCTGATCATCAGCTTTCTCTGTTAACTCAGGCTTTGATCCTTAGTTCAGGAGTTTAGGTGTGACATCAGTAGTGAACAGCCAGTCACATTCCGTGGAACAGTGAAACTGAGATTCACTACTCTCTAGTGCAGAATATTACCAGATTGAAAAATAATAATTATTTATAATAATAATTTAATAAAATGTACACAGTAAGAAGAAAAGAGATATCTATGAAAGAGGACAGCTAAAAGACAAAATGTTGCTATATCAATGCAAGTAAAAGTTATGAAGTTAGTGATTTTGATGGCTTTATCTATTGATTCTAAAGCTTATTTATATTACCTTTATACTGTATATTTATTGAATCTAAGTGCTTAATAATAATTGATGAACTAAAATTGTACATGTGCAATTGATTAAGAGTATAATAATTACATAAATAATATCTAAATCATAGAAAAATATTATTATAAATAATCATTGCTAAAAGCCAGACGATTTTGTCTTTAAAATGTAGAAAATTGTAAAATGCTTTGTAGTGACCTTTAATTTGGAGTAGAAACAGGGGGAGTGACTTTATTGCATCAGTCATGTGACACTAGCTCATTGGTTCAATTTCGGTTTGAGATCTTTTACATGGAACATAACCTGCCCCGGACCAGGTTATTACAGGTTATTAAATTACTATGGCAATGCACTGCTAAAAGCCAAGCCACTTTCATGGTGCTTAAAACCCAGGGTTGGCACAAACTAAACTGAAACATATCTGGCTAGCCACCTAAACCGGCTTCATGGTATAGGCCCCTGGTGTCAGGCTGGTGTTGATTCCTAAACAAACACAGCACTGTGTTTACACTTTTTGGTAGAATCGGCGGACACAATGCTTGTAGTTGTCTTTGCACATAAAGATGGGATTGAGTAAATTAATCAATTTAGATTTAACTCTTGTTACTTTTACCTTAGCTGTTTGCATTCTGGTAAAGTGGATGGTAATGGTTTTCTTTGATTTGGAGGTTGGTTATGTCATAGACTGTGTTTTTTTTGTGTAAATCTATGTGTGCTTGAGATAGAGATGATGACAGTGTGTATGTACATTAGGTGCAGGTGAACATATTATGTGAGGAACATTTGACACCACATTTACTTAGATATCTGAATGAGGACATAACCTTTGCCTTAAAACAAACTTCATTTAATTTCTGAATGTTTATACAGCAGTTACAACTTCTGAGTGCAATTTGTTCCCAAACTTCACTTGGTAAATGTGAGTGATTGACAGAATGTGTGAATGAATGACTAATATCATCCATATCACACCCTACCTCTGCCTGGAAAGTGTATGGGAGTATGTCTATTTTGGTGTGTGTGTGCGGCAATGGGAAAGGAAGACTGGGCAACAGGAACACACTCAAATTTCTGACACTTCCTGACACACCCACCCATTCCATACTGGCCAGTCATCTGAAGGGATTTACATCCTTTTAGCACATCGTAAGTTCTGTGAATGTGTCTTTGTGTTGAAGTTGTGTTTGTGTGTGAGAGAGAAGAATCTATCATCAAGGATAAGAATACATGTTTTATGATAATGGAAAGGTTATTGTGTGTCTCCACAACACATATTTATTTGACACTATCTTTGATTGATTGACCTGAAATTAGAGCACATGCAAACAGATGCACGGACATGAGCTTGCATAAGCACACACAAACTGTTACAATCTGTGTTGTTTATTTGGTTTGAGTGTCTTTATTGTCATGCTGTAACAATTTGTTTAATTGCTTTTTGCAGCCTCGTAAGAAGACCTCAGGACATTAACGGCAGGGCCGTTTTACATGTAATTTTGTATTTGTGTTGTCATTACAGAGGAATAAAAAATAAAGGAGGATGAAAAGTCTGATAGATATACACAGAAAAGTCTTGAGCAGAAACAGAGAACAGAATATTTTCACAATCATTATATCATTACTTAAAGTCTTTACTTTTTCCTCTGACTATTATAAAAAAGAAAGAAAAAGAGTTTCCACCATCATAATACACTATTTTGCATGTGTAAAGATACTTTTGGTCATGTGGAATAGACAGACAGATAAACAGACAGACATAGAGAGACAGACAGACATAGATGGATGATGATGCAAAGAGAGAGAGACCGAGGGAGGATCAGTCGAGGGAAGTGTGAGCACTGTTGCGTGATTTCCCCTCTTTGTCGGTGTGTGGGGATTGTTTGCAGTCCCAAATCAGTGTTGAAATCTCCTCCATTCATCTCCAGTCCCTATACAAAACACACATATACACATACACTCCTACATGCATCCCCTCTCTCCAGATGCCTCTCCATCTTTACCTTCTCTGGCATCCAAGAAGACATTTCCTGGAAAAAATGAAACAGTGCTGATGACTCCCTTGTCTCAAGCTCTCTGTCTTTTCCTCGTTTATCATGTCAGTGTCTCCCTATCGTCTTTTTTCATGTGTAATCTATTGTGTCTTCCCCTCTTGTACCGCTTTGTGCTGTTTATTTATTGATTGTGAATGTCTCTGAATGAATTGTACGGATTGGCTCGATGACTGGTGATTTCATTTCAGCACATAGATTTTGGGTAGTGTATAACGTCCCTAAATCCCCACCTTGCCCACACACACACACACACACACACACACACACACACACACACACACACACACACACACACACACACACACACACACACACACACACACACAAAGCATTATTCATTTTGACTTTTTCTTAACACCATCAACTCTTGCTTCAGATAATCACATTTAGATCTATCATTGCAAGGGTAATGGTCATTTAAAACTAACATTTATACTCGTTTATAAACAGGTTTTTCCATAATGGAAAAATTATCCCAGGGCAGTGTATTGTTTTTCATCTCGATTTGTATGTTATATTGCAGGTGCTTCAACCTGATCAAATGTAGTTGGTTTTTCAGCTCCTTTGAGGCTCTTTTCTTACCTACCTATTTTAGTTCTCTGAATGAGCCTTTCAAACAATTCAGACCTCTCATTAAGAAACCCAGAATGTTTATTGAATAATCTGTGCCTGATTACACAGCTGGACAGCAACGTGGCCAAATAGCTTTGAACAATGCCTAGTGATTAAACCAGTCACTGATCTGATTGGACTGTGAGGGCCCAAGGCCCTGTTTACACCTGGTATTAACATCCGTCTCGGGTGATCTGATCACAAGTGGTCAGGCGAAGCAGATTGCTGTTTACACCTGACATGGCACATGGCATTTCAAATGTTGTCCCCTGCGACCACTTGTGATCGTGTCTCTGATTTTGTATGGAGCTCATAATATGACAAAACGATTTGAATTTGAATTGTATAAATTTGAATTATTTGCAAGTGTAATCTAACAAAATTGAATTTTAGGTGGTAGTTTAAATAGTTCTGAATTTGATTTTTTTTAAACGAATATTGAACATTTGAAATTTAACAAATTGAAATGTTTTTATGGCTGAATTTTATAGACATGTATTTTCAAACAGCTAGTTTTTTTGTTCTGAATTCGTATACTGCAAATATTCAGTTAAAAAAAATACAGATTCAAGTTTTCAAGATGAAGAAATTCGGAACTTCAAATTCAGTTTTCTAAAATTCAAGTTCAAAAATTCAAGTTCAAAAATTCAGATCTTACAGAAAGTAGGTCACAGGTCATCCACAGGGAAGAGTAAAGGATCTCAGATAAGTCGAACAGAGCATTTTGGCTGCACTGCAGTAGTTTTCTGCCGCAAACGCGGTGGTGGTTCAAGAGAATCCGTGTATCTTTCGTTCAGTCGTTTTTTATTTAATATTAAGAGTAGAAAAATGAGAAAATAATATTCTAGTTTCTATTATTAATTCTATTTATATTTCTAATATTCTAATATTCTAGTAATAATAGACCGCTGCAGCAGTTGCACGGAGCTTACAAAACTTAACGCGTGTATTGCAACTATAGGCTACATTTAATTTTCTCATCAAACAACTAGACTAACGAATGGCTCGGTACAACAGAAGAGCTTAGAAAGGGCTTTTTCTCTGTGTAGACCAGCAGTTGGTCTGAATTTGCTATAAACTATAGCCTATTTTCCGGACTGTATAAGCTAAGTCACGTTTTATCATGAAACACGTTAAATAATCTAAATGTTGACTTTCAAAAGTAGGCGCGCCAAGAAGGCTATTCTCTGTATTTTGGTTCATTTTTGGTGAGCGCCAGAAAGATCTAAAGAGACCGAGACACGCTAAAGCAGCTCATCATGTTGTTTTATTTATTTTTCAATGACATGATATTTTGTAGTCATTTTGAATGTACACAAATAAAAATATACATTTTACTGTTTCAAATGATGTCATATTATCTGTATGACTATAAATAACAGCAGTGGAACAAATCCAAGAGATGGCGCTCGCGCATCGCGCTCTCACACAACATAGTATCAGTTCTGGCGTTGCTTCATATCGCAGACTGTTCATTATAAAAATGAAACACAATCAACCAAACATATAAAAAGTTATTCTGCCTAATTTAATTGGTCTGTTGTACAATATAAAGGGCAAGCTGTGCTGCACACAGTCCTACTTGTTATTCCAAACATTTACCTTGCTGTGAAGACGCTGATTTAGCCTGGACTCGACTGAAGTATGAAGCCTTCTTTATATTAATAGTTAGCATCCACATGTTACATTGCAAATATGAAAACTTTTGACTGAATGAGAGATGCGCGACCGTTTCGATTTAAATAAATTTGTTTAGGCTTGGCGTTTAAAATAGGCTAAATGTTGTTTGTAATAAAGGGCACAGTATAGCTATTTTTATAGTCTATGTAGCCTATATTATTTTATTATACATGGCTACTTATTTTTCATTCTTGTTGTTTTCTGCATTCATTTGTCATACAGTAAGGGAAAGTAAAATAGGCAACACATAGCCTACATGTTAACAGTGTTTATCATGTAAATGTTGTATTTTATTTACAGGTCTTTTACACTATTGCTGAATAGGCTAATATTAAAATGTTTTTTTTTTTTTTTTATGAAATGTTTTTTTTTTCTCTCTCAACATGATCCGGCGTGACTTGCACTCATGTGCATGCAACTTATTTTCTGGCAAATACGGTCAGTTAAAAAATGTTGCTGTGGCCTATTATTACAAAATGCATAGAGTGGAGACCATTTGGGCAAAAAAACAAACAAAAAAAACAAACAAAAAAACATATTGTGTTCATTACCCCCACCCACATTTGGGCTTAATCACTGTTATTATTAGGAAATGTATTTAGGTGTAGACAAAATCAGTTATGTTTATTTATAAATATGAACGTACCTCGCATTTCCCGGACACTAGCCGTTAGTCTACTTCTTTGGCCTATTTCTTTTAGCTGGCCGTTCTCAAATCTGTGTGGAAAAGCTGCGGAGCGCGGAGAGAACGCACAATGGCTTTGCTCTGGAAGTTTTTTTTTTTTTTTTTTTTTTGAAGTTTAGTTGCCAGAGAAAATAACACACCGTTTTGTTTAACATCAATTGATACTCAATATTAATTAAATAAATAAATATAATGTCAGAGAATGCACAAAGCGCATCCTTTTGAGATGTAAATTATAATACATTTTAACACACAAGGCCTACATCATAAAACTCAGAAGATTTTGTATTTTAATATATTATATTATAATACAAATAAAAAGGCGTCATACTTCAGTCGAGTCCCAAAATACACGTAGGCATATAGGCTAAATCAGCGTCTTCACAGCAAGGTAAATGTTTGGAATAACAAGTAGGACTGTGTGCGGCACAGCCTGCCCTTTATATTGTACAACAGACCAATTAAATTAGGCAGAATAACTTTTTATATGTTTGGTTGACTGTGTTTCATTTTGATAATGAGCAGTCTGCGATATGAAGCAACGCCAGAACTGATACTATGTTGTGTGAGAGCGCGATGCGCGAGCGCCATCTCTTGGATTTGTTCCACTGCTGTTATTTATAGTCATACAGATAATATGACATCATTCGAAACAGTAAAATGTTTTATTTGTGTATATTCAAAATGACTACAAAATATCATGTCATTGAAAAATAAATAAAACAACATGATGAGCTGCTTTAGTGCGTCTCGGTCTCTTTAGATCTTTCTGGCGCTCACCAAAAATGAACCAAAATACAGAGAATAGCCTTCTTGGTGCGCCTACTTTTGAAAGTCAACATTTAGATTATTTAACGTTATAACGTTGCATTATATATGCCTGAGTCACTTTGGAATAAATCACAGCGTGTTTCATGATAAAACGTGACTTAGCCTATACAGTCCGGAAAATAGGCTAGCCTATAGGTTATAGCAAATTCAGACCAACTGCTGGTCTACACAGAGAAAAAGCCCTTTCTAAGCTCTTCTGTTGTACCGAGCCATTCGTTAGTCTAGATGTTTGACGAGAAAATTAAATGTAGCCTATAGTTGCAATACACGCGGTAAGCTCCGTGCAACTGCTGCAGCGGACTATTATTACTAGAATATTAGAAATCTAATACTCAAGCTGTTTTCTCATTTTTCTACTCTTAATATTAAATAAAAAACGACTGAACGAAAGATACACGGATTCTCTTGAACCACCACCGCGTTTGCGGCAGAAAACTACTGCAGTGCAGCCAAAATGCTCTGTTCGACTTATCTGAGATCCTTTACTCTTCCCTGTGGATGACCTGTGACCTACTTTCTGTAAGATCTGAATTTTTGAACTTGAATTTTTGAACTTGAATTTTAGAAAACTGAATTTGAAGTTCCGAATTTCTTCATCTTGAAAACTTGAATCTGTATTTTTTTAACTGAATATTTGCAGTATACGAATTCAGAACAAAAAAACTAGCTGTTTGAAAATACATGTCTATAAAATTCAGCCATAAAAACATTTCAATTTGTTAAATTTCAAATGTTCAATATTCGTTTAAAAAAAATCTAATTCAGAACTATTTAAACTACCACCTAAAATTCAATTTTGTTAGATTACACTTGCAAATAATTCAAATTTACACAATTCAAATTCAAATCGTTTTGTCATATTATGAGCTCCATAATTTTGTGGCTACATATATGACTTACTATATCAGTGTGTCACTGCATGTTGATAAAGCTCTAAAAACTAGCACACTTTTTCAAATTATACTTACAAATTTCAATCTCACCTCAAACGTGAAGTTTCAAGCATCACATTTTACCACATGCAAACTTTTATTAGCACAAATGCTAATTGACAGGTGAAAACACATCAGAACATACTAACATTTCTAGTGTACTAGCATTTATAAATTATAATACAAATGGGATTGTGACTACCATTGAATCTGGTTCTAATGTCTCTATTTTTTATTCCTTTCCATTCTTATTCTTTTAAAGAAGGCAGCATTTTTAAGTTTTTGGATGCAGCATAAGTATATATCCCTCATGTTCCCGTTGTCTTTTGTCTAGCTTTGTTCATGTAACTCACTGTTCGTGAGTATTGTCAGGTCTATGTCAAGTCTACTCAAGTAAATTTTAAGTCAAGTCTTTCTTTTTATGTATTTGTATTGTTCATTTCATTAATAAACTGCACAAAGGTTCTCAAATTAAACTTGTCTTCAGTGGACTTTTGTTACCGAAAGCTGAACCAGGGCAGCCTTCCTAGGCCAGAGCCTCGTCACGTCCGGTGGTCCCAGAGGTCATATCACACTCCAGTGCTTCCAGTAGTGGCAACTGCTATTCTGTGTGTGTGGGCTGAACTCAATTCTCCCGAGGCAGCGGCATCTGCCACAGCTCCTCCTGATCTTTAGTGGACTTCTGCTCCGCCATGGCCTCCTGATCTCTGATGGTCTTCTGCTCAGCTGAGGAGGTCTTCTGCTCTGCCTTGGTGCTCTCCATCTCCATTGGCACCACCATGGCCATCTGATCCTCCGTGGTCTCGGCCTCTGCTCCACAGTCTGGTCCTGCCATTTTGGTGTTATGTCTGAGTGTTGGTAGCTGCCAATAGAGGTCACATCTCTTTTAGGTTATGTTATGCTTACATGCCTTATTTTGATATTTGTCATGGTCATGTTTCCGGTTTTGTCATGTGATTCACTGTTCCATCATGTGATCAGGGCTACGTTCAGCCACGACAAAAAGTTGCAAAACTCTTTTTAAACGGAAACGGTGGTGCGTTGAACACTCTGTTCTGATGAGTTGCAACTATGGCAGCTGAGAAGGCCATTCTTTGTGTTATTTTTGAAGAATTTTCAGAGCCTGATGAAATCGGTATAAATACGTGTTTAATACTGCAAAATACGCTCAGTGTTACAGTCACTGCCCTTGCCGACCAGAATAAAAGAGAACATCCCAATTGAGTGAAGGGATTTGTGGAAACTGTGGTTCCTAATTATTGTGATCCAACATTTGCCTCGCATTTCAGGATGAGAAGACAAACATGTCTTCTAATATCTTCAATTGACCGTTCATAAAGACCCGCCCCCTTTAGTTACTGTTGCTATGTCCGACAAGCCACACCGCTCTCAAGCCCCACCATGTTCTCACACAGTGAAAAATACATCGCGGAACAGAGAGGACACTGACAACGCACTGACAGACAGGACAGAGCAGGTTACTTTTGATATGAAACAAAGTCTCACCTTTCAAATTTGGCCATTTTTTAAAGAAATTTTAACAATAAAATGCAGCAGACACATTTGTAAATGACTTTACTTGGACCCATTGTGCTGCACGAGCTGTCTCTTTAATACCGCATGGTTTATATAAATGTTGCTACTGATTGGGTTGACATTTCTGAAACACCCACCAAACAAGAGAAAATGTATCTCAAACCCTGTTGCACACCGTTTCCAGGAAACATGTTGTTCAACCCGCAAACCGTAGCAAAACGTTGTGCACCGGTTTGAGCTTGAGCGTGCCCCTGGTATTGGTTCCTTTGGTTCCTGTGTTATTTTTTCATTGGTTTGTTCTTGTCAGGTGATTCTCAGTTCTGTCTTGTCGTTAGGTGTGTTCGACATCGGATGTAACTGATCGGCGAGAGTTGCCACGTGCAGGCAGTTAGAAGCTGAAAACAGAGACGTGAAGTCTGTTTGTACAAGAATAAAGTTTAACATAACCCTATACTATCAATGAAGTGGGGTCTACGCTTTTTAATCAGTTTTATTTTGATAAACATGACACAATATAACATTGCGACTACATGAAAAGAGATTTTACTGATATAAAGAACTGATTTGTGAGCATTAGTGGAACTGAAGGTGTGAGAATAAACACGAAACACACGTGATCGTTGTCATGCGGTGAATTCATCCGGCTGATTGTAGAACAGCTGTGTCGTCATCATTACTCTTCAGTCAGAGCACTGGTTTACTAAGTTTGCTGAATCACTCTGAAGTGATTCTGAAATGTGTGAATACAAATAATCAATCATTTCCTCTGTGTTTCCCACGCCCCCTCAGTCCACAGGTGTTAAAGTCTTTTAGCTGCCCGAGTGTCTGACAGGTCCTTTCAATCATTGCTCTGAGAGATGGGCCAGTGCTGTTATTAAAACAACTTCTGGCGTGCAGAGAGGAGAGAAAGTAAATGCATTTTATGAATTAATCACAAGCACATGCTCACATGCACACAACATTGGGATCTTTGAAAATTACACACAGATTTGATTGTGTTTGTGGGTGTGTATTTCTTCAGATTTAATGAGGGAAAATCTTGAATTTGAACTCTAAAACCTTTGATTCAGTTTCAGGGTTTTTTTTCCCACTTTTGTACATTGGCTGTTTCTAAGTAGAAAGAAATATGAATCTTTGTCAAGAATAAAAATAGTCATCCAAGCTAAATTGACCAAAGAATTTCCTGATTTCTCAGCCCAGATTTGCAATATGTTTAGTGCAGTTGAGCCATTAGTGTATGTGCTGGGTTTCTATGACAGCATCATGTTCAAGGTGTGTGTGTGTGTGTGTGTGTGTGTGTGTGTGTGTTCGTGGACTCTCTCATCACCATGGCAACATCCCAGACAGCAGCCATTGCCACAGCAACAGTGGCTTTGATCTTTAGGAGCCCTGTGAGCGCAACCTTTAACCTAACAGCAAACACACACACACACACACACACACACACACACACTTTTATCTTTCACAAAGTTTACGTTTTTAATGTTTAAAAAGATTTTTTAAATACATTTTCAAAATCATTTTCTCAAAATGAACAGAATGTCAACAGTTGCTTCTGTAATTAACTAAAATTATATTTTTGTGTGTATGTGTGGTAGTGTCTAGTGTTTGTGCTCTGTGGTTAGAGGTTGAATGGGTAAATGGCACTAACAGAATTATGACACCCACACACACACACACACACACATGTAGTGTTTTCATGTTTTATGGGGACTTTCCATAGACATAATGATTTTTATACTGTACAAACTGTATATTCTATTCCCTTACACTAACCCTACCCCTAAACCTACCCATCACAGAAAACTTTTTGCAATTTCACATTTTCAAAAAAACAGCACTTTTTTGATTTATAAGCCGTTTTCCTCATGGGGACCAAAAAATGTCCCCACACGAACAAGGACTTTGGATATTGCCATCCTTGTGGGGACATTTTGTCCCCATAATGTAGGGTTTACCAGGCCACACACACACACACACACACAATAAATGCACATAGTGTGTTTTGAGAAGTGCATAACTGCGGCCCAATGAAGCATATAAGTATAAACAGCGTTGGAGTTTATATTTCAGGTCTTTGAGATGTAATCAGCATGTCATATCAAATTTCATCCAGTGACTGATTCTTACAAAGCTATTGCACATAAACACTAACTAATACACCAGATGCCACTGATGGCCCACAGTCATGTTGTATATGTTAATTACCACAACTCCTCTCTTCTCTTCTCTTCTCTTCTCTTCTCTTCTCTTCTCTTCTCTTCTCTTCTCTTCTCTTCTCTTCTCTTCTCTTCTCTTCTCTTCTCTTCTCTTCTCTTCTCTTCTCTTCTCTTCTCTTCACCTCTCCTCTCTTCTCCTCTCCTCAGTTTATTATAAAGTTCATGTAGATTATAAAAACAACCCAGGCTAATTGGAAAAAATGTGCCTGTTGCAACATAAAATAAAATTTCATTGCTTTTTGCATGTTTTGCTACACTTTCAAAGTGAAATATCCACCGAGTTGTGTTAAAAGTGTGTTCAGTTTTATCCAAAACAGTTGAACGTGAACCTGGTTTTATTACGGCTCTATAGTTGTTTTTGGTGTTTTTCTGCTTCTGGTCATTTCAGCTGTTAACTGCTGTTATTTATATGTAGGGCCTACAATTTTTGCAATTTTGCAAAAATGTAGAGGCACGGTTTTCCAATGAGCCTATGCTGCATAAAAATGTGTATGCATTCATCACTCACTCATACACTCAATCACTTAGTCACTCACACACACTTACTTTTTCTCTGACTTATTTACTGTACTCACACACTGGGTTGACTTCCATTCATATGCATACGAATGAGGGAGACAGGAAATCCAAGCTCATGCAAATTTTGCTGAGTTCCAAAATCCAAGTTCAGGTTTGGTGGACTCTGCCCTATCACGTGAAGACGTATGGCCAATAAAAGACTTATATGTCACAGCATGACCTCTTAGCTTAATTAAAAGAACACAACCTTTAAAACTGCAGGATTCCAGTGTTGCAATAAAGTGGAGTAGAATGTATATTTTTACATTGTGGAAGTATTATATGTTAAATTATGTTTTTAAAAAAAGACGTGTGATGTCATATTATGACAGTTTCAGTGACTAGAAATTTTGCATGCTCAAAGTCTAGTGTGACTGCAGCTCAACACACTTTCTCCTTCACTGACTATTCTATTCTATTCTATTCTATTCTATTCTATTCTATTCTATTCTATTCTATTCTATTCTATTCTATTCTATTCTATTCTATTCTCAAGTTTCAATCCAGTATTTATGGTAATGATTCATGGTAATGATGTGGTAGAGTTTCATTAACGAAATGATAATAACTAAAATCTAAAATTGCAGACTTAACCCATAATGATAGATAGGATCAGGATCACGATGATCCAGATAATTCAAAAATATCCTTAAATGAGCTTTATTGAAATGTTTCTGCAAATGTTAATTCATCCAGTAATTCATCACTCACTCATGTTGTTTGAACAGGTTGGGGAACTATTTTTCCCTGACTGATGTTAACTCGATTTCTCTCCTTTGTCCTGAACCCATTGTCTCTCTCCAACAATAACAGCTTTAATAATGGGAGTGAAGGTTAAGACACTCAGATGAATATTTGAAGCGACTCAGATTTCACCTTCACCAGTAGAACTCACCACCACATGCATCCAGGGGGCTAATGTCTGAGTGAATGGGACTTTTCCAGTGGTGAAGAAAGAGCAATTTTGGTTTTGGAGTGATTAACAAAAACAGATGTTGAAGAAAAATATACTCACAAATGTATGCCAGGCCAATTAGTTATAGAGATGAAATGGTTTTCTCTCTCTCTTGTGTTTTTTTTTTTTCCCAAAGAAGCTTTGCTCACAGGTATCACACTGCTGAATACACAGAGCCACACATGTACACACACTGAGAAATATAAAAGGAAAAGGTATTTAAAGAGAGTATGAATCCTTCTAGTTTTATTACAGTAAAACTCTTCCACAGATTCATGTGGAAAATCCTTTGTACTGTATAATGTGTTTCCCTAGAGAAACATGAGCATTTCTGTGGGGAAACAAAACTGTGAACTCCAAAGATGGACTGTGAATCTCATCTCATTGTTCAGCAGATGTTCTCCATGGGTACCACCACAATGGAAATGTGAAATAATGCATGATTTTTTCACAAGTTTTCCCTTTAAGTTTTCCATGAATACTGGTGCAGCAAATCTAACCTCATGTTTTGACTGAGACTAAGGGTATGTTTACACGACAACGATGTACTGAGATCAGATGACAACGTTGTCAAAACGATCCCCGTTCACACGGATCTGCGAAAATGACTAAAAAGGCTGTATTATGCACACAACACATATAACACATAATGCCCAACTGTAGACATGTAATACGCGCATGACATCACCGTTTACACAAATTCACATTTTGGTGTTTACATGGAGACGGTAATGGCATCGGTTTCAAAACCTTGCACTTTGAAACCCGTTTTCAAAAGCTTGCGACTTTAGACCCCAAAACGTCGCTGTCATGTAAATGAATGGTCAAAACGCATAAAAAGTTTTCCTTTTAATTTTTTTTTTAAACGGTGTTGTGTAAACATACCCTGCATGAAATAAGATGTTCCAGTCAGATAGGTCCAGTAGCCTTCAAGTTATTAGTGGACAAAGGCTATCTTACACACTCCTGAAACTTGCCAAGATGACAACCTCTTCAATCTCCTCAATCAGATGCTCCATTTTAGAGTCCACAGCTCATCAAGGGCTCTCTGTCATCATCTGAGACATGGTTAACATTGGACAGGGACAATGAAAATAAGGAGTCACTTTGTTCTATCTTGAGACAATAAAAGCGCTGAGACAGGTTTAACGGGTCAGCTCTTAAACATGATGGATGATGTGTCCATGCATAGCGAGCTTTTCATTTGTCCAATGATGTTTTTTATTCATCCAGAATACGCTGTCCACACCATCTTGCTGAGATTTTCTCATAGCATTTTACGGCTAATTGACTAGTGACGCAGCAGCCACATGGGGATTTTACAAGTAGCTCAGTGTTCTTTAACAGAGACTCTGAAGGTCATAAGGCTATAAAGTTTGTGAGACGGCGTTGAGTGTGGATGTGTTTGCTGCTAACAGGCTTAAAAGGTTAAAACCCTTAGCAGACGAGTAGCAGAAGAGCTGTTGTCAAAATATATTATGGTGTAGCTTCATCTGTGTTTAACATCATTGTGATGTCACAAGAGACTCCGCTAACTCTGTGGAACGATTTGGAATGGAGCTCTGTAATGGTGGAAAATCTAAATTAGGCTGATATTCAGTGGCTCAAATTCAAACAGGTTCTGCAATGGTAGCAAAACAGGGACATTAATAGTTTCATAATAGTGTGCACTGCTAAATGGCTGTAATGAGATCATTGCCCATAATGACAGCTTAAATTAGCAGAGCTGTCTGTGAATAAGCTACGCACACTCCTATCTTTTCCCTCCCGATGTGTGAAATGTTGACTCAGTCACTGCAGGCTCGATATATCAGCTGCAATGCGTGTGTGTCTGGTTGTTCATAGTAGCAGCAGATCTCTGGAGGTGTCAGCTATGTGTGTGCGTGTTAAAACTGTTAAAAATGCAAAATTTGTTTATTTAAACAATATTTATTTTATTTTAATGCAAAGACAGGCCTTGGGAGGCATTTAACTCAAGAGGGAGATGACCTGTGGGAAGAAGCTGCTCCCCTGCCTAGATCAGGGGTGCCCAATCCTGCTCCTGTCGATCGACTATCCTGCACAGTTCATCTCAAACCCTAATCAAACACACCTGAAGCAACCAATTAACGTCTTCAGGATCACTTGAAAATTAAAGACAGGTGTGTTTGATTAGGGTTGGAGATGAACTGTGCAGGACAGTCGATCGGCAGGAGCAGGATTGGGCACCCCTGGCCTAGATGTTCAAGTGCTCAGTGTTGTGAGTCACCGACAGGACGACATCTGTTCAAAGAGGTTGTCCACTATCATCTCTACTTTTTTGAGTGTGTTAAGCTTTAGGTTGTTTTGACTGCACCAGAAAGTCATCTGCTCAACCTCCCTTCTGTATGCAGACTCATCACTATTTTGGATGAGACGATCACTGTGCTGTTGTCTACAAACTTCAGGAGATTAACAGAGGTGTATGTGGAGCACAGGTGCTGATTGTGTAGGTGTTGGATGTGAATTTCCCCACCCTCATTAGCTGCTGGTGATCCACTGACAGATGAAGATGGGCACAATGAGCAGGGTTAATTTGGACAGGAGGAGGTTCGCAAGGGTGGTGTTGAAGACCAAACAGAAGTTCACAAAAAAGATCCTTGCATAAAACACTGGTTTGGAGGAGCACGTTCAGGTTATCAACCAATCAGCACAAGAGCAAGCCGATATAAATATAGCATTCCCTCACCTCTGTCCCATGACAGTTTCACAGCATCCCTCCACCATCCCATCGCCTTACTCTTGGCTGGTTTTCTTTCCCAGTCAAGGAGGGGGAGTACTCTGGGTTCGGGCCACATTTTTTGAGCTTGGAGCCCTCCCCCAGACAACACTCCAAAGAAGCATAATTTACTATATCTGATTTCATGTACGTGTGAACTTGTGAATGACTTTATGACCACAGATGTTAAAGCAACAGTTTTGTAGTCATTTAGTCCAGGAAGGGACTTTGCACAGCTCCAGATATCTGTTGAAGGTCTGGGGGAAGATGGGTGACTGCTTGTCTGCACAGACTTTTAGACAGGTGGGTGAGACATTGTCTGGGCCTGGTGCTTTTCTGATCTACTGGAAGAGCCGACATACATCCTCTACACCAGGAGTCACCAACCCGTCGATCGCGGTCGACAAGTCGATCTTGGAAGCATTTTAAGTCGATCGCGAAGAGTTTTCAAAATCAGAGAAAAAAAACAAACAATATTTTTATTCATTATTATTTATTAATTTAAAATGCACCATGTGCGAGCCTATTGTGTAGTAAATGGTGTCTAGGGGAGGGAGAGGGGTATATCTGTCCAATCAAATAGCCTATAGTTTACATATAATGTCTGTAAAACAACCGCTGACTTAAGCCTTGTTTATACTTTCGCCTGGCACCGCAGCGCGAGCCTCCGCTGACTGCGCGCACACCTCCCCAAACAGACGAGGCATTTATACTTGACGCAACTGTTTTAGACTGACAACCAGACCATACAACTGATTTAGACGCGCAAACTGGGTGCCGGTGTGATGAGATGTACTAATATCCGTCTGCTCGGGCAGATTCGGTTCAAAGTCGTGCATCTTCGGATGCGGAGGCGCGCGCGCTGTTACAATGACGTCATTTTTGCCGGCGCTGATAGTGTGCAATCACAGCCATCACATTGTATATGTGTGGGGAGAGAATCTCATCTGAGCCCTCTGAGCGAGGGAGTATTGCTAGTTTGAAATCTGTTGGCTATATTGTTAAAAGTGTATGTGTTTTATGTTGTTAAAAAAGGGAAAGAGAATCAGTGCTGTACATGATTGTTTTAGGCCTGTAATTGATTGATTATTGAGGTAATGAATGTAGGTCTGTAATTTGTGTGAAAATATTTTTGAAGAATTGAAGGATGACTGTTGTCATAATATTTTGTATGCTAGTTGCACTAACCTGAGTATTTCCATTTTGAAGTGTTTGAAATATATTTTAAAAGGGAAAGTGAAACAGTACATTATTGGCTTACACCTGTAATTGACTGATTATTGTGTTTATATATGAGTAATAAGCCTGTGGAAATACTTAATGTTATATTACTGTTGAAAATGTTGAATTATAGTTGACAGTTTGTATAGTTATATACTATTTGTATAGTTAAATAAATATTTTGCTAGTGACTAACAGGCAACAAAGAATGTCAAAGTAGAACTACATTGTGGCCTTGTTTTTTCATAATTTTTTGCAAGTAGTAGATCTTGGTTTACATTTGGACTTTGGATGTGATCTTAGGCTTGAAAAGGTTGGTGACCACTGCTCTACACAGATCTGAAGTGCAGGTTGAATAATAAGAGGGGGTTTAGCAGGAGGTGTTGGTGGTTGTGCAGAGAGTATGTCGGAGTGGGGTGTGAGACAGCCCTTATCAAAACTACAATAGAACTCATTAGCCGTGTTTCCACTATTGGGCCAAAAGCAAGCGTGAAAGTGTGTGCCAGGGCCAGTCAAGTTTCCACGGTCACTTCCAGGGCTTAATCAGGCCTCATCTGGGCTTCATTGGAGTCCACAGCAAGGGTTTTTTGGCCCACCGAATATCTTGGTCGAAAGCAGGCCAACTGGGGCTTGATGAGTGGTCATGAACAAAGGCAAAGTTTACCAGGAGAGTCAGGAGACAGTTAACAACGCTGCTAATTTACCATGTTATTATATCTGTCTACCAGCTAACTTCAACATTTAAGATATTTTAAAACATTTTCAGCTTAAAACACACTTTCAGACAATAGCGAGTGTTTGAAATAACTTCCTTGCGATCCGATGAGGATTCTGATCACCGTATGAGGCAGAAATATAATTATATGCGATGCTAAAGCCTACTTATGCTTGTCAGGGTTCTGCCCTGGCAGCCTTGTCTATTTTGTCTTTGTTTCATGTTTCTATGTTTGTCTTGTGTTTGAGCACATGGCTCTGTCTTTTTTTGTGTTTGCCATGTGCTCCTCTTGTCTTGCCTCCTTGTTTCCTGTTACGACGCCCCCTTGTTTAGTCCAGGTCTTGTCCTCGTTTCACTAATTGTGCTCACCTGATCCTCATGTGCTCTGATCCATTTATATTGTGCCTCTTTCCCTCATGTCTTTGCTGGTGTATACCAATATGTAGAGTAGAGGTTAAAACCATCATAAAGCAATATTCACTTAAAAAATGGCAGGAATATTGGAGCACAGCGGATACAGGACGTCATTTATACAGTATTCAAAATCAAGTAGTCACAAGCATGAGGAAGGGCAGAAGCCCAAGGGAAGAGATGTTAGTTTCACGTCTTAGAATGGGTCACACTGGTTTAAATACAACATTGTACAGAATAGGAAAACACCCCACTGGACTATGCACTTATTGTAATGTACAAGAGACAGTGAAGCATATATTGTTAGACTGCAAAAAATATGAAAAAGATAGGGTAGAATTGAAGACACAAATGGATGAACAAAGCATTACACTTGAACATTTATTAGGGAAAACATCTGGGAAAATACACAAATTATTAATTTTGTTTTTGAAAAACACTGGGTTAAGCGAAAGAATTTAATAGTTTTTTTTCTTCTTTTTTTTCGCAATCTCCTTTGTTGTCATTATAATGCCCACACTCCAGTCTAGTAGGTGGCGGTAAAGCACCTTTGAGATGAGTTGCCAACCGCCATTAAAAACCTGAAAGAAGAAGAAGAAGAAGATGTCTTTGCTGGTTCGTTTTGAGCATTGTCTGCGTTCAATGTGTGTATGCGGTTATCACAGAAATTGCTATGGTAGATTTAGTTTTCCTTGTTTGATTTCTATTTTGTTAAATTCTAGGTTTTTTGTCCCTGTGTTTTTAGTCTAGTTCTAGTCTTTATTTCCTTGTTTTTACTTCTCTTTATTTAAGTAATCTTCTGTTTATTTTTCTCTAGTTCTCTGCAAGGTTGCAGTCTTGTTTAATTTCTTTTTGTTTGTAAGTACCAGTTATTTTTTTGAGAAATTATTTATTTTATTTACCTTATTTTCTCCTTTGCTACCTCCAGTTATTAGTCTATTTTGGTTTTCTAGTCACAGTTGTCAGTTTTTTGTTTCTGTTATCTCTTTTTGTTTCTGTTATCTCTTTTTGTGTGTTCGTCTTGTGTTGGTTCCTGCCCTGCATCCTGTTCTTCCTTGGTCATCGAGACTCCTGTCCTGGCAAGCCACTCTAGTGCCTGTTTCATCTCACCTATGCCAAGCCTCTGGTTCCTTGAGCTGCTGTCAAGTTTCCACTGTTGCCAAAGAGCCTGGAGTTGTCTCATCCCTGACCAGCCTGTTCTCCAGTTGTGTGCCCTGCCCTATTGTTTGGATTGTTCCTGCCTGTGTTTTGTCTTTGTCAATAAATATCACTCCCCATTCATTCTGCGCCTGGGTCCTCCCTTCTCTGAATCTTGACTATGCTAACTGTTGCGATAATAAATACACATTTATGGAAAATGCCAGTCTGCTTGAAGAACATAGACAAATCATATATAATTTAGTTCTGTCAATCGATTAAAAAAATTAACTAGATTAGTCACAATTTTAATCGCGATAAAGTTTAATATATTTTATAATGTAATTTCACAGATAATCTCCAAATTAATGTAGAAGCAACATATATTTAGATATTTAAACAAACATATATTAACATATTTAAACATAATAATAATAAACAAACATATATTTAAAATAACAGTATATTTTAAATAGCCTACTTGTTTAATGGCATCATTTTCTCTGTTACCTTTGTTCTTTGATTAACTTTACTGACTGACAGAATTAGTGGCTGCTGTCACATTAAGACCAGCCGCTGCTGACAGAGACGCGGATCTCACGCGCGTATCATTCTCTCTCACAACTCTTTACGTTCATTTAAGACTTTAACTCATTTAAGACTGCTCTTATTAGGATACTCGTGTATATCACAAGCATAATTGTGTGTGTTATTGTTCGTTCAATCGCGAAAGAAATCGATGCCGTCTTTCACATAAACAGGACATTCACAGACAGCGCGAACTCTTTTGTCTTGTCGTGCTTAAATGGTTTAAAAGCATTTGCATGAAGAAGAGTGTGATCATATCATATAATGCTAGCTAATGGATGACAGGAAAACTGATTCAAAAATGAATCATATGCGTTAACACGTTAACATTAAACGTTAACAGCACTAATATAATTATAATCGTGTATTTATTTGGTTTCATGTTTAATTCGTCTCTTCCCTGTGCCTTTATAGAGACTGAAATAATGCATCTGCATGTCATAGAAACCATGCATTCCGTATAGGCTACTCATTAACTTGTATAGCCTAACTAAAAACTCCTGTTTTCTTCTTATGAGCTCATTAGCTCCCTTTGTGTTGATTTGACAATTCAACGGATAATAGTATTGTGAGACCGGAGAGATCGCTCAAACCTCCTCAGATCGCGTAATTTCGCATAATACCCTGACCCTAAAATAGGCTATTTCAAAAGCCAATCTTGAATGGAGTGAGTGACATGACACTGGTTGAGGGCCAGTATGTCTCAGAACTCATTTGACACTAATGCATGTTCACGCATGTTCACGCATACATCGGTGAAAAACTAAATATAGAGGTCTTGATTAAAGCATTCATCGGCATTAGGGTCCAATACCACAGAATGCTACTTTTTCCCCTTATTTTTCTACATAAATCTTACCTTATGATACTCAAATGTAGTTTGAGACGTTAAACATACGTTTAAATTTAACGTCTCAAACTACATTTTGAGTATCATAAGGTAAGATCTTTGTGCTGCTGCCATGTAATGAAATATTCACAGTTTTTAACTTGTTTTTAATAATGTGTTCTGAGCGTTCTCTAACTCTGTCCTCAATCATTTGTATGTTCATCTGTAAGTGTTGTTTTGGCTGTTTAATATTAGGATTTTGTTTAAAATCCTCAACCATGGCACCCATAATATCGAGCCCCACTCCCCAACACCCAACTGATAAAAAAGTTGTACATTTTTTTTCCCGCAGCCAGGGCCGTACGCAGAGTTTTATAAATACCGAGGTCCCAAATGTGATCTTGCTAGGGGGGTTTGGGGCATGCCCTGTTGCCGCCCTGAGAAAATTTTGATTTTCCTGATCTACACATATGCATTTTAAGGTGTTTGAAGGCCAATTAAATGGATAACAGTAGCTTTAAAAGCATATGTCAGTGGGCAGTAGCATAAATTATTTGTCAAGCAGATAACATATTCTGATACATGAGAATCAGTTTAAATGTTGCAATGAATGATCCACAAAATGGAAATGCAGAATGTTTATGATTATTGTTGACAATAAACATAACATATTCGAAACGGGAATGGCCTTATATAAGAAATGATTCAAGGATTATTTTGCATAGATGTTACATTTAAAGGAGCTGTATGTAAGAAATGTATTTCAATTAATCATAAAATGGCCCTGATATGTCACTAGACATTAAGAAATCATGTTCATTTCAAATACTTATATCACTGACAACAGTAGTCCGGCCAGGATATTGTCATTTAAAAAGTGAAGTTGCAGCCCTCAACTGATGTTGATGTTGTCATGTTGTGTTTTGGCCTGAAGCGCCACCCTCCACCTATCTACCAATCACGAAGTCAGTTGTGTTTCGGCATCCGGGTTGCCAGCTCAGCTCTAGTTACCACAGCTGCAGCTACAAACGTTCGTGCTGGATCCTGCATCCTATCTGGCAACCTCGAGTCAGGGGGGAGGGGGAGGGGATACACCGCTCTACAGTAATTTGAAAGTGATTGCAGTACCAGTTTTGGCCACAATCTTACATACGGCTCCTTTAAATCAAATGCCAATGTAATCCTTCTGTGTCCAGAGGCATATGACCAATTGGTATGAGCATCAAAGATCAGTTTCAGGTATTTGTTTCTTCCCTAAATTAATCAATGTTTTTGGACTAATCTGTTCATTAATGGTTCAATTGCTCACTCATAAAGACAGTTACTTGTCGCCACCTTCTGGCTTAATTATGCAAGTTGCACATACACAGACAAGCGCAGTGCTACAGTGAAAAGTCCCAGTGCTGATACTAGAGAAATATTCAAACACATTCGAGGTATACAAATATTACAATAATAATGGCAATATATTCAGTTTTAGACTTATAGTTTACACTGTCATTGGCAAAGAACATACAGTATATCTGTGTTAAATAGGAATCCAATGTAATAATGTTAATCTCACGAGCACACAAACAGTATACAATAGCCTATCTGCTCATCCTCTCTCATCTCAATCACCTTCTCTCTTTCTCTTCTCTCACTCTTTTTATCTTGACCTATATATCTTCCCTTCTGATTGATACAGTCTTTGCAAAATGATTATTTCTGTCAGTCGTTTAAAACTTCTATCGTAAAACCGTAAATCAGTACGGTATGTATGACCATTAACTGAAGCGTCGCGCTGGAATTCGCACTCGGCCCGCCTACCGTGATTTGATTGGTCATCTCAAACATTTTGACATTGCCGACGAGCGGTGTTTGAGTGCTAAAGCAGCTCAGATGAGGAGGTCGGTTATCGTCGCGATGTGCGAATTATTGCAGCATCAAATTAGAGCTAAATATTAATTAACTTTCATTATGTACACTTAGAAAAATTACCGAGGTCCGGGCCTCGGGGACCTCAATGATGGGTACGGTCCTGCCCGCAGCTATAGGGAGTGTGGTGGAGCCTTAAGAATGATGGTCCCAGGTGGAGCCAAGGGAGGGAGGAGCCAAGGTGGTACAGACTGGTGCAGACAGTGGAGACACAGGAGACTTGGAGCTAGACATGACCTGCGAAGATGGGAGACTCAGGGGAATATCCCCTTCCAAATCCTTATAATAATTTGCAGAGGCCAGTTGCAGCTCACCCTCATTGATGGGAGTGTGGGCGGGTCTCCATTATATCCCCTCGAACTCCACGAGCACACTCACTGGCATGAACGATGTAGCCGACACAGAGAGTGGTCAGGGAAGTTGATGAAGTACGTCAGGTCTAAAATTTTCCTTCTGCTCGAGGCAGAGCAGCTGGACGGTTGGCGAGTCCATTTTGGGCCTGTTTACACCTGGTCACTTCATGCGTTTTACTGATCAGATAGCTTTATATATTAGAGATAGATTTATCAAAACGATTCCATTAAAACCTGGTCACATAAATGTGTTTTCGCAAAACGGATATAAATCCGATCTTCTGTCACGTTTAGTTTGTTTTAGGCTGAATCCGAAATCGCCCCCTATACCCTCAAATAGTGCATTATTTGAGGGGACAGCCATTTGTAGTGGTGTCCGAAACCAAAGTGGACGGTATTGAGTGCACTCATTCTATCCCACATTGCACCACCATAACGAGCTGTCTGAATTAGCTCAATCGTTTTCATTCAGTCCTTCAAGTGTATTAGTGGACTAACGTGATTGAGGGTTTAGGGGCGATTTCGGATTCAGCCTCAGTTTCATTTTCATGGACTCTTATTATGTTTATTATGTTTCTCATTGTTTCCTTCTGTCTATGTTCCTATTTGCACGTCATTCATCAGTTGTCAGTAGTCATGGTTTTTCATTATGTTCCTAATTAAAGCACACTTGTTTGTAATTGAGTTTGACACCTTGTATATTTAGGTTCCTCTGTCTCTCATGGTTATTGTCCGTGTAAGGCTCCAGCTTGTAATGACTCTCCCTGCCTGTAGTTGGCGCTGACCTGTAATGACTCTCCCAGCAACTAGGTGGCCCCAGCTTCTGTAAAATTCATTGTTGCCACTCATTAGTATTTGATTCCTTCCACCTGTGGGGTTCATTAGCTTGTTTGTGTTGGCCTATTTAAGCATGCCTCTTTATTTCAGTTGTGTTCAGTCTGAGCCTACTATGCTTGTATTTTCTTTGCAAAGGAAGCTAAGTTGGTTGTATTTTTTGGGATTTGCCATTTGCTCATTTTTTGTTACTTGGATTTTTTTCTGTGGAAGCTCGGCTTCCTTTTTGTTGCACTTTTAAACTTAGACTTCAGAAAAAACACCTTTTGTTCAGTCATCGAAGTCTGCAAGTTGTTATTCTGCTCTTCAGTTGTTCAGTTGACTAGAAGACCAGAGTTTGATCCCAGCCTCAGACAACCATTGAAGTCTGGTATTGTTTGTGCTATGTGGTATTTGTTTTGTCTTATTTAAAAAAAACTACTCTATTTTGAACCACCTCACTTATATTCATCATTTGTGGGCATTAATGTTACAATATGGAAGTACCATATAATATTACATAATGTTTAGCTATAGATTTTGTTATAAACCCTTGTTTTTTATTTATTTAAATGTAACATTACACATCGTTTTGTATAAACATCATTCAAAATGTATGGAAACTTGACATTTTAACTTAAGTTTTAACTTAATTATTTGAGCTAAACTATATTGAAGTGTGGAATTTTGTACACTTAATGCCCCTATTCTATGTGTGTTTTGTAGCCTATGTATTCACAAGCCCCAGGCCTTCATGTCTTTGAAAAACTGACTCTTAGATACAATATTATTGTTTTTGACTTGTCTTTTACTGAAAGTGTGCTTGTTTGTGTAACAATGGCACATCTGTCATATGCTATTATTGTATTGCTCTGGGCTTTTGTTAACAATTTGTCATTTTATTGGAAACACTATGTCCTTGATCATACAAAAAGTGCATAAAGTTTAATTAGAAGCATATTACTAGTTATTGTCCAAAGGAGCAATGTCTTTCAATTTGCAGTCTGGGACTAAATTAGCTCATAATGTTTACATTTCATTTGTACAATTATATCCTGATTTAATTTATGATTTCAAGTCATAGAGAGGAGTGATTAAACAAGTAATAACTCGGTGAGTGTTTTAGTGCAATTTTCTCACCTCATGGGATCACAACACTAAGAGATAGTAAATCTTTTCCTGGATTTTTTTTGTGCGTTCCCGAGATTAGACCTTCCTTAACATAATGCTGAAAACCCGAAGTCTCTAGGTGGTCTGGTTGAGGAGTAGATAGAAGTGCAAGATTGGTGCGCACAGACGCACAGAACAGAAATCATGAGTTAACCAGCGCAATTTCCGGGGGAAAATTGCGCTAAAAAAAGAAGAATGATTATAGTTAAAATCAAATACAAATCCGTTTCACTTTTTTCACAGTCAGTGGATGGCTTCTACCAAATGCAAAATGCACATTTTGAAGAGCTCAGGTTTTTTTCTAGCAGCATTAGTAAGTGAATGATATTACAGGACATGAGGCGGCTTTGGTGCCCTCACTAAATAAAACGTTTCTGGTTACGACTGTAACCCAGGTTCCCTGAGAAGGGGAACAAGATGTGGCATCTGGTGTCGTAACCTGAGACGTTCCCTTTCAAAGTGGAACTTCAATGCGGAGTCTGAAATGATGCTATAGGTAACAAATACTTTATATTTAAATTACAAATTATTGCTTAACAAAACTAAATCATATCTTATAAGAGAAACTCAAATCTGAACCCAATTCTTGTATAATAACTTGCTCTGACTGTACTCCTTTGCTTCAAGTTGAAAAGCTGTCTTTCAAACCACATATTGATCATGTTTTACATAAAGTCAACTATTGAATTAATGTTCTTTATTGATCTCGTAACTGCTTTACTCAGAGTGTGCGCAAGAAACTTGCCTCTCAACTTATACTTCTGATTTTTGACTATTGTGATGTTGTTTATCAAAACTCTGTAAAATCTGATCTTTGTCGTCTTAAAACAGCATACAACAGACTGTGCAGATTTGTCCTTGGATTTGTCCCCTTTTTCATGCATCATTGCACAATCTATAATGCCCTTAATTGGCCATCTCTAAATATAAGAAGACAAATTCACTGGCTTCAACTAGTATTCAAATGTATTCATTTCAATTACCCTTCTTATCTAAAACAGTATTTTGTTCCAATTACTTCAAATTATCAATTGAGGCACTCTGTTCAGCTTTACTTTTCTGTCCCCCGAGCTAAGAAATCAGCTGGCAAAAGAGCTTTTATGTTTAAAGCTATTTTAGATTGGAATAACTTACCTTCTGATATTAGATCCATCACTTCATTTGGGATGTTTAAGCATACCCTGTCTTCTTACCTTGTGATTGACTGCTCTTGTAATGTATGATGCTGACACATTGATTGTGTATATCCTATACTTAAATTAATTGTATTATTATTTTGTGATCCATGTACATACAATATTAAATGTATTTCTGTCAGTTTGACCATCTAGTGGTTGTAAAGTTCTTTATATTTCTGTAAATGTATGTGTGTATATATATATATACTTTTTCTTTTTTTTTCTCCTTTTTATTTATTTTATTTATTTATTTTTTGTCTTGAATTTGTGGTTCTGTGTGCGTTTGTTTGTTGTCTGTCTTAATATTGACATGTATAACTGTATTTTTGTTTATTTGATTATTGTTCTTTTGTGATGGTTGTGATGTATTTTAGGACCCCCTCGAAAACGAGATGGTGCATCTCAAGGGGTTTATCCTAATAAATAAATTTGAATCAAATACCCATGCTGAGGGGGTGCCTTCCTCACTAGGCTGTGGTATGCCAATCATGGTGGACATAAAATAACCTGACTCTACAGATCAATCAGTTAGAGTCAAGGTGCGTAAACCCCCAGGTGCAAAATTGCGAGACAGAGACAGTTTTATTTTAAATGCTCTATTGCAAGCAAAGGCCTGGTCTTACAACCTTCCTCCCTCCCTTGCAGAGCAGGTAAAAACCTAAGTGACCCAAGAGCAACAAAGCTCTACAGTTAGCTATGTCAGAATCTTGACAAAAGCCCTCAAAGAGTAACCTATCCAAAAGGAGCACAACTACAACCTTTGATATACAACTACTTCTCAGGGGGAGAAAAAAGCTCTTGCTTCATCAAAAAGGGATGGAAATAAAGAGGAGCATAGTGGAAAGGCTCTTGCCATATCAACTCAACCCCTAAGAAAACTGCAGGGGAGTATAAGCTCTATTTATCTACCCTATAAAGCCATAGTGGAGAGAGCTCAACCCTGTCCAAATTGTTTTGGGGACCCATTCAGAGACCTAATCGAGCGACTGCTGTCATAACAAGCTGGAAGGCGAAGCCTTACTTGCCAGGCCCTCTAAGCATAGGTCAGCCGGAGTCATGAGTGATACCCACTATAGAGGAGCATAAAGGAGCATTTTTACCCTACACAGTTGCACTGGGTGATGGTAGAAATAGACAATACAAGCAAATATATGTGCACTGTTGAATGGGAAAATAAGCTGCTGCATAGACAGATATGCATACATCTGCACATATGAAAGAACATAGACAGGACGAGACAGACAAGCAAATCTACTGCCCAAGACATATTATTGATTTTTTTCTCTTCTTCGAAGAGCCATGAGGCTGCATGTTTTAATATCTATGTGTGCCTGGGCTACCGTGCCGAATGGCTTAGCTGTAGTGGCCTATGACTATGTGTGCCTGGGCTACCATGCCGAATGGCTTAGCTCTAGAAACACGCAATATGTGTTCTCATTAACCAAATATATACATTGCAAGCTGTTAGAGATAAAAACTGATGAAAACTCTTAGATCCCCTCGCTCCCTCGGCTCCTGAAGACAAAAAAGCTGATGACTTATTTTGCAGGCGTCCTCTTGTACTAGCGGGCACTCTGCTTGGGACGTCATGGACTGCCATGAGCCAATTGATTGGCGTGTTGGGTACACGTGTTCAGGCACCGGTCACGCCAAGGGCATTCCCCATAGCATCAACTCAAGCCACATCAAAGTTCCACTTCACAAGGGAATTAAATTGTTAAATAAATTAAACAATCATACTCTCAAGACCAGGGCTGTTCCCAAATTAAACTCTAGTCAGCTGGAAAAAAAGACCTATCAAAAACCAACGATAAAATAATTTTATAACACTTCACTTAACATGCAGTTTAAAGGGCCCCTATTATGGATTTTTGAAAATGACCTTTTCAAACAAGTCATAAGCTGTTTCGTTGTGACGTCAAGACGAAACATTAGAATATTGCCCGCCCACTTATTGCACGCGCAGACACCAGGGAAAACTTGAACCTCAAATCAACAGCTGATTCCTGTGGATACTGGATAGCATCATGTCGAGAAGACGCTGTGCTCTACAATGTGAAGGTAAAGCCAGTTTTTTTCACTGCCCATGGACGAGCATGTGAAGAAGTGGTTAAAGTTAATCTTTACCACGATACCACAGCAGTATCCCAGCAAACACAGAACGTTGGCACAACGTACCCAACCTTCTAAAAACATTTTATCAACATGGCCAAAAGGTTGCTATAAATACGTTGTGTGGTGAAGGTTGTTACAGCGTTGTCACAATGTTGACATTAAACTACCCTACGAAAATCAGACTTTTACATTTCAACCGCCCGTTGGGCTCATTGTGTTGTCTCGTTCTTCATCGAGCAAGGATACGTGAGTATTGCGTTTTATTTACCTCAGCTAAATAAGATATGTAATTATTCAAACACAACCTACAACTTCATTTTCTAATGTGACTAATGTAGCCTCGCTTGCACTGTTTAGTTTTTAGAGACTGCTATTTAGTCTCATTCGTTTCTTTGCTCCTCTGGATTTGTGGATGTTTCCTGGACTGATTCCATTTACCGAACTTTATCGTCCGGCTTTCGACTACTGTCTGCCATGTACAGAACCGGTTTTGTTCATTAAATGTTCTGATCTTTGCTTTTTATGTTTTATTTATTATACTTAAAAGAAATTTGTATATTCATTTATTTAGTTTTTTTTCTTTTTTCACAAATGTATGACTTTTGGAAGTGCAATTTGATTACCATATATGCAGTTAGTTTTAATAAAGTTGAATTAACTTTTACTCTTCAAAGTGTACACTTGCAGGTGTTGATTATAATTAGGCTAATTTACTGATAGCCCCATTAAATAATAATAAGGATAAACAATATTTTAAAAAACTATATAATTATCTAACATCTGACTAATTAAAAATTAACCGCAAAACATAAAATGCTAAATGGGGGATATCTATAGGCCTATCTAGCATAAAAACAAACAATTGTCAGAACGTCATCTCTCAGTTGCTGAATGTCGCGCAACAACGTTGCTACAGCCCTGTGGCGTCTTACAATTCTACGTTGTTACAATGTTGCCAGCACGTAGACAGCGACGTTGCCATAGCAGAAATGCAACGTGCCACAGACGTTGCCACAACGTAAATGTGTTTGCTGGGATAATCCTAAACTTTTGCTGTGTTCCCTTTATTTTACTGAAGACTGCTTCTCAAATCTCAAAGTTAAATAAATAATTCACAAACCTCTTGCTCTTGAAAGATGGTGTTCAAAATACTTAGTTTTGAGTTTTATATTGTGTAACTTAGGTCTCCTGCTAACTGGCTAACTCACGTTATTACTGTCTTACTGAAATACTTCTGCTAATCAGTTGTGGGCCACAATTACCTATAACTGTGTCTATTAATGCAGATTGTCTGTCGTTCTCACTACTTTGAGGAAATATTTGTTTTACCAACGTTTATGTTACATCAGATCATTTACTCTAGAGCTCTAATGTATATTGTATACATGCACTGTTATTGATATAGTTTCCACGTGTTCACCGCAATATATTAGAAAAATACTCAGTAAATAAATTAGTAGCCTACAAGTAAAATAATCGGTTTGTTGATGGACATGCACTTGTTAATGCTGATGGTGAGGAATTACATTTGCAACATCTCATATAAAGTACCTCAAACTGAGTAGTGTATCACTGAGAAACAAGTCCTGCTCGAGTCGTCCTTGCGATGGAGGTTCGGGTTGAATAACAGTTCTTCCAATGTTTCATCATCGGACTCGCGCTCGCATTGATATGGTAAAATCAACGTCATTGTTCATTACTGTGTTTAGTTTACAGTGTATGAAGCCTCAGGACAAGCAGAGCTGATGTTGTTATGGCAATGGGCGGTTTTGTTTTTGACGCGCTGTACATGGTAGGCCAATCACAATCGCGGAAAGGCGGGATTTAGAGAGATTGATATATTTGACAAGTTGTTTGAGAGTCATTGAAAATGTGATGATGTGCAAATGTATATTATGAGAAAATTAAACAGTTTTTTTTTAACCTTTGATGCATGTAAACCTGTTGTAGGAGACTCCACAACAACATTAGGAAACTTTAAAATAGCATAATAGGGGCCCTTTAATTTAAAAGTTGGTGTGAGTGGCAAACTGCACTGTAACACACACTCTCTTTTTCTGTCACTGGATTGCTAACTCTGTGGTCTGCCACATTGTCTGGAGTAATTTGTGTTTGAGGTTTAGAAGCAGTGATGTGGTGTGTGACTGTGTGTGTGTATGATGTGGTTAACATACTCTTTAAAGCAAACTGCATCAAAATCAATGATAAACAGAATCTGTGCCGCCTTTATGGCTCATATCACTCCAAGATGCTGAAAACAGCATACATGGCATTTGTTAGCATAAGTGTGTGTGTGTGTGTGTGTGTGTGTGTGTGTGTGTGTGTGTGTGTGTGTGTGTGTGTGTGTGTGTGTGTTTGCGTCTGTCTGTCTGTATTTGAAGTTGAAAGACTTAATAACAGTTCACTGCTGGCTCTTGGAATACCAAATATGTGTGTGTGTATGTCTGTGTACGCTGAGTTTTGTCATGGTTTCACAATCATCCATATATTCATACATCATTGAACACATGGTCTGTGATCGCAATGGGTGTTCTCTGACAGAATATGTAATGGTATGTGTGCTCACATGTGCAGATTGACTATGTGCTTCTGATGACTAAGGGAGTTTTGATGTGTGTGTGTGTGTGTGTGTGTGTGTGTGTGTCTGTGTGTGTGTGTGTGTTTATGAAAGAGAGATGAAAACAAAAGGCAAACGACGTTATCGGATTTCTGGAAAAAGCACCTGATTCCTATTCTCCACACATTCCTGCCTTTTGGTTTAGTCTCTGGCAAATCCCTCTCTTCTCCTCCTTTGCTCTCTCTCTCTCTCTCTCTCTCTCTCTCTCTCTCTCTCTCTCTCTCTCTCTCTCTCTCTCTCTCTCTCTCTCTCTCTCTCTCCCTCCCTCCCTGTCTCTCTAACTCACTTTCTGGAGTGGCAGTAATTGATTCAGCTTTGTGATGAAGGGTTGAGAGAGAAAGAGAGAGAGCCCCTCTACTTTTCCTTTGATTTTTAATTCCCCTTTTCTCTTTTCCTCTTTGATTATCGTTTTTATTCTTTGCGCGTTGCTTTCGGTGACAGTCTGAATTGATATTCAAAGCAGATTAAAGGTTTCTTTGCACATGTCTGTGTATGTTTCTATGATTGGTATACATGTGGTATACATGCATGTTTTTCATGCTATGCTCCTCTACAGCAAGCAACAGTTTTAGTTTTAGTTTATCTCTGAAAAGGAAAGATGGGTGTACCCAGGGACGGACTGGGGCTAAAAAACAGCCCTGGACTTTCTCCCAAATAGGCCCATCATCCGGCCATTCGCCCCTAGCGACAGACACTAGCCAGGATGTCCTGATACTATATGCCACAATACTGTAGCCTATCAGACAAGGTATTCATAGCAAGTAACATCTCAAAACAAACGATGATAATTGGGGTTGAGTTTATTAATGAAGCCTCAGCCTTCAAATAAAAACAAAAAAATTTACAATTCCATAAAATACAAATAATGAAATGTCACTGGCTACAGTAACCCCAAATTACACAAACTTGTAATTATAAAACATATAGTTAGGCTACTATATACCAGGGTCCAACCTTTTTGTGTGCGAGGGCTACCTCAAGGGATAAAATAATCTAGAAGTCATTTTTATTTCTTATACTTCAATATTTATTATACATAACATGGTGAAGCTTTTTTACTTTTCACCATCATATGGGAAATAATAAAATATCTTCTGGTTATTCTGGTTCAGACTTACAAGCGTTTAAAAAAAAAAACAATTCCTGAAAAATTATGAAAATATTTATTGATTTTTTTGTTGATTTTCTATAGACCTATTGTATGTGTTATCAAAAACAGTAGCCCAAACATTTAGTATAAATATAAATAAAAAAAAATATATATAAATAAATAAATAAACTGCCATAACTAAACAAAACATTACTGCATTAGGCTACATTTTACATTTTTAATATGAATACAGGCACATTTATGCCAAAAAAATTTGTTTTACTAAAGTTAATTCATAAGTTTTGGTGTGAAATGTCTTATAGCTGGTTTGTTCTTGGAACACTGTTTCGCCTGTTTTTTTTTTTTTTGCGTCAATATGTTGAGAATAGCGCTGTTTCATCTGGCTTTTTACAAGCTTAAATCACATAGTCATTTGTGGGTTTATATAGAGATAGAGAATTCTGCGCTGAATTGAACTGCTTCTCAGTGGATCGCGCACAGCTCTGTGTAATAATGTTCGCGTGATCGAGATCAGCGTAACGTGCTTTGGCCGCGATCGCTGTTTATTGGGCCGAGCTGATAATGCGCTGCTCAGATCAAACAAGTTTTGTTCCGCTTTTTGAGCGTTTGCCATTTGATGTTTCTCATACGCAACGCAAATGACAGCGTATAATCAAAGAGAGTTGGGTAATTTTGTAGAGGCAAAAGTTCAAATTGAAATGTTTAGTTGAAAAGGTCGCAAAAATTATACCATTTATTCAAAGTCTGGAACCCCGACGGCAAGTTGGGGCTATTTATAGAATGTGTTTAGCGGGCAACTCACAGGCACCACGTTGGAGACCACTGCTATTCAAATATAATATAAGCAAATTTAAAAGTGCAGCCTTATAAAACTAACTTTCTGTCAGTGGCTATAGGCCGACTCTTCTTCCTCAGATGTTGTTTTTTACACGTAGCATATAAGTGATCGTATTAGTGCCCCTGCTGTTGGCTGTTCATATTGCTTTAATAGATTTTTTTTTTTTTTTTTTTTTTTTGTGCCGACGGCCCTCGGTTGGACGGCCGTTCTGGACTTTTCCAGAACGCACAGATTGTCAGTCCGTCCCTGGGTGTACCGGCAGGTTATGCAAGCTAAATGTAAACAGCAAAACAGAAGTGCCACACTGCCTACAGAAACACCGGGACGTGCAATGTTTTTTGTTTTTTTTTATACTGGTTATAGGCAGATAAACAACACATACTGTAGTAGCGTTATGTCACCATTCATACCTCAAGTCTGTGGAAACACGAGACCAGTTAGCGACAGGCTCCATTTCTAAAAAAGGTAATAAAGCGTTTGTTCATTGCCAGGCATTATAAAATGCAGGCATGGAGAAACACACTGTTTGAATTGCCCTTTACTCACCATCATTTTATTTTAATTGTTTCTTACATTTCTTTTTAACACATTGCTTTCTTTCTTTTATTACACATTTTTCTTTCATGGTCTAAGGACCCCCTGTAGTAGCCAATTTATAAAACTCTAGTTAATTCTTTGAAAAGGTCTGTAATCATCTGATTTCAGATGTTGTTACTCAGTTTCATATTTCATGAAGCTAAAAAAGTAGATATGGTGCTAGTAACACCAAGGTAATGGATTTGATTCCCAGGGAAAGCAAGAACTGATAAAATATAAATGTGTACTTTGAATGCAATGTAATTCGACTCTGTAATTCGTTTCTGCCAATATTGATAGTAATATTTTCTTATCCGTGCAATTAAATTACACTTTAAGTGTGTATTAAGTGTCCAAATACTTTTTAGGGAAATAGAGACATATATTTGTGTATATTTCAGTTCTATTTACCACTGTAATATGCATCAGTTTTGGGCTTGTTTGCATCTTACTGCATATCAGTTTGTCTTTCTGAACTAGACGGTTTTTTTTTATATTTAGCTGCACTGTTGTTTACTCTCTCCTTTGTGTTTATGTGTCCTTTTATTTAGATTTTTATCATTGTATCAAATGTAATAATATTATACTGTAGAGCACAGATGGCACTACCTGCGAGGTCATAAGTGTCCAGCTCTGGTGAGCCTTACTATTCTCCCTGATCTCCACACTGAGGTGGCAGTCTCGTGGAGACACCCATATTCTGCTTGGGTGGCGAATACTGCCTCAAGTTATTTGAATGTAGAGGGGCTGGTTATAGGATGATGCCTTGGGTTGAAGTGAATTTAACGAGCTGGGAGGAAGCCGCAATCAGATCTGAGGACTGCTATTGTTTTTTGATTAACAGGTGTAATTTATTTTTGTTGCCACTCTTTGGCTGGAATGATGGTGCAAACGTGGTTTGACCTTAATGGGTTAATTGTATGTCCCATTTATATAGGTTCTACTACAAGCCAAGCTGCTAGTAGGTATAATGGATTTTAGTTGGTATCAATCTCCAGAACTGGATGTTAAGTAAGGTCATGCTCTTTCTTATTGCTCCAGCTTAGTACAACTGGCTGAGTTGCTACAGCAACTTCCTATTCTTAATTATATCCTGGTTGAGCAGTTGGATTCTGGCATTCTGGCTCTTCTATCTTCCTTCTGCTCTGAGGATCTGCACCATCCTGGAGTGGGCCTCGGACAAGTTCATGGGTCCCTAATGCTCTGATACCAGTCGCTGGGATGGTGTCACAGGGTAGATACCACTTGCTTGCTTTTGAGGTGCCTAGATCTGAGGTCATGTAACGGGTGACCTTAAAAAAAAGAGCAGGCATTGGTCAGCATGGCGTAGTTGGTATTGATGTCCCCATAGCGTCAATTGACACAGCGTGGCGTTCCCTTGAAAGGGAACGTCTAGGTTACGTATGTAACCCTGGTTCCCTGAGAGGAAACAAGACACTGCATCACGTTGCCATGCTTCAGGCATGCCTGCGCATCTTCCTTTAGACAATACGAATCTAATGACGTATTTACAGGTACCTCCTTATACATTTAGGCGCACCTTGTGACGTCATCGCACTGCGTCAGCCAATGGCTAGTTTAAAATGTGCCTCAGACACCAGGATCCGCGGGATGTGTCCCCATAGCATCATTTGATGCAATGTCTCGTTCCCTCTTAGGGAACCGGAGTTACATGTGACCTAGACGTCCTTCAATATGGCAGATAGTGTGGTCCAAAAGGGTTACTTCACATTACCTCAAATTAGCTAAACATTCCTATACCTTAACTTACAATACTGTGCCTGCACTGCGTGTATTATTACAGTAGCACAGATGTATACATAATTTATTTTAGACTAAATTTGGAACTCTCTTATCTCTCTTATCTGATTAAGTGTTTGTTAATGGAGGCTGTTCATGAAGCCTGAACCCGATGGTGTATCTTAAGCTTACTTCAAACAGACTATGATGCACACCAGACGAGAAGCAGCATCTTTGTTTCACTGCATCCACACCAGACGCGAGTAACGCGACAAAATCAAATAGAACCCAAATAGCACCACAAATTTCCAACAGTAAACTGATGCCCCGTTCCATTTCTGACATACTTCAAGTGCTCTCACAACTTCTGACATGAAGAACAAATGGATTTGCAACAGCAGCATCCAGTGGAGACAGCTTCAAACTGTTGCAAAGTGGTGCGAAAAGGAAGGTCTTGTGTTAATTTGAAGTGAAGTGTGATATGTTACTTTATGCCTGTGCATATTCACTGTATATGGTGTACATTCTGTTGATATAGATTAACAGATTATATATTTTTTTGTCTGCAAACTGTGGTTTGAGTTTCTATACAGCACTGTAAAAGTCCACATGGCAGTCCAAAGCCCTCTTATATGCCCACTCTGTTTCTGTCAATATTTTCTTCTATCCCAGCTTAATATGCAGTGGACATATTATGATATATGAGATAATATGATATATATTTTTTTGTGGTATGTTGTGATTATCTGACACCTGTAAGATGTAATAACTGTTTGTATTCTGATTCAGTCTTTACAGGCTCTGTTGACATTTCCAGTCTGGTGTGCTAATGTGTGTGTGCATTGTGAAGACACTGATGGTTTGTGATATTTCTGTCAAGTAGATTCACCAGGCCACACATCTGTCTGTTAATGTGTGAAAACCAGTGAGATGTCGACATTTACAAACCAAACACACACACGGAGTGAGCGCTAATTATTGCTGTCATTAACAGCTGGTTGGAATCCTTAAACTCAAAACAAACAACCTAGGGGTGGGAATGGTTGCCAGTGGTTACCATAGCACAAAGTAATATTTCTTTTTTTATTCCTCCAGCATTGCTGCCTTATTTATTTTTATTTTCCCCTCTTTTTAGTAAACACCTGCCACAAAAATTAAAGATTTGAAATGACAAAAGAACTTTGAAGATGTATGTATGGGTATTGTAGCAAGGCAGAAGTGATGCACACAGACGGGATGTGTCTTGAGGTGAACAGAAATGTGTGGAACACCTTTAGGCTCTGTCATTTATAGCAAAGGACTGTGTGACCAGCAGCTTCCACATGAGGAACTGGAGCTGTATGTCAGTATGTGTTGAGGTTTATGTCTGTGTTCATATGTTGCACAAGTCAAGAAAGGTCAAGTCAAAGTGTACAAAAATGTGAACCCACAAGCAAGACTATAAAAGGGAATTGGCAATGGTTTTCCCTATCCATCCTAGTACACACAAACAGGGGTTACTTTGGGATTTTGGAGTTAGGGTAACTCAAATATCTAGCCCTAATAAGACATTACCACCTGTTCACTTGTGCATATAACTTTTAATAATTTGCTAGATGTAATGTCTATTAAACATGTTCATATGAGTAGGCATTCATATGTCTATGTGTTTATAGCACATTCATTATTTGTATGTTTGCATAGACACTGACTGGACACACATTTTTAACATACTGACAACATATAAAAAGTGATATGAATATGAACAACTTTCATAACAAATGTTTACAAAACGAAAAAAAATGTTTAAGGAATACTTTGAAGTTCATGGAATTTCATGAAATTGAATTTTATCCAGTTACGTTTTCAAATAAATGAACATGTTCAAACAAATAAATTTAAATAAATATATTTAAGACCATCATATTTTTTCCCCAAATAGAGGTGCCCAGAATGCCATCGCAGTTTGTTCTGGCCCAGTTTAACATCTGGATGCACAGAAAAATTAATACAGTATAAGGTATGAATTGTACAAAACATATTCTAGATATAGATTCTCCAGGGTGCAAAAACAGGACATGAAAAGATTGAAATGATAGAATAAAGTGATTGATAGATAAGTACCTCCATAAGTTCTGATTGAACCCAAAGAAAAAGTAGTACTAGAAGATAAAAATTTACAGGCTTATTTGTTCAGTTGACATCAACTGTCATAAAACTCAACAATGTCATTTTCAATGAAATCTGACATCATCCATTACGTCAACTGTGTGAACAGGCTTCTCTGATCTAGTTGTACAGATCTGACCTGGTCTTATAGTGCTTAGAGCTACTATTGCCATACTAAATGAATCAGGGCGTAAATAATGTATGTTAAGGTGAGCGTGAACGTGTGTTAGTGAAACATGGATTTATGTCCCAAATGTGTGTGAATTCAGTTTGGCCTACAGGTGGTTAAAGATCATCATCTGGTGCATGTTATGCAATGTCCACTGATTAGAGATGATGTGAATGTGGTATCTTTAATGGCAACCTAATAATATTTTCATTTGCCAGACACTATATCTAGATCGGCTTTCCTCATGAAACAGTTGTTTGTTTGTTTTATAATTTGTTTATTTGGCGCACATTATAATTTATGTGTTTTGGGCACGAACAAGGATGTACTCAGAGCCTTATTTAAGCAAATACTTCCTCCCATACAGTACAACAGGACATTGCTATTGCAGATAATGTATTTTGCTATGTTTATTTCTCCAATGCTCAGAGACAGAGAAAAATGCTCACACATCTGGTCCAAAGGAAAGCGGCCAGGGTCTGTGTTTGTGTATGTTTGACATTGGTTACTCTTCCATCGACACTGTTTTGTCTTAACTTTGATTGTCTTTCTCTGTGCCAATTCTGACATTTCTCTCATTTTACAGTGTTTTCTCAGAGTTTCTGGGTGTCACCTTGCTCCAGGGCTGTAGAGGTTAGCGATGGAGTGCTAGCCCAGATCAAAGCCTCCTGGCTGGGTCAGTGCTCTCCCTGTCCCCTCTCCGAGCTCTGAAGGAGCTGGTGCTGACTTCAGGCTACTGATGTCTGCCGCAATTGGCACTGTCAACTACAATCAGGGACAGAGTGATGAATACACACACACACACACACACACACACACAGACACACACACACGCATTTCATACCTCTCACAGATGTCATGGATTTCATACTGAAAAAAATATGTTTACTATGCCCTATAAACAACCCTCAGAGAAAGCTGTTGAAATTATTAGATTTGGCATAATTTGCCAGATTTATGAGACTCACAAATGCAGGTCCACTTTAGAAGTCTGTTGTCAACATTTTCCCCTTTATTTGTATATATATATATATATATATAAATTGCAAGAGTGGAATTTTTTATCTTCATTATTTGTTTTTCTCTTCTTCTTTGTTGATTTGAAGCTGATGTATTTGCGATAACATGATCAGATGGCTGTAGTAGATTATTTTGGGTCATTCTCTATTTCTTCTCCACTCACATTCTGATAACAATCCTTGTTCTTTGGAGAGGTCGGACGGTGAGCTGTGTATCTATTTAACATTCCTATGGGAAGGGAAACTGCAAAACAAATTCCGGAGGTTTTAGCCTCAAATATCTGATGAGATGGACAGCACATTGAAACAAAAACAGACTGATTTCCTTCCTCCTTTTCTCGCTGTAAAAGATGCAAACATTGCTTTGACACTTTAGTCTCATTTGCCAGGAGCTACAAATACCTTGAGTGAGTGTGTGACCATACAAAACTACTTCTTGTTTAATGTTAAATTCCTCCGTCTTAGAGTATGTTGTAGTCTTTAGACGTTTGTGGGGCTATTTAGGGTTTCAGAAAACTGAACAAACTGAGGTATAATGATTTCTCAGTGATGTGTTTTTTTCGGTTCATATTTTTGCATGTATACACTCAACACATTTACAGTACAAGTAACATGATCTGTGTATAGGTGGTATTAGTAAGCATATAGGTGTCTTCCTGCTGTAAATCAGTCTTAACTATTGATAATACCACATTTGTTTGTATGTGTGTGTCGTCGTTTTTTAAAGAATGTACTGGTCATTTTTTCTTACTCATGCAGTTACTTTGCAGCTTTCAATCTTAAAAAGCATGTAAATTTGGATAGTTCCTCAAACAAATCTATCTTATGAATTTTTATGATACTTTTATCGTAATTTTGTATCCTTTTTTAAGATGGAAAGCTCCAGTCACTATTCATTAGCATTTAATGGAGTAATAGGCTTACAACATTCGGTTACACTTTATTTTAAGGTGTCATTGTTACAGTGTAATTATATATTTAAGTACTGAGTGATATTAAGCAACTACATGTACTTACTATATGGTTAGGGTAGTATTAGGATTTGGTTGAGGGTTAGTTGCATGTAATTATGCATAATTTATTGTTATTACTATGGTAAGTACATGTAACATATGTAAAAAGGACACTGTAAAATAAAGTGTTACCCAACATTCTTTAAAAAATGTTTAAAAAAATTCAATGATGAGTAAAAGATGACAGAATTTTCATGTTTTTGGTGATCCCTTTAAATTGGGTCACAACTTGTACTCTAACATTCCACGATACACAATCAAAGCCCTCAGTAACTTGCTGTCATAGTTTTCTTTCTCCAATAAAGTAACTTTCTGTTCCCAAATCAACAAGTGTCAGCAGTTTTGACTAAAATGTCTCTTGGTGTTTGTGTGCCATTTCAGAGAAATGTCCCTATGACCTGCTTGCTGACCCTGTTGACAATGTCAGCAAGTCTTTATTTACATTTCACTTTGAGTTTACAACGTACAGTTCCTCAGTAAAGTTGTAATTTTGTTCTTCACTGTGAAATTATACAATACGTAACTCTGGAATTTGTCATGAGAAACATTATGCATGGGTTTTCATAATTCAATTAGGTTTTTTTTTTTTTTTTTTGCTTTAGTGTTACTGTCAGTGTAAATATGTAGGGGGTTTTTTTTGTATGGGTTTGTGGAATGGGTGGACCTCATTAGAAATACTTACTAAAGCCTGCAGTCTTAGTATCACACTGTGAAGCTCATTAAAATCAGAAACTAAATCCAGCTGCCCTGCTATACATGTGCGTGCACACGCACACACACACACGCGCACACACACACACACCATAGAACATAACTTTATGCTTATTGTAGCTCTCTGCTGTTAAACAGTTCACAGTTACAATCATTAGCACCTAAGAGTAACAACATAAGATTCACACATAGACCTGAACCACATAAGTCAGTTTCAATGTAGGTTACATGTGTTTCTATACCCATCGATATGTCTCTCCTAATATACATTCATAATAGGTGCCCATCCCCCATCCCCTGCTTCCTCTTCTTGTTTCCTTTCCTCTTTCTCTTCCACTCAGGCATGATAAATTAATGCATTGTCTTTGTAGCGGTTCATTGAGGAACATTACTGTTCTCCATACAAACAAACCTGCTCCACTAATCAGTGCTCTAAAAAGAAGGGCCATGTTTGTGAATGAGCAGTTGGATTTACCAATAGTGACATACAACATGGTAAAGCAATGTGTGCAACAAGTATACATGTCCTCAGATTTATACAACTCACTGCCTTCTTGAACAATTCAATGGCTCGAGTTTCCAGCAATTTTGTCGTCTTAACTATTAAAGCAATATTCCGGGTTCAGTAGAAGTTAAGCTGAATTGACAGCATTTATAGCATAACCTAATGTTAATTACCACAAAAATGATTTTCCACATCCTTCCTTTCCGTTAAAAAAGGCAAAGGTTTTTGTTACAGTGAAGCACTTACTGTAGAAGTGAATGTGGCCAATATGTAATCAATCAATTACTGACAAATTTACTTTTATTGACCTGTAATATTCCTGTAAGTCATTACTATAGTTAAGGCAGGTTACAGTTTTTAAAATAGTCCTTAAAATTATATTGACTTATATTATTATTATTTATTATTATTTTGCTCAGGGGTCAGTTTTCATGCTTTGTTAAGATATTTCATGACACTAAATTATGTAGGCCTAGTTGCATTTTCTCACATTGCAGGAATCTTATTCATCCTGCAACTGTAATTAAAAATGACAATAGACAAAAATCTTAGACAGAAATCTTTCATTTTTATCTTACTTTCTCATTTTCTCTCTGTAGATCTCCCTCTCTCCTAAACTCTTTTGATAGCTTATAACTGAAAATGCATTTGAAATGTCACTCCAATCAAGGTTTGGCTTGGTGAGTCAGACTCCAATCGAGTTATTAATTTATCCTCCCCTGCAGTTATAAACTGCAAGTCACAACAACATAAATGCTCTCAAATGTCAGCAAATAAACCATTAAAACATCTGTCAGGAGAAGCACGTATGAGAGGGTTCTATTGTGTGTGGAATTATCACCCTCATCATTTTTATTTCCTGTGATATAATGAAATATCACATGGTCGATGGTGACTTTTACTTCAGAATTTGATCCTACTGGGGAATACAGGTCGATGATTTTCATATTTAGCTTGCTATATTACTTACTCTCCATATTCTGTTGTGTTCATTTTTTTAAATAGCCTAAAACAATTTCTATAATGATCATCCTCATATGCACAAAATAAACCTAAAAACCAAAATGGCTAAACCTGAAAATATTACAAAATACAAAATCACGAAACATCAAGTTCCGATGAAGAAGGAGAAAAAAAGATGAACAAATTGCACAACAGTCCAGTAGATGGCGATCTGCAGATAACGTTACAATAATTGGCTAAGTTTCCATGGTGACTCGTGGATTCGGCGCTCTGCTGAGAGTGTATTTCTTTGTTCAGACGCACAAACTCTTCTAGACAACTTTTTTTTTTTTTTTGGAAACAATAAACTTGAGTAGCTTTTTTTTCATGTTTGATTCAATCAACTCAGAGTTTTAGGTCACGGGAAGTAAACACTGCTTTCGGGAATATTCTCTGGTATCCACCAGCCATTTTTATTCAATTCAATTCAATTCAATTCAATTCAATTCAATTCAATTCAATTCAATTCAAATTTATTTGTATAGCGCTTTTCACAATACATATTGGGCCCTATCTTGCACCCAGCGCAATTGACTTTGTACACCAACGCATGTTTCATTCCTATTTTGCACCCGCGCAAAGCGCGCTTTTCCCTCCACAGAAGCACGTTGCTAAACTAGGGAATGAACTTGCGCTCCCTGGGCGGTTCAGCGCAAAAAAGCAGGCGTGTTCCGGCGCAAACAATCCCTGGTGCTATTTTACTGTTCCATAAAACAATTCCGCCACTGGCCAGAAAAAACCTAGTCTAAAGTCAGTGGCGCGTTGCGCGTTGTTCATTATGCTATTTTAAGGACGCATGCTTGACCATAATGTATAGCGTGCACAACGCGCATACACTTTGATTCTCTAATCTACACAGAAGCAGCAGTTTTCATTTTTGCAAATCATATTATTACAAACGATAGATAGATAGATAGATAGATAGATAGATAGATAGATAGATAGATAGACAATTTATTATAAAAGCATACATCTAGCTTACACATTTACCCACATTATTATATACCTGTTTAACCAAAGCTAATTTGGGTGTGTTTCTCCATCCGCAAAGTCACTTCTCTCTCTTTTACGGCCGTGACGAGAGCGTTGCTCTCCTCGACTGTGAACCGCTCCTGGCGGCAAATCCGCCGTTATAATAGCAATACGCCAAGGAAAAAGCGCATCTGCTCTTAAAGGGAATGTGAGATGTCGCTCTGATTGGTTTATTTCACGTTACGCCCAAACCACACCTATGAATAATGAAGCTACTTCAGACCAACCCATTTTAGATTTGCGCCTGGCGCAATAGTCATTTATCCCGCCGGTATAATAGCAACAGCGCCGAGACCCGCCCACAAAGTTACTTGCGCTTTGCGCTTTGACACTTGCGTTTCAGATCGTTAAAATAGGGCCCATTGTCTCAAAGCAGCTTTACAGAAAGTGCATTTCAGAAATGTACATAGAAAAATACAGTTAGTTAATCATGTATTAATTTAGGGCATAATATATCGCCAGCGTTGAGTCGTCTCTTCACAGGCGTCGAGTCGTCTCTTCACAGGTGTTGGGGCATCTGAAGGTTCCATGAGAGGCTGGATACAAACTGGAACTGACGAACTCTATTTACCACTAGCGTCCCGAGATAACGACAGAAAAGCAGATGGGAAATAATTAGCATAGCTGCTGTTCATAATATTAATGCATTCGATATGATTCAACTGTAGTATAAAAGGTAGTATTATGCGAACGCTTGGCTAAAGAGATGCGTCTTTAATCTAGTTTTAAACTGGGACAGCGAGTCTGAGCCTCGAACAATATCAGGAAGGCCATTCCACAGTTTAGGAGCTAAATGTGAAAACGCCCTCCCTACTTTAGTGGACTTAGATATCCTAGGAATGACCAGAAGCCTCGAACTTAGTGATCTTAAAGAGTGCGATGGATTGTAGGGCGATAGAAGTTCCGTTAAATACCCAGGAGCTAAACCATTTAGGGCTTTATAGGTCAGTAGTAATACTTTGTAATTGATACGGAACTTAATAGGTAACCAGTGTAGAGATGATAGGATTGGTGTTATATGATCATATTTCCTTGACCTAGTAAGAACTCTAGCAGCTGCATTTTGGACTAACTGTAGCTTGTTTATTGAGGATGCAAGACAACCAGCTAATAAAGCATTACAGTAATCTAGTCTCGAGGTCATGAATGCATGAACTAACTTTTCTGCATCAGAAACAGATAGCATGTTACGTAGCTTAGCAATGTTTCTAAGGTGGAAAAAGGCTGTTCTTGTAACATATGAAATATGATTTTCGAAAGACAAGTTGCAGTCTAATATAACACCCAGGTCTTTTACTGTAGTGGATAAAGTAACAGGACATCCTTCTAAATTAAAGTTGTATTGTAAGAGGTTTTGTGGGCAGTTTTTTGGGCCAATAAGTAATACCTCCGTTTTATCTGAATTTAATAGCAGAAAATTACACGTCATCCAGTATTTTATATCTTTAACACACTCTGTCAATTTAGATAATTTAGCGTTTTCATCTGGTCGTGATGAAATATATAATTGAGTGTCATCAGCATAACAGTGGAAATGAATTCCATGTTTCCTTATAATATTTCCAAGTGGCAGCATATATATTGAGAATAGCAGAGGGCCTAACACAGATCCTTGCGGCACTCCATAGTATACTGACATTATCTTCGATTTTTCCCCATTTAAACAGACAAAATGGTAGCGGTCTGATAAGTACGATCTTACATTTACAATTGTGTTTCTGATGCTTTCTATTTTCTCAGTGAAGAAATTCATAAAATCATTACACTGTAACAGAATATTTTGCTCAGGTGATGTCTGTTTATTTGTTAGTCTAGCCACGCTGTTAAATAAAAACCTTGGATTATTTTGGTTATTTTCTATTAGTTTGCGGAGATGCTCAGCCCTGGCTGCTTTTAGGGCCTTTTTATAATGTGACATGCTGTCTTTCCACGCGATTCTAAAGACCTCTAAATTAGTTTGTTTCCATTTACGCTCTAAATTACAAGTTTCTCTCTTGATAACATGCGTAGCACTGTTATACCATGGTGCTTTAGTTTTCTCTCTAACCTTTTTTAATCTAATTGGTGCAACAATGTCTAATGTACTAGAGAAAATGGTGCTCATAGTGCTTGTCATTTCCTCTAGTTCATCTGTATTTTTATCTTGAATGTGCAAGGCTTTCTTGTGTCCGCAGCTTCAGTTTCTTTAGCTGTAGGCTACAATACATTATTCTTGTTAATGTTGCAAACAGATATTTGTTATCATATTATTATTTTCTTTTTTTATTAGAGTAATAATAGACACACTGGTTTGTATTGTGCAAATAGTTTTACTGTTTACTGCACTTTGTTTTTCCACTTATTTACCTATAGCAGCTAATCAATCCAACAATCGGAAGCCTTGCACATTCACAGAAAACAGCTTACTTCTCCATTATAAAAGTAGTTTGCACAAAAGAGTAGTATATCCGAATTCACAATAATAATTAAAGTAAAACGGAAGTTGCGATATTCTTTTTTTCCGTTGTGATCAGTGGCATAACTTTGTTTTAAAAAGTGGGACAGTGTATTGTAAAACAGTATGCAATAATAACATATGCAGTGTATATTTATATTTATTAAATTATAAATGATTGCTGCTTTATTGGGACATTATTTTGTATTTGACATTAGGCTACCTACTCCTAACCTTATCCGTTAAACACTTTATTCCCACTATTAAATGCCTGTTAGACTTTATTTCCACTTTTTGACTATTTTCTTAAAATGTATTTAAAATGGTACTTTTAGCTGATATTCAATGGGAAAAGGGAGAAGAATAAGTTCAGTATAATGCAGCTGTGAACTCAGATCGGTTGCATCAAAAGCTACGTCATATCACGACCATTACAGTGTCCATAGAAATTTAGTGTGCCCAAAGTCTAGTGTGACCGCGGCTTTACTCTCCACATCACTTATGGGTGATATGCCCCCCAAAAAATCATCTCTCTATTTTTATTTCAATACTCCTTTTCTGTAGTATCAATACACCAATACCAGCTGCGCGTTCTCACTCTCTCTTCTCTCTGACGGCGAATTGACACAAACCTGCCTCCTCTCACACGTCTCATTCGTTCCGGTTGAATAGTGCTTGTATTGCGCATAATTTTAATCATCCTGCAGATTTTGCGCTCACACCAAAAGTGTGTGCACTACTGGTCTAAGTAGCGCTCTCATAAAGCCGACTCTCAAACAGCTCGCAAGTACCAAATTAACTTCTTTTTCGTGGCTTATTTTGCTTAAACGGTCAAATACACACACAATTATGTCAAAATGTCCATCTTGCCGAGCATTCAGGTAAATACAGCCAGTTTTGGAATGTAAATAGTTGAGAGAGAATGCATGTTGTGTAACAGTTGGACCCATGGATATGCTCTTAACCCTTTCACGCGTAAGTTTAAAATATTCTAACTGACCTCCCGATTCTAACTGAGTGATTTTTTTCAAGGCGACCATTATTTTAGAACGTTTCTCCTTATTGTTTGATCAAAACCTTTCATCAAAGTTATATATGACTTTTGAACAATACCCGTTCTTGTCTTAGGACAACTTTGATGAACTTTTCTGATCCACTTCAAATATTGACTACTGTGTAAATATAACTTCTAAATCAAGGAGGTATCTAACAATCAAAGGTGGCAGAAGTAGACACATTCTTAAGTATAGATATAAAATACCCATGAAGTATATAAAATGACCCATTCTTTCACGCCCTGGATAATTGTAGACCAATAGTAGCCAGCAATAACCCTGTTTTGAGTGCCTCTGACACCACTATGATTGCCAGTCCCAGGGTTATTGTGGCACTCCGTAAGAACAGACCTCTTCTTTTCCTCTGACAGGACAACTAGCCGCATGTACTGCCTGCTGGGGCCCGAAGAGTCTGTCGTCTGTTTTAAAAGGAAAAAGAAAACGTCTGAAAGAGTTGAAGTTCAAAGTAAATAGAAAAAGATCATATTACTATCTGATATCTGACAGATTAAACTATATTAAAGTCACTTGTATATTAATACCCAGATATGGGAGCTGAACAAGTACAGTTAACATAACTTGATATTTTAAACAAATTTGTGAATTTAGCACATGAGGTTGTACCAGTCAGTCAGTTCTCTTCTTTTTTTTCATTATAAAATCTCCCGGTTCTTATACCCCCGGTTTCACAGACAAGGCATAAGCTATGCCCAGAGAGTAAAATGCATATTTGAGCTGTTTTAACTGAAAGCAGCACTGTGACTGATATATCTTAAAATATGTGAGTGCCATTTTTTTTTTTTTTTTGTCTCAAGATACACACCAGTAGGCTAATGCTTATTTTTCTAAGGCACATTTATAAGAGCTACTTATATGCCGTAATTGAACTAAGGCCTAATCCTGGCTTAGTCTAAGCCTTGTCTGTGAAACTGGGCCATAGTTACCTTTGATGATAAAATTCGCAGACGCCCGTTTCACTTTCCGACGCTCTGCGTAATTGTCAGGAATTACTCCTTTTAAGAGAAATTCTTGAACTTGTACATAAAATGCAAAAGAATCCATGTAGATATCTATGTAACCGAGACGTTTTTCTGCACATACAGTACAGTACAGTACAGTACAAATCGTGACAGTAAAGTACGGATCGAGTAGTGACAGTGACGTTGTTGTCGTAAAAACATTGGCGATGACAGGAAGTGGAAGCAAAACTTGCGTTCTTGCACATGCGCAGTACAGATCGTGTTTCCGGTACGGATCGAGTAGTGACACGCACTCTAAAGCTAGTGTTATAAGGCTTGTTCGACTTCATGCAGCTCTGCGCAGACCGATCGGCGGCTGACTTAAAGCAGTGCATGCCGGTTAGAAATTTTGTCCGACTTGATACAGCGCCGACGCCACGTGACTGTGACGTATGCCATCAAAGTACCGCGAGAGCAATTCGAGAGTAGCCGGAGAACTCAGTCAGCGCAGCTTCTCAAGAGCGGCTGCACTGGGCTGCACGTGGGCTGATGACGACACAGCTGTTCCACGATTGGCCGGATTCACCGCATGACAACGATCACGTGTATTTCGTGTTTATTCGAAAACCTTTAGTTCCTCTAAAGCTCTCAAATCAGTTTATTATAACAGTGAACACTCTTTTCATGTCGTTGTCATGTTATATTGTGTCATGTTTATCAAATTAAAACTGCTTAAAAAACGTAGACTCCACTTCATTGATAGTAGCTTATGTTGAACTTTATTCTTGTTCAAACAGACGCTGGATGAAGCAGTACATAAAGTATTGAAAGAAAATGTCTCTGAAACATCTGTGCATTGTTTGGCAAATATTGCATTTATTTCACTGCAGCTGTGGTAAAGTATGCAAACACCACGTGAGCGGTCACCACGGGAACCAGAAAGTGTCCGACTTCACGTCTCAGTTTGCAGCTCCTCCCCGCCTGCACGCGGCTACTCTCGCCGATCGGTTGCATCCAGCCACAGCCGATGTAAAAAATGGGAGGCACACGGTTGTCCGTAAGGAGCCTCCGCGCACACCCTCCGATGACGATTTTTACGTCACGCGGACCCTCGCTGACGCGGAAAGTATTACAATAGGCTTGTTCGACTTCATGCAGCTCTGCGCAGACCGATCGGCGGCTGACTTGAAGCAGTGCATGCCGGTTAGAAAATTTGTCCGACTTGATCCAGCGCCGACGCCACGTGACTGTGACGTATGCCATCAAAGTACCGCAAGAGCGATTCGAGAGTAGCCGGAGAACTCAGCCAGCGCAGCTTCTCAAGAGCGGCTGCACTGGGCTGCACGTGGGCTGATGACGACACAGCTGTTCCACGATTGGCCGGATTCATTGCATGACAACGATCACATGTGTTGCGTGTTTATTCAAACACCTTTTTTTATAACAGTAAACACTCTTTTCATGTAGTTGCGATGTTATATTGTGTCATGTTTATCAAAATAAAACTGATTAAAGCTATGGTCTACGATTTCAAAGATTGTTCATTATTAATAACCTCGTTTAGATGCTGGTTATGGTTCTACAGTACAATCCTAACAATATGAAGAGAAAAAAGAATGAAAAAAATCCATTCACTCTATTGGGTGTACAGCTGCAGAGAAGTTGACCAATGTAAGCTGTCCGGCCGGACAGCTTACATTGGTCAACTGCTCTCATCCAATCCCCCGCTCCACTTGAAACTCCACGTGGCGCTCGCGTCTCCACCCCACCGCACCCCACCCCGCCCCCCTCCTGCGACATGAAATTTCGCGGGCAAGCAGCTGACAGTCTATGGTAGCTAGCAAAGTAGCATCAGCTCAGCAGTGGAGATTTGGGACTGAAAACCGACGCTGACACGGCTGACTTTTTGTTGAGCAGGTAAGCATTTATTTATACTTTTATGGTGTGAGGTGTTACATAAATAGCTTTTTATCAGTCTGACAACATGCTCATGCTGCCGGTCGGCATTGGAATGTTAGCCGTTTAGCATCGCCTATCACGGGTCAAAGTAATTATATTTCTTGAAGTGCTTCAATATATTTCAGTAGGCCTAGCGGGTTTCTGTTCGAGCCGATCGGAATTTGAACAAGATGCGCTGTTTACTAGCGGTGATCACAGCTTGACTGAGTGACGTTGTTCAGGTCAGGTAGCACAGAGGGGAGGGGTGTGTGTGTGGAGGGGCGGGATGAGTTTTTTAAAACTTCCCATCCGTCTCAGGCTTTCTCGACCGATTTTCAACATCGTAGACTACAGCTTTAAAAAACGTAGACTCCACTTCATTGATAGTAGCTTATGTTGAACTTTATTCTTGTTCAAACGGACGCTGTGTGAAGCAGTACATAAAGTATTGAATGAAAATGTCTCTGAAACATTATTTGGCAAATATTGCATTTATTTCACTTCAGCTGTGGTAAAGTATGCAAACACCACGTGAGCGGTCACTACGGGAACCAGAAAGTGTCCGACTTCACATCTCCGTTTGCAGCTCCTCCCCGCCTGCACGCGGCTACTCTCGCCGATCGGGTGCATCCAGCCGCAGCCGATGTCGAACACACCTTAACCGAGCCTTATATGGCTAATCTTGCTCACAACCCATCTCGAGGATTCGGTTAGAACTACAAACACGAGTGAAAAGTGTTAAAAAACTACAGACATGGAGGATGCGCAAGTCCGGCGGTTATGTAGAGAGGTTATGATAAAGGGGTTTGAGTGATTAATTATCAGTATCTAACCTGACGAAAATGTATTTATTCAATGTTGTCTACATTATATTGCATCTGCAGCAGCATTGTGAACTTTGTAAAGATATGTTAAAGTTAAGACATTAACTTTTAAATGCATCATTATATTCAAATTGCAAACACATGAGTCTCCGCATGAAAGACCCACGACAGATGAACGCAGATGAACGTGCTACTACATTTCTCTCTGAAATGGTAGGAAATTAAATTAGATTGAATGGAGGATTTTAACTGTGACAAGATGATTGACGGTAGTTTACTGTGACAGTTTTCACGTGACAGAGCGGTTAAAGTATAAAGTAATTCCCTAATAACGTATTAGGCAGGACTGTTAGACAGATCGTAAACTAATAAACACGGAAAATGCGAGCACTGTGTTTTAAGGCTCTGGCGTTCTCAGCGCCTTCAAAATAAAGGTCTGCCGCGCCGTCAAAATAAAAGTCACACCAACAAGCGCGGCTTACATCACTTCAGAGTTCCTACTGGCAGTAATAATGCAGCCAGGAAAACGTTCCTAGGGGAACCATTAGTTCTCGGGGAACCACCCTGGTGGCTAGTTCCTAGAACTAAGTTCCTAGAACTACCTGATGCGAAAGCCCCTATTGTGTATGATGCGTTGTTACTGAATACAGTACATTATAGTACAGTCATGTCAAGGGTGCATCAAAGTCACAAAGCTCAAGAAGAAATGGAGATGAGCTGAGCTAAACTAACCATGTAAGTACTTTACTGTTAGCTTTATCGTGAGATAGTTAGCAAACCATTATTTCATTGATTCATTAATTTTAATGTTAATATTCATCATTATCATTATCCAGGACTCTACATTAACACTTGTCCAGGATAAGTGGACAAAGGCCTGCCACCTGAACGTCAACAGCTGCGAGCTACTACGGCCATCTCCTGCGAATCTGTCGTGCATGTGAAATTGTTATGTTTGGAACGATTTGAAAGTCGTTTAGTGTATGATGCTCAGTTTTTCTCTGTATCCATTTACAAAGCCAGCAAGTATATGATACCTTGTGTTTTAAAATCTGTTCAGAATAAGCAGAATGGTTACTGAATAACATGTACATGTCTGTAGCCTACTGAAATACAGTGTGAAAAGGTAGCAATAATGGTTTAGTAAATTTGGCCTAATGTTTTAAATGTTGAAAAATGTTTTTTTTTCAATCAGTTACAATCAGTCCAATTCATTTCCTTAATTTAATGTCTGTTCGGTTTGAACCCATTGGATTCTTGCTTGTTTTGTTGCGTGCAGTGAGTCTAACACCTCAATTTGTAAAACACCCACAAGCTTTGAAACTTGTCATGAGTTTTGATTTGGTGGGGTTGTATTGGTACAAGTTTTTCACTGTGAGGCTTTAGGACCTCTTTTGTGTTGTTCTTTTGGAAAACCCCTGCATGACATCAGCATGGTGTGGTTCAGATTGACTTTGCCATAAGAGTCAATTAGAGTCTCTCCCACATGTACTGTGGGTTAGTGCATTTGATCAGAAGAAGGTCTGGAAATGATTGTTGTTGTGTGGCTTTTGTTTCAAAGAGACTTTTGATTTTGAAGCATTTTAACTGTCCACCCCCCTAAAGTTCAGACGCTATGGCTCTGTTTCACTCTTTTGTTTTCACTCTTTCTCTTTCTTTGTCCCTGTCTCTATAGGCCACAGATCATGTATAACTGTTTTGTTTGATATGTCTAGTGAGCTACGCCTTGATGATGTATAAAACATTGGAATGATACAGTACATTGTTGCTCCTCTGTCTCTCGCATTCACGTCAGGCTGTGCGTGTATGTATGTTTCATCCTGCAAGTGACTTTTAAAGCTTTTAAAGTAATAATTCACTCTGTAATGAGAATTCTATTATAATTTACCCACCCTCATGTTGTACCAAACCCATAGGAATTTTTGAAGAATCATTATGATTGGTAGCTTGATGGCAGTTCATTGTGACCAGACTCCCAAGTTCCACAATGGAGAAAAAAACACAATAAAAGCACTATAAAAGTTATCCAAACAAGGTTTTGTATGCTGAACAGACTAATATTTCAGTCATTATTTATGTGAATAGTTACTAGGCATGTCAGTTCGCATAATTTCCCAATCGATCATTGTTTAAATTAGCGATTAATTAATCGATTAATCATTAACCTTAATCGAAGTGTTGGTGCAGAATAGGCATTTTAAATCACTGTGCGTCCCAGTGTGACTCTACGCTCAATATTCTGCTCTATGCATGTGCATAGCTCAGTTGCTCACCTCCCATGCGAACGCTCCACTCATGTACAAAAAAACAAAAAACGCTCAAATAATGCACAGACTTGAAATTTCTATGTAGCAGTATACTTGTTTCTGTTTGCAATAGCCATACTGTGCTGTAACATGGTGTGGTATAGCCGTGCTTGGCAACGCTGGTAAAATGACGCTACCCTCTCATTTACTGATCCACTCCCTGCTATGCTCTGCTCACATGCTCTGATAAGGTAATAATAGCTTTGTAAGAATATTCTGTCACGGTTCGCAGGTTTGCCTGTTTATGTTTGTGTGTACTGTCATGGTCTGATTGCCTATCAGCGTTGAGCAATCTGACGAGCAATCAGATCAGCCGCCGCTGCGGCTCGTTTATGTGTCCTATAGTAGTCTTGTGTTTGTTGTGTTCGGTGTCAGATCGTTCTACTGCTCACGCCTTGTCTCCCTGCCCTGTCAGTGCTTTTCTGTCTCCAGTTCCTGAGTTACCGGCTTGCTCTAGCCTTGGACTATTCTGCTCAATTTACGATTAATGTACTTCTACGAGGGTCATCGGACTTCAGCCCATTGCAGTCTCCTCGCTGCCAAGACCTGAACACCGACCTGCATCTCTACATCAGTCCATCCAGTCTTGATCTTGTCTCTGTCTACTTCAATAAATATTCTTTCATTCGCAACTGGATCTTGTGGAGCGTTCCCGTGACAGAACGATCTGACCATTATGGATTCACTTGCAGACCACTCCGCTTGGAGCACGGAACCTCGACTGCCACCACCAGCTGCCTATTCTGGTGAGCCGCAATTATGCTGTGCATTTCTTACTAAGTGTTCGCTGTGTTTTGCTCTACAGCACACATCATTACCCACTGAAGAGTCCAAAGTGGCTTTCGTGATCACACTGTTGTCAGGACGAGCGGCGCTCTGGGGCACTCAAGAAGGTGTTTGATCGTGCCGTGTCAGGCAGAGAAGCGGCCAGAGTGTTGGCAGATCTACGTCAGGGTAACAGGACGTTAGTTACTGATTATTCCATCAAGTTCCGCATGCTGGTCGCGGAGTGTAAGTGGAACATTGAGGTGCAGTTGGACAGATTTCTGCATGGGTTGGCCGACCGTATCCAGAATGAGATCTGCGCCCTGGAGTTACCCACAGCGTTAGACGACTTGATTGATCTGGCCATACGAGTGGATGCACGGCTGCAGCGTCGAGATCATCGTGTCCAGAGAAGCCTGGTTCCAGCTATGGAGGGTCTTCCCTTCATCAATTCCTGTGATACGGTCGGTCCCTCATTTGATCCTGAACCCATGCAGGTGGGCAGAGCTCGTATTTCCCGGGAGGAGAAGGAGCGATGGAGAACACAGGGACTGTGTCTCTATTGTGGAGCTGCTGGACACTTTGCTGTGAAGTGTCCCGTAAAAGTCAAAGCCCGTCAGTAGTTAAGAGGTTACTGACGGTGGCACTTCCTTGGAAAAATCCTCTATGTCTGCCACGCTCCTCCCGGTCAGACTGCAATGGGCTGCGATGTATCATCTGTGTGACGCTTTGGTGGACTCTGGAGCGGAGGGGAGTTTCATGGACCGAGACCTGGCCCACAGACTCAGGATTCCAGTCATTCCACTCACTCATCCATTCTCCGTCAATGAACTGGGTGGACAACCTCATCCATGTCATCCATCACACACTCTACTGGACCAGTGAGTCTCATCACATCAGGCAACCACGTGGAAGAGATACATTTTTTGTTAATTGACTCTGCTTTTGCTCCTGTCTTCTTGGGTCAACCCTGGCTCACACTCCACATCCCTCATATTAACTGGCGTCAGAACACTGTCATGTCTTGGAGCGAGAATTGTCATGCGTCTTGTTTGGTGTCTTTGTGTTCTTCTGTGTCTTGTTCTGTGTTGCAGGATGAACAGGCAGACCTGTCTAACGTGCCCAGTGAGTACCTCGACCTGAAGGAAGTGTTCAGTAAGTCTCGAGCTGCTTCTCTTCCTCCGCATCGTCCTTACGACTGTGTCATAGACTTATTGCCAGGTACGTCTCCGCCTAAGGGCAGATTATACTCACTTTCCGCTCCGGAGAGGGAGGCCATGGAGAAATATATTTCTGATTCTCTAGCAGCCAAACTCATCCGCCCTTCCTTATCTTCTGCAGGGGCAGGGTTCTTCTTTGTGGGAGAGAAAGACGGTTCCCCGTGTCCTTGTATTGATTATCGAGGACTGAACAGCATCACGGTAAAGAATACATATCCTTTGCCGTTGATGTCTTCAGCTTTCGAGAGACTGCAGGGTGCTTCCTTTTTCACAAAGCTGGACCTACGCAACACCTATCATTTGGTCCGCATTAGGGAAGGGGATGAGTGGAAAACCGCCTTTAACACCCCCAGGGGGCACTTTGAATATCTGGTCATGCCTTTTGGGAAAACCCCGCGGTTTTCCAGGCACTCGTCAACGACGTGCTGAGAGACATGGTTGACCAGTTCATTTATGTCTACCTGGATGACATTTTGATATTTTCCCCGTCTCTCCAGGAACACGTTCAGCACGTCAGGCGAGTGCTTCAGAGGTTGGTGGAAAATGGGCTTTATGTCAAGGCGGAGAAATGCGTTTTTCATGCACAGTCTGTTCCCTTTTTAGGATACATCGTGTCGTCTGAGGGAGTGCGCATGGATCCCGACAAGGTTCAGGCAGTGGTTGATTGGCCAACTCCAGATTCCCGCAAGGCCCTGCAGAGATTTCTGGGCTTTTCCAATTTCTACCGGCGATTCATTCACAATTACAGCCAGCTAGCCACCCCTCTGACCGCCTTGACCTCCTCCAGAACGGCATTTAGGTGGTCTAGTGCAGCCGAGACTGCATTTACCAAACTCAAGGGCTGCTTCGTTTCAGCCCCCATTCTTTTTGATTTGATTTGATTTATTTTGGATTTGACAGACGACATAATCCAAAGGACAGCATGTTAAAGTGTAAATACTTATTTCCAACATGGTCCTTGGTGTTAGAACATTTAACACATAACAAAGACCTATTGCAGGACAAAGACAATAACATTTAACACAAATCATCCAAGATTAAAAAGCATTCTAAAATCAGAGAATCATAAATCACATAAAATAATCAGTCTACTCTAATTAAAAAGATCGGCTACTCTATTCCATAAAAAAGCCTTAACCTGATGTCTAAAAGCCCCTCTGGTATTTAAATTTTTAAATTCCACAATGTTATACCTGTATAGAAAAAATAACTTCTAGCTGCATTGTTGACTCTGGGCACTTTACAAGAACGGACACTGGCCCTATTATTGTGATTATGCTGTGTATGAACCATTTTTATATGGGAGTGTAAATATTTGGGAGCAGAGCCATTTATGACATTATACATATGATTCAACTTTAACTACTCCACTCTAACATGTGCTGGCAGCAGTCCTACCCTTTTAAAAGCATCTCTACCACATTTAACAGGTAGCGGATAAAATTATTTTGCATCACTTGCAGTCTGTTTTTAAGTTTAACTGATAATCCACAGTACCAAGCAGAACATGCATAATCGAAATGACATTGAATCAGTGATACAACCAGTAATGTCTTGATAGAAAAATCTAGATTCCTTGGAATACCCAGGAATTTCAGTTTACCGGCACACTTGGATAATATTTTGTCAGCAATAGATTTACAGGTTAATGACTGCTCAAATGTTAACCCCAGGTATGTGACACTTTTCTGAGACACTATTTCAGTGCCATTACATGTGACCTTAAGTACATTTGTTCTAGACAACTTCCTTTTTGTTCCAAATAAAATGGACTCAGTTTTTCCCAGATGTATTGAAAGCCTGTTGTCTATAAGCCACTTGCTAACACTATTTAATTCATTACCTAGACTAGAGTCTTCTCAATCTCGCTGATATCATCCCCAGAGACCAGTAATAAAGAGTCATCAGCATATAAAAGCAGCTTTCATTTCACCTTAGCTGGCATGTCATTAATATAAACTAAAAATAAAAGGGGGCCAAGGATTGAACCTTGGGGCACCCCACAAGTAATATCCTGAGGATCTGATATGGTCCCCTCAACATCACAAACTTGAATTCTTCCAGGGAGGTAAGAGGTGAACCATTTCACAACAGTATTTCTGAAGCCTATACTTTGTAGCTTTGATAGTAGTATTGCATGGTTTACAGTATCAAAGGCTTTTTGCAAATCAAGAAGAATCATGCCCACATACTTTCCTCAAAAGTTTCAAAGTTTTGTCGAATATAATCAAATAAATGAATAAGACAGGTTTCAGTAGAATATGCTGCTCTAAATCCAAACTGAAGTTCATACAGTAGATTTTGTCTGACAAGGTACTCTTCCACCTGCTCATACACAAGACGCTCAAACACCTTTGATATGGTTGTCAGAATTGATACAGGCCTATAATTACCAACATCTGATCTGCTATTTTTCTTAATAAGGGGGACTACCCTGGCCCTTTTCATGTCGCTTAGAAAGATACCCTGACTTAAAGACAAATTTATTATATGGGTGAGTACCCTAGAAATTACGTTAGCACTATCGCTCTGAAATCTGGACGGAATAAGGTCCTGTCCAATGGCTTTGTTAATTGACAATGTGGATAGACACATTCTCACCCTCTCCTCTTGAGACAGGGCCAATCTCAAAAACATCAGGAGTAACATGTTTGTTTTTATAAAAGGAATTTACAAATGGTGGGCCATATCTACCTGACACACTCGGCAACTTATCAACCAGACTGGCAGCAACTGTTGTAAAAAAGGTATTAAAAACGCAAGCAACCTACTGTTTGTCAAAAATCATCTTATCCTCAATGACTAATCCAATATTACCAGACTTAGATTTAGATTTTCCTTTAGCGCTCATATCAGTGAGAACTTTCCATAGCTTTTTGGGCTGATGTGAGTTCGCAGTAATAGCATCAGCATAAAATTAAGACTTTGTTTTCTGTACCTTGTAACTAGCCTGATTAATATATATATATATATATATATATATATATATATATATATATATATATATATATATACAGTATAAGTATCTCATAATCCCAAGACAAAGTTGACCTCTTAAACTTTCTGAACCATATCACGTTGTCTAATGAGATGTCAGAAGTCATCCAAATTGTACTTCTCTGTTTAATTCTGGTTTCCTTCATTGGTGCAACATTATCAAGAGCAGCTATAAAGTGCTGTTTAAATAAAGTCCAAGCCCCATAAACATCATTGCTTCCTAAAACACCTGACCAATCCCTCCTGGAAAGCCTTTCTTTAAATTATTTTAGATGCAATGTTTCCATATTTTATGTGAACAAAGACATCACAAAAGTCACAAGCGACTGCTTTAGCGTTTATCCTCACCACCTTCCCGCAGTTAGGAGAGTCACTGCTACTTCTCGTCTTTGGCCGGTGTTTCATTTGCAAGTTGTTTGGTCCTGGACACTGATGGATATCTCCGGCGAGCAGCAGACATATGGATAATATTGTGCCGAAAGCATCAGCCTGTTGCCTTCCACAAGCTCTATAGTTCCTGACGGCGAAATTGGTCTGTGTGGTGATTAAAGCAGCACTGCCATATCCAAATAGTTTGTTATCTGCGTTCACAGAAGATCCGCAGTCTTTATCAAAGATCTCCCATACATGTGTTATTTCCATTATACTCGTAACAATGTTCAAATCTATAACCTAGAACATTCAAAAACAACACAAACTAAAATTGCTGCCAGAGCTCCACAAGCACCTGACGCCATCTTGCTTTTTCGTGCGAGTGCGAGTCTTCTCTTGTTGACTCACATCCCTTGTCGCCCCTGATCCTTCTCGTCAGTTTGTGGTGGAGGTCGACGCATCAGAGGTGGGGGTTGGTGCGGTTCTCTCCCAGCACTCTTCAGCACACGGCAAGGTGAATTGTTTTTGGATCACTGTCCTGTTGGAGGATCCAAACATGGCCCATTTATAAGATTTCTAGCAGAGGTTGTTGGTATTTGATTGAATCCATGATGCCATGTATCTTAACAAGATGTCCAGGACCTCTGGCAGAAAATTAGGCCCACAGCATTAAAGATACAGCAGAGTATTTCATTTTACACATGGGGTACTTTTTTATCCCTGTGTGCACCAAACCCATCTTAAGTGTTTGCTGCCAAAAAAGCTCATTTTTTTGTTTCATCTGACCATGATGGATGGAAATACCAAAGTGTGCATAAATTCTAAAAATCTTATGTGCTCGTTTGAGTCGGATAATTTTTTATCTGATAAGAAAACGTGCATAAATTACAATATAAACATTTAAATTAAATTTCTGAATTTACTGAATAAATTCCTTGATGTGCATCAAAAAATCATGTGACTGCGCAATGAGATGGCATAACTGGACTAACCAGCAGACCGATCTTTCTGCACAGTATCTGAAATGCTGTTTTGGTTGTTCTGAAATGCCTGAGCAAATTCATCAAAGTGATTCTGTATAATTACCTTCCAAAACTGTCTTACACGACTGCATTCCCAAACAGCAGCATCTGCCTTCGAAAGAAAGATAACACGTTTATTGCTCTTCTCTGCACGCTCTGAGACGCAAGTAATTTATTAAACGGAAATTACAATATAAAGTGGCTTCTCTTACTTTTCTTAGTGATATTTAACACCAGTTTATCAGGAAGTGGCGATTTTGTTATCTTTGACTCACTGGAAGGAAACGCTGCAAATGCGATATTCCAATTTCCAAGTTAAATTTGCAACTTTGAATGGAAACATAGCTAATGTCTAGATCATAACGTGCTGCTTGACTAAAGCTATATGACTTCTGGGATCTAATTGCATTGTGGTCATGACGCAGTGTTTTCCAGCGTCATTTGAAATTTCAACCAATGGAAACTAGATCTCGGTGTGGTGGGTGGGTATAGTGGGTAGGGACGAGGTGTAGAGACCAATTGGACACTGTTTTACAGCTGGAGTGCACTTGGATTGGTTTGATCGCTCAGATTGTCAGGTCTTGATTTAGCATGTGCCATAGCACACAGCTGAAACAGTGCTGGAAGATCATCACTTTGCATCATTAATAGTTACTCAAATTTTGGTCTGTTCTTGTGATGCACTAAAATTAATTTTGCACTGAAACACTGAACGTTTTCATTTAGCCGGAAACCCAAACTAAAAATAAACTTTCAGTGATAAAATTTGGCTAATTGAACTCTTTATGCTGTTAAGGGTGTTGTGTTCTCAGTTAATAAATTAAACCAATCGTAGTTCTTCTGCAATGAGCCATCCCTCAGTATTTTAGCCTAACAAATGTTGAAATTGCTTCATAATTTTGTGTGCACGAAATAGACACTGACATAGTCAAAACATAGCCCGGACTCATCATCACTGATTGCATTCACCTGTGTCTCATTACCCTGTTAGTCTCAGCCTATTTATACCATGTTCACTCATTCACTCACTGCAAAGTTCTCTTACGAGAGGTTCTCTCGTACTGTGTAATATCTTACGCTATGGGGAAATCTCTTTTCCGCGAGATACTGAAGCCAAAAATTATCCTTCATTTTTGAATAATGTAAAACGCGTTGCGGCAGCATGCAGACATAGGCGAGACAGCTCGCGTGCCTATTGACTGCTCTCCGGCAACTGCAGCAGCCTATTGAAAGGCCTCGTCGTGACGCCAGCTCCAATGGGGGCGCTTCACGCCCACTGCGTCACGTCCCGCCGAAACGGGCGTGGCCTTGGGCTATAAATATAGCTTCGTCAGGCTGGTTTAGCTGATTTTTCATCTCTTCAGCGGAGCTTATGCATCGCTGGATCCAGAGAGAAGAAGCCGCGCCGTCAGAGAAAGCATTTCAGCGGGACGAGCCGTGCACCTGAAGCCGATGGCCGCGCCGCCTTCTGCCGCCGTTCTTGCTGCGCTATCCGGCGCATCATATCCTTTTCTTGCATTGTGTGTGTTCGCCGCCACGACGCACACTCCTCTCTAAAAGAGCCGAGTGTCTTTATCAAGATGCCTCGCACCTTATGTGGCTCGTGCCGAGCCACACTCAGCGACGGGGACCGCCATGTCATTTGCGTTTCCTGCCTGGGTGAGGATCATGCAGCTCTCGCGCTCGCTGACGGTGGCTGCCCTCACTGCGAGTTATTGCCCATGGTGACTCTGAGGACTCGCCTGGCATTCTTCAGCAAGACTGCACCCCCGCCCGCTGCGGTTCCGCGCCGTAAAAAGCGTCGTGCTCAGCGGGTCCCGGAGCCTCCTCCAACCGACACAAGCTCGCCGGTTCGCCCGCCAGCTTCACCGCCTGCTTCACCTGAGTCTATCACTCCCGGACAACGGCCGCCGTCTGCCTCCGCTTCCGTTGTGGATGATGACGAGGAAGTGGCAGTTGTAGAGGAGGACAGCTGCTCTATCCTGGCGTCGGGCAGTAAGGATTGGTCGAGCTCTGTGGACAGGCTGCATCGGCGTTGCATACTATGGCCACCTTACAGATCTTCCAAGCCAACCTTCTCCGTAAGCTGTATGAGGAAGGACCGGAAGCTATCTGCGTGCCGGATTTAAGGAGCGTCACGGATCTTGCACTCCGCGCCACTAAGTCCGCTGCACAGGCCATAGGGCGGATCATGGCCTCTCTCACCGTGGCTGAGAGACATCTATGGTTGACGCTTTCTGAGATGCCGGACTCGGAGCGGGCTGCGTTCCTCGACGCCCCCATCTCTTCTGCCGGTCTCTTTGGGTCATCCGTCAAAGATTTCGCGGACAGATTCGCTGAAGTGCAGAAAACGTCACAGGCCATGAAGCATTTTCTGTGCGCTAGCTCTGCGACAGGCCGCTCTAAACAGCCGTCTGCTCGAAGCTCCCAGCCGCAGCCCGCCGCCGCCACCTCACAGCGTCGACAAGCCCGAAGCTCGAGACCGCGCTCTCGTTCTACCGGCCGCCGCCCCCCACGTGGGCCACGGCCAAAGGTTGAGATAAAGCCCGAGGCCTCAAAGTCTTCCTAGCCTGCTGCGGCCAGACTTCCACCAAAACTTCTCGCTCGTTCAGTTCCAGTAAATGCGACTGTTCCAGCGTATTCTGCAGTAAACAAGCCGGTACCACGGCCTGCTTGCCTGCACACAAACGCCGTTTTTACGGCGACCCAGATGAATCTCTCAAAGAGCGTTTTTCCTGGTATTCCGGCCACGGCCGATGGTGTTATGAGTGTAGAAAAAATGCACACTGCCCAGTGCTCATTCCTACACACAGACACAGCCCGTCCCACAGGGCTCGCACACATAAAATCGACTCATGTCGATTGCGCATTAAATGTAGTGAATGTGCCCACAACCCAGTGCTCACAAACACTACACACTGCATGTCTCTCGGTTTCTGTAAAAACGAAACCAACACACATACAGTCAGCTCAGGCCGACGGTGTTTTTACTGCAGTAAATGTGCCCGCTGTTCTGCGCCCACATTCACTCACAGACATGACAAGCCCCACGGGGCTCCCCCCGCTCGCTCTCTCTCAGCTATCCGCCATAAGAGAGTCAAGCATGGGCAGGCTGCCCACTGTGATCAGCGCGCCCCCCGCCTCGAACGCTGTAAGCACGGCGTCTATGTTACAGCATACCAAAGCTCTCCGGCCGCCACTATGTCACGGCCAGAGCCTAGATCTCATTCAACCCCTAGCTATTCATGCAAATGCATGGGCGAAGCTTCCCGGGGTATCGGAATGGGTGCTGAACATTATAAAAAGAGGCTATTCACTACAGTTCGCTCGACGCCCCCGCCGTTGCGCTGCGCGAATCGAAACCACGGTGGAAAAGGAAGTAGCACATCTACTTCGAACTGAAATTGCGAAACTGTTGAGCAAAGGGGCCATAGAGCCTTTATCTCAAGCTCAGAGCGAAGGGGGTCTGTACAGCAGATATTTTCTGGTACCGAAAAAAGACGGGGGTCTCAGACCCATTCTAGATCTAAGACGGCTGAACAGAGTGCTTTCAAAACGCCGGTTCAGCATGCTCACAACCAGGAAAATCCTCTCTCAAATTCGCCAAGGGGACTGGTTTGTGTCGATAGATCTGAAGGACGCGTATTTTCAGATACAAATAGCGTCACGTCACAGGCGATTTTTGAGATTTGCCTTCGAGGGCCAGGCATATCAATACACAGTCCTACCGTTTGGCCTAGCACCCCGTACATTCACGATGTGCATGGACGCGGCCCTCGCTCCCCTGAAACTACGGGGAATGTGAGTTTTGAACTACTTGGACGATTGGCTGGTTCTAGCTCAGTCTCATTCAGAGCTCATAGAACACAGGACCATATTACTCGAGCATCTCGAGAATCTGGGTCTCAGAGTCAATTGGGCGAAAAGTAACTGGACTCGCTGTCTATGACAGCTCAGCTATCGCCACAGCGCAGACTGGATATTCAGTGCATGACGGAAACATTCCGCTGCGGCGCTATAGTCCCGCTCAGAAAGTTTCAAAGGATGCTAGGTCTCATGGCCTCAGCATCATCAGTGCTTCAGCTGGGTCTGCTTCGCATGCGCCCACTGCAGTTCTGGCTAAAAACGCGAGTGCCGCGCCGAGCGTGGACCTCCGGTCTTTTTCGCCTCAAGGTCGATCAGAAATGCGTCTCAGCTCTGAAACCCTGGAGAGCGATCGACTGGTACCAGTCAGGTGTAAGCCTGGGGACTTCCTCGAGTGTGAAGGTGGTGACTACGTTCTTTGGCCAGTGGTCAGAACGGGAAAAGCTTCTACACATAAACTGCTTGGAGATGATGGCAGTCGACAACGCGCTGAAGCGCTTTTGTCCCCAGATAGCAGGACACCACGTCTTGGTCCGTTCAGACAATATGTCAGTGGTGGCCTATATAAATCGCCAGGGAGGTATCACATCCCGAAACATTTACAGGCTGACGGAACGCCTCCTGGTCTGGGCTCAGCACAATCTGCGCTCGCTGAAAGCAGCGCACATGCCTGGCCACCTGAATGTGGGACCAGACAGACTGTCCAGGAACAATGTTCCGGCAGGAGAATGGTCTCTACACCCGCAGACAGTCCAGCTGCTGTGGGAAACATTCGGCAGAGCGGAAGTAGACTTGTTTGCGTCTCAAGAAAACGCTCACTGTCCGAGATTTTTCTCCAAGAGCAAGGATGCGCTGGCCCACGTCTGGCCCCGCTGCCCGCTCTATGCTTTTCCCCCCGTCGCGCTCCTACCTCAGGTATTAGAGCGGATCAGGGAAAACGGATGCTCAGTGCTACTAGTGGCTCCGTTCTGGAAGAACCAGGCTTGGTTCCCAGTCCTGATGCAGCTGACAAGCACTGCCCCATGGCCGATACCAGTGAGAAGGGACCTCCTCTCTCAAGCCAAGGGCTCGATCTGGCATCCTCGCCCGGAGCTTTGGAGTGTTAAACACGATCACGCAGGCTAGGGCCCCCTCTACGAGACGGCTCTATTCCTCAAAGTGGTCTGTGTTCTCTAGCTGGTGCACAGCCCGTGGCTTTTCACCCCCAAATTGTGGGGTGATGGAGGTTCTCTTCTTCCTGCAAGAGCTACTGGATAAGGGCAGAACCCCATCCACGCTCAAAGTTTATGTGGCGGCTATAGCAGCGTTCACTGAACCAACGCTTGGCCAGTCTCTTGGAAGGAACGATCTGGTCATTCGCTTCCTTAGAGGAGCTAAGAGGTTAAATCCTCCCAGACCTCCCTCAGTTCCCATATGGGACCTTTCTACGGTCCTGGAGGCCATGAAAGGTGCCCCATTCGAGCCGGTCCAATCAATAGATATCAAACACCTGTCTTTCAAGACAGTGTTTCTTCTGGCTCTCGCTTCAGTAAAGCGTATAGGGGACTTACAAGCGCTCTCTGTGAGCGCGACGTATGGAGTTTGGGCCAAATGACTCGAAAGTCATACTCAAACCGAGGCACGGGTATGTTCCTAAATCCCTCAACACACCGTTCAGGTCTCAGGTGATTTCCCTGTCAGCCCTGCCGGTCTCTAACGAGGAGAAGGACGCCAGCTTCCTTTGCCCGGTCAGGGCATTAAGGGCTTATGTGTCTCGCTCGTCTGTCTTCAGACAGACAGAGCAGCTCTTTGTCTCGTTCAACGGACGTTCTAAGGGACTAGCCGTGTCGAAACAGAGCCTATCCAGATGGATAGTTGATGCTATAGCGCTGACTTACGCCTCAAAGGGCTTGCAGTGCCCGTTGGGTGTCAGAGCGCACTCCACAAGAGGCATGGCCTCATCGTGGGCTTGGTCTAGTGGGATTGCCTTGCAAGATATCTGTATGGCGGCAGGCTGGGCCTCCCCGTCTACATTCATAAGGTTTTATAACCTAGAGGTTCCCGCTTTGCAGGCTAAGCTGCTTTCGGTCTAATAAATCGGTTTTGTCTGCCCCGATGCTTTCGGCCCAGAATACTGAAAATGCTTGAGCAACGCTCGCTGATCGATCATGCAGCTCTATGGGCAGTGTGTAAGACCCATAATATTCATCAGACCAGGCCGAGTTTTTTCGCCCTGGCTGTGTGGAACACTATCAATATAATTGCTCCTTATAGGATGCTATTTATTACAGGAATGATGCTATTCTAGCCCCTCTTCCTGGACTCTTTGTGAGTCCCTGATGATCATGTACTATATGAGCCCTGGGCACTTGCCCTTGGGACTTTGGTATTGGATCTCAGCATGCACGGCGTTTTACACTGCGTTCCCCATAGCGTAAGATATTACGCAGTACGAGAGAACCTCTCGTAAGAGAACGTACTCGGTTACTAACGTAACCTCGGTTCTCTCTAGAAGAGGGAACGAGTACTGCGTATCTTTGCCGTGCCTGCAACACGCTCTGGTTCGCTCCGGCGATGAAAAACCAGCTAAACCAGCCTGACGAAGCTATATTTATAGCCCAAGGCCACGCCCGTTTCGGCGGGACGTGACGCAGTGGGCGCAAAGCGCCCCCATTGGAGCTGGCGTCACGACGAGGCCTTTCAATAGGCTGCTGCAGTTGCCGCAGACCAGTCAATAGGCACGCGAGCTGTCTCGCCTATGTCTGCATGCTGCCGCAACGCGTTTTACATTATTCCAAAATTAAGGATAATTTTTGGCTTCAGTATCTCGCGGAAAAGAGATTTCCCCATAGCGTAAGATATTACGCAGTACTCGTTCCCTCTTCTAGAGAGAACCGAGGTTACGTTAGTAACCGAGTATGTTTTGTATGTTGTTGCACTGCATTTCCGAGCGTTTTCCCTGGTTTCAAGTCTCTTGGTTTTTGGAGTTTTTTTGCCTGTTGTAGATTACCCTTTTGCCTCTGACCCCTGCCTGGTTTGTTTGTGTAACGGATGACAGACAGGATGTATATGCAACAACGCTCTTTATTGAAAACACACAGATGGTCAGAAAACTCAGCACACAGATGAACGCCAACACAGCGGGACAGGTGGGCGGACACAAACGCTGGTGGTGTGGTGACGCAGGGACCTCGGTGGGCAACTGGTGCTGGTGCTGTAATCCAGTGGTGATCCCTCGTGAAGTGCTCGATGATTCCGTGAAGAGTGCAGAAATCCAGGAAGACACGACGAAGACAGGAAGATCCAAAACGGCACAGGGAACACAGGAACAGGCACGGGAAACACACCAGGAAAACCACAACGATCTGACAACATGAGACACCAGTTACTGAGCTTATAAAGGGACACACAATTGAAACCAGCTGGCACTACTGATCACTGATGATCAGTGACCACGCCCACAGACACACACACACACACACACAACAGCACGTTAGATGAGAGAGAGACAGTGAATTCATGAACCGTGACAGTTTGTTTGTTTGTTTGTTTGGACGGCCTACCTGTGTTTTGACCTATTGCCTGTATATTGGATTACGTGTCTGGATTGCCCCTTAATTAAAGCTGCATTTGGATCTCAACCTTCGTGTCTCGGAGCAGTTCGTAACAGAAACTTTGCCACACCAAGATCCAGTAGCACAGATTATGTGTCTTTGTCAGGGAGACCGGCCCATAGAGGAGTACGTGAGAGACTTTATTGAGCTGGCACATTTGGCATTTTTCAATGAAGTATGCCTAATGATATTTTTCCGTGGAGGACTATCCGAGCCGTTCAGCTCCCTTATGCCACTTCATCACCCTGGCTGGAATCTTCAACAGTATATAATCCATGCTCTTTTGCTGGCCGGTTCACCTCTTACTGTAGATTTTGCAGAAGAGCCCTGCAAACTGGCAGTATCCACTAAGCCTCAGTCACTTCACGTCAGCCCTGCCGAGCCTGTCACTTCACGTCAGCCCTGCCGAGCCTGATTTATACCATGTTCACTCATTCACTCACTGCAAAGTTTTGTATGTTGTTGCACTGCATTTCCGAGCGTTTTCCCTGGTTTCAAGTCTCTTGGTTTTTGGAGTTTTTTTGCCTGTTCCGTGGATTACTCTTTTGCCTCTGACCCCTGCCTGGTTTGTTTGTTTGTTTGTTTGTTTGGACGGCCTACCTGTGTTTTGACCTATTGCCTGTATATTGGATTACGTGTCTGGATTGCCCCTTAATTAAAGCTGCATTTGGATCTCAACCTTCGTGTCTCGGAGCAGTTCGTAACAGTTCGTAACAAACTATTCTTTTGACAATACAATACAATATAATACAATGTTTATTTATAAAGCACAATTTAAAAACAACCGAAGTTGACCAAAGTGCTGTACAAGTACAAAAGAAAACCAGTAGTAAAACACACAAAACAACAAGAATTACGAACAATAAAACACAATAAAACACAAGCTGTAAAATAGGTGGAACGCATAAAAGTAAAATCATAAAACAGCAAATCAAGATAAATTAAATGCCAAAGAAAATAAAAGAATAGATCAAATTTAAGTTTAAGGAATGCAAATAATTATCCCTCATATGGTCAACATGACCTTGAATTCCACCCCTCCTTGACTTTGCAATGATTTTCTATATGACTCTTTTAGTAAATGAATATATTCATTGTTTTGATTTGAGCTCTCTGGAGTGCAATAATAGCCCTGATGATTACAGGCTATGGACAGATTTGATTGGTGCTTAATTCAGATGGTGTTTAGGTTATGCTTAATCATTTATGGCCACTGCTGACAGGCCTAAACATCTCTCAGGCTCACATTCCACAAACTGTTCCCAAGAGTAGGCCTATTTAATCATTAGCAACCACATTATTAGCATTCTAAAGTTACAAAAGCAGCTTTGGAGGCGGCATGAGCTCCTCCTAATATTTTGATGGAGAGAGAGAGAGCGTGTGTACTTATGACCGGCAGTTTATTCCAAGCAGACAGTTTAGACAGATATACAAACACACACACGCTTCACAAGGACCTCAACTGGAATGGAATTTGTGCGTGTGTGTATCTGGATTTTTTTTTTTTTATTGATTCATTCAATTCACGTAACCTTGAGTAAATAAGTAGGCCTATTCTTGGCACAGTATTTCCTCATTTTGTTATTTTAAAGAGGTATTTACATCAATAAGAACAATTCAAAACAACATTGACATGAAACTAGTTTTCAGCAGTTAATTAAAGATACCTTCCTGCAACATAAATCAGAAGAGTTTGTGTTGTGTTTAGCAAAAGCACGCAAGTGCTGAATGCTGTAAGTTTGTTATTCTTTGTCATTTGTGATGTTGGTTAGTCTCATGACATCTTGCACTCACTCTCTCAAACATTGTGTGTGTGTGTGTGTGTGTGTGTGTGTGTGTGTGTGTGTGTGAGAGTGTGTGTGTGTGAGAGAGAGAGAGAGAGAGAGAGAGAGAGAGAGAGAGAGAGAGAGAGACCACAAGGGCCTTTAAATGAGACTCGTATAGTTTGCTGGCTGCCCAAAGCACAATGGTCTTCATCATTACTCTTGTACTCAAATATTTGCAAGTGTCTTATTGAGGAGATTTCGACTCCATCTAGACCTGCATTTGGACAGCCAAATGTCTCTCTGTGTGTGTTGCCACACTTTCTGTGGACCTTGGGAAAATATCCATTCAAGGGAATGTTTGGAAGTGTATTTCAGCTTTCAATGTGTCTGGTTTTGTGTCGTTCCCGGTTTGCTGTTCATATTTTATGTGCATTGGTACCTGTGTATCAGTGGTATGTGGTGGACTTAGTCCCTTCTGTGTTTAATTTGGTTGCACTTTATTTTAAGGTGACGTAGTTACATTGTACTTACTCAAATAAGTAATATAAAATATAATATTAGTAATATAAGTAATATTAATTAATGTAATTACTAGTTAGGATTTAGTTTAGGTTTAGTTACTTGTAATTATGCATAATTTACTGTTATTACTATAGTAAGTACATGTAGTAACATTTTAAGTATATCACCTTAAAATAAAGTGTTACCTTTATTTATTTTTTTATTATATGTTCCATTTCCATCTGTTATTTGATGTTCATACAGTTTCTGGATTAAAGGTGGAAAACGGTTTACCTTACCTTACCCTTACCTTACACTATCAACAAGCAATCAAAACTAAATTATTTATATAATTCACAAGTGCCCTCCAAAAGTTTGGAAACGTTGTAAGCAAAAATATTAGCATAACACTTTTTGTGATGACTTTTCAGTAATAAGGGACAACACAAACTATGAAAACATTTTTTAGTAAATAAAAAATGTATAGATTTTGAAGAGATGTTTATAAAAAGTCTCTAAACTGTGTTATAATTGGCATGTTGTGTACTAACCTTAATGGACAATCAGTCAGCAAAGCTATGTCTGACTGACCCAATAATCTTCAAAAAAGAAACCTGGGCCTAGTTTAATCCAGTATTCAGCCAACACCGCTGCCAAATGCCTGACTGTGTCGTGTTGATTTATGCTGATATTGTCCAAACCCCAACTAGGGAGGTTCCATAGTTATGCAGGGCAATACTGTTAAAGTTTATATTAACATGCATTTATTACAACCAACTCACATCTAAAGGTTTATGCATTATGTATATTTTTTGGAGCATTAGTCAGTAAATCTACAGGTGTCATGAGGGATGAGCCACAAAAGTGATGTGTTGATGTCCGAGTGAATTCTTTATTCTGTCCATTTTCACCGGTTCAAAAGTATTATTTTATGTACTGCACGTATCATGATTGGCATGTTTTGTTTTTACTGTATGTTTTTAAAAGAAGTCTCTTATGCTAACCCAGGCTGCATTTATTTAATCAAAAAAAAAAAAAAAAATACAGTCAAACAGTAATCCATCCATCCATCCATCTTCTACCGCTTATCCGGGGCCGGGTCGCGGGGGCAGCAGTCTAAGCAGGGATGCCCAGACTTCCCTCTCCCTCGACACTTCCTCCAGCTCTTCCGGGGGGACACCGAGGCGTTCCCAGGCCAGCCGGGAGACATAGTCTCTCCAGCGTGTCCTAGGTCTTCCCCGGGGTCTCCTCCCGGTGGGACATGCCCGGAACACCTTCCCAGGAAGGCGTCCAGGAGGCATCCGGAAAAGATGCCCGAGCCACCTCAACTGACCTCTCTCAATGTGGAGGAGCAGCGGCTCTACTCTGAGCTCCTCCCGAGTGACCGAGCTTCTCACCCTATCTCTAAGGGAGCGCCCAGCCACCCTGCGGAGAAAGCTCATTTCGGCCGCTTGTATCCGGGATCTTGTCCTTTCGGTCATGACCCAAAGCTCATGACCATAGGTGAGAGTAGGAACGTAGATTGACCGGTAAATCGAGAGCTTCGCCTTGCGGCTCAGCTCCTTCTTCACCACGACAGACCGGTACAGCGACCGCATTACTGCAGAAGCTGCACCGATCCGTCTGTCAATCTCCCGTTCCATCCTTCCCTCACTCGTGAACAAGACCCCGAGATACTTGAACTCCTCCACTTGAGGCAGGAACTCTCCACCAACCTGAAGCGGGCAAGCTAACCTCACGCACAATCTCAGGCTCCTTCCCCGCCAGAGAGGTGACGTTCCATGTCCCTAGAGCTAGATTCCGCATCCAGGGATCGGGTTGTCTAGGCCCCCGCCTTCGACTGCCGCCCGATCCACTTAGCACCGGCCCCTTACGGTCCCTCCTGCAGGTGGTGGGTCCACGGGAGGGTGGCCCCACGTCGCTCCTTCGGGCTGAGCCCGGCCGGACCCCATGGGGGGAGGCCCGACCACCAGGCGCTCGCATACAAGCCCCAACCCCGGGCCTGGCTCCAGGGTGGGGCCCCGGCTGCGCCATACCGGGCGACGTCACGGTCCTCTGTTTTTTCTTCATCATAAGGGGTTTTGAACCGCTCTTAGTCTGACCCGTCGCCTAGGACCTGTTTGCCTTGGGAGACCCTACCAGGGGCATATAGCCCCAGACAACATAGCTCCTAGGGTCATTCGGGTACTCAAACCCCTCCACCACGGTAAGGTGGCAGTTCAAGGAGGGGTCAAACAGTAATACTGATAAATATTATAATAATTTGAAATGTAATTTATTCCCGTGATGGCAAAGCTGAATTTTTAGCAGCCATTACTCCAGTCATCAGTGTCACAAGATCCTTTAGAAACGATTATACTGATTTGTTACTCAAGAAACATTTCTTATTAATATCAATGTTTTTTATTTTTTTTATTCCCTTAATATTTTGGTGGAAACTGTATTTTTTCTAAGGATTTTTCTTGTTCATTTAGGAATATTCTTGTAACATTATAAAAGTCAATATTGTCACTTTTTAGCAATTTAATCCATCCTTTCTCAAAAAAAGTATTAATTTAAAAAAGTTTTTCTGTCTCTTTATTTGTCAGTAAATGATTGATAGAATTTTTTTCATTTTCTTTTATAATGAAAGTGTAGTTCATATGTAGTTCTTCAGTTCTCTCTTCACCTCTTCCTCTTCGTCTGCTCTTTTTTTCTCCTTCCGTATATCTCTGTTATTAAATGAAAATTAAGCTATGAATGAGTTTCAAATGACACACTTTGTCATGTGTGTACACGGTTGTCATAAAAGCTTGACTGATCAGACTCAACCCAACTGTTGTTCCACTCAGCAAAGCCCATGATGAAAGCATCATTGTAATTCTCACTGTTCGTGTACCTGCGGTGTAGATTTTCAGTGTGTGTGTGTGTATTCCAGGCACACTTGTTGCATGTGTGTAAAAGAGAAAGGGAATGTGTAATTGATTGTAATTGAGGGATAAACCAAAACGAACTCTGGGCTTAAAATCTTAACCACACCCGTGATGTCATCTAAATGACATCAGTATTCCCAGACCATTGCAGCTTGCTCCTAAGTCTATGTGTGTCTTGTTACACTATATGTAAATGTGTGTATGGTTTTATGTTTTTGGGAAATGTCACGTTTTCAGGACAGCCCTTGTACCATTTTCTTTTTTTTATGTTTTTGTTTGCAGTTCCCATATAATCTTAAGAGAGTGGCAGAATTTGCAGTTTTGCAGCTCAGATCTTGAATGATTTAATGTGTCAGGTGGATTTTTTTAAACTGCGTCATGGTCTATATCATATGTTAATATTTCATATTTAATGTTAAAGGGGCTATATGCTTTTTTCTGAAATTTAAACTCGCGACTGACACCTGTGGCCAAAAAACGGAACTGCTCTTCCTTTCTGCTCGCTCTCGTACGTGCACACTTCACAAGTCATCCGCTGCAAAGAAGTCTACATTATGTTTACAGAGGTAAGAACAGTCAAATACATATATTGTTTGAGAAACTAAGTTTGTTTGCTGACTAGAGGTGGTGGCAGAGTGATCTGAAACGTTTAACATGAACGCGCTTGACGTCACATCCGCAGACAGCGCGCGAAAAATCCGACCCGACAGAAAATAGGAATAATAGGATACAGGCTTATAGGTGCACCCGCTGTGAGCTGACAAGGTGTCAGTATGCTCATCAGGAGATGTTTGAGTCATACATGGTCAAATAAAAAGGCTATTGTTACGTTTATTTTGGGGAAAAAGTTGCATATAGGCCCTTTAAGTGTATAATTTCTGCTCTACCAAACCAAATAGCAAAATTTTCCAAACACGCTTTCCATACCCCATCCCATTGTTTGACTAAATGTCCCACACAAATACATGCAATTGGTCCTTCCAAAAGATGACATGTCAGATTGCTTAAACAAAGTTTTTGTTATATTTTGAAAGCACCTCACTCTTAAAAAAATAAGAGTGTTAGCAGTGGTTCCCGTGCTGGATTACCTCATATTGTGACATATAGGCAAAATCATTTTTTGGAAGTTATGAAGTTTTTGACCAATGGATGTCGTGGTTTTTTCCTTCATTAGAACGGCCGCATCTGAGGCAGTAAGTGCATTGCGTTTTCATTAACTTACAGGTTATGAAGTTGTATATGTGGGGGCTTGTTTTTTTCTGTCATTTGCCCAAAATGTCATGTTATAAAAGATGAAGCGCTACGCACATGCTATTTAAGACAGTACTGGCTATGACTCAATGACACACTCTTGACACAGCTGTTTGTGGTAGTAATTGCACAAAGACTAGAAACTCAAGAAAGCATTATTTAATAATATAAACCAACACAGAAAGTCACTGGAGATCACGGGGAGTTAACACAACCATAAAAAGACGACACCAGAAAATGAAATCAGGAAACACAGGGCTTAAAGGGATAGTTCACTTTGAAATTAAATTTTGGTATGTTTTAGCTTACCTCAAGGGCATCCAAGATGTAGGTGTCTTTTTTTCCGCAGTAGTTTCAATTTTGATATTTTTAGGTCAAACCGTTCTTGTCTGTCAGCCATATAATGCAGGTCTATGGCTATTAAACAATTCCCCATCGTAAGTACACATTGATGGCCTAAGACGAAATGAGCGGTTTGTGTGAGAAAACGATCAGTATTTATATCGTTTTTACCTCTTATACACAGCCACGTCCAAGTGATCTGAGGGTGCGCGCGCATCCTGGTGTGTGTAGATATATGTCGCCTTGTCTACGGCAGTTCATTGGAATGAATGTCTTTAAGGCGACATCTAGTGTATATGCACCAGTCTGCGTACATGTCACACACCAGGATGCTCGTGCGCACGCAGATCACTTGGACGTGGCTGTGTATAAGAGGTAAAAACGATATAAATACTGTTCGTTTTCTCACACAAACCGCTCGTTTCGTGTCTTAGGCCATCAATGTGTAGGCTACTTACGATGGGGAATTGTTTAATTTGGACGATGGGGAATTGTTTTAATTTGGACTCTGTGCATGCTCTTTGAGATAGTGACCATAGACCTGCATTATATGACTGACAGACAAGAACGGTTTGACCTAAAAATATCAAAATTGAAACTACTGCGGAAAAAAAGACACCTACATCTTGGATGCCCCTGAGGTAAGCTAAAACATACCAAAATTTAATTTCAAAGTGAACTATCCCTTTAAATAACAACGAGAACTAATAAATAATTAACAGAATAAGTGAACGAAATCATTAATCAAACACATTGGGAAACTATTCCAAATATGACACGCAGGCAAACAGGAACAAAACCAAAACACAATGAAATAGCCAAAATAGAACATGAATGAACGTAACCGATTCAACTCTTCTCTGCTCCTCAAATACATAAAACATTTGCCTTTATAAATATATATAGTGTTTGTTGAGTAAAGAAAGCACTGTACATATTCAAACAAACAGTTTTGTTTACCTTTGCAGAGCAGAGAAGGTCCAAAATGTGTTGCAGCATTCACAATAGAGGTGAGGTGGAGTAATGAGGTTTTGCTGGCAGATTGAAGATCCAATGGAGTTACGAGGCTCAGTCACAAGCTCTTTTTAATACTTTTCACTGGACAAATATTTGCAAAACCCACAGAAAGATTAATGATTTATGAAAACAATAATAAAAATGACGAAATATGGAGATACAGGGTTTCAGGAGATACAACGATATTATTTTATTTTTTATATTTTTTTAAACAGTTCTTTCTGGTTCTCGAATCTGATTGGCTGAGAGCCTTTTCCAGCTGTGCATTATTCACACAGTAACAGCACTCAACCGTTTAGAGTGCTGTTACTGTGTGAATAATGCACGGTTTCACCGTTTGTATCACTCCGCTTGCGGCAACTATCATGGCGGTCGAGCAAATCTACTCTAGGAGTAGTCTAAAAGTAGTTTTTTAGGTGAGACTGTTGTTATTTAGACCTCAAATATGTGACTAATATATAATCACAGTGCCTATTTTACAATCTGTTTAGACGCTTTCGCAGATACGAGCTCCAGGCCATCGAGAACAGAAAACAGAAAAAAACGTACTATTAAATGTATTAAAAATGTACTCAAGTATGTTTTTAGTACAATACAAATATAATGCATTTTAATACATTTAACAGTACGTCTTTTTCACCTTGGCTCGGCCAGTCCTTCGGGAATTTGCCGCTGGCTCTTATGTACAGATAGTGGTTAAACATGAGATATAATTAATTTGGGGTATATCAAATGGGCAATTTGGTGTTATTAATCTATTACTTGTTCCAGATCAAATCAAATCAAATCAAGTATATTTGTATAGCGCTTTTCACAATACAGATTGTATCAAAGCAGCTTCACAGTATTAAAATAAAATAATACAACAAAGTTTGTTTCTAGTGGAATTTATTGATTGATAGAATAAAATTAAATATCCCCAAAATATCCCCAACTGAGCAAGCCAAAGGCAACAGTGGCAAGGAACCGAAAAAACTCCATCAAGCGGCCTAATGGTGTCCTAAAACTCCATCAGGTGACCTAATGGAGAAAAAAAAAACCTTGGGAGAACCCAGGCTCAGTCGGGGGCCAGTTCTCCTCTGGCATTTATGAACTAGAGGCCGGATTGTAGTTTGAAACTGTGAGATTAACAATATTATATGAATGCCTGGCTGAAAAGATGCGTCTTTAATCTAGTTTTAAACTGGGAGAGTGAGTCCGAGCAACGAACAGTATCAGGAAGGCTATTCCAGAGTTTTGGAGCCAAATGTGAAAATGCTCTCCCTGCTTTGGTGGATCTGGATATCCTAGGTATGACCAAAAGCCTTGAATTTATTGATCTTAAAGAGCGCGATGGATTATAGGGTGATAGAAGATCCGTTAAATAGACTGGAGCTAAGCCGTTTAGGGCTTTATAAGTCAGTAGCAATACCTTGTAATTAATACGGAACTTTATAGGTAACCAATGTAGTGATGATAAAATCGGTGTTATATGATCATATTTTCTTGATCTAGTAAGAACTCTAGCGGCTGCATTTTGGACTAACTGTAGCTTGTTTATTGAGGATGCAGGACAACCGGCTAATAAAGCATTACAGTAATCTAGTCTCGAGGTCATGAATGCATGAACTAACTTTTCTGCATCAGAAACTGATAGCATATTACGTAGCTTAGCAATGTTTCTAAGGTGGAAAAAGGCTGTTTTTGTAACATACGAAATATGATTTTCAAAAGACAGGTTACAATCGAGTATAACACCCAGGTCTTTTACTGTAGAGGATAAAGTAACAGGACATCCTACGATGTCAAAGTTGTATTGTGAGAGGTTCTGTGGGCGGTTTTTTGAACCGATAAGTATTACCTCTGTCTTGTCTGGATTTAATAATAGAAAATTACGCGTCATCCAATCTTTTATATCTTTAACACACTCTGTCAATTTGGATAATTTAGCGTTTTCATCCGGCCGTGATGAAATATATATTTGAGTGTCATCAGCATAACAATGGAAACTAATTCCATGTTTCCTTATAATATTTCCAAGTGGCAGCATATATATTGAGAATAATAGAGGGCCCAACACAGATCCCTGCGGCACTCCATAGTTTACTGGAATTATGATCGATTTTTCTCCATTTAAATAGACAAAATGGTAGCGGTCTGATAAGTATGATAAACCAGCTTAATGCTTGTCCTTGAACACCAGTATAATTTTGTAGTCGATCTAAGAGTATTGTATGATCTATAGTATCGAACGCAGCACTTAGATCGAGTAAAACTAGTATTGAGATGCAGCCTTGGTCAGAAGCTAAAAGTAAATCATTTGTGATTTTAACGAGCGCAGTTTCAGTGCTATGATGCGGCCTGAATCCTGACTGAAACTTTTCATAGATATCATTTTCTTGCAAGAAAGAGCCCAGTTGAGCGGACACCACTTTTTCTAGTATTTTAGACATAAAAGGTAGATTTGAAATGGGTCTATAATTTGCTAGATTATGCGGGTCTAATTGTGGTTTCTTAATGAGAGGTTTTATCACTGCCAGTTTAAATGTTCTTGGAACATGACCTAAAGATAAAGACGAGTTAATAATATTGAGGAGAGGCTCTTCTACTACAGGTAACACTTCTTTCAGTAGTTTAGTTGGTATAGGATCTAATAAACATGTTGTTGTTTTAGATGAAGTGATAAGTTTATTTAACTCTTTTTGTTCTATAGTTGTAAAGCACTGTAATTGTTCTTGCGGGGGGAAAATTGAGGCTGAATTATAAGGTGCGATTGAGGATTGAACGTTTACAATTGTGGTTCTGATGTTTTCTATTTTCTCAGTGAAGAAGTTCATGAAATCATTACTACTAAACTGTAACGGGATATTTTGTTCGGGTGACGTCTGTTTATTTGTTAGTCTAGCCATGGTGTTAAATAAAAACCTAGGATTGTTTTGGTTGTTTTCTATTAGTTTGCGGAGGTGCTCAGCCCTGGCCGCTTTTAGGGCCTTTTTATAACGTGACATACTGTCTTTCCATGCGATTCTAAAGACCTCTAAATTAGTTTGTTTCCATTTACGCTCTAAATTACGGGTTTCTCTCTTTAGAACATGCGTAGTATTATTGTACCATGGTGCTTTAATTTTCTCTGTGACCTTTTTTAATCTAACGGGTGCAACAACATCCAATGTTCTAGAGAGAATGGTGCTCATAGTGCTAGTTAGTTCTTCTAGTTCATCTGTTTGTTTGGGTTCACTGAGCAGCTGAGACAGATCAGACAAGCAACTCGAGAAATTATCTATGGTGGATGGAAGGATTGTTCTGCCTGGTCGAAAACGCGGCGCCGCATGACATATTACAGCAGTACGTAATATGCAAGTTACCAAGTAATGGTCAGAGTGAATCAATTTTGGTTAAGGGGAAAATTAAGTTTCATAACTTTATATTTAGGCTATATTTCACTTAAATCCTGTACTAGAGTGCTGCTTGTAAGTTTGACTGGATTGCAGGTCTGTAGCTATCGATTAATTTAGTGATCGAGTATTCTATAGATTATTCCATCGATTAATCGAGTAATTGCATAAAAAATAATTGTGGAAAAAAAAGAGATCCAAGTCAACAACAGCCTTTAAAATGACTTAAAATACAAATATATAGTAACAAGCAATAATAATTGGTTCAAATAAAGAATCAAAGTAAGTAATAATATGGGTTTTATTGAACAACACTGTTAAAATACACCATGTAAAATAAATGATGTAAACTAATATTAACGTAACTTATGCATTACTATAACAAATGCCTGCAGAGGGCGCCAACTGCCTGGTGTTAGTTGTTGTTGCACTAGGGCATGATTAAATCAAACAACATTTAATTCAAATTTCCACTTAACCTTTAATATTTGGTCACTTCTGTACAATATCAAACATCAAAACATGCAAACTCAGAGCAAGAGTTTAAACTTTTATTGTGAAATCGCGACGAACAACAATTTACATATTGAGACACATATTTATGTATTCTCCTGTGCTGGCATAATTTACAAATCAGTTACGTTACAAATTTTGTGAAATACCGCACACGTGTTCCCAGATGAACGTTATAAGCAACCCAAACTCAAAGCATGCAGAGATTGAGTTGGAGAAACCCGAGACGCTCCACGATAACAGTCAGTGCAACTGTGAAAAACAAACCGCGTCCGACTTTTTGCGTTCCCAAATGCACGTTATTGGAAACCTAAACAAACAGCACATGCAGAGACTGAGTTTGCGTGCAGCACCATTTACTGTGAACGGAGCTGAGGTAATTTTAACATGTAATCTGCACGCATGAAAATAATTAAAGCCTCATGCTTCTCTGTGGAAAAACAAAAAAACAAACAAAAAAACCCCCGCCGCATATATTTATTTAACTGAATCGCAGCCTTTGTGATTTCACAATAGCATTATTATTAACAATAATAGCCTTAGAAAACGGTGTAATAATGCGGTTCATGGATTCTCGTCTGTGTACACGCCACTTCCGGTATTTTGCTCGACAAAGGTACAATCGAGGATTTTTTAAAATGGAGTACGTTAGGCTACTCGACTTAAATCGAGGAATCGTTACAGCCCTACTGGATTGTATTATCTATTATAATATGGCTATATGGCTGTTGTTGTTAATTTCAATATTTTTGTTCGATAAATATTATTTTATATAAATGATATGCTGTATTTGGCATTGAGAAAGGATCGTGATATGGACTTCAGTGAAAGTTACATTACGCCTGTAGATGGCGGCAAAGACTGTTTTTATGAGTGAGTCAGACGTTGTTTTGGCGCTGTCATGAGAAGGGCAAAGACGAACATATCGCTTTCCTCAGGCTTATATTCAAAAATATTTTTTGGATATAATATTATAGACATCGACCTGAAGAATGAATGCTCAGATGCAGGTAATACACTCGTTTTAGTTGATCTCTCTCTCATAATACCACAATACTGTATGCAAAGGAGTAAGGACTCTATTTTGTGAAGTTAGGTGGAAGGCTAGTCCACTATGGAACTCCGGCAAGAAGTGTGACAGGAGACAGAAGATTGTTAACTGTTTATCTCTTCAAGATGTGTCAATATACATGTCCAGCATTATACAGCCATTAGCCATAACTGAGGTGGTAGAATGTGGTTTAGTCTGAAATAAAATAAATAAATATATAAGAATATAAATGAATACAGTAAACATAAAGATTCACCTCAGTATACATCATCTATACATGTTTATATTGTCCACAGCGCGCAAATAGCGCTAAACATATGCACGTGAATTACACTGGCATCTCTCGCCTCCGAACACAATCACCATATGAACATAATAACAACAATCGGATATACAGCTGCGACCAGGGCCGCGGGAAGAGGTTTTAGCCACTTTTGAATAAGAAACAATATCAAGACTATAAAACTTGTCAAAAAACGCGCACACACTCAAACCACCTGACTGCACATCACATTTTTGACTTTATTGATTCTGCTTTTATTCGTAATGCAATGGTGCAATGGACCGGTCAACGGGACATAAATTAATCCTTAAAGGATGGGACTTTATGGGACATTTGCACAAAAAGAATAAATAACTTACCGTAGCCTATTTTATAAGTCGCTCCGGAGTCGCATATCAGTCAAAAAATGCGCCACGAGGAAGAAAAAAACATATATAGCCTAAGTCGCACTGGACTAAGTCAAATTTTTTTAGAAATTTATTTCACAAAAAAAAAAAAAAATGTTACAGACAGTGCTCCATTATGGACGTGAGCGCTCTAAAGCGGCACTAAAAGAATGTTTTAAAACTTTCACAGAGACCTCAAACTGAAAGCACAAAGCCTGTCTTTAAATTTAATTTCGTTTTGTATTAATTGTATCTTAATTTTAATCGATGTTTCATCAACCAATTGTCTGGATTTAATAAATAAGTAAATATAGGCTATTAGAAAATAGAAAATCTGGACACGGAGGCGCTGGCGAACCTGGAGCTCGTCTCATAAATGAACCGAAACTCAGCGTAGGCCTATAAGGTAGCCTATTGCCTCACAGACCTGAGACATATAGATAGCTTGAAATGTCTACTTTTATCCAGAACAATTCAAAACGAAAGAAAACAGACTGCGCTGCTTATGTAATTCGAATGAAATGTGCATTTCTCTCTGGCGCTGCGAAGATCGCGAGTCGTCAACTTCATCTGTCTAGCCGACACTGACATAAAAAATAACTGTTTTATTAGTAAACAATTAAAATGTCTCCTGCTATATTTAACATATTTGCCTGTTCCATACAAAACACTGACAGTGGGGTTTTTGACTGGGTTTTTTTTTTTTTTTTTTTTTTGAGCAGCTGTGGACAAATTCTTTTACATAACACTCTGCGCTTAGGTTTTAAAAAGATAATTTAACATATAGGGACTAAATAACATTTTTTAAATAGTCCACTTAAAGTGTTTATTACAAATAAATGACTAAATGCTAAAAATTAATAAATTTTAATGAACAAACATATAGCCTACGTTGCATTTACAATTCTGCGAAAACACTTACCGCGGCCCTGCATCTGTGTTCTACAACAACTACTAGCATCGCTGAACCGTTAATTATTGTGCCCCCATGGCCCCTCCCCTGTCTACGCCACTGGTCCCTGCCTAGCCGAATTCGGTTCGGTGTTTGTATGCATTTTCAAACCGAACAGTTCGTTGGACCATTTTTCCTGCCGACCAAAATTTCGTTATTTAAAATGTAGGCGGGTCATTGTCCGACATCAAATGGCAAACGTAATGCAAGCAGAACGAAAAGGAGCTACTCGTTATTGTGTGGTTGACGGACCGTTGTTTATCAGTTTGGACCAAAGCAGCGCGAGCAGATCTTGATCAAGCGACACTCTACACAGCGCTAAGAGATCCAGTAAAGAAATCATTTGAATTCGCTACTAAGTAATAACATCGCTGCGAGATCTAGGGAGAAACATTCACATTTCTCCGTTATTAACGGATCAAACAGCGCTGACGTGGAAACCAGGAAGAAACATTGTGCCATGAATGAACTATCCAGTGTCCACAGATCTGCAACATTTACCATGGATTTACTGTAGTAACACTAACTGCATCCATTGAAGTTTGGCAGGAATAGTAGGCTATAATGCTTTCAAGTAACATTACGTTGGTTTTATTTTGACATTATGAATAAAATTGCTGCCCTCAAATGTTAACCTGATCTAAAAATAGACCTAACTACTACAATATTAGGCTACTACAATATTAGGCTACATTTCATTTTTTTTCCATGGAGCTGTTTTGTTTTATATGCTCATAAGAAGAGTCTATTATAGCTCCATCATTGCTCAAAGTAAAAAAAAAAAAAAATCATACTTTATTATGTTAGTTTTAATTAAAAAAAAAAGAAATCTCTGGCATTTCTTCACAAGTTCTTTTAAATGTCACTTTGTATTTAAGAAACACGTGGCCTTTAGTCATTATTTGGGTAGCACACATTCTGAATGCCTTCGGCAGAATTCAAATGAGCCATTTTAATCTAGATTAATTTCAAGATTACAGTGAGATTAATCTAGATTAAAAAAATTAATCTATGCCCACCACTAATATAGATAGATAGATAGATAGATAGATAGATTTGAATATATATATATTTTTAAAGCAGTTATTTCATTTATTCCAGTACATCTATGCTTATCATAATTATGTTTGCACTTATGTTATAAAACTTAGGTTGTTTACTTGTCATTAACTATTATTATTAAAGATATGATCTTAGGCGGATACATATTTTAGATGCTCAGCTTGATATATGCCTTCTGAACTTCTAGTGATTGTAAGCAGCTTGCCCAGGCTGTAGCTGAGCCTTATGGGAATTGCAGTTTTTCTGACTTTATGAGCTGTGGACAGCTTCAAATGTGCAGGAGATTGTACAGAGAGAGCATTAGATTTGGCAACATCAACATCAGAGTAAGGTGTTTTTTGCTCCCTCTGTCTGCCTCTCTCACACACTCTCCTAAACATGTGGTTTGAGTTTAGTGGCGTCTCAAGCTCTCAAATACACACACAGGCCACCCTGATACCAATAATGTGCCAAAAGTCTGTGTGTGTGTGTGTGTGTGTGACACTTATGCTGCATTTTGGTTTTATCTGATGAACTCTCTATAGTGTGTGTGTGTGTGTGTGTGTGTGTGTGTGTTCGTGTTCTTGGAATCAAATTATATTTTTTTATTATCTGATTCATAGGGATTATATTTCATTATTGTATTTTATTATCTGTATAATATGACACACACTCACTCTCCCTATATTCACTCTATATTTCTTTCTCTTTTCACACACACACACACACACACACACGCTTCTGGGAGATGGATTGATGGAGTGTATTACTTCTATTATGCCATTCCTAAAAAATGTGGAAATTATTTAGTACTCATATCGCCCAAGTTATGTCAGTGGAATCATGAAGTCATACCTCATTCCAAGTGGAAATAAGTCCTAGAAATAGAAAGATGGACAGAGAGAGAGAGAGAGAGAGAGAGAGAGAATTGGGGAAAGTGAAACAAGGAGCGAGAGAGGGGAAACAAAATAAATCACTTTCTGTAAAAGCTTCTCAAATGTTTTATGGCTTATCTAAATAATTTAAATAATTTAATAGTTTATAAGAGAGATATTAAGGTATATAAGTTTGTAGACATGTGTTTTTTTTATCCCCTGAAGTCCTCCAGTTCTTCAGAAGTTATCACATCAGTAATACCAACTGAGAGTGTGGTGAAATATATATATATGTGTGTGTGTGTGTGTGTGTGTGTGTGTGTGTGTGTGGTTCAGGTACCCTACATTCATTTCCCCACAAAGATGGCAATATCCGAAATCCTTGTCCTTGTTGAAGTTTTGGTCCCCATTTGAAAAGGCAGCTTATAAATAATACTGTGAATTTTTATTTTTACTTTTTTTTGTCTGAAAATGTAAAAGTGCAGAAAGTGTGTGTGTGTGTGTCTGTGTGTGTGCTTGCTGCTAGAAGACTAGGCTTGATGCCACGATTTTGGATTCAGTATGATACAGTCCCTGGTACCTCAATAATGATACTAAATGAATACCTCTATATAAAAAGATATATTATTATTATTATTTCATACTTTACAATATCATTATATTTATTATTGTTGTTTTTAAAATATTATTATTTATTATTATTCAACACATAAAATTATCACATTTTTAAAATCATGCATTCATTTTCTGCTAAACTCTGCTTTTACATTTCATGTCACACTGTCCAAACCACCAAACTTTGCCTGAATAGCACAATAACATTTAGAATTTTTGGTTCTGAGATACTTTTTTGTAACACAAATTGCACAGCCTTAGCTGCTATTACTCGGTAGTCTTCGGCAAATCAGAAGGTCTAATAGTCTCATAAGGTTTATTTCTTCCAACTTTCTACACCATCATACTCTCATCTGCTCTTAATCTGACAGGAGGGAGTGGGATGGAGACTCATCCAGCTCTCATTTGCAAAAGAGCACTGACACACATGCACCACTCCCATAAACAAGCATGAAAGAATCCAATAAAACAAGCATCTGTCACCCAGACATGCACAAACAGCTTCAACTTATACTCAGGAGTAGTTTTAAAAGTACTGAATACTCGATTCTTGAATTCTTCTTGATCAATTGCGGCATTCTGCAGTGAAATGTTTGTGAATAATGACCATTAAAATGTTTATAATTGACCGGTGTCCATAAATGTTCTAGTTTAAGGGATATCTTATCATTCCAGGTTCTCTTTCTTTTCACAGAATTTCAACTCAAAGCAATATTATATGTTCTTTACAGTAGCTGTGAGTGGGATACAGCAAAACTAAACCCTTTCGTAGTAATGTTATAAGTTGTTATCTGGATGTTATTTATTATTTGGTGGTTCTAAATATGGGCAAGCACTGTATATAGGCTACTATGTTGATTTAAAATTCACACGCATTTATGTCCAGACATACAAATTACTGAATGGACCAGATCAGTCCTCATTAGGGGACTGATGGGAAATGTCAATGATTGTTGTTGAAAACCAATAAAGGTTGTAGCTCTATTTACTGCTGTTAACGTTGTTAGTTTTTTTTTTTTTTAATGTAAAATGAAAATACACTGAAGAGATGATGTTTAAGATTCACATGTCTTATAGGGCAGTTCTAGTTTGTGACAGGACCCTGATTTGACACTGGACATCAAGAGGAAACATAACACAATACTAAAATTGTTTACTGTAGCATATTTAATGTAGTCTGGGACATTTTCTTTAGCCACTTAGCCAGTTAAGGATAAGAACCTAATTTGACTAGCTTCTACAAAGTGACAAATACATTTGTAACAAAATAGTGTAGTTTGATTGGATTTTTTTTTTTCATAATAATATTGTATGAGAAGGGTTTTTCCTTATTTTAAAAGATTCCTATTTGCAATATACCTATTTATTTTGCTTTCCTCCCAATATGGTATGGCAGTTATATTTAAATGCTTTCAGCATTGTGTTTTCCGTGCTATTAGTGACCCTTTTAGAAAAGACCTGTGACTTATTTTTGGTTTGTGACTCACCAGTTGAGAACCACTCGAATGGGCTGCTATTCCTTTACACCGTCAGGGTACAGTGTGTATGAGGAATCCCTGCTTATTAATAGGTCACTGAAGTCTGTAATATTTACAACATACTTTAGCATACTCAGCAAAATCTAGTTCCAGTGTGTCGCCTTACCTACTTCCAGCTTGTCTGCAAACTGGGCCTGGAATATCATTGTCCAATACTATGAAGAGAGCAGTCAGTGATTCACTCCAGACTTATTTTAGGACATGCTGTTGTTGTGACTTTATTTGCGTGTTTGCTGAAACATTTCAGCCAGAAGTTCCATGCTGGTTGGCAACCGAAGCTTTCTATGCTTGGAAAGAAAATCTTTTCTTGTGTTCTCAGTTTGCCCTTGCTTAAATTTGTTAGTTCCACCTTGGATATCCATTGCCTTATAGTGTGTTTAGGTTTTGATATGATGGGAACTGTAGCTTGCTTCCTGCTTGGATCCTCTTTTCAAACATTTGAGCAAACCTGCAGCGTCTACCACTTTACACTGCATTGATCAATGCAAATGGAGACTTATGTGGGTCTACGAAATAATGTTTTTTATATAGGCTATATATCACATAAATTGTCATTTTTTTTCTGCCTTAAGGATGTGGTCACATAGCAAAAATTTTGCATTATCAATAGTGTAGCATAGTGATGTATTTAAATCACTGCAGCTCACACAAAAGTTACTTTCAAACTAAGCAGCGGTCTGTTGTTCAATGCGGCGATTTTGCTTGACCAGCTTGAACCCAATGTGAAATCTGCATGGGGAAACCTTTCGCCCACATGTGGAATTCTTGATTGAAAGTATTTCAATTGAAGTGACAGGATTTCACTGAACAACGGTAATTGTGACTGCACCTTTACTCCTCGTGTGTACATAAGACAGCTACTCTGATAGAACATTACATTTTTACATTTACTTTTTGCAATTCCTTTACTTTGTCACAGTATAGTTACCTTAACTCACACTGCAGGAAATTACATGGTAACATCTTGTTCAAAAGTATGAATAGAGTATCCTCCTGCATGAATTCCAGCAGATGCATTTGCCATATGATAACTGTTATTTTATAACCGTTTAGAGTGAAATGTGATAAGTTTAGCCTGTTCTGAAAGTTGTTTATGGTCTCATCTATCCAGAATTTGTCTCAAATATTCAACATGTCATGACTAAAACATGTAATCCATTCCAATCCAAACTCATTCAGGCTTTTGTCATTTCTTTCATGTTTTGGAATGTTTAACCAAGAAAAACAGCAGTGCCGAAATATTTGGGATTATTTGGGAATTCTTTGAGCCTGACAATATCTTTAATGTTTATATTTGGAGAGAATTACAGTGCCTCATTTATTTATTTTTATTTTTTTAAACAATCTCTAGGACACATTTCTCAGTACTTGTGTCACTTCTTCAAAACTCTTCACACATTTCCCCTTACCAATTTTCAGCTTGGCACATCAGTTAATTTCACATTAAAAGGCAATTTAGTTTCTGTTTCTATAGTTACTAAATTCTCCTTGTTTGTTACCTTGGTTACTTATTAATCCCACCTGTATCTAGTTTGTTCTCTGTGTACAAGCACTCCCTGTTTTGTGTTTATTCCTTTGCCGGCTCTTGTTGCGTTAGTGTTGTCAAAAATATCGATATTTCGATATATTGATACTGAAATATCTGAAACGGTTCCAATGCTCCTTTTCTGCAGTATCAATACACCGATACAAGCTGCGCGTTCTCGCTCTCTCTTCTTTCCGACGGTGAATTGACACAAACCCGCCTCCTCTCACTCATAGTGTTTGTATTGCGCATAATTTTAGTCATTCCCACAGATTTCCCGCTCACATCAAAAGCTGATCTATATGGGGCTGTTTACACCTGGCCACTTCATGCGTTTTCTGTAATTGGATAGCTATCCGATCGTGAAAAGACCAGGTGTAAATGCCCTCCGAAGCGCATTCGAGACGGATTTAAATCTGATCGCTCAAACCACTTCAGGAGGTGGTATGGGCCACATTCCAGACGAAACTGGACAAGTGTAAATTAGGGCTGGAACAATAAATTGATGCATTGTGAATCGAGAAATGATTCTGGATCGATTCCAATTTTTCCGAATGCATTGCGATTCTCTCTTGAATCGATTCTGAGCTTATTTTTTAACAGCAGATGGCACTGCGTGCTTTGGAAACAGCCGTAATCTGCTGGCTTCCAGTTCCTTACACACACCACTTGAACCCTCTATAAAATAATCATTCATAAAGTTCAAAAAGGTTGAAGCGAATTACAAGGGTGTTTGCAGTAGGCTATTTAGATTAATCTCACGTCATAAAAGCATTCTGAGGTGCAAGTATATTCTCAGACTCAACCGAACGCACGAGCGCTCTTCTTCGTGAGCATTTGAGCGTGTCGTTGAAAACTAGCCTAGAGCGCCATCTGCTGTTGAAAACTAAGCTCAGAATCGATTCGAGAGAGAATCGTGATGCATTCGGAAAAAATTGGAATCGATCTATGAATCGCGATGAATCGATTTATTGTCCCAGCCCTAGTGTAAATGCATCTGGTTGTTGAAACCACATATAAATGTTATATTAAATGTAAATGTTACTCCTCTCAACAAGGCTAAAAAATAAACGTGTGAGAGCGTGTTATAGGCTATATGTCATGTTATAGCCAGATGTGACAGCGCTACTGCAACACGCATCGCTGCAGATGAGCAGCTGAGCATCTATTTAAGCAAACGTGCAAACTATTGCAAATCAAAGTGAAAGTAAGTCACAGATGCTTAACACACAATCATCTTCATTAAAAGTAAAGAAACAAAATGATCTTGCCAGGGCTGTTGCCGCGCTCTCCTATTGCGTTCTTTGATTTTTAAATTAGCTGATGATCAATAAAATGCAGCTCATATCTGTTGCTTTCGGTGATGTGAACTCCATTAAATCTGCATATACCGCGGGAATCGAAGATCAGATTTATATCCGTTTTGCGAAAACACATTTATGTGACCAGGTGTAAATGGAATCGTTTTGATAAATCAGATAGCTATCCGATCTGAGAAAACACATGAAGTGGCCAGGTGTAAACAGCCCCTATAAGTGGCGCTCTCATAAAGCCGCCTCTCAAACAGCTCACGAGTACCAAATTTACTTTTTCGTGTCTTATTTTGCGTAAATGGTCAAATATAAAATTATGTCAAAATGCCCGTCTTGCTGAGTATTCAGGTAAATTCAACCAGTTTTGGAACGTAAATAGTTGAGAGAGAACTCATGTTGTGTAACAGCTGGACCCGTGCATAAGCTCTTAAAGGGACAGCAGCCTAATAAACCTGCTGCTGTCTGTCATGTTAATCAAAGAACAAAAGACAGAGAGAAAATCACTCGCTGCTCTTGACTGAATAACGCCTCGGTTATGACTGTAACCTCGGTTCCCTGAAGAGGGAACGAGCGTTGCGTCGAGATTGACGCAATGGGGAACGCCTTGCGTGATGATGTCTTGAAGCACATGTAAAATCAGCCCAATGGTGTGGCAGAACGTCAGATGCGGGTGACGTCACGTACCAGGAAGCTATAAAGCCTGCTTGAAAACAGAGAGTGTCAGCTTCGTAAAGTCTGAAGTAGTCGCTGACAGGCATGAAGGAGATATGGCAAGGTGACGCAATGCTCATTCCCTCTTCAGGGAACCAAGGTTACAGTCATAACCGAGGCGTTCCCTTTCAAGGGAACTCGCGTTGCGTCGAGATTGACGCTATGGGGAACGTCTATACCAACGCCACCATAGCTACAAATGTCTGTCCTGTGTGGAATCGAGTGAGCAGCACTAGGAAGACAAAACCTGAGACCCTGGTGTAGAGTCCAGGTCCAGAGAGTAAAATCTGACGAAGGTGTGCGGTGAGGACCAGCCTGCCGCATCACAAACATCCTGAAGAGAAACTCCTGATATAAGGGCCTTGGAGGCCACTATACTCCTTGTAGAGTGAGACCGGACAGCCAAAGGAGAAGGCTGTCCGGCCGCCTCATAAGCAAGTGAAATGGCCTCAACCACCCACTTGCTCATTCTTTGCTTAGATGCAGGGGACCCCTTATTTGGGGACCCAAAACACACAAACAGTTGATCAGCTTTACGCCACAGGGCAGCTCTGTGGACATAAGCATCTAATGCCCGAACTGGGCAGAGCAAATTATTTCTTTCCTGGTTCGTATTCTGAAAGGGAGGAGGACAGAAGGCCTGCAGAATAATAGGTCTGGCCACATTAGTGGGGACCTTGGGGATATAACCTGGCCTAGGATGGAGAAATGCCTTGACCATACCAGGTGCAAACTCCAAGCATGAGGGAGCAACCGACAATGCCTGTAAATCCCCTATTCTCTTAAGAGAAGAAATAGCAAGGAGGAAAAGAGCTTTAAGCGTCAGAAATTTGACCGGAACATCCTCTATAGACTCGAAAGGGGCCAAGGAAAGGCCTTGGAGAGCAACGGCCAAATCCCAAGTGGGCACCCTGGAACGAGCTGCAGGCCTCAGCCTCAAAGTGCCACGGAGGAAACGAGATACCAAAGGGTCCTTCCCCACAGACATTCCACCCAAAGGAATGTGGTAAGCACCTATGGCCGCCACATAAACCTTTAAAGTGGACGGGGTTAGACCTGCAGTGAACCGCTCCTGCAGGAACTCCAGCACTGTACCAACTGGGCAGTTAACTGGGTCCAAACAACGGTCACTACACCAAGAAGTGAAAACTCTCCACTTCAGGGCATAAAGTTTCCTCATGGAGGGAGCTCTGGAATGTAGAATGGTCTCTACAACCTCAGTTGAGAGACCTGACTCTATGAGCTGGGCCCCCTCAGAGGCCAAGCCCACAGGTTCCATAGTTCTGGTCGGGGGTGAAATATCGAGCCCTCTGCTTGGGACAGAAGGTCCCTCCTGACGGGTAGCTCCAGGGGAGGCCCGTCGTGGAGAGACACGAGATCGGGGAACCATACTCTGCCCGGCCAGCGCGGGGCAACAAGAAGTAGGTGAATCCGGTCCCTGCGAACTCTCTCCAGAACTCCTGGGAGCAGAGCGATTGGGGGAAAAGCATATAGACGTAGCCTCGGCCACGTCTGTACCATAGCGTCCAGTCCCAGAGGAGCTGGATGCATGAGGGAGAACCAAAGTGGACAGTGAGACGTCTCTCGAGATGCAAACAGATCCACTTGTGCTCGGCCAAACACCCTCCATATCTGCTCCACCACCTCGGGGTCGAGCCTCCATTCCCCTGGCCTCAGCCTCTGTCTCGACAGAAAGTCTGCTCCTAAATTCTGGTCCCCAGGAATGGAAGCTGCTCTGAGCGACAACAGCTTGTCCTGAGACCACAAGAGGATATGGCGTGCCAGCTTGCATAATGGGCGTGAGCGCAAACTCCCTTGATGATTTATATAGGCGACTACCGATGTGTTGTCTGTGTGAACTCAAACATGGTGTCCCCTGAGATCTGTGAGAAAATGCTTGAGAGCCAGAAATACAGCCAACATCTCCAGGCGGTTGATGTGCCATGAGAGATGATGGTCTCTCCACAGACCCTGAGTTGAACGACCCTGTAGGATTGCTCCCCAGCCCGTGAGGGAAGCATCCGTCGTTAGCAGCTTGCGACGACAGGGAGCTCCCAGCACGGGGCCTTGGGACAGGAACCAAGGTTTCTTCCACATAACCAGGGCACGTAAGCAACGCCGCGTGACCCTGATTTTGTGAAACAGGTTGCCCCTTGGGGAAAAACCCTTGGTCCTGAGCCACCACTGCAGGGGCCTCATGTGCAGTAGTCCAAAAGGTATCACGTTGGAAGCTGCTGCCATAAGGCCCAACAGTCTCTGAAACTGTTTGACAGTGAGTGACTGGCCTAGCTTTACACTTTTTACAGCTGAAAGGATGGACTCTATGCGTGGCGGTGACAGGCGCGCCTGCATCGACACTGAATCCCAAACTACACCCAGAAAAGTGGTCCTCTGAAGTGGAGTAAGCACACTCTTTTTGGCGTTTAGCCGTAACCCCAACTCTTTCATGTGCGAGAACGACATCACGATGCCGAACCGCCATCTGATGCGCAGGGACGTCGTTAGGCCTATTTTAGGGGGGCTGAAGCTACCCCAAAATGTTCCTAAGCCCCCCTAAATGATAATAAGAACAACAATAACAATTCGATTTATCAATAACCATATCCTCATTCATATTTAGACGCAACAAATGATATATATCCAGCTACAAAAAATAGCCGAAAAGTCGGAAGTTGGAGAGCTGCCAACTCTCACGCATTCACCATGAGACTCGCGCAATTGACACTTTTCACACGCTCTCACGCCACACATCCATTTTCTCACGCACAGAAAAATCGCGAAGCAAAGAGGACACGGAGACCAACAGACTAGACAGAGCAGGTTACTTTATGATATAAAAGAATCTCAACTCTCAGATTCTGTCAATTTTATTACGAAATTCAAACAATAAATACCGTTTTGGCGCTTGTAAATGTTACGTGACAGATCCCTAGCGCACGTGAACCGATCATCTCTAATAGTAAAAAAACACAAACACTGTTGAAAGATACAGTAGTAGGCTACAACTTACCGAAATGTATATTCCTCATAGGCCTACATAATATCGATCAATCAGTGTTTTTTATCAGCGTGAAGAGGTCAAGCTGGAGAACAATATGTTACATTTAGCCTACCTCAGGAAAGCCATTTAATGAACATAATATAGGAAATAGCACGTAGCCTAGCTGGCAAGAAAAAAAGTATTTTGCTAAATATGTGTTCTATATTACATAGGCCTATTTATTATATTTTTACTTATATCATTAAATAAAGTTGTTATTATAATAAAAAACATTATATTTAATTTGAGTTATTTTTAACCTTAAATAATACTACCATCTGATAGGGCTGTCTATGTTTACAACATTAGGTGAGTTGTTTTTTTCTTGAGAAAAATTTACGCCTATCTCGAGTACCTAAAATTTATACAAATGAGTCAATATTAAATCAAATCACAATAATTTAATTGAATTGAAATAATAAAAAAGTGTAGCTTACCAGAAATTGTACCATGCACCATAACATTAACATATCATTTTACACTTGAACCTTAAACCTGAAATGGGCACTTTTTGTGACAGCAACATTTTTGATCAAAGATGTGGCTTAACTTCAGAATTTGAACTAAAATCAGTATTCTTATGATTGCTCTGAACATTTCTGACTAAGTTCAACAAACATTAATTTACTTATTCATAAACTTAAAAAAAATAATTAATAAAAATTGAGACTAGGGTGACAGGGTTGAAGATGGTAACGGGGTTGAAGAGACAAATAGAGCGACATATATACATGGTTGTTTTTTTACTCAAATTCACTGTAAGATTTTCTATAAACGCAAGTTACAAATACCCTAGGGGCTAAGCCCCCCCTGTCCTCCAAACCTAGTGACGTCCCTGCTGATGCGTCTGAGCTAGAATCAACCAATCGTCGATGTAGTTCATGATGCAAATACCCTGAAGGCGCAGGGGCGCCAGAGCTGCATCCACGCATTTGGTGAAAGTGCGGGGTGATAAAGCTAGGCCGAATGGAAGAACTCGATATTGGTAAGCTTTGCCCCCGAAAGCAAACCTCAGGAACTTCCTGTGATACGGACGGATGGAAACATGGAAATATGCGTCCTTGAGATCTATCGTGACAAACCAGTCCTCTGACCTGATCTGTGGCACGATCTGTCTCAATGTTAATATTTTGAACTTGAGCTGCATAACTGACTCGTTTAGAACTCGAAGATCCAGAATTGGACGCAATCCCCCATCCTTTTTTGGAACTATGAAGTACCGACTGTAAAACCCGGCTTCCCTGTTGGAGGGAGGTACATATTCTATGGCCCCTTTCTCTAACAGAGTGTTCACTTCTTGTTCCATAACCAGAACCTGCTCGGGGGCCACCACTGTGGACAGGACCCCCATAAACCGAGGTGGGCGAGACCCAAACTGTATTTGATACCCTTTTTCTACGGTCTGCAGGACCCAACGAGAAACATTTGGCAGTAGCTTCCACGCTGTCAAACGTTCTACTAGAGGTACCAGCCTCTCGAGACTGGCTTCTGGATTTTGTTGTTGTAGAGTAGTCGGTCCGTCGCCCTGTAACGGAGGACCGGCAGGGAACGACTGAATGGACTGCTCTGAATCCCTCCTCAGAGGGGGCGGGCATCCCGAGTCCACTATGTTTCTGGGTGGTCCTTGAGATATGTGCTCGCCGGAGACCGCTGCACCCTGAAACACCAGAGGTGGCAGAACGGTCCCCTGAGGGCACCGAAGGGAGACGGGCACCGTAAAAAGAGGTGTTGACCGCTCTGCTTCGGGGGGGGGGACTACCCTCATTGGCCTGAGCCCTCGGGTGTCAGGACCTTTTTCCACCAGCCTTCTTGGCTATAATAACGGTCCGCAGATCCGAAGGCTGGTGTTGCGAGCGCCCTCCGTGTCCCTGAGATTTCTGAGGGGGAGCACGGGAGGCAACGCTCTGCTTTTGAGTGGCACGATATGAAGAGCTACTCTTTGAGGACTGAGGCTGCTCCCGCTCAGCAGCCTGCTGATGAGAACGACGGGGAAGGAGTTTCTGTAAGGCAGCTGCCTGCTTAGATGCGTCTTGAAATTTTTCAACAGCGGTATTGACTGCATCGCCGAAGAGACCAGTAGTGGAAAGAGGCACATCCATGAAAAAATTATTTTCTTTTTCTTTGATATTGCTGAGGTTGAGCCACAGATGCCTCTCAGTGGCCACCAGGGCTGCCATAGATTTTGCCGTCTCCTTGGTGGCCCTAAGAGACAAATCTGTGGCTCGCCGAAGTTCACATACAACCTCAGGACCAATACCCCCGTTCTCATCTAAGTCACCCAATAATTCTGCCTGGTATGCTTGTAACATTGACATCGTATGTAAACAAGCCGCAGCTTGACCAGCAGCAGAATATGCTTTGCCCACCAGCGAAGATGTTGTTCTGACTGGCTTGGTGGGCAGTACCGGAGCCTTTAATGAAGATGCTGTTGCCGTTGAGTGTCTCCTCCACCTTCGGCATTTCACCATAACCGTGCTCTCTGTAGTTCGATATAGATGAATAGTTTGATGTTTGTGCACTATATACTCTATATGAAACTGGTTTCTCCCACGATCTCGACACCTCAGTGTGGAGATCGGGGAAAAACGGAAGGCTCCGGCGTTGAGGTTATGATAACGTGCTTATCAGCTGGCCACTCAATATTAAGTCTTTCGACTGCTCTTGTCACTACCTCAATAAGCTCTTCAAAAGCATGAGACTGAGGTGGCGAATCCTCAGACTCAGCTTCAATACTGACAACATCCAGCTCCTCAGAACTGGATAGTTGCAATATTGGTGTCTCAATCGGGGTGGAAGGAACCGCAATGCGTGCTTTCGAACCCCGAGAAGAGGCACTAGATCTATCAGGTGAGGGCTGAGATAAGGCTGGGCCCGTCTCAAACACCGCTGATAGATCCATTTGCGAACCCCAGGTCTGCGATCGACCAGAGCCCTGGGGAACGCGAGCATGAGCGTCCTCGCGAAAGAACGCCAGGCGGGATCGACGCGTACGCAAAGGGAGCGCGTCACAATGCTCACAGTCAGCACCCTCGAGTGCTGACTGGGCATGTTCTTCATCCAAACAAGCTACACACAGAACGTGAGTGTCCCCACCCGTTAAATAACGCGGACAGGGGTGCACACACTGTCTGAACTGCTGCTTGCTCGCCATAGTACACTCATAGTACGCTCTCTGTTTTCTGATGCATCTCCCGCATCTGACGTTCCGCCACACCACTGGGCTGATTTTACATCATGTCTTCAAGACATCATCACACAAGGCGTTCCCCATTGCGTCAATCTCGATGCAACGCGAGTTCCCTTGAAAGGGAACTAAGACTATCCAGTGTTATTTTAACTTTGATTAGCCTACTTTCATTTCTGTAATATTTCTTACCTGAGTACTACTGTTAGACCCACCTGAAAAATGTAAAGCCATGTTTATTTCATTTGTCTGTTTATTCTGTTGTACTTATTTGTGCTATCATGTGTTTTTTATCCTTTTTTACTGTTTACTTGTATTTTTTTTTTTTTTTTTTTTAAATAAATTTAGTTCAATGATTCAAATAAAGCCTACATGTGCTTTGTGTAAGCTGTTGCAACAAAATTACTCAAATTATCAAAAAATTATGAGATAATAACAAATTATCTGTATGGCATTATATTTGGTAGTTTTCCCTGTAGTTTTGAAAATTATATCGAATATCAATATTTTTCAAGGTATCATATTATCGAAGTTAGAAATTCCAGTACACTACGTTGCGTAGTTTATGTGGTATGTGTTACTTTCCTTGCAAGCATTCTCGGTTATTATAATTAAAAATATCTCTTTGGACTTCCTGCGTCATGCATATTATTAATACCATGATCAATGTGACATCCAACATAGACTTTGTTCACATTGTGAAGAGTTTTGAAATGTGACCTAAGTATTGGGAAATGGTTCCTTGCATATTATGGTAAGGATGTTGGCACAACTTTTTTTTATATTGTAATAAATTAACACAACCAGGCAAATCTCATCAGGATTCTTATTGAACTGGCCTTAACACTTTCCCTCCATTTCCTTAGTTTCCTGTATTTTATTGTACCATCTGCAATGATATATTGCAGTACTTATCAGAGAATGTGAATACTATGCACTTATTTCCTGTCTGAACTGTATGGAAAGGAAAATTAATTCAATTACACACCAATTTCTCAGTAAATTACACACATTAATTTGATGCTTAGATGCAAGATTTAAGTGCGTTTATGAAAGAGAGAGAAATAAAAAGTGCTGCAGTCCAACCATGCCAAGCCACGCTTTGTTGCTACAGGGCTAGATACAGGCCGTGTGTTGATGGACTCAATGTGTGTGTGTGTGTGTGTGTGTGTGTGTGTGTGTGTGTGTGTGTGTGTGTGTGTGTGTGTGTGTGTATTTATATATATGCATGTGCTTGGGGTGTACCACTGTGTGTTGTGCTTGGCATTCTTTCTCTAAATGAAAAGATATATTTGCAATAACTGTTATCTGGCTCTGTTTTCTACGCAGCTAATTCAGGTCTAGCCTGTGTGTTTGTTAGCCTTTGCAATATAATAGGAACATACTGTAGAGGATCCAAAGTTAACACTCCCCATGTGCAAAATGCGAGAAAAATTGGCTTTGGGGAGTAAATAAAATAGATATCAATGGTGGCTGATGAAATTATAAGGAACTGCAACATTACTTTGTTTTTAAGGGATAGTTGTCCCTAAAAATTGAATTATGTGGAACACAAAAACACACAAAAAAAGACATTTTGAAGAATGTTACAGATGTTTTCGACAAGTCAATGGGACTCAAATCTTTCAAACTCCAAAAACAAGTCAAGTACAAGTCACCTTTATTTATATAGAGCTTTATACAATAACATTCTTACAAAGTAGCTTCACAGTAATAAACTGTAAAATAACAGAATCAATGATGCAAACTTCAAATATGAGACAAATTCAAATTCTGCAGTAAAGCAGCTCTAAAATTCAAGCGTCGTTATTCAGCTCAAGTCAGTTAAGTGTTGTTGATTTCAGTTCAATTGATATTATTCAAAATAAACAAATGAAGATCATACCCTACCAGACTTTCAAATCCTTCCAAACACAACAAACTCACGAAGAAACATATGCCATGTTGCAAGGAGACGCATGACAAGTGAAAACTATATGTATTCTAAAATCGGCTAAAAATATCAAACATGTTTGATGTCTTCCAACTAGATGAAGTCATAGTCTGAAGCTAAAAAGCAAAGTCTGCCACCATCATACACATACAATCATTACATAATTTTCTGTGGAATCTGAAGTCTGTAAACGGGCCATGACTTTCACCAACTATCGTCAACTCCTCCAGACTGCAAATCTGGGCAAAAGTAATGAAGTGTATTTCAGCCCTAAGACCAAAAATGTCTACTCAATAAAATAGTTTCATGGCACATTTTTTCAATTCACCCACCATTGGCAGATGAGGCAAAGAGTTGATTTTGGACCCTGGGTGCAAATATACTGACTACACATAATGCGGTATTGATTTTAGCACTGACTTTGACCACAGTGGTGATTTCTTAAGAGCTGTTGAAAGTTCTGCACTATGCTATCTTTTTAAAGGAGAGCACCCTGAGTGGTTGATATTTTGGTTGATATAATGATTTGAATGTGTTTTTTAATGGTTTTTATTTAGTTTGGCTGTTCATTTTTGGTTGTTCTTTGGTTTGTGAATGGTTAGTGTTTGGTTGTGTAATTGTTTGAGCATTTCCAGATCAGTTATCTCTCATGAGAGGCTCATTCAGTGAAACCATCTGTTGCCTGACAACCCACTGCTGCCAGCAGTCACTCTCTCTGTGTGTGTGTGTGTGTGTGTGTGTGTGTGTGTGTGTGTGTGTGTGTGTGTGTGTGTGTGTGTGTGTGTGTGTGTGTGGTGTGTGTGTGTGTTTGGCACAGCCTGAGCTCAGTGAGTGGTTCAGTGGGCCAGCACAGTGTGAGTCTGGCATGAGGCCTCAGTGAGAGTGTGTGGAAGTGATAGAGAAATGCCACACTGGCAGATAGCGCTCTCACCGGCCATACGCCAGCCTTAATTTCTCTCTTTCTCCACAGGTTGACCATGTGTGTTTATGTGTATATTAATAGTAGGTGTATTCTGTGTGTGTAGGCTATGCTTTGATTTGTTATACCACATGGTTTGAGTTCACACTAATATTTAGCATCCTCCTGCTGTTTTGACCAGAGACTGTATAACAGGGGAAAAAATGAAGGGGAGAAACAGAGGAATGAAAGTTCTGACTTTCAATTCAAACAGTCAATTGGGTTTTTAATAGAGGATGTTTACTCTAAAAAGTAAAATGCACATTAAAGGGTTTAGAGTGATTTTAGTTACTTCCTGTATGATATTAATGAAAATATGATACTATTTTGTCAAATTTTACCAAGATGGCCACAGCTGATTTGCCTTAAAACAATAGTTCACTAGTAAATGAAAAATCTATCATAATAATTATTTTAAATGAGTTTAGGTCATCCTGACTAAAATACATTGTAATATATTAGAGAGGTCACTGCCATTATCATTATTGTTATGGCTATGAATTGTAAGTCTGTTCACTAGCTCGACAAGTATCTGGCATCATTGTTGCTCTCACTTTTTCCCTCCTTCTCCCTTCCGCATAGGAAATGAATCTTTTGGCTTCACAGCGGTCTTATTTTCAGAGCAAACACCAGGAGTGTTTGAAGTAGAAAATCAGCAGTGTGTGTGCGCGCTTGTGTGTGTTAGTGTGTGTGGTAAAAGTCAGCTTTGAAGTGTCTACTTCCTCCTGCTGAAAAACGTCAGGTTTAATCAATATTTACGTGCTTGCATACACACACATACACACCGGAGTATGTAGTCTAGTTATAATGCTCTCAGGGATCAAAACTGAGGTTTTATGATAGATCAAAAAAATCATTTTCTCAACCTTTGAGACGTCTGTTTTAGACATTTTAACATTTAATGCGCTGGAAAAATGGAAAAGGTATAACAACTGTAACAATCATGTTTAACTTGTTAGACATATCTCATTTTAATGGCCGCATATTGCGACATTTATACTATACGTCCTGTTATGAATATGGACATGTGGTATTATTATTATTGAGTGAATAAACTCTCATGACACAATGAATCTCTGGGTACTGTATATCTGCATGAAGATGTCTGGAAAATGTGTGTATGTGAATGAGAGGAAGGAGCGAGCGTCTGAGCTCACTAATGAAGATGAATTGAGTCATTCACTGAATCGCTGCTCTCATTAACTCTGTCTGGTTCCTTCTACAGAGAGGACAGGTGCTCTCCGCCAGATACACCCACACACTGTTTTATGGGCCCTTCCTGGCGTACTAATAATTTTGAGCCTAATCGATTGGCATGTCATGTAGATTACATATTAAGGCTTGTGTTGCTAATTCTGGATTGTGTGGACGCTTGGTTGTATTGAAAAATGTGTTGATCAGAAATGCATAAAAGAAGACATCATAACCTAATGCTACTAGTGATTCAGATTCTTTCGTTTATAATAATGCTGCAAGAAGTTTGTAAGATTAAGCAGAAGTTTTTAAACATTTAGGCTAGTTCTGTGTTAAACCGGAGGTTTCAAATTACATGGGGCCAGGTCATGTTCTCTATCAGGGGCAGTTGAACATTTACAATAAACACAAGGGTTTTTACAACCATGAATTCAAACTATATGCAGTTATGTTGGCACAGTTATTGATTTGTATACTTATCCCTAGCATATGGACTAATTATCCCTGACACTCACAGATGTTTCAGAGACATTTTCTTTCAATGCTATATGTACTGCTTAATACAGCATCTGTTCGTACAAGAATAAAGTTCAACATAAGCCCATACTTGTCAGCAAACAGAAGAGTACAGCACAAAGTTAACACCATAAAGGGTGTTTATTTGCAGGTAAGTGCAGGAAACAAACAATGCAAGCAGGTGAGTGACTTCATTAAGTAGCAGCAAACGCTTAGCTGTGAATAACAGTTCTTATAGTTGTCTGTGCAAACTGGAGGGCTGGAGACTGAAGATTACTGATAGCTGAAAAAAATCAAAGACAGGATAGTAACTGGTAAGTGTCACAGGAAGGTAGTTGGGTAAGTAGCTAGGTATGGATCAACAGGTAAGTAAACATATGCTCATGTCCAACGAGACCAGACAATGAGAGTATGCAAGTTGAGCGCTTATGTGTGTGTCTTGATGAGGAGATAATCAGTGGCAGGTATGGTGATGACTGACTGAGTGCAGGTGGGAGCCAGGAGGGATGCTGGGAAATGTAGTTCTGTGGTGACTGGGCTGGTGACTGAGGATTGTGACAATACTATTTAAATACCAATGTAGTGGGGCCTACGTTTATTTCGATAATCATGACACAATACAACATCGCAACTACATGAATAGAGCTTTTACTGTTATAAAAATACAGATTTGTGAGCATTAGTGGAACGTGATTGATGCCAATCGTATAACAGCTGTGGCGTCATCAGAGCTTGTGCAGCCACTCTTGAGAAGCTGTGCTGGCTGAGTCAGCCGTCTGTTCTCGAATCGCTCTCGCGGTACTTTATGCCGTACATCACAGCAGTGTTCATTTTGACAGCAAATTTGTATTTAGTTTTAGTCGTAGTCTTTTGACTAAAATGCCATTTAGTTTGTCATTTTAGTCATCTGAATTGTTTTTGTTTAAGTCTATTTTCAGTCGACGAAATACAATAAGAATTTAGTCAACTAAATCCACAGTATTTTAGACATACAGACATTTAGACATAATGTCGTGTGTATTTGTCTATTCAGACGCAAATAAGAGCTCAATTCAGTCCTCGCGCGCTGTATAGCTTTCTGTGTGCATGGCTGCACTCTTCGGGTGTGTGCGCACAGAAACCCATACCGAATAGAGCACTCTTCTGAGTCGTCACTCTTATTCAGATCTATCCATACAGTATGTCTGCTCTTCTCTTTCTCCATTTTATGAGACATGCATCATGCGCATGCCAACTCATGACCCGCCGGGTAGATCAGCACGTTACAATTCAAATGTCCGCATCTACCACAAACGCAGGACATCAGTTCTGACTGGATCTCTTCCCAAATCGTCCCTACCTAACATTTTCGTCTAGTTTTTAATTCGTTGACGAAAATGTCAATAGATTTTCGTCATAGTTTTTGTCATTCAAAACATCATTTTATTTAGTTATTGTCTCGTTTTCGTCTGTGAAAAAATGTTCAACGAAATTAACACTGCATCACAGTGACGTGGTGTTGGACAAAATTTCGAACCGGCATGCACAGCTTCAAGTCAGCCGCTGATCAGTTTGCGCAGCGCTGCATTAAGTCGAACAAGCCTAATGTAAAGGAAGGAATTTTGGTTACCATTGACTTCCATTGCATGGACAAAAAATAAAATAAAGTTTTGAGGTGAGTAAATAATTACTGGATTTTTATTTTTGGGTGAACTAACCATTTAACTTTTATTGACAATTTAAACCTTATTGTAAAGTTTTGCTGAATAATCCATTAACACTTCAGTAACTTTTGTTAACAATTTAAACCTTATTGTAAAGTATTGCTGAATAATTCATTAACACTTCAGTGGCCGAATATGACCTGTGGGCCCAAATATGAGACCTTTGCTATCAACATTGCTGTTTTTTTTTTTTTTTCACATAATATGCCACATCCACAATTTTACATTTACATTTATGCATTTGGCAGACGCTTTTATCCAAAGCGACTTACATTGCATTCAAGGTACACATTTTACATTTTGTCAGTTCTTGCTTTCCCTGGGAATCGAACCCATGACCTTGGCGTTGCTAGCGCCAACGCTCTACTGTTTGAGTTTATGTGTGCTCATGCTCACATTTACACAATACTTTCAGTATTTAAACATTCAGTATGCATTGAAGCAGGTGTGTCTTTCATTGGAGTCATACAGTATAAAATTCACTGGACAATGTCCAGCAAGCTGTTGAGTACATCAAGTGTAACACGCATACCACAACTAACCATCTGTTACACATGCAGAAAACACACGCAGGGAGAAACAAACACACTCACATTCATGCCCCCATCTGCCATGCGGCTACACAGACATGCTTCACGCAGTCTTGTACAAGCATGTGCACGCACACACACACACACACAAACACACACACACACACACACACACACACACACACACACACACACACACACACACACACACACACACACACACACACACACACACACACACACACACACACACACACACAGAGACATTCGGCTTGCCTCAGTTTCACTTGACAAATAGCGCAGATAAACCTAAGCCACTTCAGAGCGCCTTTCTTCCTCCCTTTTCTTCTTCTCTGGATGTTATTCTGTTGTTTCTTTTATGTACAGTAAAGGCGTGTGAATGGGAAGGGCGGAGGGAAAAAGCTGTCCATTCAAATGCAGGATTATTATTGGCTATTGCTCTGGGCCTCCCTGAACAATCAGCAATACCATTCATTCTTACTGCTCACAGACGGATCCACACGTATATGCGCACACACACACACACACACACACACACACACACACTTATATACACATGTAAGCAAAGACAAGTGGCCTTTACTTAAAACTTTCTTTCTTTCTTTCTTTCTTTCTTTCTTTCTTTCTTTCTTTCTGTTCCATTTTTGGTCTTTCTCAGTGATCCCTGCTTTTGGTTGTGTAATACTCCAGGCAACTTTCAATGGGCTGAATATAACAGTCTGGGGTGCCCACTTCACTTCTGCACTTTGTGTGTGTGTGTGTGTGTGTGTGTGTGTGTGTGTGTGTGTGTGTGTGTGTGTGTGTGTGTGTGTGTGTGTGTGTGTGTGTGTCTGGGATAGTCTGTGTGTGGATGTGCTCTGATGGTAGAGAGGTACCAAGTAGGTCTTTCTGTTTATACACCCCACAGAGAAAGAGAGAGAGAGAATATAAGAAGGAGAGAGGTGGTTGATTGTTTCTTTTGCAGACGGATTTGGAGTGGGAGTCTTATTGATTTTTCCCACACTCTTCTCTTTCTCCTTTTCCTTCTTTTTTCTCACTCCTCTATTCTTTCCACACACTCACACTATCCTCCAACTTTTTCCTCTTCTTTTCTTCCCTTCTCTCCTTTTACCTTAATTAGTGAGAGCACCTGATCATCTGCCATTATGCCAATAAAACATTGTAATAAGTTATTATGTCAGAAGATATCACTCTGTCTGCCACAATTTTGGCCAGTTAAGAGAATGTTTCATTAATTTTGTCAGGATCTAAACTCCGCCTCCCACTTTAAAATACTCATGTTGTCACGGAAACTCTAAATGAAACATTCCAAAAACAGGATTTAGTGTAATTTCACGTTCTTAAAGGAATATTCCAGCCTCACTTCAAATTAAGCGCAGTCAAAAGAATTTCTAGCATAATGTTGATTACCACAAAAGTATTTTCAACTCATCTTAATAATAATAATAATAATTATTTATTTATTTATTTAATTAATTAATTAATTATTAATAATCATTTTCTTAATAAAAAAGTGAGGTTGGGTTGCAGTGAGGAACTTACAATGGAAGTGAATGGGGCCAGTTGTGGAGGATTTAAATGCTGAAATGTCAAGATTATGATTTTATAAAAACACTAATTTCTTAGTTAAAACATATATGCATTTTTAGCTGTAAAACCATTTAATTCATAATTTTTATGAACTAATTTTAAGGTTGTTGTGTTGTCATGGTGACAAAGTTGTAAAATTAAAGAATTTCTTTAAAGAAAAGGTTAGTGAGCTATTTTTTTCACACAAAAATTGTCAAAATACAGGTAAAACAGACTTTTTTTTTTTTACAGTATGTATGGTAGAGGGTGCTATTACACATCTTCTGAAAGAGTACTGAATCTCCCGATCAAAACACATGCGAAGAAGATGCAGAAACAAGCGATCTCATATGTAATCATATGCATATGTAAAATAATGTGATGATCATCAATAAACAGCATATAAATCAAAACTGTTACTGAATGAAGAGAGAGAGAGAGAGAGAGAGAGAGAGAGAGAGAGAGAGAGAGAGAGAGAGAGAGAGAGGGGACAGGGGACAGGGGACAGGGGACAGGATCGGGAAAGGTCCACGAGCCGGGACTTGAACTCGGGTCGCCCGAAGCACAACAGCGCTAGATGACCCAGATGTAGTCTTTGACAAAAACGTGATTTTCTCAGCTTTTTGCTCAAAATGTTGCTTTTTTATGAAAAAAGAATGCATGAAGCTAGAATAGAACTGTTTTTATTGTTTAAAAGCAGAGGGTCTGTTCTTTCTTGTATGTTCAGATATTCATGCACCAAAAATATTTTGGGGGCCATGACATTTTTGTGAAAATTATCAAAAACCTTTTCTTTTTTTTAACGCTGGTGGGGAAAGAGTTAAATTCTTAGTATTTTTAAGTTTATGGATGGGCTCCATTCACTTCCATTTTAAATGCCTCACTGTAACCTAATAATAATTTAATATTTTTATTTATTTAAAAAAATTTTATTTACTTTTCAACCAAAGGTCGTTTTACAAAGATAGGTTAGAGGAACAGAACGAAAAAAACATCCATAACAAAGCACAATACACATACCAAGGGCTGAAGAGTAATATACAGAGGTCACTTACAAAGTTAGGTTATGGATATAAACAAATAGCTGGATTCAAACAGGACTTGAATGCAAAAAAATAGAGGAATACAAATAAATAACATATCCATAACAAGGTACAATTTACAGACCGAGAGCTGAGGAGTAATATTCAGAGAGAAAAAAAAAAAATTAAGAGGTTTTTGAAAGCAAGAAGGGAGGGTACTTGACGGATGTTTTGAGGAAGAGCATTCCACAACCTGAGAGCCACAACACTTAAAGACCTAGGAGTAACTTAGGAGTGAATAACAATCCTAGAAGATCTTAAGGAACGAGCAGGAGCATAAGGTTCAAGTAAGTCAGATAAATATGAAGGACCAAGGTTATGAAGAGCTTTGTAATTGAGAATTAATACCTTGAAGTTTATACACAAGGAAACCAGTGAAGGTGATAGAGGATTGGAGTAATGTGCTCATTCTTTTTTTTTTTTCTTCTTTTTTTTTTAAGTGATCAAGTGGGCTGCAGAGATTTTAACAGATTGTAATTGTTTGATATTTTAGCTGAAAGGCCATAAAGAAGTGAGTTACAGTAATCAAGGTGAGATGTGACAGTCATATTCCAGATTCAGCATCCAGCTGACTAAGAGAGGAGCAAATACAAGAGATATTACATGGGTGGAAAAAAGCTGTCTTACCACTTTGCCAATGTGATCATTAAATGAAAGAGTGGAATTGAGAAGAACACCTAGATTTTGAACAGTCGTAGAGGGCATTATAAAGTCACTATCCAAATCTACCAGTTGACCAGAGAGTTTAGACACAACAGATTTAGAGCCAGTCAGTATTACTGTTAAATTTACTGTACTGTATTACTATTACATTTAAGGTGGTTTGCCTCCAGCCAAGGTTTGAGTTCCTTGATGCATGTTGTTAATGTAGGCTGAGGTGGGAGGTGTGCTAAAATAAATCTGTATGTCATCAGCATAACAGTGGTAATTGAACCCGTAGCGTCTGATTGTTTGTCCAATTGGTAACATGTAAATTGTGAAAAGAAGCCCCAAGACAGAACCTTGAGGTACACCACAACTGATAGATTTAGTAGAAGATTTGTGCTTCTGAAATACAACAAACTGTTGCCTCCCTATCAAATAAGAGGAGAACTAGTCAAAGGCTGTATCAGTAATTCCAACTGCTGAAATTACATGACTAATAGTATCAAAAGCTGAGCTGAAGTCTTAACAGAAGGAGAGTGCTAAGATCGCCAGAATCAGAAGCTAGGAAGAGATCATTAAGAACCTTAACCAGTGCTGTTTCAGCACAATGGGAAGGACGGAAGCTAGAGTGGAAATGCTCATGGAAATTATGTGCTGTTAAATGGGCCTGTAACTAGGAGGCAACAACTTTTTCTAACATCTTAGAATAGAGAGGTTTGAAATATGCCTGTAGCTGCTTAGAGGGGTACTTAGGGGTGACCACAGCAATCTTAAGCTTAGATGGAACAGTTCCAGAAGACATTGACATATTAATGAAATGTGTATGTCATATGTAGTGATGGGTAGTGACAAAGCGGTCACTCAATTTTTCACTAAAGAGGTAGGTGCAGGACCAAGAAGACTAGTAGAGGAATTACTGTAGCCTGCCTGATTATCTCATCAACCACTGAGGGGACAATAAAGTCTAGTGAGGCTGTGAGTAAGGAATGAAGAGAGAGTTTCAGTAGTGGAAGTGGAGGGATGATGTTGACAAGTATAAAGTGTTTTACTCTGAAAAAAGTTCAGGAAAGCATCACACATTTGACCAGAACCCTCTAGAGACTGTCCGGGTAAATAACCGCAGTAAATAATGTTCTTGGCCTGTTTTGGACTTTGGAAATGAATGTAGAAAAATAAGATGATTGAGCAGCATTAGGATCTTCCCTATACTGCCGAATGTGTTCAGAATATGCCAACGAGTGAACAGTAAGGCCAGTTTTCTTACAAAGCCATTCTAGATGCCGACCCTTGGTTTTTTATTACCCTAAGCTCAGTAGTGAACCAAGGAAAAGTGCGAGAGGATGGAACATATGTAGATTTTAAGGGAGCATATTCATTAAAAATTGTAGAAATACTTTCATAATAGACATTAAGAATGCCTTCTGCACTGGAAAGACAGAAACGGGGAGACACTGATTGCCTCAGAGAATGACAGAGGATCAACCAACTTCCAATCATGATAATAAATCAAGGATTTCACATCAGACTTTGGAATGTAAAAATTACAAGAACATTCAATTTGTTTATGGTCAGAGATGCCTATGTCAGAGCCTTTTAAAAAAGTAATGTCGATACCAGTAGAGACTCACTCACCGATATTGTCAAGTGGTACAAGTACACCAATAGATCTAGGTAGAGGGCTCGCAGGGGTGTGAGGCAGATTAACGTCCAAGTCAAAATAAAAAAGTTAAAAACTGTGGTTATAAATCCAAACAGGAGATCGATAAGTGAGGATGGAAATGTTAAAAATGCTGGTGATGTTTTGCTGCTAATGATAATGACAAAAGTGACGTGATGGACAACAGTCACGTTAAATCCACACATAAAGCTAGAAAAAAGGGAGATCAGCTTGAGCGGGCATTCTATGAAGCTCCTAAAAAATGTGTAATCAATAACTGCGGACTTTACAACGAAACAAACAACTTTCACAATAAAGACTACAAAAACAAAATGGAAAAAGAAAAAGAGAAGTAGACGAAGAAAAGTGGCTGCCAATTTGCACACTGCATACTCTCAACAGAAATGGAAGCTTAGATTTTTTTTCTTTTTTTAAGAAGAGGAGGGACACACATTTCTGTCAGGACATCGTCATCATCAAATACAATTGACAATTAACATACAGTTAGGATTGGTTCTGTTCTGGGCAAGAACTCCCTGCGCATCCATGCTGCCTAGTATGGATAAGAGCAGGGAGAGCAGTAATAACCCCCCCTTTGGGTAAACAGAACAGAACCAACATGAATGTATTGCAGATATCATTAATTCAAGATTTTATTTTTATTTTATCAGAATTTATTCTGATTCAAAGGGCAATCAGAATGCCAAATACTGACTGCACGAGAGGGGGAGCTGGGGATAGAGGAGGGTAATTAGCTCCTGAGAACGCGATAGCTGCTGATAATACTGAAGGAGCTTATACATGTATACAGTGATAGGCGTCGTATTCCTATAGGCAGACGTGGATGAGAGTCAGCTGATGCGAGTTGACTAACATGACCTGCCAGAACTGACGCTACGCTTAATTTTTTTTTAAGGTGGGGATTTTTTTTTTAAGAAAAAAGGGGAAATTTATTTTTGCATTGAGCAGAATTGAGCTAGATGATAAAAACTAATATTGCAACATCAACAATGTTACTGAACTGAATTGAATCAACACTGAACTGACTTCAGTTATTGGGTTATTCTGCGTCAACTCAACCAGAGGCCCTCTGCTCAAATTTTTACTTTTTACAATTTTTTTTATACAATTTTTACAATTTTTTTCTGAAGAAAGACAGACATAAATAGTGATGAAAGGCAAAATATTAAATGCCATAGATAAACGTTTAGTGAGTAATCCACTATTATTAAGAATAAGGAAAGCATGGCTTAGCTGGTGCAATACGTTTATTTAATTGTTTGTATTAAAGAAAAACGTACTTCTACAAATGGAAGGAAGTTAATGTGCCTCAACTTGGCCATTTCAGTGTAATTTTGGTACTGAGAATATTGTTAAAATTGGTATGTTCATTGCGTTTGTTTTGGTAGAAAGAAGATACATTTCTAGTTTTAACATTATTTGTTCCTCAGACATTCTTTAAATGCACACCTTTTTAAATACAAAAAGTAACAGCTGTTTGAAAAATCACCCACATTTGTCTTTAGACAATTGAAAATGAGTAAAGTTCAACAATTTGCACATGGAGCCACATTGAGATCCCCATATGGTGATAAACCATAGAGGGCCTTAAAAATAAACATACAAAAAAAAAAGGTTTGTTAAGAACCAGATTGTAAAAGGATATTGAGATATCTTCAATACTTCTTGAGTTACAGGGACGCAAACTTTAGAAAAATAATATTTTTGGAACTCAGACAGGTATGTTCTATGCATTTGTTTTGATAGAATGAAACAAGATACATTTATAGTTTCAACATTATTTGTTCTTCAGACATTCCTCAAAGAAAAAAAAGTATCAGGTGTATGTAAAATGGCCATTTGGTTTTTGACCACTGAAATGTGTACAATTTAACAATTTACTAATGGAGCCACATTGAGATCCCCATATCGCAAGGATTGAATTATATAGGGCCTTTAAAATGAAGATACCAGAAGGAAGGTTTGTTAAGAACCAAAATCTAAAAGGATATTAAGATATCTTTAATACTTCTTGAGTTGGCATGCAAACTTTGGGGGGAAAAAACACAAAAAGTGCTTTTTTTTCCATTTTTGAACTGTCACCATTGGCATATAATGCAACAATGATTGTGAAAGACAACCGAATGTACTAATAGGTCTACTTATCTATGTGTAAATTTAAAATAATGATGCTGCCATCTTTCTAAAGTCATAGGCCTACTTATCTATGCGCAAATATAATATTTCTATAATCATTTTCATCCACCTGAAATTTGACTCCAAACCTCAGGTGAAAATTGATTAGTTTTATTTCTTCAATCAATCAATCAATTTATTTATTTAGCCAAGGAAGTTTCTGAAATGTGGTTGATTTGACAAGGAATGACCCTGTTGCCTTGTGTTGAGCTGCTTATAGCTGGATTTAACTTGTTTCATTTAACATGAACCTTGCAATATTGACACAGTTACTGAACTGGTTTGTTACATTGAAGTACACTGAGATAATGACATCCTAAATAATTATCCTCTTTAGAGCTGTATTACATCTGAAATTGAATTTGTTTAGCATTAACGCTGTTATTGTCCTGTTTATCAACTTGAAGCCACTTTGAAACAATCTGTACTGTATAAAGCATTATATAAATAAATCTGACTTGACTGAACCTGAACCAGGTACTGAACCTGTTTAGTGTTCATGCTGACACACAACAGTTTTTTTCTGCTAAATATCAAAAAGCAGTCGACACTATACTATTATAGTATCAGCAAATAACTGTTGACATTTTAATTATTTCAGCAAATTTGTCATTTGACAATAATTGAAGCAAGTAATGAGATCATTAAAAAATAGAGATGAGAGATTACATTAGTGGTTAAGCATAGCTGCAGTGTGTTTGGACAGATTATTACATTCTGCATGTTTACTGGGGAGCTCATGATAGCATTATAATCCTGCTGAGCCAAGGGCATAGGTTAGATTTTAATATCGTTAGGGACATAAAAGCAGTTTCAAAACGTACGTAAAACTAGTCAATCTCAAATAAATCAGGGACATTAGTTAGTGAAGTGACTGTTGCCCACCTATTGTGGCCACTTCTAAGATCAGGTGGTGTTACTGCTGTTATTCTACCAGAATAAAGATTGTATCAGCCTGATTGTATCACCTGTTTTTAACATCTTAAACAGCTGAGATGTTTAACTGTTTAGCATTGCCTGAACAAATGCACATACCTGACAGCTTTTGTCTGAAAAGGGATTTAAGTCTAATTAAGTCTTCTATTGTTGTTCATACTTTGGGGGAAATGAAATGTTTTGTTTAAGTGGAAAACATTTACATGCTATTCAAACAAACAGTCATATAACCAGAAAGCAAACATGCCTCTTTTATATTTTTTTTACTACACAATACCCCACAAAACAATTAACAGGAAAACACCTGCATTTGGAATGTGGAATACTCTTTTCAGTCTGCCTTTATTTTCTTTGCTATCTTTCTTGGTGTACTCCTGACATTATTTATAGACAATTGTTAAAGGAGATTGAAAATATCAGACATTCAGTAGGATTGGTTTTCAGTATGCGGGTTTCATTTGTATTCATTTGTTTTGACTGACTGTCAATTCAACTTTTTTTTTTTTTTAAATAGATGTCACTCAAATGGGGACTTGGATATTTTAAAACCCCACCTTGAAGGAAATTTTCCTTGTTTTGATTCACAATCTCTGTGTCAACTTATTCAGTTGTTTTTGGCTATTTCTAGGGCATGAGCCTAACCCGGAATAAATATAAATGGATAATTTCTGATACATTTTACAATGACTCCTTCTATAAATTCAGAAAATTTCTAAAGATCAAATAAATTGCTAAAGGGTCAAGGACATGATGTTAATTTTGTCCAGATCTATTAATTTACATTACAAATACAATGCATGCATACAATGACTTGACCAAACACCCACCCACCACAGAGTCAAGTTTCATTCAGTTTTGACTTGCACTGTTTCTCCCTGCCTTCTTTGTTGTCATGATCACTCATTTGGCTTGTCATTCAGTTCAGGTGTATGTGATTAATTATTCTTGTTTGCATGTGTATTTAAGTTCCATTGTTTCTGTTCATTGTTGTCGAGTCTCGTCAATGTTTGAATGTTTTGTGTGCTACTCTCAGACTGAGGATTTATTATTTATTAAGCCTATTTACCTTCATCTTTGTGTTCGTGTGTGATCAAGCAACACAATCCGTGACACACAGAGCCATACTGTCAGGGAACACTACTAGACTTGCAGACAGATATATGGTTAAACACAAACAGGGTATTTTTTGACAGTGAATTTAACAGCAAGTTCCATTATGTGAGTAATGGAACGGTCAGAATAATGATGTGTAGATGAATAGCCGCGTTTCCGCTGTCGGGTCAAAGCGGGCATGCTAGTGCGTGCCAGGGCCAGTCGTCACTTCCGGGGCTTGATCGAGCCTTGAGGAATGGTTTTGAACAGAGGTGGAGTTTACCTGAGTCTGGAGACAGCAGCGCCGGATGATTTCATATACCTTCTTTAGCAATAAAGACTAAATTTAGCTCAAAACTCACTTTCAGACAGCAGTGAGTGTTTGAAATCACTTCTGATTGTGATCCGATGTGGATTCTGGTTACCGTATAAGGCAGAAATATTTATATGCGATGCAAAAGACTATGCGTGTTAACCATTACCATAGTTAACGTGGTACATACGACCGCTTGAAAAAATCAGACAAATCATATAGGCTATCACAAGCGTGTATTTATTTTATTTGTCAGTACGTCTCATCTCTTTATACTGGACTGTCTAATATCCATATTTAGCTCTGCATATGTCATAAAATAAAGCAAGTCTGGATTTTCAGGAGTTTTCTCTGACTTAAAATATAACTATTGGGACTGTCACTGGAGAGAGTGCTAAAGCTCCTCAGGTTGTATTTTTGGTGGAAAATTTGCCACTTTTATCATGTTCGTTTTGCGATCTCGCTACTTTTCAGTGATTTCTTTCTGATTAGTTTTCTGATAAAACTTCCATTTGTTGGTGAAATAATGGGATTGTGTGACATTGTTCCAGAGAGGCATGTTACGGGCAGGTTTTAGTGAAGCGCTACGGATCTTCTGGCTCGACGGTGGAAACGCAGCGTGGTTTTGGGTTCAGTGCTACAGATTAGCCTAGGCCCGTTGACAGCCCTGGCTCGCACTGGCCCAACAGTGGAAATGTGGCTAATATGAACTCTATCTGAGTCTCTTTTCCTTTACCAGAGTAATAGCTGAGCAATGATGACTGGATTGGGAGTGTAGAGAAAGCACACACCTCTTCACAGGAGTAAGTAGACAGGTACATGTAATATTCCAAAGAGTAGTTTACAGGAGATTGCTGGATTATCACAGGGAAATTGTTGGAGATTTACAAGGAGATTGCTGGAGAATTACTAGGAGATCCAAAAGGTAAGAGCGGGTAAGTAGTCTGTTGTCCAAAGTTGAGACCAGGCCAAGGCTGTATCCGAAATCGGCCCCTAAATTGTAGGGCACTATTTTAGGGGACAACTATTTATCACTTTTACTCACGACGTCCTATCCGGCAACAAAGGATTCCATTCATTATGCTAAGCTAAGCTAGCAGTGGCGCTGCCAGACTAAGACAATGCATGCACTGAGACAAAAATGTGTTTGCTCACCTATCTAAATGTAGGGGAGACAGTGAATAACCCCTATTTCAAAAAACGGTGGCATGTTCCTTTAAAGTTCATCTTTACAACGATATGCAGTATAGCCTGAACCTTGTGCTCTGTTCCCGTCATTTTACTGACGACTTCTTGGCTTCTTCAACCTAAATGCGTTCGATGGATTCGCAAGCCGATTGTTATTGAAGGATGGGTCATTACATGTACTAAGTGTCAAAAGCACAAGTATTACAGAAACAATACACTGCCTGTCGTACTTCCTTGCAAAGATTTTCAGCCTTGCTTGGCATTTTGATACAGTTCTACACGTCCACCTAAATAAATTCGGCAATTAATTCGGCTATGACGCGTTACATTGAACTAACAAATGGCAACAGACAGCAAGTTTAATCAGATTACAGCACGTCACTTATCAAACATTCTTACTCCGATGTTCCATCGACTTGAAGTGCCATAAACTACATTGACACTTACCATTGAGAAAGGTCCTGCTCCAGTCGTGTTTGCGATTGACTTTCTTGTTCATCAGCAACTCTGATTTTCCTCGTCAGACTCTGGCTCGAATTGGTAAGGCAAAATTGATGCCATGTCTGTTCATACACTATAACATTTTCAACACTTGACAAGCCGTAATCCAGTAATGGTGATGGGCGTTCCGTTTCCGACAAGCTCTGCACGCAGTATAGGCTACCAATCACAACTGACTGGGTCATCTGACCAATCGCCACAGATTAGCGTCACGCAAAGTGTAAAGCATAAATGTGTAAAGAAGTTTGCTACTCCTGTCTTGTCTGCTTCATTGCTTAATAACTCCTGACAGATTTGACAAATTGGCGACAAGGATTAGGCATTTTTTCCCCCGCTATCTTTGGTCTTGAAGATGGCTGTTTTTAACGTACCTTTCCCAATTTTTTTTCCTGCCTCGCCCCGGTGACCCTGCAATGCCGCTCAGCACATGGCTTTGGATCTTTGAAAATTACCTACGAATTATTGGTGCTGCAGGGGATGCCTGGCCGGACAAAAGATAGAGAGCTGTACTGTTTCACTGCCTTAGCACACAGGGACAACAGATTTTCTACTCAGTGCCTAACACAGGTACGACATATAAGGATGCAGAGGATGCACTGAAAGCCTAATTCATGCCAAAAGCTTACACAGTAGCTGAATGCCACAACTTCCTTAAAGGGCACCTATTATACAAAATTAATTTTACATGGCGTTTGAACATAAATGTGTGTTGGCAGTGTGTGTACACAACCACCCTATAATGATAAAAATCCACCCAGTGCTTTTTTAAATCCCCATAAATCATAAGCACTGCCTCAGACCAAGCCGTTTTCAGATTAGGGGCAATGTGACATACTTTTGCACAGGCCCCTCCCACGACTGTTGACGGACACTGCAGTTTTAGCGTAGACCCGCCCTGAGTGAGATAAACGCAGTCCGCCATTGTTTCGATGCCGGAGCAGCTGTAGACAAGAATATCTTCTAAAGTGATTGAGGTGTTTTGTTGTTGGATGTAAGAATGAACATAGCAGTCTTCATTTACTCCAGTTGTTACTCGAGGATGGATCAGTACCAACAGTTCGTGACCCAGCTTACAGTCTCCGGAGTGATAGGCCAAACGTTACTGGTCATGGCAGAAATGAAAGGGAGAACGCGCACTTTATGACAGCTCATCAAGTCATTTTACGGATATAAAGTTTGTCAGTTTATTAAGCACCCACTGAAAAGGGGTGTATATATTTGTTTACTGTTAGTTGTAACGAGTGTTTTGTATACTTCGCTGAGTATGTTGATGATAATGAAAGAGAGAGAGAGAGAGTTTATGGATAAGACTTTAATGTGCACTTCTTATACTGTGTTAATTCAGCTCTTACAGTGACTTTCTGGAGTAAAACTGACACTTCATCTTTTGTCTGATAATGTTTTGATATTATCAGAAGAGATTGTCCTGGCTCTGAGCGCAAGCTTGTGAGGCTCCGCCCTCTATGCCAGGTGCCCTTTAAAGGGGGTGCCTCACAAGGCAGTTTTACAGTATGTTGTTGCTTTGCGAGAGCATGTTGTTTCATGTAAGTTTGGTGCCAGTGACGAAATGATTCGCAATCAGTCAGTAGAGAAAGTGCTTAGCCCATGAATATGTGAGAGACTTTTACAAGAAAATGATCTCACACTGGACATAGCTGTTATGATCAGCCGACCAGCAGCCATATCACCCTGTAGCCCAAGACTGGTTGCCCACTGAAGCTAAGCAGGGTTGAGCCTGGTCAGTACCTGGGTGGGAGACCTCCTGGGAAAACTAGGTTGCTGCTGGAAGAGGTGTAAGTGAGGCCAGTAGGGGGTGCTCACCCTGTGGTCTGTGTGGGTCCTAATGCCCCAGTAAAGTGATGGGGACACTATACTGTCAAAGAGCACCGTCCTTCGGATGAGACGTTAAACCGAGGTCCTGACTCTCTGTGGTCATTAAAAATCCCAGGATGTCCTTCGGAAAAAGAGTAGGGGTTTAACCCCGGCATCCTGGCCAAATTTGCCCATTGGCCTCTGGCCATCATGGCCTCCTAATCATCCCCATATATACTGATTGGCTCTATCACTCTGCCTCCTCTCCACCAATAAGCTGGTGTGTGGTGGGTGTTCTGGCGCAATATGGCTGCCGTAACATCATCCAGGTGGATGCTGCAAACTGGTGGTGGTTGAGGAGATTCCCCCCTTCCATATGTAAAGTGCTTTGAGTACCTAGAAAAGCACTATATAAATGTAACAAATTATTATTGTTATTATGATACTAAGCCAGATTGATATTGCTGCCAATCAGGCTAAATCATTTCAAATTCCCGCCAAGTTACCGCCCCCATACAAGTGTTGCAGCACACAGTAACAACAGGGAAACCATCACATGCACCTCTTAATTCTGCTCAGGTAGGGATGAGGAAGTCATGCTTTCACTGTGGATCGGAGGCACACTTAGCTAACGTTGCGAACTGCCCAACTGCAACATGCAAGAAGTGTAAAAGGATTGGACATTACACGAAACTGAGCAGATCAGCGCAATCAAACATGTGCGAGGTCCGTGAAATTTAATTACCAGGAATTACTGTACTGTTCATGGAATATTCAGCTTGTACTCCCAGCATTACAAGCACAGTGACTATATCTACTTCTGACTCACAGATTTGTGTGGTGGATTTGGTGGTTGACAGTGGGTCTTTTGTAACAATCCTGCCCTACAGCACTTATGCATTCCATTTCAGTAGTTTTGTGCTGTCGCAACCCACAGCCAGGCTGGTGACATATCCAAAATCCCAAATTCCGGTGGGTGGATGTTTGTCAGCGAATGGTTCCTTACATGACTACTCAGATCCTTCTACGTTCTTCATTGTGGACAAAGGGACACCACTCATGGGGAGGAACCTAATGTCTTCCTGTGCCTGCTTCTCTTGTCCCAGTCTTTCAGTGGACTGTTGCTGAGTCAACTGAATTTGGATGTGCTAAAAAATGTATACACAGCGTAAAGTTGGATGAAACCGTGACACATGTGCGCCAAAAACTCAGACGTCTGTCGCTCTCTGTTCGTAGTGCTGTGTCTATTTAGCATGTAGAATCGGCGTCGGGCCATCAGTGAGAGAGAGAACTCTGATGGGCTGTTAGTGAATGAGTCAGTGCACAAGAATAATAGCAAAACAGCAAAGAAGTCAAAACAGTACAGATAGAAGGCTGTTCTAATTTACCTGAGTGTTGCTGGGTGGATATTTTAATATTAACATGAGCGGAGGGGAATAAAGAAAGTGATCAGCAGGATTGATATTCAAAACGGTAAGTACGTGCTCCTTTGTTTGCGGTTTGTGTATCTGCAGGATGCAGCATCGGTTTCCCTTTTTGAATGATGAATATAGATGAATATATCTGCTGAAATAGACAGTTGTCTCATTTACATGCAGGCGCAGAACGCTCATGCTAGTTGATAGTCGGCTGTAGTTCTCTCGGTGTGTTCAAGTGTAGCTTTTTTGACCCGACGCAGGCGACGCGAGGCGACAACACAGTCGGCTTTCATCAGTGCTAGTTCTTTGGCGGCAGTTTGGTGTGTCCCTACCCTTAGGATGTGTGTTGACCTCAGAGAGCCAAATAAAAACCGTGATCGTGGACTCTTTTCCATTGCCACAGATGGATGAACTATTCTCTGCTCTAAAAGGTTCTACTGTTTTCACTTTCATCGACTTGACTAAAGCTTACTACCAAGTGCCGCTGCATGAGGACAGTCATGACCTCACAGCCTTTATTACTCACGATGGACTGTTCCGTTTTTGTCGTGTTCCTTACCGATTGGCTTCAGCACCCGTTGCATTTCAGAAGATGATGTCAGGACCATGCTCCTGACTGGCTTGTCAGGGGTTGAAAATGACCTGGACGACATTATCATCCACAGACTTGAGATGTCTATGCATGATAAAGCACTTCAAGCGGTCTTGCAACGAATAGAAGCTGCTGGCTTGCAGCTCAATAAAGACAAGTGTTGCTTCTGGCAAACCAGCCTGCTGTTCTTTGGTCATACTGTTTCAGCGGAGGGTCTTCTTCCTGATGAATCACGTGTACAGGCGATGCTCAATGCCCCTGCATCTTCTGAAGCATTTACTTTGCGCTCATTACTTGGATTTATGTCAAGGTACAGACGTTTATTCCTGATTTTGCCATAGTTGTAGCTCCAGTGCTCTTCTCCAGGCAGTGCTGCTGCCACATGGACCATGGTAGAAAGTGGCTGTAAATATAGTCTGGCCAATTCACACTGCTGAATCCTACTGCAGGTTTGCTATAACAGTAACTGACTATTACAGTTAATGGCCTGAGGTATCCTTTATTCATGCTGTCACTTCAGATTCTGTGGTTTTGTTTCTGTCATCAGTTTTCAGCCACCATGGCAATCCATTGAGTAACCTATAGTTACTGATAACAGTGTTCAGTTTATGTCTGCTTTATGTCTGGAAAGAAGTAATATTCATCACCATTGTTCCTCTCTGTATACCCAGCAGCGATTGGTGCTGTAGAGAGGTTCAACCGTGTACACAAACACACTGTCCAAATGGCCATCCAGCAACATCAGCCATGGAAACCTGTGATTACTGACTTCTTGCAGGTGTACTGGGCCACTCCACATGCTGCAACTGGTACTTCACCCTTTCAACTCCTCTATGCCAGGCAAATGCACACAAGGCTGTCTATCTAGCCATCTGCTCCTGTACACTCACCAACTGACATGACTGTTCGCCAAAGGGTTATGCGTGCTGCTCAAACTCTTTGTTTCCAGGAGGGGGATAAAGTGAGGGTACGGAACCCTTTGCATGTTCCTAAGGGACACATAAAGTATACTGATCCTCTCACAGTTGCCAAAAGACTTTGAGTGGGTACATACATTCTTATGGATGGAAAGACATGAAATGCTTTCCATCTCACTGCATTTCCATGCACACCAATAACTCTGGCTAAGAACACTACACACACACTCATACCACTAGACCTAAACGTGATGTTTCGAAAGCTTAGTTGGTTGAATGATTATGTTACTAAAAAAGGAGAAAATGTTGTGTTCATAAGTAGAATTGTGTTGTGGACTACTATTTTAAAAGAGGAAGTCAGAACGGTTTAGGTTATACCTAAAATTATGTAATGTGTGCGAGAGAACAGAAGTGAATGAGTAGGCTAAACATCTTGTGTGCTTCATTGCATAACTTCTGACAGATGCCACAGGTATCTGAACTTTAAGCTGCAGGACAGCTGTATTATGCACACATATGACCACACACTTTTCGCAAAGGAAGAATATTAAATAAATTAAATTATAATGACACTGAAATTTACATGTAATGCAAGTAGTGATATTTCAACAAGAACAGTTATTGTAATGGGATTATAATAATGTAATGGGACTTTGTTTATCTTTATAATCATTTACAATTTAGTGATTTAAACTGTCCTGCTGCATTTAAACTGTAGACAAATGGCTGTTTTGTGGTTTTGATCATGTGAAAAACAATTTAAATATTTTGCATCCAAGGTATAGAATACACTTAACATTTGTATTTATACGTTTCAATTTGACATACAGTGTGCTTTAATTATAATATATTATAATATCTTTCTTTAAATATGTAATGCCGCCTTAGTGGTTATACTCTTGCATGCCACTAATGTCTGAGTGGTTTAGGGCAACCATTTTTGGTTGAAATCATTGTAGTTCCTATAGTCTTGGACTCTGCTAAAGGTTGCTTTTAGCTTCTAAGTGATATTTTTTATAAATATATATATATTTTTTTTTTACACTCAAGTTGAAGATTAAGGATACTGTATATCTAAGATGTTTTATACATATGGCTTCAGATAATTTATGATAAAATTCAGACCAGTTTATGATAAAGTCAGTTCAGGTTGTAAAAAGTCAGCTCGTTTTTAAAAAATATGATATTCTGGAATTAATAATGATATTTGTAAAATATACTTGCTAGCTTGAAAATATATTTTAAAACATTAAAAAAAAAAAAGATTAACATGTGTACACGTTCACATTCAAGGTGCAAGGAAATATATTATTTTTTACCTGGTAACACCACATGATATTATGAGTTATTCAATTAAAACTTTTGTTGTAAATGGCATAAAAGTTTTCAGAATGATATAACCAACATGAATACAAATATTATATTTCTGAGAACATGGCATGCATTTTCAACTAGATTTTAAACGATTTTTCCTTTATGATATTTGTATTATTGTTTTATTTGTCACTGGCCATAAAACATCAACAATTGATGCTGGTATAGCACGGTAGCTGGAATACAATTTAAATCAGATTTGCTTCAGTTATTGTTTGAATTATTTTTATTTTGAATTAACAGATGCCCTTTAGGACACAATAAAAGTGTAAAAGAATATTTATATTGATCTGCCGAAAAACCATGACAAGTGGCATTTAAGACGAAATTAAATTGATCTTATGCAACAGGCTTGGTCATACAGCTAAGACTCGGGGTACATGGCAGATGTTCGTAAGGAACGTTTAGTACTTTACCATGTGGTCTGGTTTATAGACTCACGCTCACAGAGAGGGATGGTGTGCAGACTAACGTCCATCTGGAAATGTGTTTACTGCAGTCTAAACAACTGTAAATTACAACAAACACAGGCTGTAAACTCAATCACAGTTACTTGGTTGCTTACACTTCCTCTTCCATCCCTCTAGCACACACATAAGCGCTCACTACCACATTTCTAGTGTTCAGTGATAATTATAGCAGACTCACCTGTCATCATACCTGTCATTGTGTTTAACTGAGCTAAAATATCACACTACATCAAATTACTAAATACACTTCAGTAAGCTTGCTCTATACCCATCTATTTACTTTGGTCAGTGTTGGGGAGTAACGGAATACATGTAGGCCTACCGGCGTTACGTATTCAGAATACAAATTATAACTGTATTCCGTTACAGTTACAATTTAAATATTTGGTATTTAGAATACAGTTACATTGTTGAAATCAGTGGATTACATGACGATACTTCTCTGTTTCACGAGTTTATTCACTCTCTAAATAAATTAAGGCAACTCAGCATTTCCCAGAAGCCCCAATATGAAAACGAAAAAATGCGCGGTTTGCGTGATCAGTCACAATGGAGTCGGAAGAGGAACAGCGGGAGCTAGAGGTAGAGATGGAGCCGTAACAACAGAGCCAGGGCAAGAATGCGTTTCTATCTTGGAAATTCAAACAGCATTTCACATTAAAGAAAGAGAAGGGAGAACGAAATATAACTGTGCAGTGCAACCTGTGCAGTGCAACCACTGTGCAACCAACCTCCTTTCAGCATCCAAAGACTCCAAATCCAACCTGAAGAAGCATCTTAAAGTAAGTTATTTTCAGGTTTAGTCGTCTGCTGTAGTTTTACTGGTCACCTTGCTATTTTATAGTTGTATCAGGTTGCTACTAGGGCTGTAACGATATGCGATATGAAATCGAAATCGCGACACTCAGATCCACGAACCTGTGTCGCGGTGTGAGAAGGCAGAATCGCGATACCCCTTCCAACTCCCAGAGTTATCCTTCCCGTCCAGATCTAATGCTACCACATCTTTAAATTACTATAAGTATTATTTGAAGTTAACATTATAAAATGCGTAGACCTACACCACAAAATAAATACTTTAAAATTGGGCAATTCCAGCATTATGGACGTGACATTTGCAGTCAAAACTTGAAATAGAAATTCTCAGCAAATGCATTTAATACCAATATATTGAAACGTCTGTTTATATATCCATACTCCCTTAATAAAGGAGTCCAGACATTAGAAAAATATCTGTCTACATGCATTTTCTATTTAATATGAGGGAAATAAACATGCGTGACACAAAAAATCTTTAACTTTTAGGTGGCAAAATATTTTTTAGTAGCCTACTTCTGTGAATTACACTGCTCAAACCAAAAGTAATAAGTACCCACCGGATGAAGAAGGGTTGGCTCTCCACAGAACATAAAATATTAATTTTATTTAAATTTTCATGTTGGCATTTATGAGGAAAAAAACAATGTTACGGACGTGTCAGTTCTCAGTTACGGACATGACCGCTCTGAAAGCGCACTTAAAGACTGCTTTAAAACTTTCACAGAGACCTCAAACAGAAAGCACAAAGCCTTTCTTTAAAGTGAATTTCGTTTTGTATTAATTGTATCTTAATTTTAATAAATGTTTCATCAACCAATTGCCTGGAAGTAAATATAGCAGACTAGATAATCACGACATGGAGGCGCCGGCGTGTGAACTGGAGCTCGTCTCATAAATGAACCGAAACTTAGCGTAAGATTATACTTGCCTCACAGACATGTCTACTTTTAAACAGAACAATTCAAAACGAAAGAAAACAGACTGCTCTCTGCTTATGTAATCTGTATGAAATGCGCATTTCTCTCTGGCGCGTTCACTAGCCTACAGCGAAGATCGCGAGTCAGCATCGTCAACTTCATCTTTGCAGCCAACACTGACAGAAAACACTTGTTTATTAATAAACAATTAAAATATATCCTTGCTATATTTGACATATTCATAGTCATTACTTTTGCCGGTTCTTTGTGACAGCTTTTAGGTGCTTTATTGGAAGCCCCACCCTTAGGCTACATGTTAGGCTACATGAACGCGTCACCACCGCATCACCGCACCGCATTCCGCATTCCTACACTTATAAGATTCCATTTACACCTGGTCACATAAATGTGTTTTTGCGAAACGGATTTAAATCCGATCTTCAGTTCCCGCGCTATATGCAGATTTAATGGAGTGCACGTCACCGAAAGCAACAGATATGAGCTGTATTTTATTGATCACCAGCTAAAATTTCAAATCAAAGACCGCAATAAGAGAGAGCAGTAACAGCCCTGGTAAGATATTTTCGTTTCTTTACTTTTAATGATGATGATTGTGTGTTAAGCGTCTGCGACTTACTTTCACTTTGATTAGCGATAGTTTGCACGTTGGCTTGATGAAGAGATGCTCAGCTGCTCGTCTGCGGTGATGCGTGTTCCAGTAGCGTCGTCATATCTGGCTATAACATTACATACAGCCTATAACACGCTCTCACACGTTTATTTTTTAGCATTTTTGGGAGGAGTATAATTTACATATGTGGTTTCAACAACCAGATGCGTTTACACTTTACACAGTTTCGTCTGGAATGCGGCCCAGACCACCTCCTGAAGTGGTTTGAGCGATCGGATTCAAATCCGTCTCGAATGCGTTTCGGAGGGCATTTACACCTGGGCCCGTATTCATAAAGATTCTAAGAATCCTCTCAGAAAACTCTTAATTTAGCTTAAAAACTTTTACGTAGGAGTCTTAGCTTAAGAGCGATTCGGGACCGATCTGAGAGCAACTCTGAGTAAGGAAAAGACAAAAACTTTTATCTTAGTAAGGAGGCGGGGTTGACCCCGTTGCTATGTATGACACAATCTTTTGAAGACTGTGATTGGTTGGTTGACCAAGAAGGAAAAAAAGTGATTTTAAGTATAGGGTCTATTCTAAGCCTTTACTTTGAAATTACATGCGTAATTTTTTCTATTTGACCGTTCTCTCAGAGTCACACACACACACATTATATATATAAATCCTTTTTTTTTATTTACCATGCTGTTAATTTCCTATAAGGTATTTGCTTGGCTTAGAAATTACAATTACAATTACACTCTTTCCAATTACACTGATTAATGGCATGTCTATTTAAGTGGTGTTTTGAATGTTGGTTTTAATGTATCAAACATGGAATTTTCCCAGTTGCCAAATATCGTAATGTAGTGATTACTTTCATTTCTGGCGCTATGGCATTTCTGCGATGTGTTGGAGATATTAGCGTGTCTCTAATAAGATCAGTCACAAACATGATCCCTGCACGATCTAATATATAGCTTCTTATTAACTCACTGTCATCCATTGTCTGCAACACATTTCTTCTCCTTCTTCGTCTTTCTGTCATTTTCTCCTCTGCTAAAGAAACTCTTAAGCCTCTTAAAAGTCCTCGTCCGTGCTCCTAACAATTTTGACCTTAAGACCTCTTTTAAGGGTTAAGATGCTTTCTGAATTACTTTTTTCTTTACTAGGATTTTTTCTTCAATTTTAAGAGTAAACGCCCACATTTCTAAGAATTTTCTTAGAATTTTGTCACTAGGAGCTACTCTTTGCATTAAGATTCTTTATGAATACGGGCCCTGGTCTTTTCACGATCGGATAGCTATCCGATCTGAGAAAACGCATGAAGTGGCCAGGTGTAAACAGCCCCTAAAATGCAATTCAATGTGGAAGTAATCCAAGTATTTAGTATCACGGAATACGTTACAAATTACATTTTGGGGCATGTATTCTGTAACAAAATACGTTTTGAAAGTATCCTTCCCAACACTGACTTTGGTACCTCACATTACTTAATATCTCTCAGACTGCTTTGTGATACTTCACCTGACCTGCAGAAGATAGCACAGATTTGTGTCATATTTTTACTCTTTCAGATGGAGTTTTACACAGATACTTTCTGACTGATAACAAATTTAGTTGTTTCCACATTTGTTTCTGGTGTTGTCCTGTTGGTATTTTCCATCTTCTTTGAATAGTTCACATGTGCATGGGCAGATTAAACACACAAGGCTATACGATTGAGAGTGTATAATGGTTTATTTTTGGCAAGAGGTTGCAGCAAGGATGAAGTAAAGGCTGGATTTAACCACAACAGTTTTTTAACCGATTTGAATGAACACAAAATCAAAATAACACTCTCAGAATGCAGCAAACAGAACAACCAACAGGGTCAGGGTTTGAAATTAACTTTTTCACTCACCACTACTACATTTTTTAGTTACCGGCCATTCAGAACTTCTACTAGCCAAAAATAATAACATTATTAAATAAATCAGATTAACTACGTCACAGCTTTATACATATATATATATATATATATATATATTATAAAATTTGGATTTCATGCATTCATTTCTTATTAAAAAAAAATCCTGTCATCCAGCCATCTCCTCCCTTCCTCTTTCATCCTCATCACCAAAAATGTATTTTAGGTGGACAGATCAATAGCCTACAGTACAAAGAACATAAAAAAAAGTAGGATGTTGGAAAATAGCAATGTCTTTTATGTTAACCAAATCTTCGCTATTGCTTCAATGCAAAGGAACAAATGTAGTTATTTGTTGCCTAGTGACGTATGTTCAAGCAAGTCAGATATGCGCAGATTATGTGCAATACGCAGTATTTAATATATCATGATGATTTATGAGTTGAGTATTTGCGCTAAATCTGCGCAGATTTGGCTTACATGAATTGGCTAATGATTTGAAAGCATTACCTGCCACAGTTGATTTTTGCCCGCATTTCGTGGGTTGGCGGGTGTTAATTTCAAACCCTGTACGGACAAGATTGGACGAAGGACACTTCAAAGTCAGGGCTATATATACAAACGTAGAGCAATGAAAGGAAACGAGAAACAGGTTCAGTGCATTAATCAACAAACAATGAATAACCATGGTAACAAATACTAACACAGAAAAAAGAACAGGGGCCTATCATGAAGCCCCTTTAGGTGGCTAGCCAGGTATGTTTCAGTTTAGTTTACGCCAACCCTTGGTTTTAAGCACCATGAAAGTGGTTTGGCATTTAGCAGTGTTCATCACCATGGTAACTTACACTCCCTGGCTAACCTGGTCCGGGGCAGGTTATGTTCCAGGTAAGGGATCTTAAACCAAAATCGAACCAATCAGCTGTGATCAAAGTGTCACATGATTGATGCAATAAAGTCACTCCCCCTGTTTCTACTCTAAATTAAAGGTCACTACATAGCAAATGATTTTTAAAGTCTGGCTTTTAACTGCTTATTTATAATAATAATAATAATTTTGTATCATTTATATATTATTTATGTAATTATTATACCCTCAATCCATTACAAATGTACAATTTTAGTTTATCAATAATTATTAATCACTTAGTTTAAATTAATATAAATATATAAAGGTAATATAAATAAGCTTTAGAATCAATAGATTCTAGCATCGCCTGTTTCACCTTGGGGGGTCGTCGTGCCGATGCCTTCGATGTTGTGCAGTTCCATCTACACTCTGTCTGCGCCCAGGGCTCCTTCCTCATCGACAACGTCTTCAACATCCATCCCCATGGTGACTTTGGACTCGGAAACACATTAGGGTTGTTCGACTTCATACAGCACTGTGCAGACTGATCGGCGGCTGACTTGAAGCAGTGCATGCTGGTTAGAAATTTTGTCCGACTTGAGACAGCGCCGACGCCACGTGACTTTGACGTATGCCATCAAAGTACCGCGAGAGCGATTCGAGAGCAGCCAGAGTACTCAGCCAGCGCAGTTTCTCCAGAGCGGTTGCACGAGCTCTGATGGCGACACAGCTGTTTCACGATTGGCCGGATTCACTGCATGACAACGATCACGTGTGTTTATTCACACCTTCAGTTCCACTAATGCTCACAAATCTGTTTTTTATAACACTAAAATCTCTTTTCATATAGTCGCAATGTTATATTGTGTCATGTGATATTGTGCTATATTGTGTCAAACTGATTAAAAAACGTAGACCCAACTTCATTGATATAGGCTTACGTTGAACTTTATTCTTGTACAAAAAGACGCTGTATTAAGCAGAATGAGAATGTCTCTGAAACATCTGTGTATTTGACAAATATTACATTTATTTCACTTCAGTTGTGGTAAAGTATGCAAACACCACGTGAGCAGAAAGTGTCTGACTTTACGTCTCCGTTTTTACATTTGCATTTACATGTATGCATTTGGCAGAACATGCACATGTATGCAATGGTCAAAACATATTTTTAGAGAAGTGTGTGTGTGTGTGTGTGTGTGTGTGTGTGTGTGTGTGCGTGTGTGTGCGCGCGTTTAAGCTTCACAGGAGCTGCAGTTGACCCTTGACCTCTCCCTACCCTGCAGGTGCATACTGAGAAGGTGATTGAGGTCATTCCTCTGCGACCATCTTTTGCTTCTGTCTCCCAGGCAAAACTCTCCACCTCTCTCTGGTTTTGGTTATGTTGTTGTTAACTGGAATCTGGATTCAGATCTGTAGATATTCATCTGTAATCTCCTTAAGCAGCTTTGATTGTTTCAGATGGTTTCAAAACTTTCCCTGCCATTACTAAACAGCTAACCATTCATTTACTTCATTCACAAGCAAAACAGAGTGTGTGCGACTGAGAAACAGATGCTGCCTCACTTGTTAGCTCTCTGTGCGTCACTTGCGCATCGGCTACCGTCTTTAGACTGCTCGGGATACTGTAGCTGTTCATGTCCCTTGAGCGTCAGTGCCGTAGAAGGCAGACGGCTCGGGCTCATGCGACCAGCGGGGTGGATCGAGGGGTGGAGCCGCCCCCGGTGTATATAGAGCAATTCCATGTTAGTCTGAGAGAGAGAGAATCCCCTGTCCGAGAGCCGCACGTCACCTAAAACAACTTTAATCCGAGCGTGAGAACGAAGGAAATCAAAACACAGGAGTTCATTCACTGCACTGGTGCATGCATGGAAATTATTTGATTCACTATTATATTATTTGATGCCTATTTAGACTGCAACTTCATGATTTCAAAGTCGGGATTCTTTTAAAAACACTGTAACCTATTCCTACCTGTTTGATAATGTTAAATGATTCTTAAAGTCCTATTGACCAAGATGGCTCAGTGCAGTAAACTTGAAGGGCGGGTTTTACGGTCTCCTTGCTAGACTCGGTACCCGTGTTGGATCGAGAAATTGTGTGTGACTCCGTTACCGAGTATTATCGGTGTGCGGGGCTTATTTCCACACTACAGGCGCCGCCTTTGCTCTGAACACACACACACACACGCGCGCGCTCGCGCCATCAGGTGCCAGAGACACAGACTTCCGATTGAGTATTCGAGTAAAGGCAGATCAGAGAAGATCATCCAGGACTTTACCCGGCACCGAGTTGGATATATAATGCAGATTTGTCCCTGTGTGACAAGATGATGGATGCATGAGGGCGCGCGAGATCAATACACCTAATTAATCAATACCCTCTAAGCGCACGTGAAGACCAGCTCCGCTGGATGTGTATGACCGCATCTCTATCACCAGGTGGCTTTTCAAGTGCGTGTTTCCAAGCGCGTGTCTGGCGTTATTGTGCGCATAAGGTGTTTTTGGAGCCACAAAACAAACGCAGAGCGACAATGCGCGTGCGGGATTAGTTTAAACTTTGGTTTGCGGCGGAATCGTCAGGATCTAGACTCTAAACTCGCGTCCCTGTACAGAAGAGACTACGTAGACCCCAGATGGGAGCTGATTTGGATTGAATTGCTATTTATTTCCCTTTGTAAAGAAGAAGGGAAAAACATTCCAGTCGGAGGAGATTACAAGTGCTTTTTTTTCTCTCTCAAAGATCATTTGTTGTGACTCCTCTCCTTTTTGGATTTAAAACTCCTGCGCCTGCTTTGGTGCAACTATTTTGCACCAGGAATTCGTGTGTTTTATCGGAACTTGGGGAAACAGCAGTGATGTTTGTCCTGGAAGCAGTGGTGCTCTGTGCATTGCTCGGCGGGGCTGGGGCTCAGCCGTGCCCGTCTCAGTGCTCCTGCAGCGGGACAGCGGTGGACTGCCACGGGCAGAGTCTGCGGAGCGTGCCGCGGAACATTCCCCGCAACGCAGAGCGACTGTGAGTGCGCCGAAACACGCTATACACAATTTCAATGACCAGTACTTTACTATAGTAATAACAGTTTACATTTATTATAAATTTGGTCCACAAAATGATTAAAACGATTTATAATTATTATCTCTTGTAAATTAATTCAACATGCATACAGCACTAATGCACGACCAAATATCATTAATATAGAGGCTACTATTTGTTAATAATACGTAATATATTTTTATTTATTCGTGTCTGTCACACATTAAATTGTACTGTTGTTAATTATTATAATAATCCAAACAAATTATATATTAAAATTAGTCTATTACTTACATACTTTTTGAGTCATCAGAACAAAACCAGAGTGTCCTTTTCTATTCAACTCACGCATGTCTCTATCTGTCATTGACTGTCTTTCTGAAGTGGGATCCATTAATTAAACTGGCATGAAGTTTAAACACAACCTGCTCTGCTTTGAGACTGCAAGAGCAGTTGAACCACCAAAAGATTCAGTTAAAATCCTGACTTTTACTTAATAATTAGAATTTCAATCATTCCTGTCTTATGCATTCTTTTTCTCTGTTTAAAACTACATATGCATTTAGTTGGCTGGGTAATACCTGTCATATAGAAAAGTAGATTTGAAAGGCTACGTGACACCAACGTTAATTGGTCAGGATTGCTGAACCCAAGACCAGAAGACTAAGAACTCATCCACAGTCTAGCACATATTTCACCAATGATAAAACACATCAAATGATGGCGTATAATGATGATGCAGACAATTTAAGCTATCCAGCATGCTGCTGAACATGTGAAATTCATTGTAGCCAAGGCCAGTGTAATGAAATGACCAGAAAAAAAAATGTTCATAGCATCATTTACCACTTAATGGCCTAAATTAGACTTCCTAATTAGGCCTCCGTACTTAAGTCATTATTCACAGTTTTACACCCTCTCTTCTTTCCACAGTGACCTGAATGCAAACAATCTGACTAAAATCACTAAAGCAGATTTCGCGGGACTGAGGCACCTCAGAGTTCTGTAAGTATTGAAGAACTAGTTTTTAGTATCCTTGGTTTTGTTTAAAAATCATGTTGAAAAAGTGTATTTTGCATGCATAATGTAGATTTTATCTCCCAAAAACAAAACAAAAACAACAACTAACAAATAAAGGTGTACGTAAAGTTTTTTTTTAAATGCCACTGTCTTAATAATAATGTAAATTAAACTTAAAATTAAATGTATATTTTAGATTTACACCCATTATTTACAGTAGTAAACACATTGGTCCACAATGGTCCCATTATTAGATTAATGCCAGTGAGCGCATCATTATGCCAAATGCCTTGACTTGTCACAAAACACATTGTTCTGGATTCCGTTGGTGGTTAAACACCTGTAGTATACGCACCCATAGAGAGAACAAGTTTGAACGGTGAAGCTTAACGAGGCAGTGAGCCCATGATTGTCAAAAACACAAAGACAGCATTTATTCTGAAAAATGATTGCGTTATTGGAATGCGAAGTGTCTGTCTATATCTTTCTTTCTATCTTCCTCTCTGTCTCTGTGTGAGGTTGTGACAGAGCAGGAGAATTTGTGAATGTAAATGTGAGTGAGATGGAATGTGTGGGTGTGAATGTGTGTGTTAGAGAGAGACATATAGAGAGCTCATGTAAGAACAGGTTTGCCCTCCCACTTGGAGGGTAGTATTTCAGCTGAAGACTTTCTCTCTGTGTCTTTCTTTCCTGTCCCTCATAGACACATTCTTTTTTCTTTTCTTTTTTTGAACTCTATCTCTTCCCCTCTCTCTAACTCTTAATTTTCATTGGTCTTTTGCTGGTACATAAGACTGAAATTACCTTTATTATCAAACCTCATAAAACACTGTCAAAACATATTCTGATTTATTGATGTAGAGTGTTTTACTTCAGATTTATGACAGAAATACTTAAACTTAACATCAACTTATGTTAACCGACACTTCAAGACACGTAGACGTAAAACCCTTTTACTTTCACCATGTCTCACACGTTCAGTCAAACATAAAATTGTGACTTGAGCTGTGATTTTTCATGTAAGGTCAATGCAGCTATGTTGGATTTACATCACGGAAGGGTTAAATAATGCATCAGTAAACCTTTGAATGATGTTTTAAATTCCCATACTGCAAAGGTGTACATATGAAAGTTCACCTGGGTATCTGTGTTGTTGTAATGTACTTTAAAAAGGCAAATTGCAGTAACTGCGCCAAAGCTAGAACTGAGAAAAAAATTGCAGTGTTGTTTGATTGAATGATTTGATATGAATCTTCACACTATTTTTTTCTAAATCTGAGCGTATTTTAGCCAAACCTGTCTGTCACTGGACAGATCATTGTCTAAGCCGATTTCAGCCAATTTACTCATTTTTGACAGGCGTTTTGCTTTTGTAGGCCAGCATAGCTGAAGGAAATGGTGCCGTTATGTTGTTTTTCAAATCATAGTCTAAGTATAGATGTTGTATTTAGACTGGGGTTGAAAGCTCTTATTTACGGTGGTTTTGTAATGAGAGAGGTGGGTCTCAGATTGTGAGATATACTGTTAAATGGTGTTTGTGAAAACTATTTGTGGACATTGAAATGTAAAGTGCTCTCTATAAAAGTGCCAAGTATGCACAGACATAACTGTTTTAATCATTGAAATTCATGCAATGAGTGACTTATCTTTATTTCGGTCTCTCTCTTTCTTTTCCTTTCTTAGGCAGCTAATGGAGAACAAGATCAGTTCTATTGAGAGAGGGGCATTTCAGGAGCTGAAAGAGCTGGAAAGACTGTGAGTGACTAACATACATACACACACACACACACACACACACACACACACACACACACACACAAGATATGCTGCACTGGCCGGCAGGGCTAAAAGTCAGCTGTGTATTTTTGAGTTAACATTAAAAGTATGACCTACTGAGTACAATTTACTTATAAAATGGCATTACACAATCAAGTATGTGTTTTCGTACATTAATGGTGGATATTGTATGTTGTGGGCATGTGTGTGTGTTCGCGCATTGTGGTCAGGATTTGATGGAGCAACATTTTTGTCTGACAGCCAACCTAGCCTCAGGGGAACACACACATGCGCAACTAACTCTGGCACACACAGCCCTTTAAGAGAATGACACTGGAAGCTGGAATGGAAACGGGAATTACGCTCTTAAGGAACCCCCCCCATCCCATCCCATCTTTTCTTTCAAGCTTTTACCCCCCAGCTATTCTCCATTTTCAAATTCATTCTGATGGCCTTTATCTTTGTCACAGACTCAGACAAAAATCTAAGTTTTGTCAGTTTCTCAAAGTGGTGCACTTGGTGTACTGCAGATCTCCCTTATTATTATATGAACCAGTATGACAAATTAATAATGAAGAGACGTGGAATAGAATTAGCGTTTTCGTGCCATGGGTTCCCTCAGGAAATTCTAATGTTTTTTTTTGTTTTTTTGTTTTTTTTTAACCAAGCAGATTTCTTTTGATAAATACAATAATGTGGTTAACAGGTTGCTATGGCTGTCCGTTTTGTACGGAACTGACCTTAAGCATTTCATTCCTGAACTAAATCTTCAATTTTGTTTTGTTGGTATAGCTTAATGTATTTAGGTTGGTTCAGTGATGTTAAAATATTCTTTAACTGAATAAATTCAATGTATGAATTTAGATTTTTCAACATGCAAATGTTTAGGTTAAAATTTCTTTCAGTGTAGCAACTTGTTAGCAACTTGTGCTTTTAAAACACACAATGGTTTTGAAATTCATTTTTTGAGGTATAACTGTGTATAAACTATGTTGTATAAAAAAATTCTTGGACCCACTTTATATGAAGTTCCGTTAATTACTATGTACTAACATTTCAATTAATCATTTGATACAATGTACTTGATACATGTGTGCATACATGTTTTACTTTGTACTTATATTTTAAGAAATACCTGCATGTAATTACATCTGTAATTACATTGTTGACTCTACTCTTTAAATCATCCTTAAACCTAACCATACCACAAACCTGTCTCTAACCATAACCATATCCCACTATCCCATGTAGCAGCAAAAATGTTTTGCAATACAACATGAACACAATAAGTACACAGTGCCTAACATTTTTTTATGCAAGTAGATAATAGTTAAAGACACTTAATATAAAGTGGGATCATATTATCTTAAAATAATGTTCACTACTGATCTTTACTCAGTATCTGCACACTGCACTGCAATTATTTTACTCATAAATTCTAAAAACCCATTTGAAGTTCCCAACTGAACCCAGGGCGAATTAGCAATTAATAATGGATTGCAATTAATAAAGATTATTGTGCAGTAAAGTAATGCATAATACAATGAATGAAGGCCATGCGGATCTTAAATTCCCCACCAAATCACATTTCTCTCCTGAGAGGAGCTTAAAAACTAATCTATGCTATTGTATGATCATGATTGCTGTCTAGATTCTGATTTTAGAGATCAGTATTTAATTTAAGATGATTGACTGTCAATTACTGTACCTTCTCTTAATGGTGACTGGCAGATGTTCAGTTTACATGCACAATCACATTAGAGCTGACATTTAGAGCTGTGCTGCGTGAGGCTCAGTCAATCACCAGCCCAATGCTATCCTAGTTTTCTGCTAGTCATTACCTTTTAATTTGGTGGGGAAATGTTTAATGACTGCAACCAACCCAGCTGAACCACAAAAGGGTTATGCCAACTAGGCTCTGTGAGAGACATATAATTCTCTCACAAGAATGATAACTTCAGTTTTATAAAGGGTTTGTGTTAGCTGCGTGTGGTTTTGAATGCTAACTAGAGAAAGGGTCAATGGCATTAACAGAGAATGTGGCTTTGTGCGGTAACATATAGCTCATAAAGCTGAGTACAGCTAACTGGTAATAGCTTGTAATAATAGCAAACTTTCTTTCGCCATAAATTGTGCAGTGTTGGCATAACTGAAGGGTTAGGCGGGCGAATGGTGGCGATGAATAGCTCTTTATAGTGATAAGTGTAGGGATAGAGGAGCTAGCGGTAGTGTTGAATAGCACAGCTAAAGTCAGTGTGTAAGATCAGTCCAACTGTGCCGGTACAAAAGCAGGAGTCTAATGCTGGAGGGTGACTGCATAGCTGAGAGGATTAGAACGCACAGGCATTATAATGCCCTTACCAAAGGCCCTTCATAAATATGTGTGTGAGAGTGTGTGTGTGTGTGTGTGTATGCGTATTGGGGATGCATATAGGTATTGGGTGTGACGACCTCCTGTAGGGAGGAAAAGTGGAGACTCTGTTCCACGTATGACCCCCCCCCCCCCCCCAACCCTTGACACACACACATACGCACAAACACCCTTCGTCACGGCTTGCTAGTCATGAGCAATGCAGTCAGGTAAAGTAAGCCTATGGAGAAGGACTTGAGCAAACGAGCAAGATCCTTTTTTCCTGCTTGTTTCTGCAGTTCCTTTTCCTCCAGCCTTTATTTATTTATTTTTATTTACAATCACACACAGTTTTGGGCTAGTTGTTAATTGTGAGCTAATGGCAGGTAGAATTGCCCACTTAGACAGTTTTTACGTGGCATTTAGGGGTTATCAAAAGAGACCTGGGTGAAAAAAAATAATAATATTTTTATCTCGATGAACAGTTGTTCAGGAAAAACTGTCTAAAGTAAATTGTGTGTGTGTTCACTGTTCTTACAATAAAAAATATTGTAAAATTGTATATTGACTCAGAATCAGAATATCCACAACTGATAATTTCACAGAAATAAATAAAAAATCAGATACTGTATGAATGTATAGTTTTGCTTGTGGATATCAAGTTAACATGATTAAACTCTGAATATCTTTCGAAGATTTAATACAACTAATTTGGAAAACTTCGGGAAAGTAAACGATTATTTGATCATCAAAAGCGTTCATTGGCCCGGTAACAGACAATGTTTCCTTCTGGACTGATAAAGACTGTGCACCTTTAAGGAAGTTGCACAGATTCAGCCAATCAGATTAATGCTTGCCAAATGAAGACAGTGCTTTCCAGTTTTGTGTGCAATATGCATCAGGCTGTCAGCGTACAGACTGTAGGCGGCCTGTCTGAACCTACTAATTTATAAACTAAGCCATAAACCTATGTCATGTGCTATACGTGATTGATTGCGGATCATGTCTGTTTTGCGCTACAGTAGCTGTGTGTCTCTTCACACTAACTTTCAATTCATTCTTTCCTCTGTTCAGTCTTGTTGCCTGTTTTTTGGCAAGTCATCTCACTTTATAGCCCTCCTTGGAAATGACTGTGAGTGCATGTCTGTGTGTGTCAGAGTCTGGCTATGTGCATTTCTATCTGTAAGTGTGTTTGTCTGTGCGTACTCATCTATTTTAAGGGTCGATCTTATTCGCTTTAAGCACCGTGTGTCTTTGTGTGTTTTTGCTGCGGGGTCCTCAGGGAAGGCTGTCCTCTGTGCCTGAGTGAAACACGTGGGCATTTCTGGAGTGTGCAGCACTGTGTGCCTCGTTATTATTTCATCATTCATTAAATATTCAAATGGAATGATGTAACCCCAGAAGCTCAACGATGATGTCATCGGCTGCGATGTTTGAGTGTGCAAGTGTTTGCGAGAGTGTGTCAGAGAAAGTGAGGGCATAAAACAGAGGGAGAGTGAGAGCTTGATGGTTTTGTACTTTGTGGAGGCAGAGTTCACTTTAGAACTTCGGCTTGTTTGATTGATGTGTGGTAAATCTCGCATGCTGACGTAAGAGTACAAAAATTGATTGGGTTTTTGTATTATTTTAACATTCTCCCAATATCAGTAGGCTTCAGAATGTCATTTTAGTAGTTCTCAAAACTCTGATGCTTAATAGGCTGCTCTGAACATGCTCTGTGTTCTGGTTCTAAAAACATTATTGATTAATCTCAAGCCTCATTAATCTAATGCACAGACAGCATTGGCGCCACTCTTCATTAATATGCGCAGTGAGTATTATATGTGCTGATTGTCATGCATAATGTCTGTTATACATGCACTAGTCGGCAATATTACTCAGTTTATTAATACGCCAGAAAATTGAGAGCAAAAGAGAGTGAGAAATGACTTTTTATCACTGAATTGTCGCTGAAAAAAGCAAATATGCATCATTTTATTTCATGACGTGTGTGCATATGTGTTTGTGTGTGTGTGTGTGTGTATTTGCACTGTAAGTTCTTTCGCTTCACTTTGTGTGAGACGTTCTGTTTGTTTTTCCCACATCTGTTTTTCCGGGCTGTTCTTTGTCTGCGTGTGTTTGCTAGATGCCCCCACACAATGACACTGTCTGCCAGACACACACACACACACACACACACACACACACACACACACACACACACACAGTCAAGGCTCAAGTTGATGGCTGGCAGGCCCGAATTGAAATATTTTATAACATTTAATGTATAAAGTATTTTTCTTGAGTGCAACACAATCTCACAATCTCACAATTGTGTTCTTATTTTTCTAATGTTTCTGATGTTCTGCTGTTTTCTATAGTATGTCACTGAGGTGCATTATTCCAGTTGTTTCAGAACTTGATAAATCCAGTAGGTTTTGCGAGCTGAAATCCACCCATGTTATAGCAGACTTTCTGCAAACAGTTTAAGGTCTGATGCACATCATATACTTTTTCTGGTGCCTCACAGCCATTGAAGTTTGCTCTTCTGAATGTACATAAACTGCACCGCTGTGAGTTTTGTGTATTTCATGTTGCTGCGTGTGTCTGTGTTTGCAGGCGTCTCAACAGGAATAATCTTCAGGTTCTTCCGGAGTTGCTGTTTCTGGGCACGACTAAACTCTTCAGACTGTGAGTCCTTTATCGTTTAGCCCCTCTCTTTCCTCTCCCTGTTTTTTTTTTTTCTCACCCCCTTTCTTTCTCTTTGTCTCCTCTTTACAGTTTCTCTCTTCGTTCCTCTTTTGTAGCCTTTTTTTCAAAATGGGACTTTTGTCTCTTTTCAAAAGTTTATTAATTAATGTAACTTTTACAAATGTATTTACTTATTTCAGGTGCATTTTCATGAATTCATTTTGCTGTGCTGTAGTTGGATTTGAGATCTTTCCTGCCAAGATGACTTTTTAATACATTTAAATGTTCCTATTTGGTTCTCTACTGTTCCACTTGATTTGAGATTCGGGTTTAATTAATTTTTTAATACCAAAAGATAGTGACATTAAATTCAGAGGTTAATAACAGCATAAACATAGCAAAATCTTAGGATCTGTGTTCTTAATCTTTCTCATTACCCCCAGACCGGAGTGTATGTGTGTGTATGTGTGTGTGCTTATAATTGAGTTATGCAGGACATCTAGGGATCAGCAGTAAGGGAGGTTCAGACCATGAACAGACTAAATTGAGTTTAAAGGAGATACACGCTTAAACATCTGCTGCTCAGAGAGAGTGAGAGGAAGTATAGCGAGCACTAACTGCTTTACCAGGAAAAACAACATTCTAACAGACTTTGCAGGAGGTTGATGGAGGAAATGTCTGTGTGTGTGTGTGTGTGTGTGTGTGTGTTTGCGCGCGTGTGTGCGTGTGTGTGTGTGTGTGTGCTGCTGCACATATCGCTCATGTTTCTGCCAGCATACAGCCACTGTTCATGTTCTAGACATGGTATGGTTGTGTGTGTGGTCTCCTAAAAATACTCTGGGAACTTCAGTCTCAACTATCATGTGTGTGTGTTTGTGAGACCTAAAGTAAAATGCTGGGCTTAAAATCAAGTCTTAAAGAAATACATGTACCAAGGAACCCTTTACTTGTTTTCTTTGTAAAAGCATCAGATTGCGGGTGTGTGTAGGGGTCAAGTTTTGCCTACATTATGGGGACCAAATGTCCCCTCAGGGATAATAAAAACTACATTGGGGGACCAGCCAATGGAAAACATCCTAAATAATGTTTTAATGAAAATGTAAAAATGCAGAATGGTTTGTGTGAGGGTTAGGGATAGTAAATATCACTAGCTCAATATAAAAAGCAATAGAAGTCAATGAAAAGTATGTGCGCAGTCACATATAGGGTTTTATGATTCTTAGGGAGGATTTTTCTGTTCTGTCTGTCAATTCAATTTCAACAAGATGGTAGCAGGTGTGTGAGAGAGAAAAAAAGACAACGAGGAAAAAAGAGGAAGCACTGCATAGTGTATAATACTTTCTGATAATATTATTTGATTTGATGTCACACACACACACACACACACACACACACACACACACACACACACACACACAGTGTTCACTCCTCATTAGATTATCTCTGCTCGTCTACATCTGTGGCTAACATGTGCAGCTTTTATCTGCCTGCCTCTTTCATCACTCTGTCTATCTCGTTTTGCTTTATTTTGCTCTTTTTCCTGTTCTCTCATCCCTTATTTCTTTTATGCTGCTTTCTTTCTTTCTTTCTTTCTTTCTTTCTTTCTTTCTTTCTTTCTTTCTTTCTTTCTTTCTTTCTTTGGGTTTCGTCTCTGTGCGTCCTCTCCCTCTGTCCCTCTGATCAGGTTTGACGTTAATGTGTTTGGATGGAGTGTGTGTGTTTTTTTTTTTTTTTTTTTTTTTTTTTTTTTGGAGGGGGATGGTCTGGTAGCGGGTGACAGAACCTTCTAGAGCTTGTTTTGTTCATCTTGCCGGGTGCCCTAGTGACCCCGGCTTCTGCTGTACGTGTGTGTGCGTGTATATGTTTGTGTGTGTGTCTGTGTGAATATGAGTTATGGTTACACGCATACGGCCGCTGCCACAGTAGCGGCTGAAGTATTTCTGCCTTTTGTCTCCTCAGAGGCCGGGCCTGTTTGAAAACCTTTGAATAACATTGGTTATGTTGGAGAGAACGTTCAGATAACATTTCTCACGGACAGCAGGTCGGTCACAGCTGTGTCTGTTTGGATAGAAAGAAAGTGGGAAAGGAAGAAGAAAGGGACTTGAAGGGGTGAGAAAGAAAGTAAAATGAGAAGCATGAGAGAGAGAGAGAGAGAGAGAGAGAGAGAGATAGATTGGTCAGATTTTTGAGAGTCCATTAAGAACTCTGTAAAAACCCAACAGTAGTTTGAAAATGAGAGTGGTACACCAATAAAAAAACAGATGGCATGAGAAAAAAACATAGAAAGAGAGAGTGTTTAGATTAGATAATATCTCGGAATTAAAGGCAAGACACAGGTGAATAAGGATAACTAACAGATATCACTATACTTCCCTAGGTGACTAATACATTAAGACAATTGCTTTGTATAAATTTTTTTCTGAAATTGAAAAAAAAAAAAAAACATTTTCACCATGTTTTTTGGGAATAAAATCTTATATATGAATCAGGAAAATTATATATGAACAAACTCCTCTCTAAAAACCTTCAGAGTATAGATATGAATAAAACAGGAAAGTTTGGTGAATGTGCAACTGAAGTGGCAAAAAAATTCATTTTGAGAAAACAGCCTTTAAATATATGTAAAAATGTATTGAAGTCTACAGACACAACTAGATAAAGTGTAATAAAAATAAACACTTAAATGTGTATGTTTGAAGTTTTCTGTCCAATATTCTGAAAGAAGACATGTTATGGAAGCAATATAGCCCAAAATCTTAAAATTGACCAGTGCACGAAAAAATAATTGTTGTGCTTGTTGTGTCTTGTCTTAATTGTAATTTTGTAGATGCTGGGGTGGATGGGGGGTGCGGATCATTACTTGTTTTTTTATTTTTTATGTTCTGAATCAAGCTGGCGCAAGCATATCTGTTGGTGCAAATGCCGCTCATAGTTGCTACAGTTACTGTTGTCATGTCATGTAGCCATCATCCCTCATCCAGTAATCATTAGTGCTGTTTCACACTGTGCAAAAGTGAGTTTGTGGGTGTTTCTGACCACCAAAGGAATTTCTTCAGTTTGTGACGTCTCTGTGTGGCCTTTATTTAGCCTGTCACTGGTTATTAAGTCAAATCAAATGCCTTACAATGGTAATTGTCTGTGTTATTTTTTTAATTTATTTTTATTATAAGATGTTGACAGATATTGATCAATATTCTTAAATGTGTGGATGAAGAGATGACAAATGTGGCATCACTTTCCACAGATGAAGTGTCTTAATTTTTTTTTTTTTTAGTTAAAGGGATCGTTCACTCAAAAATGAAAGTTAATTTACTCATCTCCATGTAATTCCAAACGTGTATGACTTTATTCCTTCTGCAGAACACAAAAGAAGATATTCTGAGGTACTATCAAAACATCGTTTTCTTTGTTGTAGCATCCTGACCAGCCCGATCAAAGAACATTGACTCAACCAATGGTGTGAGTTTGGAGCGGGACTATCTGTTTGACAGACCAATGACAGATGAGGGGAGTGTTTGGGAAGCCTGTTTGAAATTAAACGTCATATTTGTAATTCTGTTATGTTTTGCATTTATATTTGTAATAGTAGCGCTGAAATTACAGCTTTAACCTCAGATCATGAATTAAAATGATCAGGCCTTCTTGTGTTACAGCGCTTGCAAGCCAAAGCAAAACATTATAAAGTCTCTGGGAACACTGACGTTATGTTATGAGAACAGCTTTGTGAGAAGATTAGAAACTTAAACACAAAGTGAGAGGTTGAATATGTGAATATGCCAGCAGACGTCTTCATATTCCTGTCATGTCTGTTAGCGGTGGCTTTGGGTTCACACACGCTTAGCTGATTTTAAATATGGCTTTGAATGTGTGGTTTTCTTGAGAAATGTGCCACGAGTTTTCGGGGTGAAAAATCATAGTGGTTTTCTTGCTTAATCCGCACACCAAACCCTAGACAAGCCAAACTGTTTGCCATCTCAGAGTGTGTGTCTGCGTGTGTGTGTTTACCGAGCTCGGCGTTTCCTAGGTCACAGTGCTGTAGAGAGTTTGGCTTTTGTCTGCGGAGTGGACGCTTAACCCCAGTCCTCTCAGCTCACAAGACACACACATAAAGACACACAACATACACACACACACACACACACACACACACACACTTGCTAAGCCTTGTCTGTTCACACGAGTTGGTGGGAACAGTTTTGAAATTAAAGACGGATACAATGGAGTAAAGTGTTGCCTGCCTGTCTGTTAAAGTATAGCGTTATTAGGTGCGAGTGTATATGTTTGTGTTTGGGGGGGGGGGGGGGGGGGGGTAATTTCATTCATAATCAGATTTTAATGAAGACAGGAAAAGAGTTTATAGCCTGTTGTCATAGTGACAATGACTCATAATGGAAAAACCTCAAGCTTGTAGACATGTGTGCACATGTATGTCAGAGTCTGTGTGGTTTCTTGTGTTGTGTGTTTATATGCATGCTGTGCATTTCAGGCATTTTCATGCCTTCTCTTATATAAGTCATCAGAAGATCAGAAATAAAATATTTCACAGAGGAGATTTCTTCAGTCGTTAAAAACGTGATTTCGGATCACAGCTTTTAGTGGAATAAGTAAATGATCTGTTGAAGCTGCTTACTATGCTGTCTTAAAATATGCAAATGAGAATATTTAAGCAAGATGCAACAGGTAATGGCAGCCTAAATCTGTTGCAAACTTCTTGCAAGCAGTCAGTATTTTGAGGAATTGTTTGTGAATTTTAATGCAGCTAGCTGCAGATATTATAGATGTCTTGGTATTGCATTGAAGTTATTGTGTTGTTTCAGAATAAAATGTAAAATATTTTAAATAGGACTTAAAAAAATTAAAAAGAATTAAAAAATAAATGTCTTTGAATTATCTTCAGTTGGCTTTATATTAATATATGTAGTGAGTTAATTGACATGTCATGTAATTATAATTGATTGACAGCCTAAATAATATTAACATTACATGCATTGCAAAGAAAGAAAACTAAGCTAACTGATACCAAAATCATGTTTTATTAACATTCTTCTGTTTTTAGTCATGCAAATATAACTCAAACATGTCAGGAAATTCAGTTAGATTATTATTTTTTGCCTGCAGGCTGTTTGAATAAGCTCGTTCACATTCTATGCACACACAATGATTTGTATTTTTTGGGTCCAGATGCATTTAGTAATGTATTAGTGTATGTTTTTGTTTATGGCATAATAACATTCAGAATATAATGGTATTCTGGTAATACAAAATTGTTTAAATACAGTGTTATGAATGGACAGATAAAGCTACATGAATATCTATGAAACTAGAATAATCACAGTAGTACAGAGTTTGTATGTAGATTGTATGTTTGCTTACAGCTGTTTGTAGTTATTAATTGTGATTTTTTTTTTTTTTTTTTTTGCTTTTATGATTGAGTTTATTTGGTATAGGTGAGAGAATGAAAGAGGGTTTTTGGCAAACACACACACACACACACACACACACACGCACACCTGAGCGGTACTCAGGAGAGAGTCTCAGACAAACAGTCTCCAGGCCAGGCACTGAGCCATCCACAATTATAAGAAAAAACACCTGCGTGTGTGTGAGTGTGTGTGGGATTCACAAGACTGTCTTTTATCAGTTGACCACATAGTTATGACCTTTGACCATTAAACTCTTAGTGTTCAGAACCAGTTGATAAGTGATTTTGTCTGAACAGCTCAATATATGTTTTTGATGAGTTTCAGTATTTGTGGATTCTTTAAAACAGTTTTCAGACTGAAATCTGAGATTTTGAACTCATGAAAATGTTTTGAAAGCCTCATTAGCTGCGTTTCCATTACCCTTCAAATTGCTCAATTTGAAATTGCGAATTGAAAATACGCCGAATGGAAACATCAATTTCGCAAAAACTCCCATATATTGCAAACTGTTTTTACGCTTGCATGATGTGGTTTTCAGGCAGTTCGAAAAAGGAATATTTCAAAACAGTTTTTGCACGTTTACAGGTCACCTGGCCTACGTCAAAGTCGATCGTTCTTTAAAGATGACACGGTATGTTTGGACAGAAGACGAGACAGAGTTCTTTATTAAACTCATAAAAAACAAAAGAATTACAGGAATACTGGATTCTAAACAACAAAAAAGTGCTCTAGATTTGGGAATCACACCACACAGCAGCATCATCAATCTCTATTGCTTATTTGACCTGTCAGACTGCACCACGCGGGGCTTATATTCCTGTCCAAACACACACACGTGAGCACGCACACACACTGCTGGGTTTTAAAGATGTCCTTTTCAGATTGAGCATGCCACTTTTTAAAATTGTCTTAGGTAGCCGAATGTGTGGTTGTGTGTTTGTGCCTGAGATTGTTTACGTGTGAGCGAGTGTCTTAGTGACGGGTAACAAGAAGTGGGCAATTTCTCGTTAGCATGTAACTGAAACTCCAGCCGTATCCTAGCAACCACACTGGCCACTCCATGGTCTTTAGTTTCACCTTCACAACAGCACGGCAACTAGAACACAATATCACCACGGCTACTGAGCACCACACCACTGGAAGCACTTGAATTAAATAATTAAGGCTCTTGATTAGTGTTATATCAGCTAATCTGTTACATTTAGGGTGTCAGGTATCGACTTCCTTTACTAGCAAATCAGTGTAAGGAATCAGCGTTACATTTCCATTGAAATGTGGAAAGTGGTCCAAAGGAGAATTATCACTGAAAACTAGAAATATGTAAAGCTATTTCCGTACACTTTGTTATTAAGAGTATGAATGGTGTCTTTTGAGTACAACAACATCAACAAAATATTGTGATTGTACACGGTGTACAAATTTTACAATAACTTTTAGAGGGGTTAACTTTTCGGGAAGTGTTGATGTTTTTTTCCTTGTTTTTTTTTCATTTGTCCATCCCATAATAATCATAACGGAAAGTACTTGAGCAACCTACTGTTGGCTCAATGTGAAAATATGTACTTTGACTAAAGTATACTTCAGCTTAGCATATGCAAGCTGAACACGTAACCTTTAAAAGTATACTCCATTTTATATACATGCACGAACGCAGGCATCGACATCAGTAAGTTTCATCCGTGTCCTGTGTCTTCGCTATTTCTCTCCAGATATTATGACCGAAAAAATGACTTGTTTAAACTAGAGATGCATGTTTCTCATAATCCCCTCATTGTCAGATTTGGTGTTCTGTCCCCTCCGTTTCTTTTACGACTGAAACAATGGCCTGGGCCAGCCTTGTGGACATACCAATTAGTGCAAAAAATATTAAGACGCATGTGCTAGTTGAGTGTTCAGAGTACGCATGGTACGCAGTGTACGCAGGGCGAAAGTATAAACAAGGCTTAAGTGGAAGAGTATGCTGAAGGATGTTAAATGCCTCAGAGGGTACGCCACCCAAGTTTACAAGTTTGGGTATGTTTAAAAACCCAAGTATACATTGGTCTTAACTTGTAATCTAACTTTTGTGGTTATTGCAATGTATTGAAGATCCTATTGAAACAAATACAGATTTAAGGCCCACCATCCTTTTGTTTTGACTTTCCTTCTCAACCGTTAATTAGAAGCTTCAAATCCTCTACAATTCAGACTCAGATATTGTTAATATGATTGCTGTGAGTTCATTTGGGGTTTATTATGCAGCTGCGTGGGGTGTGAACTCTGGAAGGTGGACTCCATCTTGGCTCCACTTGCTCAGTCGCACAGTCGTCTATTCTGAGTGAAAGCGTGGGAGTGTAATTGCTCTGAAGTGGACTCCATTTTGGCTCTGGTCACACAGTGGCACAGTAGGCCATTCTGAGGGAATAGAACTGAGTTCAGCAGCGCTGGAGTGGAATTGTCAGCATTCTTCAGCACTGCTGTCATCTTTAACCTCCTAACAGAGCCTCTTCACTTTGAGTTCTCACACTCACAGTCACACAAACAAGTGAATATAAACAAAGAAGGATTGACACACACCAGACACAAGAGGTGTAAAAAGCAAACATTGCTTGAAAATTACACATGGAGACTGTGTATGAGATTGACAGGGTGAGGGTGACACAAAAGTAAAAGTGTATGTGTGTTCACGTGTATGCGTATATGTAATTCAGTAATAACAGGCTTCAGCCACAGCTCTGTCATTATTTAATTACCGCTTCCTTCCATCTCCGTGGCAACGTAATGTTTCCCTGATTGGTGTACGGTTGCCGAGTCACTTCCTCACTCCCTGACCTTAGAAGAGTGAGGTGAGGCAGTGGCTGTATCTACAAACCTAGCAGGCTGCCTACCTAGACAGCATTTTTGGACATCGTAGATACCTACAAATGTTGTCTAGGAAGGTTGCGCTAAGTATTGAGACACAAACGGAGAAAGAGGAGACATTGGGATGACTGAATCACAGACTTCCTATGGTCAACCAAGACTGGATGCAAACACACACTCACGCCCTCTGTGGTGTTTAGTTTGTCAGGTTTTCAAGTTTGTCAAACACAGCAGTGAGTAGTTTCGGTGGTGTGTGAGAATTTGTGTGTGGGTGTTTGTGGAAGTGTGTGTGTGCACTGTATAGTATGTGTTTTGCTGGTTTGGCCTTTTTCTTGACCAGAGTCTATTTTTCTTTGCTCAGAGAAAATGTTGTTTAAATAGACCAAACCTTTTTCTCAGTATGTTCTTGTAAATATGTCTCATTTAGCTTTTTAAACTGTGTCATATAAAGCCATATGAAAACACACAAGCCTGATAATCATATGTAAGATAATAAATGATCAAATACAACATAAATTAACATTTAGATACTGTTTTGCTTTTCTTGTACTGTTACTTATGAGGATGTTACATTGTGTAGTACCACCTCTATGTCCTCCTGGGAAATTCCTACTTGCAAGTCGTAATTACAATCTGGTGTGCATTCAAGTGACTTTGGTCAGAATAAAATCAACAATGGACAGTTTCATATTTCTTTCTATCTCTTTTTCTTTTACTTCCAGACAAGGATAGGACACTTTTACAGCCTGTAGAACCAAATGAAATGATCAAATGTGTAATTGATTGAGTCGAAAACGTTGAGTTCTGAGCATATAAAGTCGTATTTACAAGTGAGAAACTCAAAATTCTAGATGCGCAAGTTGACTAATTGTGATATTGGAAGGGCCATGTCGATTCAAAACATGGTGGAAACACTGATCTAAAATAAAGATAATGTATCTATATGAGTGAGCAAAAAGTGGAGTTCTTTTGTTTTATTTAGGCTATCCATGTTATGTTTCCGACTTGAATGCGTGACGTGTAATAACGAAACAACCGACTCTGGTTTCCCACATACACTTTCTGTCACAGAGAATGATGAGAAATGTAGTTTAAGCCTTTTCTTAACCTGGTTAAATGAGTAGTATTGTCTTGCAAGTTTTACGTCTGACCTTGATCTACAGCTAAATGTATACAAATTAAATTTTATAGCCAACATTCACAATGACAACTGAATTTCAGTTGGCTTCTGCTGCAATTCTTTAATTGATTTAGAAATATCATATTATCCATTTTATCCATTTCGTAAATACTACAACATGAGTTGAAGGTATGATACAGTGAGGTGAATGAAAAAGGGGGGTCAGAAAGGGCTCATAGGACTCTTTCATTAGAGAGTGTGTCATGTTTATGGGTCAGACTTGCCCAGTTTGAATAGGTCATGTCTAAGTGGCATTGTGTGAGACACACAGAATGGTGCAGAGCTTTTTGTCCTTCTACAGCACCCATAATCACCACCCATTCTGATACACAAAGATCTGAGTTCTCACAGAGTTTTATTCGCAGAGGAATGTCTGCCACCCTGTGTGTGTATATGTATGTATATGTATGTATGTATGTATGTATGTATATGTGTGTGTGTGTGTGTGTGTGTCTTGGATGCTGCACAAATCAGGATCTGTTTGAAAGGGTTGAGTCTTTGAATGAAAGCTTAGTGTTGTTCTCTGGCTTACACAGTTGATCCTGTTCAGTGTATGCCCTCTAATCGGCTTTTGCTAATGTGAATTCTCTAACAATCACCCTCACTCTGTTTCTCCTTTCTCCCTCTGTGTCTTAACCCTTCTCTTTCAACCACTAACAACCATCACATCTTTTATTTTACTTGGTTAATCGGTCCGTTGTTTTAGCCAATTAACTGCTGACATGAGGGCAGCAGGGTGTGGAAGTTGTCTCTCTCTCTCTGCGTCTGTATACTGTTTTACTAGGTAGTCTCTAGTCACAAACACAAGACCTCCATATGTTCCTTTAAAGGGTTTTTCCTTTATACTTGGGAGGTTATGTTAGTGTGTGTTAAGTTGTAAATTCCTGCGTTTAGCCAGTGTGTGTAAAGTGTCCAGAGGTTAAGTGAGCAAAGGTGAGATGTCCTTAGGGTCACTGGTGAAAGTTGTATGGTGGCTTAACACTGAGCACCTGGGCTTAGCCCTGACTGATAAGGACCACACCTTGTGTGTATGTGCATGTGTGTCTCATTAAACTGTTATTAAAGGATATAAATAAATTAATAGTACTTTTGACAAATGTTTAAAGTCATGTACATTCATATTGTAGACGTAAATGAGAAAAAGCTGTTTTATTCTACATGGAGCGTAGGGGGCCGCCATTTTGAAATCACACCACCAGCTGTCAACTGGGTCTGGCAATTCAACTTGTTGTTAAAAAGTTAATTTCTCTCAAAATACTAATAGTAATAAGCAACCACACCACTGAGTGTTTCCAGGCTAATGGCCTATTCACACCAAGTGTGAAACGGAAATCCCAAATTAATTGCTGATGAGTGCTATTCACACAAATATTTGTAGGTTTAAATGATTACCAATTTCAGTCCTGTACAACAGCTAGCACTCACCAAATGTACTCCAGTACAACATGCAGTATGACATGCAATTTTTAGCTCAGGGCTGTGAACATTTAAACACAATTTTTAACCAAATACTGTATGTTTAACGTTTTCAATTTATTTAGCTAATCTGCAAGCTAGCTGTTTCATTTTGCTTTGTCTGATTTTGACTGTTTTGATCCTGATTATTAAGAGTTTTTAATTAATTTATGAAATGAAACTTGTGTGAGATGAGAAGTCATTTGCTGTTTTTTTGCTAACGACTTTGTTAAATATGTAAGATTAAGTCATAAAGTGATGGGGAAAGCTGTTTAATTAGGGGAATTTTGTTTACTTCTTGCAGGGTTGCAATGTATACAGTTCAAACAATGCATGGAAATTTGGAAAGGGATTTAATCCAACAATGTTCTTGATGTTATTGATGTGTGTAGAATGTGTGTTTGTGAGTGTGTGTGTGTGTATATATATATATATATATATATATATATATATATATATATATATGTATATGTATATATATATTAGAAAAAACAAAACAAAAAGTGAAACATAAGCAAAAACTTACTGAGAGCACATAACAAGCTGTTGCAGACAAATCACAAAGCTTTAACATTTGTAAGCTCATTTGGTTTCTCAGTGGAGCTTATCATCTCATCACATTCTCATAAAAATGCTTCACGAAAAAGGCTTACTTTTTACGTTTCTTGGAACACTCGAGCGGCTCACTCTTGAATTTTTTCTTATAGCTTTTAAATCAAAGGCAAAATGAGTCGTTTACTAAGTCATGTCTCATGGCCCCCTGCTCAGGGCCCTGCACAAGTACAGTGAGGCATTATATCATCATAAAACAGCATCATAATGGCCACCTAAAGAGAGAGCGAGGAGGAGGAGAGAGATTGTTTTGAAAGAGGGGATATTACCAAATATTTCCTGAAGACCACCCATAGCCTGAAAAGCTGATCCTCTTCTTAGTCTCTGGGGCTCTAAACCTGCCCATTTATGATCAGGCACGGTGGGAGGCAGACATGTACAGTGACACTTGATTATGAGTCTGTCAGCTCTGTTACTGGCTTCCTGGGTGTGTGTGTGTGTGTGTGTGTGTGTGTGTGTGTGTCTATAACAGTAGCTTAAAGGATGATGTAAGCGGGCTTCCTAATTGCAGGGTGATACAAGGGTGTGTCAGATCTCGTTGCCTCAGGGAGCGCTAGATTTGTGTGTGTGTGTGTCCTCAGGTAACAGAATGATATAAAGACCCTTTGGTATGTCTTTCTGGAGGTGTTTGCTTGGATACCAGATAAATGTTGGCTTTTTTTCTCACTTCAACATCCTTTCACTCCTTAAATAACTGCTACAGAGCTGCCGCTACACCTGATGAAAATGAGACGCCTGAATTTAACAAGTCAAAAGAGAACCAGGGAGATTTATATTGACCTTTTTTCCTTTGGGCTCTGAGGATACGGGGTTATAATTAGTTTTTGGAAAATTTTACTTTTTTTATTATTATTTTTTACTCAAGCTGCCGGCTGAATTAAAGGCTTACCTTTAGGGAAAAGTGATATATCTGGCAATTACTCACTTTCAGTCTTATAAATTTGTATAATTCATTCGACAGTGTGTGGTCTTCCTTGGTTCTCACAGATAGGTTAGTGTTAAAAAAGGCATATTCTGTTGGCACATTAAATGAATTAAAAACAGAAATGAACAACAAATGAGTAGTTTATTTTCTTAAAAATATATCTTTATTTTATTGATCTCTTATTGAAATATAGAATATATGAAACTTGTAAAGATTGTATGTTCTTGCATGTAGTTTGCTATAATTTCCCCCTGAAGTTGTCCCCAAAATGGCCATGTCTGGTAAGTATTTCTAAATTTTAAATAAATAAATACATTTAATTAGCTTTATATAAAAACATCAGTCTATGATACGTCATCATTTAGAGTTCTGTGTGAGTGTGTGTGTGTGTGTGTGTGTGTGTGTGTGTGTGTGTGTGTGTGTGAGAGAGAGAGAGAGAGAGATTGCAGGAATGTGCATTTAAAAAGGGGGTAGGAGGAGAGAAGAGGAGAATGACACCACTCTACCTGTTGAAACAAAGCACAAATGTAATAAGGCTCTCCTGATTTTTGTCTTGTGTGTGTGTGTGGAGGGGGTTAACATGAAAAGTTCAAAAGTTCACTTGTAAAAGGGTTTCTGCATGTTTTTATGATTCATTGCATTGTTATGCTGCTGCGGTGTTTGCACACAAACACACAAACACAGACACAAACACACACAAACACACACATTCCCACATAATAAACACAATTTCAAATGACCCAAACAGCTTCAAATGACTGTGAAGAGTAAATGATGTTTCATTGGTATAATATTATACAAAAATGATGTCTGATGTTCATTTTATGTTATCTTTTTTCCATCTCTTCATGGAGGTTGAGGGGGTGAGGGGCAGGGAAAGGGGCGATGAGTTTGACGGGGCGGCAGCGGTAAACGAGTGTGACTGCAGTGAGAGTGACGTGCTAAGCAGAGGGGTGGAGACGCTTGTCTTTTCAGAATGAAGGGAATCACCATGGCAGCAATTAAAAGCCTGAGGCTCCCCGCGCTGGGTCAGTGTGCACAGGGAGATGAAAGTGTGTTTGTGCATGCATGTATGTGTGTGTCAGAGAGTAAGTGAACTCCCCAAAAGCCGTTACTCAGCAGGGGGGAGAGAGAAATGAACTAATGAACTTTTAGAGGAGCAAATCTTTGAGAGAAGGACAGGTGTCAGCTGCAAAGAGGTGATGAACTGATTAAACTGAACTGTAATAGTTATGAGTGAGAATACCTGCTTTTATTTACTGGCTTGTGCATCAGTTGTTACCATATGGAGTTAAGGATTAAAGATGACATGGACAACATTCACAACTGATTATTTACTCGCCTTCATGTCTCTTATTGAACCGTTAATAGTGACCAGGGGCTGTCAAGCTCCGAAAAGGGGAGAAAACCCCCCACCAAAAAACACAATAAAAGTTTCATAAAACTATGTCTCAAGAACTGTAATAAGAAATTATTTTAAGAAAGAAATTATTATTATTTTATTTTATTATAAATGATTATTTTCTATATTTCTCTCTCTCTCTCTCTCTTTCTCTCTGTCTCTCTCTCTCTCTCTCTCTCTCTCTCTGTATATATGTATATATATATTAATGGGCCATTAGTCTTTGGAGTTGTAACTGTTCATACACACTCACACACCCTCTTGTACACAAGGCACAGTCACCCGCAGCTGTACCTGTATTGTTTTTTCCAGTGAGGTGGAAATTGCTACGATGGTCTTGACATGGTTGTTGAACATGCATTTATGGAATGTGTCTTTATGCAAGTCTACAATGCTATATCAGGCATAGAAATCAGTAGTTTAGATAAGCCTGTGTGTGTGTGTGTGTGTGTGTGTGTGTGTGTGTGTGTGTGTGTGTGTGTGTGTGTGTGTGTGTGTGTGTGTGAGTGAGAGAGAGAGAGAGAGAGAGAGAGAGAGAGAGAGAGAGAAAGCAACAGAGAGAGTTACAGGGATAGTTGACCCAAAAAAAATATATTCATTTGCTTACCCTCATGTTGATCTAAACCTTT